>NC_138510.1:75682258-76282258 GCF_964252035.2 Podarcis erhardii
GCAACTTTCATTCACACTGGTGAGTGTGGTGTGAAACAACAGCAGACGTTGTTGGACATGTTGTCCTCCGCCCCCTTTTATGTGCATGTACATGTCTTTTTCTCCATGATTCACCCATGAAAATGCTGAGAAAGATCTCTGTGTTGGAATATGGATGCCCCAGTTCTGTCATGTGGGCAGCAGTGGTGTGAACTATGAACTACGAGGGAAGCGGGTGGCGCTGTGGTCTAAACGACTGAGCCTCTTGGGCTTGCCGATGGTAAGATTATAAGGTCGGGAGTTTGAGTCCACATGCCTGGGGAAGCTCCCATTGCTTTGTCCCAGCTCCTGCCATCCTAGCAGTTCGAAAGTACAGCAGTGCGAGTAGATAAATTGGTACCGCTGCAGCGGGAAAGTAGACAGTGTTTCTGTGCACTCTGGCTTCTGTCGCGGAGTTGCGTTGTGCCAGAAGTGGTTTAGTCATGCTGGCCACATCACCTGGAAAAGCTGTCTGCAGACAGATGTCGGATCCCTTGGCCTGAAAGCAGAGATGAGCACCACACCCCATAGTCAAATTTGACTGGACTTAACTGTCCAGGGGGGACACGGGTGGTGCTGTGGGTTATACCACTGAGCCTAGGGCTTGCCGATCAGAAGGTCAGCCGTTCGAATCCCCGCAACGGGGTGAGCTCCCGTTGCTCGGTCCCTGCTCCTGCCCACCTAGCAGTTTGAAAGCACTTCAAAGTGCAAGTAGATAAATAGGTACCGCTCTGGCGGGAAGGTAAATGGCGTTTCCGTGCGCTGCTCTGGCTCGCCAGAAGCGGCTTAGTCATGCTGGCCACATGACCTGGAAGCTGTACACCGGCTCCCTCGGCCAATAAAGTGAGATGAGCGCTGCAACCCCAGAGTCGTCCGCGACTGGACCTAATGGTCAGGGGTCCCTTTACCTTTAACTGTCTGGGGGTCCTTTACCTTTACCAAACAATGAAACCTATGGCAAAATTACAGCAGTAAACTCCTGTGATTTTTCAGGTTAATGGGATTTCCCCCCTGGAATTTTAACATGGAAATGACTGCTAAGCTTCCACTAGATTGCACTACTTTTCCAGAGTGCTTTTAAGATGTTGTGTAAAATTGTATAAAATGCAAAAAATAAAAATAAAATAAGCCAGATAGGGAACTGTCTGGAAAAAGGAACAAAGTGCTGTCTGAATGCAGCTATTGTCTCATTTAGAAGGCTAAAACTAGGGTTCAGCACCCCTGTTACTTTCTCATAGAACAGAGCTAAACAGAACATTGTTGCTAGTAATTCATCTATTACAGAAGAGAGGCCACAGGACTATTTTTATTGGAAGAAGCTCAGCATTTTTCATCACTCTGACTCTCTGAAGTAAATTATTGTTCCATCCAACGATTGCTTACACATGCCTGGTGCATGATGTTGACATAGCTGTGTTCTTACAAAGCTGCAGGTAGTTTCTCCCTACTCCCCCAGTAAGATAAAAGTATATTTTCAATTTTATCATTATTTAAATTAACTAAAAAGTATAAGGGCAGGCCCTGCCATTAGGCAGATTGTAGCTGCTGACCTTTGGACTGCAAAGTGATAGTTATTTTATGTATTCTTTTTGAATTGTTACTACTATTGTTGTTGTTGTTGTTTAGTTGTGTTCAGTTGTGTCCGACTCTTCGTGACCCCATGGACCAGACAGGCACTCCTGTCTTCCACCGCCTCCCACAGTTTGGTCAAACTCATGTTCGTAGCTTCGAGAACACTATCCAACCATCTCGTCCTCTGTCGTCCCCTTCTCCTTGTGCCCTCCATCTTTCCCAACATCAGAGTCTTTTCCAGAGAGTCTTCTCTTCTCATGATGTGGCCAAAGTATTGGAGCCTCAGCTTCACGATCTGTCCTTCCAGTGAATACTCAGGGCTGATTTCCTTAAGAATGGATCGGTTTGATCTTCTTGCAGTCCATGGGACTCTCAAGAGTCTCCTCCAGCACCATAATTCAAAAGCATCAATTCTTCGGCGATCAGCCTTCTTTATGGTCCAGCTCTCACTTCCATACATCACTACTGGGAAAACCATAGCTTTAACTATAACAACCTTTGTTGGCAAGGTGATGTCTCTGCTTTTTAATAGGTACGGTGAAAGGAGAAGTGCTTGTCTGTTTTTTTCTGGCTGTCTTTGTGTACTGTGTGTTTTTTACTTTGGGTGGGAACAGCACCTCCACCCTGATTAATGGCTTCTTAATTGCTCTAAAAATGTTATTTAGTTCAAGTGCATAACTATGTAGAAGGGGACCTCTTACAAAGAAAGTGAAGAGTGACGTGTGCACACATATACACGCGCGTGCGCGTGCACACACACACACACACGTGTGCATGTGGCAACTTGCACTGAATTGTGGTTTACAGTAATGGTGTCTTCCCCTTAAGTATGGAGCCATGTTTGCAATTTCTCACAGTATCTAACATTTAAAGCCATTTAGGTAATAACATTCAGGCATGCCTTTCTACTGTCTTGTTTTATGCCATTTGTCTAGTTCTTCGGAACGTGGTACCTTTTTCTGTTTTGGTACAGTAAATGCACTCTGTAATATCTATTATGGCATGGTCAAAGGATAATTTATTGTCAAATAGAAAAAAATAGGTCAACCCTAATGTCACTTGATGATCAAACCCCCCCAAGTTTAATAAAACATCTCACCAGCATGCATCCTGCACAGCGGTTGATATTTTATTACAACTGCAGTACCTGGGCTATAGCAGTGGTGTAATTACTGAGCTGTCAGAGTGATAAGTGGGATTAATGGCAGCCTGATGCACTTTAGTCTGCAGAGTGCTCTGAGAATTGGAAGATGGTGTTGTTATAAGCGTCTGTCTATACTGGCATATTCACAGCACTCTCTCCCCACTTTCCCCACCCAGTGCCACAAATTCAGGCTCACATTGCTCTGCCTCATTAGCATCTGACATTTTCAGCAGCTGTTACTTGCGAGACAGTTACTGTTATTGTTATTATCACTCCAGTAATAATAATGCAAATAAATATATATTATTGACGGAAGATGCATAACGATGCTACGCAATCATCTATTGCTAAGATGGCTTCCCAGGCAGTTCTTTCCATTTCTTTGCAGGTTTAAAGTTAGACGGGTGAGACTCATTACCAGTTGTGGTGTTTGTGGAGCACCATTCCCCAAGGTGTCATATTTAAAACAGGTTATAGTTTATTTAAAATCTGCTTTCCTAGGAGATCTTCAAAACCAGAGCCCACACAATTAATATTTTCTCATACATAGCGTCTCTAAAATTGAATTTTTGTGTATTTTATTTAAAGCTTAGACCTACATCTAAGCCTTTCCTTCCTTTGATCACTGTGGTTGCTCTAGACTTGCTGAAATGTGCTCTGAAGCTGTCTCTTCTTATTGCCGGTCTAACATTGTCAAATAAAAAAACCCAAAACCACCTTGTATGGACTAAACACTCTTCCTCCCACATGTGGTCCAAACTTACTATCTCATACCAACCATAGGTTTATTGTTTCAACATAATACAATATTCTGCTTGCCAGAAATTGCAGGGCTCACCATAAGTGTGAGGCATTGCAATGGGATGGTGCACTGTAGAAACAGCAATAATCCTTAAGGTTTTATATAATGCATGTCAAGTACTCAGAGTGCTTTACCTACATTAGTGCTACAATTCTTGCAACAGGCAAGGTAGGGCGGTATTACTGCTCCTGTTTTGCTATCCAGAATAATGTGGTTTCTTCCAATTTAAGATATCATTTGGCTTTGGATTAAGCATGCAGGATCTTATAGGGCCCTGTCCGTGGCCTTCCTGGAGTTTGGTGAAATGTTTCTAGAATGATGAAGCTGGCATAAAGGAATCGTTGCCTGTGGTGTACATACTCATGCTATGATCTTTTCTGCATTCAGGTGTTATAGTTTTTCTCAAACCTGTTTGGCTAAGAGACAACAGTGGGCAGAAGAAAGCAATATGTCAGCTGCAAACTAGCTGTGATGCCTCTGTCAAAGTTTGGCCCTGGAGCTGAACATGCCTGAAAACTATCTCCAGTCTTCGGCTTGTAACCAACGTAGCGCTAAGTAACTGTTCCATAAGCACAAGAATTTCCACTTGCACAGTGGGACCTTATCTCCTCCACACACACCCCATGTGCCCCCTAAATCTGTTCTAGGGTTTCCACCAACTCTCTGGGAAAGATTTGGGGAGTGTCTAGGACATGCATGGGGAAGGGAAAAGGGGGCAACCCCATCGTACATGTGGAAATCTTTGAGCTCATGGGGCAAGGAAGTTAAATCCTTTTCGGTTTCCTATTTCCCTTTGACATCATGTGCTTGCAGTTCTTGTGCTTAATTGCTCTCATGAATTAGTTCACACACACTAAGTAGTTTACATAGTACTGGGGTCAGCAAACGTTTTCAGCAGGTGGCTGGTCCACTGTCCCTCAGACCTTGTGGGGGGCTGGAATATATTTTTTGGGGGAAAGGATGAACAAATTCCTATGCCCCACAATTAACCCAGAGATGCATTTTAAATAAAAGGACACATTCTACTCATGTAAAAACATGTTGATTCCTAGACCATCTGCGGGGCAGATTTAGAAGGCAATTGGGCTGGATCCGGCCCCCGGGCTTTAGTTTGCCTACCCATGACCTAGTTGGACTTTGCTGAGACATAACACTAAATCAGGTTCACAAACCCGCTCCCCTCTCTTCCTTAAGCCTGGTTGTGAGGAGATCAGAGGCATCCCCTTCCATTTTTAACTCACTTTGTTTATAGTTGCATTCAAACCAGAACTCTGGTTAGTTTTGAATCTGGCTTATCTCAATAGGTCACAATATTGTAGCTGACTTGTTTGAACAAACCACGGTTAAAATTAACCACAGTCCTGGCTTAGACACAATGGTAAACCATGGTTAGCTGAAAATGGAAGGAAGTCCTTCTTATGGCCATACCAGTGAAAGAAATGAAGGAGAAGTACACAGACCCAAGGCTCAGTCACGTAGTTCAGTGTTATGGCTGACCCCAGCCTAAATGATCTGATTTTAGTCACTCCTTCAGCTTTTTAAACCTTTGTCGGTCATTGATTCATCCTGTTGGATGTAGGATAATAAATTCATGAATATCTGTGAAAACCTGCTCAGTAGGAAAGCTAGAATTTAATTCATTAATTGTCATTCAGCATATTCTTTGAGCACCGAGCGTTACATTTGCCTATAACCTCAGAGGGGACATCAGAAGACTGTGAAGGGAGGTGGAGAGAGGATGTAATAGCTACTGATTCAGGGAACAGCTCCTGTTCCTTTTGCCCTTAGAAATAAAAGCTCTGGAGAAGACGACTATGTTGTCGCACAATTCTAAGCACGACACACTCACACGCAAAAGAGTTGTATTTTATGAGTGGCTTCCTTCTGATTTTGGTGGCCTGAGTGATCTGCTGGTGGTTGCCTTGGTTTGCCTGTCTGTGGCATGGGAATAATGGCACTTCTCCCAGGAACATTCTTTAGTTGTTGCCCAAACGGTGAAGCATTATTAATTTTTAGATTGATTAGCTTCTGTCAGGTACGGGGGGGGGGGATGTATGCTGTTGGCAGCGTTCTGTGCTGTAAGTCGCTTTAACTCATTTACTTTCTTCCCCAGGTGCTTAAAGTGTGCAGATGCCCCCTGTCAGAAGAGCTGCCCAACTAATCTAGACATCAAGTCATTTATCACAAGTATTGCAAACAAGGTAAGAAGAAGAAAAAGAGGAAGAGGCTGGTTCACCAAGAAAATGAAAGCTAAAACCTGCCATCGCGGCATTTCTTTTTGTATGATTGAATTACAGCCCTTATCTTTGTATGTAGCTTAATGAAATAATGTTTAGAAGCAGCTATTATAAAATTTAGCAGTCTTTTCTTAATTGCATAATTATTCTTGCTACTTTCCTGTGGAGATATTGTGCAATAAGTGTATAGCCAGTGTATGTGTTCAGTCTGCCTTTTCAAGTAATTATATATCTTTTTCTTTGCATAAAACTGTTGGCTTTGGATGGACCTTCTTAATTGATACTATTAATTAATTTTTTAAAAAAAAAAACACACAAATAGGCAGTTTGTGGCGTAAGATTCACTACAGAAGTTTACTAGGCTTCTGCAGCTTTATTTTATTTTATTTCTCTTAAGAAGATAATGTCTTGTCCTCAGAGAGCTCCGCTAATGTAAAATAAGCTAAATGGTTTGTGGAACGCCAGAATGATGTGCTGGAGGAGGAGAGCCGAGATTTTTTTCTAGTTTCGTTTTTAGTTTACTTGAGAGAGATTTTTTTTAAAAAAAACCCTTGAACGAAACCTTGAAGTGCAGGGCCTTTTATAAGGACAGTGGCAATGCAGTTTTTTTGTTTTTGTTTTGTTCCAAAAGATTCCTTCAACTAAAACTTTTTTTCTTGTTTAATGGCAAAACCTAGCTATGAGAGTGCTAATAAGTAACACCTACTTCAGTTAATAGGATGGAATGGAACTAACAAAAGAAAACATTGAAAGGCACTCAGTTTCAGCCTTGACTGTGGGGTGTGTGTATGTGTGTTGCAAATCAGAAACCAAACCTTCTGAACCTTTTCAGGCAAATACTTTGTGCTTTTGAATTTTACGGTGGGTCAGACTGGAACTGAGTATTGGGTTTCTGCACTCATTCCTCTTCCCTTAATAATAATCAGTATTATTTGTCTAGCATTAGCTGTCTAGAGCAAGGGTTGTCAACCTGGTCCCCACCGCCCACTAGTGGGCGTTTCAGGATTCTAGGTGGGCGGTAGGGGGTTCTACGGCACAAGCTGAATCCGCTTTCCATCGAGCACTGGTGGGCGGTAAGGAAATTCTACCATCAAGAAAGATGCATTAGTGGGCGGTAGGTATAAAAAGGTTGACTATCCCTGGTCTAGATCTTCAGAAACCTTGAATCATTTAGTCTTTTCTCTAATAAGCATATGCATTGGTGGTGAGTTTTTGCTGCCATTCTGGCAGCCTTGTAACTTCGTTGTTGTGTTTAGTCATTTAGTTGTGTTCGACTCTTCATGACCCCATGGACCAGAGCACGCCAGGCACTCCTGTCTTCCACTGCCTCCCACAGTTTGGTCAAACTCATGCTGGTAGCTTCGAGAACACTGTCCAACCATCTCGTCCTCTGTCATCCCCTTCTCCTTGTGTCCTCCATCTTTCCCAACATCAGGGTCTTTTCCAGGGAGTCTTCTCATCTCATGAGGTAGCCAAAGTATTGGAGCCTCAGCTTCAGGATCTGTCCTTCCAGTGAGCACTCAGGGCTGATTTCCTTAAGAATGGAGAGGTTTGATCTTCTTGCAGTCCGTGAGACTCTCAAGTGTCTCCTCCAGCACCATAATTCAAAAGCATCAATTCTTAGAAAGGTCTAATATGGGACCACAATTAGTTCTCATGTCAGGAGGCGCCAAAGCCCAGTGGTATTAGCCCTCCATGTGGCTCAGGCGCAGAGGCGCCAGCTGCTCCAGAGGATCGGGGGTGCGCGCAGTGCAATGTTGCATGATGTCCTGACATCAGACACACTACGTCCTCTGAATATTGAGAGGGCCCAGCCCCTTCAAAAAATATATTAGGGGGCTCGAAACTGTCTTGGCCCCTAGGAGTCAGTGCCTTTGCTAATGTATGAATAGGACTTTTAAGTATGTGAAGTCAGAGCAAATTTACATGTGAGCTATGATAAAATTTATTGCTTCAGATTATGAGGGGGCTCTAAATACAACCTTTTAAACTCAATTTCAAGTGTCACTCATTGGTTTAGAAAAGAAAGGAAGCAAGGGAAACCCTCTAAAATAGACACTGAAACTCTCTTCACATATGCCAAGTAGGAAATCATAAGATATTTTTGTTTAAAGTATTTCATATGCACATAGAGTTTGCAAAAAATATCTATGTTTCCATTTGATAGTTTTTAGTTGCTTCTTGCCTAGATCCTGGCACATATGTAGATATACAAGTTAGTTATTTCTATTTTCGTAGTCCTTTCTTTTAGAATAATGCACATTTTCTTGTGTGTCTCTGTGTTCTGCTACGGGCCTCTTAAAATTGATGTAGTTTAGGGCCTCAGTATGGCTTAATTGAGCCCTGAATGCATTGTCCAAAGGTGTATAGCAGAGACAGAGAAGGCAATACTCAGATTCCTGCTACATACCATCCCTTTCTGTCCATGCTCTCTCACTAACCGGGAAGCTGTGTGACTCTCAGGTTTTCATTGAAGGAGTTTTCATTATTGCAAGTTCTTTGGACGGTGGAGTATAGCAAATGCATTCTTTTGTCAGGTATTTAAGGGGCTTTATTGTATATTGTGTGTTTTGTTGGGAAACTACTGTAGCAATCATAAAAGGTCAGGGATTCTTGTTCTCTCAAGCCTGGGGCATTTTAGATATTTGCAGGTCTTGCACAATGTGGTCTGTTCTACATTTCATTGCCTGTAGACCTCAACTTGGCAAGAAAGGGGTTGGGGGCGCCTTTCTGGGTTGAGAGGGTAATTGAATTGCCAGGCGCAATGAGCCTTGAGCCTCCTTGAGGAAAAGGATGTCACTGGCTTTGGCGACACTGTGCTAGGTTTCCACATTTCTACAAAGCCTAGGCCAGAACTTCCTTTCGTTACTTCTCATACAATGGGATTACACAGCCCTGCTTTCCAAAGCATGCAGACTATTCTGCCGGGTCCTTTCTAGTCAAGATTCGCCATAATGTGCAAACAGCCTATTTCTGTTGTGTTCGCTCAATAGGTGACAGACAACTTTGAGGTTCCCCGTACTGCGAATGCTTGTTTGGGAGAGGGAGGGAGAAGCAACAAGCATGCATTTTGTCACTACATAGCCTGCTACAGAAGATCAGACGTGTAAAGAAATGATTTTGCTGAGAAGCTTGAAGGTATCATAATTTATTCATGCTTTCACTGGAGACAAGCCGTGTTAAAAAGCAAATGTTTGCTCAGCGTAAGAGCGGAAGGAACCAAGTGAGAATATGGGTGCCGTGCTCTGGTTTACTTCCCAGTCATGTCAGTGGGGCCCATCCTTCATGTGCTGTAGCCCAGATATCCTGAGGTCAGTGGCACGCGGTCAATCGACTATGGGAACTAGGCTAGTCCCCTAAAGGGTCCAAGAGCCCTGTCGCCACCTCTCTAAAGCCCACTCAGCTTTGGAAAGGAGGCAGCAGGGCTTTATAATAATTTAATAATAATAATTTATTATTCACACCCCGCCCATCTGGCTGGGTTTCCCCAGCCACTCTGGGCAGCTTCCAACTGAATATTAAAAACAATACAGCATCAGACATTAAAAACTTCCCTAAACAGGGCCGCCTTCAGTTGTATTTTAAAAGTAAAATAGTTGTTTATTGCCTTGACATCTGCTAGGAGGGCATTCCACAGGGAGGGCAGGTGCCACTACCGAGAAGACCCTCTGCCTGGTTCCCTGTAACCTCACTTCTCGCAGCAAGGAAACTGCCAGAAGGCCCTCGGCGCTGGACCTCAGTGTCCGGGCTGGATGATGACGCCTCCTTCCCAAAGCCCAGGAAGCTCCTGCCCGGCTTAGGGATGAGGTGCGATGCTCACATGTATGATGTCGGGACCCTGCTCAATCAGCCTTGCAAGATGGCACCTCTGGTCCTAACTGTTCTGCCACAAAATAATAATCATCATCATCACTACACAGCACTGCCTGAGGGGTGTATCGTGTGTGAGAAAACCAAGTGGAGAGAGTGAGGAAGTGGAAAGGAAACAGAAAAGGGCTGGGACAGGAAGTCAGGGAGATGAAATTGCCCCTGCGCTCACTGCCAGTTCCCTACAGCAGGCTGTGAGCCCACAGCAGAAGTCACTCGTCAGAAGGAAGCACCTTTTCCCACTTCCTTTGCCCCTTTAGATGAGCTGTCTTAGGGATCCATTGGATCCCGAGTCAGACCCACTGCTGTTTCATTATACAGAGGCCGAGCTGGACCAGATTGTTGTTCCAGGTCCAGGCTGGTACAATGATTGTCCTGCCCTCTACTTTCTGTACTTGGCCAACAACAGTGGCCTAGGCACAGTTGCAGCTGAGGGATCCTTGCTCCTCAACCAGGGTTTGGATTGTTCTGTGATTCTCATTGGTTTCAGCGCAGCTTATTGCATGGCGAGTTCCCGCCTCCCCCCAGTGGTAAATAATGACACAGAACACCATAAATAAGGTTAACGGGCTAAAATTGGCCACAACTTTATTGGTTACAGGTAAGAGCGGTATTGGCTTAGGCATTGGTCCTATCATTCTATCCGGCTTCAGCCTGATGGCATGCAGACCGGCAAGGGTTAACACCAGCAGGGGGAGCCCTGCTGATGCACATCAACTAGGTAACTCCCCCGGGGTCACCGCTCAGGGGCGTGCTTTAGGCCCTGATCTCCATAGGCTTCGGATGAGGCAACGCTCCCCGGAATCCTTTACCGGATTACCCTTCAATATTAGGTGGAGGTGATGGTGCACCTCCCCCCCAACTCATCTACATAACAATACCCCTACCAATGCCTAGCCGCCAAAATCAGGGAAGTTGTGACAATTTGCTACGAGGTAGGCAAAAAACCAGATGGCCGGTGCCAATTTGCTGGCTCATGGGATGATGCAGCCCAAGGATTCCTCCAGATCGCGCGGGGCTTGGCAGTTGAAAAAAAGACAAAAACTAAATACAGTTACAAATCTAGAGATTGAAGGAAGAATGGTTCAGAAGCCTGAAGAAATTAGGAAATGCTTCCAGAGATATTTCAAAGATCTCTATGCACAAGGGCCGCAGAAAGAATCTGAGATAGACCAATTTATTAAAACTAACGGATTACAAAAAATTTCTCAGGAAATGAGAACAACCCTGAATGTTAAAGTTACACAGCAGGAAATCGAGAGTGCCATACAGAACCTCCAATTAGGCAAATCTCCAGGCCCTGATGGACTTACCTCCAAATATTATAAGACTTTGAAGGACTATTTGATACAACCCTTGATGGAGGTATGTAACCAGATTATGGAGGGTAAGAAGGCACCAGAAACGTGGAAAGAAGCTTTCATCACATTGATTCCTAAAACAGAAACTGAAAAGACTCAACTTAAGAACTACCGTCCCATCTCACTCCTAAATGTGGATTACAAAATTTTTGCAGACATTTTGGCAAATAGATTTAAAAAAGTACTGAATGAAGTGATTCACAAAGACCAAGCAGGTTTTCTCCCGGGTAGGCATTTGTTTGACAACACGAGAAACATTATTGACATTTTGGAACTCTTACAAACAAATATCAACACTAGAGCGGCGTTAATTTTTATTGATGCGGAGAAAGCCTTTGACAACATTTCTTGGATGTTCATGAAGAAAAATTTGGAAGGGATGGGAGTGGGACGGGGGTTTGAAAATGGTATAGAAGCAATATATTCAGATCAAAAAGCTAAATTGATAGTAAACAATGTGGTGACGGAGGAATTTAATATTGAAAAAGGGACACGACAAGGGTGTCCTCTATCCCCATTATTGTTTATCTCGGTCCTGGAGGTGCTTTTGAATATGATTAGAAGGGACCGGTCAGTTCGGGGCATTGAGGTCGGAGCGAAACAATATAAACTGAAAGCATTTGCAGATGATTTGGTACTAACATTACAGGAGCCAGTTTCTAGCACAAAAAGAGTTTTGGATTTAATATCTGATTATGGTCGGGTGGCGGGATTTAAGTTGAACAAGCAAAAGACTAAGGTCTTAGCTAAGAACCTAACATCTACAGAAACAGATGAGTTTTTGAAAGAGACAGGATTAAATGTGGTTAAAAAGGTAAAATATCTAGGGGTGTTCTTGACTTCTAAAAACTTGAATTTGTTTAAGGACAACTATGAGAAATGTTGGTCAGAAATCAAAAGGGATTTGGAAACTTGGACAAGACTAAAACTTTCCTTGTTAGGCCGAATAGCAGCTATAAAGATGAACGTTTTGCCGAAAATGTTATTTTTGTTTCAGACCCTGCAGATTGTGGACAAAGTGGTATGTTTCGGAAAGTGGCAGAAGGATATCTCTAAGTTCGTTTGGCAGGGCAAAAAGCCCCGAATTAAGTTTAAAATACTAACAGATGCGAAAGAAAGGGGGGGATTTGCCCTGCCAGACTTGAGGTTATATTATGAATCTGCAGCCTTCTGCTGGTTGAAAGACTGGTTTTTGTTAGAGAACACCGATGTCCTAGATCTGGAAGGGTTCGATAACGCTTTTGGGTGGCATGCGTATTTGTGGTATGACAAGGTTAAAGTTCATAAAATGTTCAAAAACCATATTGTTAGAAGAGCAATCTTTATGGTCTGGACAAAATATAAAGACTTATTGGAGAGCAAAACACCAAGGTGGCTTTCACCGGTAGAGGCCAAGGCACGTAAGAGACTTAACATGGAGGCCTATTGGCCAAAATATTGGGAATTAATAGAAAAAGATGGTGACAATTGGAAGCTGCAGAGTTTTGAAAATGTAAAAAGTAAGGTGCGAGACTGGTTGCATTATGCCCAAATTTGGGAAATTTTTAAAACAGACAAAAAGGTTGGGTTCCAGGTGGAAAAATCGAAATTAGAGACAGAATTGTTAGAACCTAAAGACAAATTACTTTCAAGAATGTATAACTTGCTGCTTAAATGGAATACACAGGATGAGACAGTCAAATCCGCCATGATAAAGTGGGCACAGGATATTGGACATAATATAATGTTTGAGGACTGGGAAAAGTTATGGACCACCGGATTGAAATTCACGGCATGTAGTGCCCTGAAAGAAAATATTATGAAAATGATATACCGGTGGTACATGACCCCAGTCAAGCTTGCTAAGATATATCACCTGTCTGATAATAAATGTTGGAAGTGTAAAGAGGCGGAAGGGACGTTCTTTCATCTCTGGTGGACATGTCCGAAAGTGAAGGCCTTTTGGGAAATGATCTATAATGAGTTAAAAAAGGTATTTAGATATACCTTGCCTAAGAAACCGGAGGCCTTCCTTCTGGGCATTGTAGACCAGAATGTGGTAAAGAAGGACAGAAATTTTTTTTATGTATGCTACAACAGCAGCAAGAATTCTCATCGCAAAGTGTTGGAAGACACAAGATTTACCCACACTGGAGGAATGGCAGACGCAGTTGATGGAATATATGGAACTGGCGGAAATGACTGGCAGAATCCGAGACTTGGGAGAAGAAAAAATGGAAGAGGACTGGAAAAAATTTAAGGATTACTTGCAAAAATACTATAAGCTCTATGAATGTTAAGAAAATGCGCTTTTTAGGAAATACTAGCCCCAGCAACGGTAATTAGGTGAAATGAAAACTAAGGTACAAGAAAAGAGAGGTGAAATTAAGGAAAATTTTTATTGCATTATGTTTTAATTATAACATATAAGACTATGGTTACAATAACTTTGATTTTGGTAACATGAAATTGAAAGGTACAATAAGTAATGAATTGAAAGATATAATAATGAATTGAAAGATACAATAAGTAATGAAATAAGATAATAATATAGTTGAAGACTTCATATTATGAATTTTGGGTTACAAATATATTGAAATGGGTAATATGACAAAATGAAAGATACAATAAGTGATGAAATAAGATAACAAAATGCTGAAGTTGGTTTTATAAATAATGCAGATTCGGGAAGATGTGGGGAAGTCCAAAAGATCCTGTAAAAGAAATATGTTTTATGAAACTTTTGTATTTTATTTTTTGTTCTTTTTTATTCTGTGAAATTAATAAAAATATTTAAAAAAAAAAAAAAACAGATCGCGCGGGGCTGCAAACCAGCCACCGCAGGCGTACCACCTCCTCCCGTGGTCGGAAGTGGCTCTCTCAGATGAATGTGTATAGCAGTGCAGATTAAGTCTGCCTAACACCTGCACACCATCCTAAGACTTACAAACTGTGCAGTTTGGGGCTCTAGCATTATACCCATCTTCTCCTCTCCTTTCCTCTTTATTTTTGCTTTTTTTGCTTTGTATCCAGCATAAAGAAGTCTTATGGATAACTTGAAAGCTTGCTCATTATTTTGCGTCGTTTTAGTTATTCCTAATAATAGGTATTACCCCTTTAATATTCTGATTGATCTATTATTTTAACCTTTTCTCTTTCCAAATGTCTTATTCCTTCCCTTCCACTCCCCCCGCCCCCTCAAATTCATTCCCTTATTTACCTGCTTTCCATTCCTCTGGTCTACTGTTCCTGCTTTCACCAACTCTTTCATCCTCCATCTTTCTCCTCCCCCCCCCTTCTTACTCCCTCTCTCCCTCTCCCTCAAATTATTTATTACTTCTGCTTTCTTCTCTCCTCTCTCCCCTTTTCCTCTGTTTTGTGTTTAATTCTTTCATTTAAGATTTAAAATGTAATGAAACACAGACGTTAGACGCAAGAGGGCCTGTTCTCAAAATGACAGCTCAAATTGTGCATGCAAATTGGAGACTGTGTGTGAAAGTCTGTACTCATTTGCACAAGCCATGCGCGCTCATGCATACCATTTAAAACTGCTACATTTAATTTTAATAAGTGGGGCTTCAAGATAGTGTCTTTAATTTTCGATACAGGATAGATGTCACCTACATGCCACTGCAAATTGTTGCCAAAAAACATCTGCCAGAGTTCAGAAGCAAAATGATACAGGGAATCATTAATACGAGAAACTGATTATTATTATTATTATTTTTAAAAAGGAAGCTAAAGCTGCTAGTATGCGCTGAGTTATAATTACATAGAAATCTGCATTTTAATTAACCTTTCTTGAAGGATTTCTGGGGTGCTGGGTTTCTGAAAGTTGAATTTTATTCAGTATTTTATTTGCATCTTGATATTTTTCCAGGTCGCTAAGTACAAAAGCATTCAGATGAAAAGTAAGGATGTTCTTGATGTATTTGAAACATTGACTTTTCTTAAGATATCTATCAGTACTTAATGTACTGAGATGGCTGACAGCTGGTTTCGGTTGCCATAGTGTAATTATGTAGAATAGACTGTCTCGATGACACCGTTTCGATGAAAGAATATCTTGCATTCTCGATGACAAAGACTAAAGTGACAGTATAAGCACCAACTTATGGGGTTCTTTTTCTGTTAGCGGTGTAAAACTACAGGGTTGTTTTGGTGACGCAAGTCAAATGGTGCGATGTAACGATCAATGGCAAAATAAGAGGGATATTGATACCCTGTCAAGGTTTGCATTTGTTCCACTCCCCCTCTTCCAATTTAGTCTGTAGTCTGCATTACTGGAATTTGAAAATAATAGTTTTTAAAACCTTACGACAGTTCAAAGCTCAGCGCTTTTCATTTCCGATTTAGAAAGCCATGACTTCTAGTTTAATGCGAGTTGGACAATGCAGTGGGTGGTTTCCAAATATCTTGTTGCACCAGTGCAAAGATTTCCGCTCCCTGTGTGCACCCTGCATCCTCCACCATTCTGTCACAGAGCGTTGGGGAAAACCCCAGGAGAGATTTAGCAGGAGGAGGAGAACTTTCCATTGCACAAGTGTAAACCCTTGCGCTGAAGGAAGTGGTTAGTTGGTTAGGCCATAATATAATACAGTGGTACAGTGGTACCTCAGGTTACAGACGCTTCAGGTTACAGACTCTGCTAACCCAGAAATAGTACCTTGGGTTAAGAACTTTGCTTCAGGATGAGAACAGAAATCGTGCTGTGGCAGCGGGAGGCCCCATTAGCTAAAGTGGTACTTCAGGTTAAGAACAGTTTCAGGTTAAGAACGGACCTCCAGAACAAATTAAGTTCTTAACCCGAGGTACCACTGTACCTAGGTTTTCAAACTTAATCCGTTCCGGAAGTCTGTTCTAAAACCAAGGCGTGCTTTCCCATAGAAAGTAATTCAAAACGGATTAATCAGTTCCAGACTTTTAAAAACAACCCCTAAAGCAGCAATTTAACATGAATTTTACTATCTAAAAAGACCATTGATTCATAAAATGAAAGCAATAATCAATGTACTCTACTATAAAATAAATAAGACAGTATTGTCGATGATAAAAATATTTTTTTTCCTTACCTGCACTGATGATAGTCATTGTTTCAATTGGGGGCTTTTATCCATTTCCGCAGTCACACAATCAATCAATCAATCAATCAGTAGCTGAACTGGGTTACACACAGTCACAAAAACAAAGGAACCAAAAAAGCCTCAAAAACAAAAGCAGCAAACTTAATCCGTTTCGGAAATCTGTTTGACTTCTGAACTGTTCGAAAACCAAGGCGCAGCTTCTGATTGCCACAGGTGCCCCGGAAACAACAGCTGACAACCGTATCGGACGTTCGGTTTCTGAAAAACATTCACAAGAAAACTTACTTCTGGGTTTTCGGTGTTTGGGAACCAAGGTGTTTGGGGACCAAGGCATTTGAGAACCAAGGTATGACTGTACCCACTTGCCTGGAAGTAAGCTCCATTAAACTGAGTGGCACTTACTTCTGAGTAGATGTGTAGAAGGAAGGGAGGGTTATATACAAGTAAGGCAGAGACAGAGTGCTTATTTAAACCAATTGAATTTACTAACTTTCATCGCAGCCCACAGCATTGTTGCATACCACTCCAACCTCTGAGCAGTCAAGATTCCAGGGGTTCCGGGCAGGGGCACAGTGACTCCTACTGCAGCCTGGAGTAGGTGCATTTACACACCGGAGCCTGCCACTTTTGGCCCTGGGTCAGGCCTGACCCAGCCATGGCTTCCCTCGATGTGGGTACCTGTTGTGGGGGCTCCTGGTTGCATCCACTCAAAAAAACTGTGCCTGGGGTTAACCCCCCACCATGCTACGTCACTGGTTCCAGGCATTTATTCAGGGTTCAGTTTCCTTGGAATAAAGGACAGTGGGAACTGTGGTTTTTTTTATGATATACAGTTTATTTACACATATACACAACCTGAACCTACAGTGGAGGGGCTCACAGCATTAACACCCCCCAGAAGGTCTTGTTTCTCTCTAATGCTGCTAATATTACTTGCTGATGAGCACAATGAAGAGTCAGTTGTTTTCTGGATGGTTGCAGCTTACATAGAAATTGCCCACATTTTGAAACTCTCTGATAGTGGCTCTTTTGAGAAATGATACACCCATGTATGGGATGTGGCCTTGTTGGGGGGAAATGACTCATGAATGAAGGATGTCAAGAAATTTGGCCAAACCTGATTACAGTAGTACCTTGGTTTACAAACCTAATCTGTTCCAGAAATCCATTCTGTTTTTTGTTTTTTTTAATAATATTTATTAAAAAATTTCAAATATAACAGAAAAGAAAAACATCCAAATTTAAGGCCTTATTTTCAATGTCATCTTTCCAGGACTTCCCCTCCCCTCCCCCTCTTGTATTCCAGTTCTTTCAAATAGATTCAGCAAATTCTTACCCCAAGTTTTAAAGTTATTATCATTAACCCAATTTAAAAAATATTTTCCCATCCCCTAAAATTGACCTGTTCCCTTCCACGAGTTCCCCTCTTTAGTATACAATACAGATTAACATAAAAAAATAGAAAAAAGAATAAAATGTAATTTAACACCCTTTGGATTCCAAATTTCCCTCCCCCCTTTCCCGGTTGCGTTCCCAATGTCCGTCAATGTCTACTGTCGTCCTGGAGCTCCCACATCTAAGCCATAATCCTTCACCAGTCCGCTTTGCCGTCTTTTTAATAGTCTTTGCCGTCTTTTGGTCATCTTTGATTTCGAATGTCCAATCTTGGAAGGGGTCTATCTTCCAACTTTGTCCAGTTCTTGTTATTCTTGTTGTTCTTGTTGTTCTCTCTTCTCCTCTTTTTTTTTCCCCCTGCTCTCCTGCACAAATGTTCTAATTCCAAAAAGCTTGTAATTCCTCTACAGAGGCTTTGTTATTCAGGAACAAAACATTACATCAAGTCCCTTCCATTCTTCAATAGATAAATCTATTGTCTCCTTTAGTGTGTAGACCTCTGTAGACAAAATAGTGTTCCATTTCTGCAGTTTCCCAGGAGATAAAAAGTCCGATTCAAATTCCATGCCAGCAATACTTGTAATGACCCACAGCTCCTCTAGAGGGATTATAATAACTCAGTTTCCTTCCCAATCACACCCACCAGTCAAAGTAACTTATTATTCCTTGTTTTAAACAGTTTATATCCAATTTATAACAAATGTAACCAGCAAAGTCCTCGTAACAAAGTTCTCTTTTTGTTCTTCAGTTTTGGCAGCTCCTTTGACAGCTGTCAAAACCTCTATTTCTCCTCTCCCGGCGCTCTCACGGATCGCTCCCGGGGTTTTTCGGGGGGGGGGTTGTATTTTAATTCACATTCCACTTTTCTCCTCCAGCCCAGCTTATAATTTTCCATCGCGAAATTAATAACTTTATCAAAAAAAGCTTGCACTCGATCTTAGTTGTCAGGTCCTTTGCTTTAGCTCCTCTACAACAGGGGGGAGGCTGACTTCCTTTTTGCACCTCCCCCGCTCGCTCCGAATTTAAGAAAAAAATTGTTCCCCTTTTTATTCCAAGTTCCAATTACTCACGGGTTATTCTTTTAAGTCCAGATTTTCAATGGAAGAAGTCAGCGCTCTCCGCCAAATGGCATGCGGCTTCACTCAGCAGGGGAAGTGGAGGACTCACAGCACCCCCCCCGTCACCCGCTCCGTAGCCTTTAAAAAGGCTCCTTCGCGTGGTCGGGGGGGGCGCAAACGGTGCCCGCCGAGTCACCATGCCCATGGGTTTCAGCGCCCATGGTTTTTGAGGGTCCCCGCATCGCCGGCGCGGTAGAACCCAGCCCCTGCCGAGCAGGCTCCCTCCGGAGCTCGGAGGGAGTCCGCCACTCGGCGATGGCGCCAACCCGGAAGTCCCAGAAATCCATTCTGAAACCAAAGCGTTCTTAAACCAAGACATGCTTTCCCATAGCAGCGGGGGACTCAATTTACACTCAACAGGAAGCGGAACATGTTCTGCTTCCAAGGCAAAGTTCACAAACCAAAACACCTCATTCCGGGTTTGCAGCGTTCTTAATCCAAGTTGTTCATAAACTAAGCTGTTCTTAAACCAAGGTACCACTGTATTTCTATGCAGCATGGCAACTCCCCCCCCCCCGTGAAAAAAAGTTGTGTTCTTATACTGTTACACCCTCTGCGATGTTCTGGACACACACTCTAGGAATAAAAAACAACCACCATTGAGATTGTGACTGTGTAAATGCTGCATACGGTGCATTATTTTGACTATGTAATCTCTCCTTTTATTTGCTTATTCTTCATTCAATTTGTAACACTTAATAAAATTTCCTTAACTTTGAATTTATCATAATTAAACATTATGGAACTTTGGTAAATAAGAAACCCTCCACATTTGTGGCTTAGGGACCTTCTGTTAGCAACAAACAAAACACAAAACAGCCCCAGTTGAGCTCATGGAATCAGCTTCAGAGTTGCTTGGATTCTTACTTATAACCACTGGAGATATAATCATAATCCCGTATCAGGCACGACGTTGCGCTTCATGCTCCGTCATCCTGAATTTGTCAGGCCTCGCCGTATAAAACGCCAACTGTGATGTGAACCAGAAAGCTTCCCCGTGTGTTTTTTCAGGGGAGAATATGTACAATTTCAGAAGGCATTGTGCTAAGCAGCTGAATTAGCTGGACGCATAAACCTTTCAGACCTTGCTTTTCAATAGGGAAAGTTTGGGGCGTGGAGTGACTGGAATGGGGACATTAGGGAAGCTCTTAATTTTAGGGAAGCTTTTAATGCTTAACAGACCGCTGTATTTTAATATTTTGTTGGAAGCCACCCAGAGTGGCTGGGGAAACCCAGCCAGATGGGTGGAATAAATAATAAATTATTATTATTATTTAGATTATTATTATTAGGGACTGAGTGTGTTCCCCTACACATCTTGTGCCATCATGCATTTAGCTGAATGCCTGCGTAAGTCTCCAGAGATTGCCTGTTGCTTCTGGTATCCTCTGTGGGGAACATTCTCTTTCTCCTCCCACAAAAAAGCTCTGTATATACCGTATTTTTTGCTCTATAACACGCACTCGACCATAACACGCACGTAGTTTTTAGAGGAGGAAAATCCGTAGGCATGCCACCCGTAGGCATTCCCTCCATAACACGCACAGACATTTCCCCTTACTTTTTAAGAGGAAAAAAGTGAGTGTTATGGTGCAAAAAATACGGTAGTTTGCTAGTATTCATTGGAGCCTTTGGATTGTTGTAGGATTTCAGTTTTAGGGAACTTTAATTTAGGTACTAAAAATTGATCTGGAAGCTCTTACACAACTTCCTTTCCGTTCTTTTTTCTATATTAGCATGGCTAATTCTATATATCCTAGTATAGCACTATGTACACAGCAATCCAAATCTAATCCAAATAATTTTATTGTACTAGCCACTGACCATGACAATAAATAGATCTACTAGAACTATTTTAACACAAGGCTAGCTGCCCGAATTCTACCATTTCAATTGGTCTCTATTTTAGATTTGCTCACTTCCTTGCAGCAGAAAATGAACTTGGGTTATTATTACTTTAAAATTCCATCTGAAGATGGCAGGGCGATTCACGACATACTTTTTTGGTGCAGGTTTCAGTAAAAATCAGCGGGATTTATTTCCATGCCAAGGCTGTTTAGGATTTTGCTACCAGTTGTGAGCCATTAGTTCCATTCTGATTACGCAGAATGCAGACTTACAGTCACTGTGCATTTGAGAAAGTTACAATATTAGGAAGTTTCAGTGTGGAATATAAATAATGGATGCCAGAGTTGGAGGACAGTCTAAATGGTACGAGCATTTCCTGATAGAAAACACAATTTCTTCTGGTCTAACAGTATTGATCCTACATCTTTTAATAGGTTTTCTCTAGTAAAAACATTCTCATTTACATGCATATTATGTAATGCTTGCAAGTGATACATGTGAAGATCCACCTCTGTCTGCTACCAATTATTGATGTCTGTTTAAGGCTGGCTTCTGTTCTCTTGGTTACCAATGCAGTACTTATTGACATTTTGATAAAGGAAACCACAAAACATCCTATCCACTTAGATGCATGCCTTCCTGTGGAATTGCCCAGGAGAAGGCATTTTGTAAACAAAGCATGAGCAGGCATCTATTTAATTAAAAACATTTACAAAGCATTCTGGTTCCAAACCCATTTTTATTGATGAATAATGGTAAACGTCAGACTTCCCTGAATAATCATAATTCATTTTGGAACCTATCTTCCTGATGCAGCCATGGAGTCTTGCTTCCTTCTTCATGTTCAGTTAAATCTTATTAGTTGGAGATCACAGCATGCTTGGGAAAGGCTGTAGTGTCTGCAGTAAATCATTTGGTTTCATTTGTGAGGAATGTGGCTTTGTTGTCTGGTCTTGCACAGAATGGGGAGCTCCAGTTTATTCAGCAGTAAAAAGGAAACCCAAGTCAAAGGGATTCAAGTTAGGGTGGTCTGTGAAAGTTTGTAAAATGCTACAAGTTGCAAAGCTTCCTTGGTGAATTTTGATTTGACTTGTAACATTTATAGAGACTGGCATCAGGGATGGGGGAGAAAACTGTTCAGTTTGAATTTTAACGCCAACCTACCTAATTCGTATTTCTCCAACCAACATGTAAACCGAAACATGGCTATCAAAATTCACATCTCTCTGAATTTTGCAATGCAGTTCTCCAACCCAAAGTTGCACATGGGGAAATTGTGCATTGGAATTCTTATATTCATTAAAAAATTGCATTGTATTTAGGGAAATTGCTTGCATATAAGATGCAACTGAAATGCTTACAGATTTTTATGCAGGCTTTTTTTTAAAAAAAAAGAAGTTTATGCACTGATGTGGAAATGGGATAAACCAAATATAAGACTTAAAACTTAAAACTTAAGTTTTAAGAAACTGAAATTGCCAGGTTTACCCATCCCTAACTGTTGTCATGTCATAATGTTTTTAAAAAATTAGTTAGAAGGGTTCATATCAAATCTTACCTCAGCTATTAAGTCGCTGAGTAACCTTAATCATCCCTGTAGCAGGGGGATAATGATATGAAGCATGGGTGAAGAATACTGGTTGGCATATGGGGGGTGGGAAAGCTCAGTTCAAAAATCGCTCCATGCCACGCCCAGCCCTCATCCGAATGCTACATTGCCACCTCGCTTGAATTTTGCAAATTTACCAAGTTCTGACATTAGAGAGGAGGGAAATGAACAACCTAAACTAAATCTCATTCGTAAGCTCCTCTTGAGTTTTAGAATATGTATAACACTGTGAATGCTGGGAAGTTCTTATTTCTTCTGGCTTTTTGATCAGGAAAAATTAGGAAAATATTATCCTGGACTGGATGTCTCCGAGCTTGGCAAAATGCCAGGAACAAACATTGTCAGACACAAACTTTCAGTGATTATTTCCCCAAAAGGCTGAGAGACTCAGCCCATTCCATTCTATTCTATCTCTACCAGAATGAAAGTTTAATGTATTTTTAACCCGGTTTTCTTGGTTTAGGCCCACAGGCCATAGACTCACCACCCCTGAGTTATATAAATAATATTGCATGATGCTTGAATCCATCTGTGAAAGAGGCTGAGAGTGAGAGATGGGTGACACAAGACAGGGGAGGGGGAAGAAATAGATGTGTGACAGAGAATGGAATCATGGATGGAGTGGGATCATGAGAAGGTGAGGAATTCTTCCATAATTCATTGATTGGAAGGAGGATTGTATGTGGTGTCATTTACCAGCCAAAGCATTGTTTACACACCTATTACATATTGGTGACACTATTGTAATGCAGCACTTGGAGGAAGGTGGGCAATAGTGTTAATTCTAACATAGACTGAAGCATAAACAAACAACAAAAATATTTCAAGCTACAGGAAGTTGATTTGCATTAAACCTCCTCAAGAACTTCTACCAGTACTAACAGTTCAACCACTGATAAGGTGGGAAGGATTTCACCTCTTTTGTGCTTAACAAATGTTGCCTTACCTCTAAAATAGCCATTAGCAATGTACTCGAGATATGTCAGTGTAAGGGAAATGCTGGTTTTTTAACTGTTGGGCTGTCCCTTAGTGAGAAACAGACTTGTTTGTAGTGGTTTAATACTCTTAGGGGTGTATAGAGAAGTTAAAATACAGTAGCCCCTCACCCTGTCAAGGAAGTGGGAACTTAGCCTACAGCTCCTTAGCATTCTATATTTTTTAATTCTTCAACAAACTGTAAGATATATTTTTTAAAAAACAAACAAACCCAGAACTCTCTGTTTTTCTTAAGAAAAATGCCTACCGTTTTATAACATACCTTTAGGAAATGTGCTGATTTAACAAGCAAGGTATGTGACTGACCCGCTTAAACATTTAACAAAGGCCATATCCTTGTGGCAATATCCAGTAGTCTCCATTTTAGTGACCAAGTGTAAATGAGGCAAATGTCAAGCAACATTCTTTTCAGGCAGCCTATGTGCTAACACTAAGCGGCTTGTGAAATCTGTGCTAGAAGGGGTTAGATGATTGTCCAGCTTCCATTTACCTCATTTCAGAAAGTCCGTGCAAGTGTGTAGATATTTGCCCATTGCAATTCAATGGAAGTGTAGGGTCATCGGCAGGTTTATCACCAGCTATTAGCAATGACAACTAAATGGGATCCCCATGTTCAGATATGAAACCTTTGATTGCCAGATGCTGGGAGCAAACAGGAGAAGGCTGTCTCTGTAACACCAAGCTTGTAGGCTTCCCAGGGCATCTCTCTTGTCTGCTATCGGCAACCGAATTTTGGAGTATATTACTTTTGGCCTAGTCCCACAAGGCAATTTTTATTCACAGTGTGCTCTAAATAGAGAGCAGAGTGGAAACAATCTGAGGCAGACCAAAGGTGACCATCATTGTAGAGAAGGCTAGAAATGCCAACAAGCCACACATAGGGAATGGGGAGGGGAGAAGGCTAAAAACTTAAAATCTAGGGTCATGTTCCCTTAAACCAGTGTTTCCCAACCTTGGGCCTCCAGCTGTTTTTGAACTACAACTCCCATCATCCCTGACTAGCAAGGCCAGTGGCAAGGGATGATGGGAATTGTAGTCCAAAAACAGCTGGAGGCCCAAGGTTGGGAAACACTGCCTTAAACACTAGTGCAGAATTTCTTCCCAAGGGCCACCAGATCTTGAAAGAGATAGACTTTCCATAGACTTTCAAAGAAGGTGGACTATAAGGGCCTAATCACTTCTTCTGCATGCCAACTAAGAGGCTTGGGTAGATGGTCGTGGAGAAAATCCCTGCTTGAGACCCTGTAGAGCATTCAGACGTGAGGATTATTGTGCTAGTTTTCCTGATTCTAATACCAGTTTTTCTATCCTGGATTCTAACAATCCTTTGACACTGCATTGCTGGTTGAGTTATGGAACTGGTGCTTTTGGATCACTTATACAGTGGTACCTCGGGTTACATACGCTTCAGGTTACAGACTCTGCTAACCCAGAAATATTACCTCGGGTTAAGAACTTTGCTTCAGGAT
The DNA here is from genome assembly GCF_964252035.2 of Podarcis erhardii. Taxonomy (NCBI): domain Eukaryota; kingdom Metazoa; phylum Chordata; class Lepidosauria; order Squamata; family Lacertidae; genus Podarcis; species Podarcis erhardii. Next base: position 75,706,758 of record NC_138510.1, read on the forward strand.
GAGAACAGAAATTGCACGGCAGCAGTGCGGTGGCAGCAGGAGGCCCCATTAGCTAATGTGGTGCTTCAGGTTAAGAACAGTTTCAGGTTAAGAACGGACCTCCGGAACGAATTAAGTACTTAACCTGAGGTACCACTGTAGTGCCATGTCATGCTAAATTTTAAATGGAAGGGAAGAACTGTATGCTGGAATACCACCTGAAGTTTTATTGCGTGGATTTACAATGCAAAACTCCAGTGATTTTTTTGGTTAACAGGGTTGCAAACAGATTTTTTCCTGCAGACAAATAACATGGAAATGAGCGCTAAGCTGAGTGGCTTTTATGTCATGTGACAGGTCACATAAAATGTGGAAATTGTGAAGACAGAATACAGTGCTGTCCAAAGGCAGCCTGAGTTACACTGGCCTAGCTAGATTAATACTCTCAGTATAAGGCAGGGGTAGGCAACGTGATATGCTTGGGATGTTATGGACTACAATTCCCACCATCCCTTGCCATTTTGTCATGGTGCCTGGGGCTGATGGGAGTTGGAGTCCACAACATCTGGAGGACACTGTGTTGGCTTCCTAACATATTTGAGTTCTGTGTTTTCATTTTGGCATCCTTGATGTCAATGAGGGTAGTGGGAGTTCATAGATGCCAAAGGCATATGGTTCATTATTTCTGATTGGTGAAACTCTCTTTAGTGTGCTGCGGCCAGTACTTTTAAAGAACTGTGTTCTGAACCTCAGGTCAAAAGGAGGGCTCATGGGAGTGGTTGGGTTCAGGGATGCCAAAGATGTTGAAAACAGCAGAGTGAGCAGTTCTAATGCTTTATTAAAGAAGGTGTAGACCAGGATTTCCCAAACTTGGGTCTCCAGCTGTTTTGTGAATTCCTAACATCCCTGACCACTGGTCCTGTTAGCTAGGGATGGTGGAGTTGTAGTTCCAAAACAGCTGGCGACCCAAGTTTGGGAAACACTGGTGTAGACTTACAACAAAGCAGCCTGCCAGGTCTCCTAGCCTTGGCAGGCACGAGACAGACACCACAGCAAAGAGATGACTTGTCTGCACCCAAGGAAATGTATGCACATTCTTTATACACAAAGCAGCATGCGTCACTCTAGCCAGGACTTCCCATCACCTCACCTGACCAGATGAGGGCCTAGGTGGCAAATACCCAAATCTCTGAGAGAGTTCCCCTTTTTGGGCTCAGAGGACAGCACCCGTAGACTACAGATACTGTAAGGATAACATCAAAACAAGCCAATGAGCTTATATAATAATAATAATAATAATAATAATAATAATAATAATAATAATAATATTTACACCCCACCCATCTGGCTGGGTTTCCCCAGCCACTCTGGGCAGCTTGCAGCAAAATATTAAAATACAACAATTCATCAAATATGAAAAGCTTCCCTAAAGAGGCCTAAAAGTCAGATAGTTTTTATTTCCTTGACATCTGATGGGAGGGCGTTCCACAGGGCAGGTGCCACTACCAAGAAGGCCCTCTGCCTGGTTCTTTGTAACTTCACTTCTCGCAGTGAGGGAACTGCCAGAAGGCCCTTGCCACTGGACCTCAGTGTCTAGGCTGATTGATGGGTGTGGAGATGCTCCTTCAGATATACTGGGCTGAGGCCGTTTAGGTGAATATATAGTGAATATAAACATTTATGAGCTCCATGCTACAACAACTACCAGTTAATTGTGGGGTTATCTTGACTACCAAGATGGTGTTTGCATCCAGAGCAGACACCTTTGCTTCAACAAAAACTGCCCTTCAACTTGTATTGTATTGTATTGTATTGTATTGTATTGTATTGTATTGTATTGTATTGTATTGTATTGTATTGTATTGCCACATGGTTGGAAAAATTAATAATGAACAGCTCAGAGAAGAAAATATTTTTGATCCTGGCAGGGTTTAATCTAACTCAAGAGATGAAGCAGCATTTCTTCCCAGTACTGAATACTGCCTTTAGATGTCAGTAGCTTGCTTACAGCTGCCTAGAAATTAATAGAAAATCACCTTTTGTTTATTTTTTAATAGGATTTTTTATATACAAAGTGTTTTACAATTCTTCATGATAACCATCATTGTTAGTCCAACTGACCATCAGGGTGACTTACCAATGGACATGTAGAATTGTCTCCCAAGGTTTTAAGCAGAAACCCAGACTCAGATTACTGAATTTCTGTGGCTCTTCCCAGTACCATCATCACTGCAGCCAGTATCATAATTAACACAGGCTATAACCAGCCATATTGTTGGTAAATTAAGTAGGCATCGGTTTGCCAACACTTCCCTCTGAATTGTTTATGGGAGAAAATCATGTTTATCTGGAGCTCTCTATTAGAGTTCTCTAATTAGTCTATTAATCTCCATTAGCCTCTAATTGGGATTCTTCCTTATTTCTAGGTTCTTTATGTCCCCAATATATTTTTTTTCATTTCATGTTACATGACTCTTTCAGACAGGATAGTAACAGTGACAGGTTTCATATGGTGCCCATCTGTCTAATTATGTAGGACAAGGAAGGTGTAAGTGCCCTGAATTTATCTTTCAGTTCTTCTGAAAGTGGTTCATGCCATCATTTTGGACACAATGGTGAAAGTGCTTGTGGGAGCTTTCATGGCTATTGAAATCAGCATAACCACTAAGTAAATTGTTTAATTGGTAATTATTCACATTTGCCCATTTAATTAAAGTTTTGGTGCATTTATGAGCTCTGAAATAATTTGAAAGTGAACTGCAAAATGCATCAACTACAATCAAATGCAGAATTAGGGATCTTGGATTGTGGCTGTTCCCTTTAATACATTTGTTGTGTTACTGTGTTAGTCTCTAATAGCGTGGAAGTCCACAATGCATATCTCACTGTAGTTGTAACAGTCCATATAAAATGTACATAATGGCTTTAAATCCAATGAATAATGCATCTTGGCATAAATTTAATCACAATAATAATCCAGTAACAGAGGAAAACAATCAACATTTGAATTTACATAATGGAAGTATTCTAATGAAGATGCCACACAAGTATATTAGTATGTGAAAATTTGTCTTTTAACCATTATATAATTAATTGTGTTTTAGAGGAAAGCACAGGGGGAAAAAACAAATAGCCACCTGTTGAATTGGTTGCAATTTGATTTCCATGAAGAACATTTAGTTAATAAATTAAAATGGATAGTGATTTGCATATACTGATTTGGCAGTTGTAAATAAATACCTTTTAAGATTTCAGCCTCAGTGTAAAAGACATCTGGTTTGATATTTCAACTTCCATCATGTGCTAAAAGGCTTTAGAATTTTGACAAATAAATTAAGCTATACTTTCATGCATTATTCCCTTTAAAATGACAGTGTGTAGCTTTCTGGTTACCAGCTAGATTGACTAGAATGCTAATGTGAGGCAGTCCGCAGGAAGGGTGAGATAAGACTTCTTCGCTCTCCCTTAGCTAGTTGGCTGCCACTGTTGTGCTCATAGAGCAGCAACATTGGGGATAAAAAAATCAATAAAGCAATGGGGAACTTGTGGCCCTCCAGATATTGCTGGACTCCAACTCCCATCAGCCCCAGCCAACATTGCCAATGGTCAAGGATGATGGGAGTCGGAGTGCAGCAACATCTGACCAGCAGCGTGCCCATTCCTGTTATAGACGGTGGCGGGTGATGCTGTGGTCTAAACCACGGAGCCTCTTGGACTTGCAGATCAGAAGGTCGGTGGTTTGAATCCCCATGATGGAGTGAGCTCCCGTTGCTCTGTCCCATCTCCTGCCAACCTAGCAGTTCGAAAGCATGCCAGTGCAAGTAGATAAATAGGTACCGCTGTGGCAGGAAGGTAAATGGTGTTTCCGTGCTCTTTGGTTTTCGTCACTGTGTCCCATTGCACCAGAAGCAGTTTAGTCATGCTGGCCACATGTCCTGGAAAGCTGTCTGTGGACAAACGCCAGCTCCCTCGGTCTGAAAAGCGAGATGAGTGCTGCAATCCCACAGTCACCTTTGACTGGACTTAACTTTTACCTTATAGACTGTGGATTCCAAAGCCTAGACCTATTTATTTACTTGTTTAAAATTGGATTTTCCCAGTAATCTTTAATGAAAAGCTGCTTAAATAATGTCTGCTGCCAGTTTGCTCTCTGATGTCTGATGAGCAAGATGACCACATGACATGTTTAAGTGATGCATAGACACATGGATGATGCAACCTGTGTGTATATCTGGCACTTGCCTCTTTTCCTGTAGTTGTCCAGTTGCGAATACAGCTGCCACTGAAATCCACCAGTATCTGATTCTGCCATTCCAGCCATTTGGAATATTATTTCATACTTTTAGTCAGTCTTATTGAAATCCACAAAGGCACATTCTGTAATCTGTTCATCCAAAATGCTTCTGTTGGGGCCGTTCATTTTCTATGTGCAGCCTGCATCCTCACAATATCTGTCACCATAGTGACATTTTTAATATTTTCACGCCAAAGCACCTCTTCTCATCTTGCCCAGTCCTGTGAAATCACTTTTTTATTTTTTTGCAAGATGTCCCATTTATGTTATTTTTAAAAACACATTTACTCCTACACGTAGTCTGTGTTTCTTTTTCATTCAGACTCAAATTAACAGAGTCCTTAAGGCTGCATGAAACTGTCTGAGGCTACCTGGAGCCAAACAACCGGTAATAAAGCAGCCAATAAAGTGAGCACATTTGCAACATGGCAGATTTCCAAATTACCTGAGGATTTTCCATGGAAATGCATTGCTTGGTGCTAGGAAGACAGAATTGGCAATAAACAAAGTTTGTGTAGGTGAAATGTTTTCCTAGCTCCCTCTGCCCTGCCGCCTTTTAATTTGTATGGAGCGATATAACGGTTCTTCATAATGAGGTAGCTAGTTGAAGCTAAAATATTTCCTCTATTCATTCCTCATGTCAGCAGCCCACTGATGCCCTCCTCTCTGACTGGTATTCCCCTGGTGGCAAGCTGGAACAAGCTGGTGGAAGGAAGAGCAGGAGAGCTCTGCCTTTGTCTCCTACACACCTTTTTGGTGTCTGGCAACCCGTAGGAAATTATGGTTCAGGGGTAATGTGCTCTGAGTGTCAGTTGCTAGGAGAAGGGCAGTTACCATCTTGCTTTGCTTGTGGGCTTCCATGGCTGTCCATTGTTAGATGCAGTGCAGTAAACCTGAAGATCCTCAGGTGGTTAAGATGGGCTCTTCTTATGTTCTTGAGAAGGTGCTGCAACCCACTTTTAAAACAGAAGGGATTCTCATTGTTAAAGCCCCAGATTTCCAACAGTGAGCTCAAGGTTGGGTACATGTTTTGTCCTCATTTTACGCTCACACTAATCCTGTGACATAGGTAGGGCTGAGACAGTATGACTGGCCCATGAGGAACCTCTTGACTGAGTTAAAATTTGAACCTAGTTTCCCCCAGGTCTAGGTCCCATCTACAGTGGTACCTTGGGTTACAGACGCATCAGGTTACAGACGCTTCAGGTTACAGACTCTGCTAACCCAGAAATATTACCTCGGGTTAAGAATTTGCTTCAGGATGAGAACAGAAATCATGCTCCGGTGGCACAGTGAGAGGACCAATTAGCTAAAGTGGTACCTCAGGTTAAGAACAGTTTGAGGTTAAGAACAGACCTCCAGAACAAATTAAGTTCTTAACCGAGGTACCACTGTAACAGGTACCACTGTAAAAAAAGGTAAAAATGTAAAGGACTCCTGGACGGTTAAGTCCAGGCAAAGGCAACTGGACTTTCCTTCAGGCCAAGAGAGCCAGCGTTTGTCCACAGACAGCTTTCTGAGTCATGTGGCCAGCATGACTAAACCGCTTCTGGCACAACAGGACACCGTGACGGAAACCAGAGCACACGGAAACACTGTTTACCTTCCCGATGAAGTGGGAAGGTATTTATCTACTTGCACTGGTGTGCTTTCGAAATGCTAGGTGGCATGAGCTGGGACAGAGCAATGGAAGCTCACTCCATCGTGGGGATTTGAACCGCCAACTTTCTGATCGGCAAGCCCAAGAGGCTCAGTGGTTTAGACCACAGCACCATCCGCGTCCCTTTCCCATCTACACCATACATGTAAAGCACATTGCTTCTGCCCCCACCCCATCCCCGGAATGCTAAGAACCACACTGTACCCATCAGAGAACTAAAATTCCAGCGCCCCTAACAAACTACGTTCCTAGGACTCTTTGGGGGATGTACAGTAGGATTGTGTCTTACATGGCGGTTGGTTCCAAGGGTTCTGCGTATATGCAAAAATGCTTATACTCAAATCCTTAGAACCAAACTGCCTGCAATCATCTTGAGGCTTCAGGTACTGGTGTGCTGTTTCCAAAAGTCCCAGGATGCTCCCGTGAGATCTCATGGGGTCGTTCGAGTTCCCGCAGTATGTTGCAGGCGCTTCCCAGACCTGGCATGATTAGAGAGCCTTGGTTTCCAAGGCAAGATCTCACTTGGTGTTTGAGTTCCCACGAGATGTCATGCGAGCAATCCAGACTTGGTGTGGACAGACCCTCTGCATTTAACATACAGGATTTCAACTAGCTGACCTACAACTGTGTATAGTTGAGATCACACAAGTTAAATGTGTGTAAGATGTGATCATACTGTAATGTACTTAAGTGCTTGTAATGTAATGTGACTCTTCTTCAGTACTGTAACCACTGCACAACATGACTCCATTAATTCTGAGTAGATGCCTTGGGTTGCCATTTCAAGCAGCAGGAATGTGTTGTCAGGGGCTTTTCCCGGAGTATTGACCTTATTGAGGGTGCTGCAAGCTGTTCCTTGCCTGCCCTTGGACACATATTGAGGAAACAACAGCTACAGATAAATCATAGAATTATAAAATCATAGAAACTTTTTTGCTGCATCAACCTTGCATGTATTAACCAGCTTATTTTGCTGAGGATCAGTGGTGGATTTTATAAGTATCTTTCAAGTAATAATGAAATATAGGAATTGTCTTGATGTGGATTCTGTGGAATGAGAAGAAAATTGGGAAGGAAATTACATTATCTTGTGGGGGTCCCTCTCCCCTTGTATGTAATTGATTTAGGAACAGAGGGTGCCATTACAGGAAGGTTTTGCAGCTACAACATTATTTCTATAGCGAGACCATTTTGCTACGGGGAGGACTTAAAATCTGCCTAAACTAATCACAACATTTCAGTCTTCAAAATAAGGTTGACATGACTGAAAATGGATTTAAAACTTGTATGTCTGAGTAACATGTGGCTACATTTTGTGTGGAATCGTAGGGGTAATGCTACACACATTGTTCAGATGAAATGCTGAAAGCTTTGTCTCTAAGCTTCCACATTCCTTCTAACATGATGCTGCTGCTGTTTTCCTACTTGTGCAGAACTACTACGGAGCTGCCAGAATGATCTTTTCTGACAACCCACTTGGGCTGACGTGCGGGATGGTATGTCCAACTTCAGACCTCTGCGTGGGTGGATGCAATTTATATGCCACCGAGGAGGGACCAATTAATATTGGCGGACTGCAGCAATTTGCTACAGAGGTAAGTGAAGATGTGTAGAGTTCAGATTTTTTTGTTTGATTGTTTAATAATGAGTTTTGATTCCACATCTTGTTGGCAACCAGACTAAGTCAAATGTAGTAGTTCTCCGCCCACTTCTTTGTGTTGAATAAAAGAATGTACAAAGAGTTAGATGTAATCCATAAATACTATTTGGTTATAAAGCAGGGTTGGGGAACATTTGTTTTGTGTGTGGAAGAACAGGCTCTCTCTGCCTTGTGCCATTGGTAGGTCAGGAGCAATTTTTTCTCTCTTTCTGCCACCTCCTTCCTTCCCTCTCCCCTTTGCCTAGCAGTGGAGGCTGGTTCGTTGCGGCAAATGAGGCAATGTTCCACTAGCCTCTCTCTGCCCTCAGCCAGTCCCCATCTGACTGTCCTCTTATTTACAACAAGTTCAGGGGGTGCCTTATAGGGGCAAGAACAATAATTAACTGCCGCCTATTATTATTATTATTATTATTATTATTATTATTATTATTATTATTATTACACCCATCTGACTGGGTCACCCCAGCCACTCTGTGCGGCTCCCAACAAAAAATAGTAACAACACAATGCAATATCAAACACTAAAAACTTCCCTGAACAAGGCTGCCTTCATATGTCTTTTCAGAATCACATAACTGTTGGTCTGTTTGACATCTGATGGGAGGGCCGAAAAGGCCCCCTGCCTAGTTCCTTGTAGCTTCACTTCTCACAATGAGGGAACCGCCAGAAGGCCCTCAGACCTGCATTTCAATGTCCCGGCTGGACAATGTGGGTGGAGACGCACCTTCAGGTATACAGGTTCAAAGTCATTTAGGGCTTTAAAGGTCAGCACCAACACTTTGACTTGTGCTCAGAAACGTACTGTGAGCCAATGTAAATCTTTCAGGACCAGTGTTATATGGTCCCGGCGGCCATTCCCAGTCACCAGTCTAGCTGCCACATTCTGGATTAGTTGTAGTTTCCAAGTCACCCTCAAAGGTCGCCTTTCATTGGCTCCAGATCTGCCTGTCATTGGGCTCCTCGCATGCTCTACCACTAAGCTGTGGCCCTTCTCTTACCAGAGAACTGATTGCTTACAGAGAGTTCCCTCCCAATCTTCCTTCCATCTCTCCATCCATGTCAGCTACACCCCACCCAGCCCATGTTTTGCCCTTCTTGGTCTCATTCTGTCCTCCATGCTCCCTCAACCTGCGTGGGGGCCAAAGGCAGTGTGTGGCCCTTGGGATGTGGGTTGCCACCCATGAAGCACAGCTGTATGATATAGGACAATCGCTGCACAGACACGGTGCCAAATAGGAATTTATTATTTATTGTTTTCATCCAGTCTTTTAGCCCTATACATGCTCCCTGCCCCAGTGACTCACATTTTAAAAAGTATAGTTGGAGCCATACTAAGCAAGCTGAACTTAGCTCCCATCACATTATTGCACCTACTAGAGGCCCAGTTATCAGCCAGGTGGTCTTTTTCTGGGCAATTTGAAGGGCAGGAGGAAAGCAGCTATACAAGCTACACAAGCTTTATCCACCGGACCATTGGAACTCTTGCTCAGCCTTACACTAGTTTTGGAGATTCCCCCTTCCCTGCCATATTGACTCTATCTTTTCAGGCTAATTTGGAAAGTTGCTTGCTTGCTTGCTATGAATTGGGACACCTCTGAAGATACCGTAACCCAATTTCACACAATGGTGCCTGAGATATTGGGAGCATGTTTTCTGCCTGTGCTTGCATACAGTTGCGTGCCATTTTGAATCAATATGGTGGGTGGAACCTTTCAAAACTGCACTGGTCTTTTTGGTTTCTTGGGATTTTTGAGCAACACCAGGTATGAGGTTGCCAACATATTAGAAACTTGTTTTGAACAGCTTTAGGTGATTTCATAAGACACACTGCCCTTCCCACTTGGCGAACAAGGGTGGGGTGTCAGTGTGAAATAATAAAGAAATAAATAATCCCTCAAGATTGGTCTGTTCACCTTGACTTATTGAGCAGCTCCATTGCCACTTGGCAAATCATCCTTTATATTCAGCCATGGTCTAAGGTTTGAATTGCAGTGTAGCCCTGTTCTGATCCCACGTGAAGCGTGAGAGAGTGGGCACAAGTGTAATAGCTCTGCCCATCTACCCCTCCAGTAAGAGGTGGATTTAGGGGAGCATGACTGGTTCAGTCACACTGGGCGTAGAGTCTCAGGGGTGCCATGGGGGGGGCACTGCAACTATGATGTAGAATGGAAGGTGAGAAGCAGGGGGCGCCAAATTTTCGTGTTGCAGAGGACGCTGCTGAAATTTGAGACCTCAAAGTCCGCCACTGCTCCAGTTACAAAAATGGTGCGCCTTAAAATAGAGATATATATTAACAAATTGGCTAAGATTTTGGCAGCTAATCATTTGAACTTTGCTCTGTAGCTATTCATACCTGAAGTACACTCTAAAAATGAATGTAACATGCTCTTCTTAAAAATACTTAATGGAAAAAGATTTGAATCACGGTTCCTTTTGCCCTAGATGGTAGAATAAACTGGGCCGAACCCATTACAAGTTCATTCACCTCAGTTCTTCAGCTTTAGATAATGCATTTTCCCTCTTCCTCCATGGTGTTCTATGGGCAGGCGTTCCTTTGAATAAATAGCCTGTTGCTACACTCTACCTGTAGCTTACCTGCAAGGAAAGCTGGCAAATGAGATATTTAGTTTCCTGTTGGAGCAGTCATCTTTTTTGACTACCTCTTTGTGACAGGCAACTGGCTTTGGACTTCCCAAGGAGAGGCCAGGAGGACTATTGAAAGAATGTGCTTGCAAGTTTTATTGAGCACAGTGAATGTCTGATCCTTTACTAATAGTGAATGTTTTTGGCTTGCCACAGAAAGAGAACCATTCCAGTTTGCTTTTTCTTCTTTAAAAATACGCACATTTGCGGCTCGCGTAAAAGAAATAGATTAAACTCTTGTCAAATGTGTGAGTGATATAATACTGAATTATTACTGTTTTTAAAACCAAATGTGAGCAATATCTGTTAAACCTTGATTTGTGTCTCCTTTTAGCCTTAATGCTTTGATTAATAGGGAAGAATTATGCCTTGATAGATTTTGCTAAATATCCACCATTCTTCTTCAAAAATCTTTAGAAATCTATTAAAAATGCTGTGCGCTGGCACAATGATTGATATTAAAACTGGCATAGGATGAATAGCTCTGAATGGTTTTCATCACAGCATTTTAAGTTTATTTAAAGTGATCTATTGGTATCAAGGGTTCTAATACAGTTGAGCAATGTGGTAATTCTGCATAATTTAAAATTTATTGAAATATGTACGCACACAAATATATACTTAGAATATATACACTCATTTTATACCCAGATCATGCTCATAAATGTTGCAAACTTTAGGTCCCCCCCCCCTTTGGCAGTGGTTTTTAATGACTATTTCATATATTATAGAAATGATAAGGAACAATAATCTGTCATATTCATAATGCATTTTGGGGGTAATATTCCACTTGCATTCCAAGCATGCAAGATTGAATAATTTCTTGTTATCTTCAGCAGACGAAATCTATCAAAATTAACATGTTCCGCTTCTACTGTAAGCCATAAACTGCACTGACAAATGCATGTCAGAAGGAAAGGCTGAGCAGCACCAAAAGGACAGGCGAAAATCAAGAGGTGGACCTCGAAGTGTTGTGAACTACCTTTTCAGAAAGAAGCTTAAGTAGCAGAGCACCCAAATATTTTGAATACAATTACTCTTCTTTTTCAGGGGCAACTGAAACTTATTCCACAAGCCTCTAAAGAAAAGCAGCCTGCAGACAGAATAGTTCATGTAGGAACATTTCTGGGCTATCTAGTCAAGCACACTTTCCCAGAGACGATGACTATGATGGACATCTGAACAAAGGAAGACCTTTAATTCCATTAGGGGGAAAGGTCTGTCATGGAAGCCAGTGTGATGTAGTGGTTAGATTGTTGGGATGAGACCTGGGAGACCAGGGTTTAAATTGCTACTCAGCCATGAAGCTCACAGGGTGGACTTGGGCCAGTCACTGCCTCTCAGCCTAACCTACCTCACAGGGTTGGTGTGGGGATTAAATGAAGAAGGGGAGAATCATGAACTTAGAGAAGAAGGTGGGATGAAAATAAAACATAAATGAAATGAACTCCATCCCAGATCTCCTTGAGAGAGAATAATGTGAAACATTTTGAGCAGCAGCGATGGCTTTCAATCTGCATCCCTAGGGCTCCATGGAAAGATATACAGTGGTACCTCGGGTTAAGTACTTAATTCATTCTGGAGTTCTGTTCTTAAGCTGAAACTGTTCTTAACCTGAAGCACCACTTTAGCTAATGGGGCCTTCCGCTGCTGCTGCCGCGTCACCACTGTGTGATTTCTGTTCTCATCCTGAAGCAAAGTTCTTAACCTGAGGTACTATTTCTGGGTTAGCGGAGTCTGTAACCTGAAGCGTATGTAACCCGAGGTACCACTGTATGAGGTTTCTCACTGAGATCGTGATGTGAAGAGGCCTCCCTGATTGACGATTTGGGCACCAACATGAGAGGCGCTGTGGTCTAAACCACAGAGTCTAGGGCTTGCTGATCGGAAGGTCGGCAGTTCGAATCCCCGTGACGGGGTGAGCTCCCGTTGCTCAGTCCCTGCTTCTGCCAACCTAGCAGTTCGAAAGCATGTCAAAGTGCAAGTAGATAAATAGGTACCATTCTGGCGGGAAGGTAAACGGTGTTTCCGTGCATTTCTCTGGTTTGCCAGAAGCAGCTTAGTCATGCTGGCCACATGACCCTGAAGCTGTACACCAGCTCCCTCGGCCAGTAAAGCAAGATGATCACCACAACCCCAGAGTTGTCCATGACTGGACCTAATGGTCAGGGGTACCTTTACCTTTACCTTTTATCCATCATTCACTGCAGTGGGTATGTGTGGAGAAGTGTTGAATGTGTCCTGGTCCATGCAGGGTGACATTGAGCCCCATCAGGTCTTTACAGGCAAGGGTTCCTTAGTGGACTTGAAGAAAGGCTTCTATGGATGTGCTAAGTTTGGCAACCACTGGGTTGTAATATTTACTTCCAAGAAGCTATTTTGTAGTGTGCTCTTCATTTTTTAGGTTCACCTCCAGGTTTGCTTCTTAGCAAAGGTATGGGAGCAATGACAGGGAAGGCATATGTAAGCAATTAGGGAATTGTCTCCTGCCCTCGGTAGTTCAAAGTGCCTATTGTGCTTCTGCCTCAAATATTTGTGCAGCCTTCCCTAAGCATTCGGGTAGGATACCTGCCTAAGTGCTTAAACTGTGCTGTTATAAAGCAATTAAGCTGGGTTAATCCCTTTGTCTTCCATGTGGCACTTTAAATGGTTTGTGGTCCTTGCCTTTTTGTGCACTGCAAGATTTACAGCCCAATTGAAAACATACTGTGCCAGCAGATTAAGTGCATAGGGTGGGAGACTTATTGACTGGCTGTGCCAGTAACGCAGCACAAAACAAGACATCACGCTGGCTTTGCAGGTAGATAAGTGCAAATGGTCAGCATCAAGGTGCCACAAACACAAATTGTTTTTGCCGATTAGCATCTTGTATTTCTGGCATTTGCCTGGCATTGTTTAAATTGTCCCATGAGTCTTAAAAAGGCATGCAAGATCCTTGAACCTGACCTGGTAGTATATGGATAGCCTGTGCAGATGTTTTAGCATTCTGTTGTCTATCTGCTGCCCTAGCTGGTTCTTTCAGACCAGGCCCAAGCGCAGTTCCACCTGGAGTTCATCGCTGTGTAAATGGTAGGAATCGTGTTCCTTTCTGTAATGCTGCACTTCTCCAATAGGTCTTCCTAATCTGATGACCTTCAGATGTTGAAGACCTCAACTCCCATCACCTCTGACTATTAACCATGATATCTGGGACTGATCAGAATTATACTCTGAAACATCGGGGGCGGGCGGGCACCACTTTGGAGAATACTGATTTAGAAGATAGTGAAAATGTATATCTGTTTATAGGGTCTGTACTATTAAAATCATTTATAAATAATTATGAAAGAGCACCCCACACTTCTTCACAGCGTGGAACACTGACTGAGCATCATAGATGGTCAGCATAGGTCTTTTATTTTTAAACCTTATATTGTACTGTTACTGAGAGCCATATGCACAAGAAGGCAAAATTAAAAGCAAAGCACTCAACCTTGAATTTTTAGAATTTCTTGCATGGCTGCATGATCTCTCAACCACTACATTGCAGTCATGCTCAACTTTTCTTCATTTAAAATTACAATTGACTAGACACTTGGTTTGGTCTACTTCTGTCAAATAAATGCTTCTGGTCCTGGGCTTTTGGCGCTGGGCGTGTGTGGAATCTAATAACTGTGACATCTATGTGGTTCTGTTATAAGCTCTATATTATTTATTCACCTGGGCTGGAATTGTAAGCACACTTGATTAGAAGTGCATTCTAAATAAGTAGAATTCACTTCCATGAAACCTGTTTTAGGTTGTAAGTTTAGGTTGTAAGTAAGTATCATAGCTTGCCCCAGCTATCATTGCTTTTGACTGCCCCGCTCCCCCCAAATCTTCCATCATGCGATCCAACAGATAAAAGTGAAGCAACTGGCAAGTAAATCTCAAACTCTCTGCAGTTGTCAAGGATGCTTCCCAGCCAAAGGAATGCACACACGGATAGTTAATTCTTTATTGTCAAAGATAACACAATCACTTCTACAGCTCTGGATACCTGTGCACACCAGTCTAGTGTCTTGGCAGCTATATCCAGGTCTGTGCTCTATGGAGCAGTTGCGGCAACAGGTGATCATTCCCCTTCCACCAGTTTATGTATATTCCCCTGACAGATTGGGCACCTGGAACCAAAGACTGTGCCTGCGTGGCAACTTCCTCTGCTCCTCCCATTTCAATCCCCTCCTGGTTCCGGGGGACAGTTTTGCAGGAGAGGGTGGCATTGCATTGGGCCCTTCACTTGCCTGGCCTGCCTCTTCTTCCTATCCATCTTGTGCTCCACCCTCCAGCTCTGAAGCTTCCCCAGCCTCTGACACCTGGCTGGAACAGTCCCCCACAAATCAGTGACCCCCTCTCCCGAGTCAGACTCCAGCCCCCTTTCTCCCGGTGCACATTCATCAGTGTCCTGCCAGTCCCTGGCAGCAGTTGTCTGTGATTGGCAGTCATTGGAATACATTCCCTAAGGATAGTTTGCAACTTCAGTGTTCACTGTGCGATGAACTTCCTTGGTATCTGAAGAAGTGTGCATGCACACGAAAGCTCATACCTAGAACTAACTTAGTTGGTCTTTAAGGTGCTACTGGAAGGAATTTTTTGTTTTTCCTTGATACTTAACACTGAGAATTGCCATTTTCCAAACCTGGTTTGGAAACAACAGCAAGTACCAACAGAAGAATGGCGACAGAAGGTAATGGAATATGCAGAAATAGCTAGATTAACGGAGAAAATTCAACAACAGGGCGATGAAACATTTCAAAAAGAATGGAAATGTAAAGAAAATGAAGGAACATTCTTTCACCTCTGGTGGACTTGCCCTAGGGTGAAGGCCTTCTGGGAAATGATATATAATGAGCTGAAAAAGGTATTTAAGTATACCTTCACCAAGAAACCAGAGGTCTTCCTTCTGGGTATTGTCGGCCAGAAGGTGTTAAAGAAGGACCAAACATTCTTTATGTATGCAACAACGGCAGCAAGGATACTCATCGCCAAGCATTGGAAAACTCAAGATCTACCCACACTGGAAGAGTGGCAGATGCAACTGATAGACTACATGGAACTAGCCGAGATGACTGGCAGAATCCGAGACCTGGGAGAGGAGAGGGTTGAAGAAGATTGGAAGAAATTTAAGATTTATTTAAAAAAACATTGTAATTTGGTTGAATGTTAAGAAAGGATGCTAGATCATAAATAATTGAGCACCACCAAATTAGATGGAATCAAGATGACAAGTAAGTTGAGGAAAAATTATATACCCTTTGGAGAATTAATAGACTATATTTAAATGAATGGGACACAAGAATGTAAACAAGATGATAAATTGCGGGCAAGAATTGACAATGATGCAAGTGGGAGCGGGAGATGTGAGGGAGTCCAAAGAAGTTAAGAAAATATGTTATGATATATGTTATATTGTTCTTTATCTTTGCACTTATGTTTAAAAATCTCAATAAATATATATTTTTTAAAAAAGAAACATTTCAAAAAGAATGGGGGAAAAATATGTCGTACATAGGAAGGATAAGGTGAAATAGTGAAACCAGTAGAACTGAAATAAACCTCATAATGTGAAATACAAAGAAAATTTCTGGATAAAGAAAATAACAAAAAGTAAAATGTGCAATGTGATTAATGTAACCAATGGTAGTTGTAAATGAATATAGACAGACAATAAGAATTGTATATACAGGAGGATTTATTTGACTATAGACACTCTATTGACAAATCCGAAAGAAGGGCAATAATATACAAAATAGATGAAGACAATACGAAAAAGTTAGATGTGATATAAAAGGCCAGAAGAGGGAAGGAGGGAAGTCAGCTCTTGGGAGCAGGTGTAAACGTGAAATGTAATATAATATGTATATATGGAGTGTGCAAATGAAACCAATAAAAAATATTATGAGAATTGCCATTTTCATATGTGATGACAAACTCTACGAATGGACATTCTTCAAACAAGTTAACTGTTGGGGCTTGAAGAGAGGGGTGTTGTCTTCTGTACTCATTAACTACTTTAATGCATTTCCTTTTCAGGTATTCAGAGCAATGAATATTCCTCAGAGTAGAAGTCCATCCTTGCCACCACCAGAAGAAATGCCGGAAGCCTACCATGCCAAGATAGCTCTTCTTGGAGCAGGGCCTGCAAGCATCAGCTGTGCCACCTTTCTGGCTCGATTGGGCTACTCGAACATCACCATATTTGAAAAGGAAGGCTATGTTGGGGGCTTAAGGTAGATTTAAATTAAATTTGGAATTAAATTAATTATATAAAGTATAATTAAATTTGGAAATAAAGCATTCTGAACACCATGTTTTCATCATTCAACTACAACAATTTGAAGTTTTTTTGGGGGGGGGACATGGTTTTCTGCAAAATATACATTCAAAGTATCAAATCTCCTCATCCACTAAAATGCCCCACTTCATCTTTTTATTGTAAACAATATACTTTTATTCAGTATGTTGAAGAACTGAAGCCAAATACGGATAGCATTTGGGGAGGGAATTTGATGTTCAGTCTTTCACTTCTAACTTTTTTAGCCTTTGCTTAGTAGCAACACTGAAAACAGAATCAGACCGTTCATTTTAATAAATTAATTTCATGTGCGTTCTTACACCATCATATAGCTATAGATTTCTACCATACAGTCGTACCTTGGATCCCGAACATCTTGGTACTCGGATGTTTTGGCTCTCGAACGCCACAAATCCGAAGTGAGTGTTCTGGTTTGTGAAAGTTCTTTGGAACTTGAACATCTGATGAGGCTTCTGCGGCTTCCGATTGGCTGCAGGAGCTTCCTGAAGCCAATTGGAAGCCACGCTTTGGTTTCTGAACATTTTGGAAGTCAAACGGACTTCCGGAACAGATTCCGTTCGACTTCCAGGGTACAACTGTATAGCTATAGATTTCTAGGCAATTTACGAAGTTAAAAGCCTCAAGGAAAGGAACAGCATGAACATAAAGCTTAAAAGCATAAAAGTGGCCAAAAAATTATTAGGAAGGGCCATAGAATGTTGGGTAGTTGCACAGCAGAGACCCTCTTACACTTCTTAGCAATTTCCTCAATAGTTTGATGCCATATATTCAAGGTAGTAGGCTTAAGCAATCTACAGTACATTTTACCGTAATGCTGCCTGTGAGGGGATAAAACTTTCAGCCATTTTGTGTTTGGTTTTTGGTTGAAAGACTTGGGTTGTTAAATGGTTGCTTGCTTGCTTTAAAGGCTCCCATGCACAGGAAGGTCAAAAGTTTACAGGGAGGTTAAAAGTGTAAGAGAGTGTTTTGTACAATGGGCTTGTCATTCACAAGCGGATCCAAGGTTCATGCTAAGAACCTAGCAGTTAAGGAGAATCAGAAGCTTTAAAAGGAGAATAGTCACCTTGTTGATTGGCGAAAGGTTTTGGAGGGGAAGTGAAAATTCAGTATATAAATCAAGCTAGAAACTAGCATTTGTGGAGTCAGCAAGTTGAAGGGCTGGAGTTAAAAGAGACTACAAGAGAGGGAAAAGGAATAAAGCAGATCTGAAATACTACTAGAAAGTTCTAAATAGCACTATTGGTTGCTGCAGAAAGAAGAAACCAGGAGAGAACTATGGAGGGACACAAGAGCTGAACTGAGGGATACAAGCTGGCATGTAGTGGCTTGGTCTAGAAGAGGGATACCTGGACATGGATAGCGCTGTGGTCTAAAACACTGAGCCTCTTGGACTTGCTGATCAGAAGGTCGGCAGTTCAAATCCCCACGACGGGGTGAGCTCCCATTGCTCTGTCCCAGCTCCTGCCAACCTAGCATTTCGAAAGCCCATCGGTGCACGTAGATAAATAGGTACCGCTGTGGCGGGAAGGTAAATGGCATTTCCGTGTGCTCCGGTTTCCGTCACGATGTTCTGTTGCACCAGAAGTAGTTTAGTCATGCTGGCCACATGACCCGGAAAGCTGTCTGTGGACAAACGCCAGCTCCCTCGGCCTGGAAGTGAGATGAGCACTGCAACCCCATAGTCTCCTTTGACTGGACTTAACTGTCCAGGGGTCCTTTACCTTTAGCTTTTTTACCTGGGTATGTTCATCTCTGTTTTTGTTTTGGGGGCTTGTGAATAACTGCTGGTGAAGGAAGGGGAATATTTTGTTAACACAGATACCTGCAGGTCACACTTTCTGAACACAATGTGATCCCAGGAAATCGTTTGTTAGGTGATTGTTCCCATAATGAGCCAATGTTTCCCATTATTTCCTATGGGAACATTTCTAATCCATGATCACTCTCTCCACTCCCACCATGGTTTTCCTAAAATGACTGCAGCCAACAAGCAGAAGAGAGACAAAATAAAAACTTGTATGTTCGAGCTCTCCTGATCTTTTGATTTGGCTGATATTTCTCTCGCCCACCCGCATTTTCTCTGTGGTTTCTTCTGGAAATTGGCTGCCATCAACCAGCAAAGCACAAACAAGGAAGTGGCCAAGCTGTTTAGATATCTGAATCAGCTGTGTGTTTAGTGTGGTTTCTGTATAATCCTCTATGTTTGGGTAAGTGAAATTTTGCCTAGTGAGCATTTGGAAAGTGAGACCTGTGTGTATTATGGAAACAGGAAAGAAGGTAAAGGGGAGGACAAGGAACTGTTTGCAATCTTGATCCCAGGTTGGGTGAAACTGATGTGCCAGTTACTTCTTAACAAATGTATTGGGGGGGGGAGACTAGATAACATTTCCAGTCTATCCAGGAGCATTACGGTAAACTTCTGTCCTTACCCTTTGAATATTGCTGAGGTCTTTATATTCAGAAATATACAACTGTTAGTGACCTGCATCAGACCCAATCTGAACCTGATCTCTGTGCCAGACTGGAGATTTGTGGTTACCCTTTTCTCCTTACATATTCAATTTTAGCAAGTCTTTGTATAATATTTTTTGTTTAAATGGGCATATTTTGCTTTTAGGTAAAAGATAAATATAAACTTCATTTGCCTATAATGTGTGTTATTGTAAGTGGTATTTTTTTATAGCATGCCATATAATTTTTCAACATGCCTTATTATTTTACATGGGTTGAAATATTTTTCTTGAGTTTATACCACAGGTGCCAACATGGGTATCTGCTGTCTGTTCGTTAGATTAGCCGTGCTTTTGCAAGTTTTAAGATGCACTTCCTACTTTGTGTTTAGCCGCTTTAAGTATGCCCTGTCTGTCTCTCTGTGCTTGTGTGTTTAAATGTTTAATATTCCAGGATGCCTTCTCTTTTGTAAAACAGCTGGGAAATGTTTCATCAGCTCTATTCTATTTGTTCTCTCTAGTACATCTGAAATCCCCCAGTTCCGGCTGCCATATGATGTAGTACATTTCGAAACTGAGCTTATGAAAGACCTCGGAGTGAAGGTAATGAAAAATATAAACTGCTTTGGTATAGCTCGCAGGAAAAAAAGGGAGCCGAGCTCTGCCAAAGATTAACAGCAAAATGTCATGCACATTAGTGAAGAACAATTAAAAGCTACACCAGGCAGAGGGAGGAAGATGCTTCCTCTTGCTCAGGGCATTTGTCTGTCTGCTGTCTGAATGCCACTAGTTTGGAAAAGGGCAATCAATAGTTCTCATCTGGCTTGCCTGCATGTGATTAATTGTCTGTAAGAAACAAATACCTAAATTGCTTTAGGGGTTCAGTGTAGCTATTGGAAGGATTTGATTTCTTTAATCACGTCGTGGTGTTGCTGTTTCCAGCCCCCTCTTCCTCCTTTTATGCAAGTTAAATATTAGTTAAAAAACATTAATCCGTGACACTTTCCATTTTCTTACAATGTGTACAGATATCATCTCGGGGGGAAGACCTGTCTTGCACAGTAACTAAGTGGAGCATTAATAATACATTTTTTTTGGGGGGGGGAACCCTGTATGATTGTTAAACTTCCTTGAAAAGACTCAGCTATTCGTGTTTTGTTATATATATATATTTAAATTGATTATCATACTTAATGTTGTCCACGTACGTATGTGATCATTTGCACAGAGCTAATACCATGATAATAAAACTATTAAGCAGCAAAGTATATGCTGGCACACTGTTAAGATGCAATACTTCCAAAGCCTTTCATTTTCCCTGATATTATCGTGGCCCTTAATGAGTATGATGGAGAGATCTCTTTCAGTTCTTTGCATATCCACCGCACAGAACTCTTTCCTCGGCAAAATCAGAGTAATTGCGGTGCTCTCAGATGAAGAATGCAATATTGTCTTGAGCACTGGAAGTTATTTATGCATGTAATTCTTTTTCTAAGAATAATTTGGGTTTTTGAAAGTTACAGGACTAGGCCTAAAGAATACTAAATCCCACCACCCCAAGTGTGTGTGTGTGTGTGTGTGTGTGTGTGTGTAATCCACATCACTGTATGATAAATTAGAATGATTTATGTTTTGTTCCCAGTGAATATAAAGTATCTGTTTGAGAAAGATTGCAACTGTGCTTTGGTTATCATTTCATAATTATGAGTTATACAACGTCTTTTAGATGAACAGAGGGGAGAAAGATGATTTTTAACATGTACTCAACCAAGAATTAAGGGTCTTGTATATATACCTTTAGCTTCCATATTAGCAAAGATCTTCCATTCACTTCAATGTTGCAGACGGCTCAACATGTGCAGTGTGTGTATGTGCTTGTGGTGCTGTCCCCCGCTTGGATGGGAATAAAGCTTTTCTTTATTTTTAACCTGTTTCTTAAAATATTTTTTCACAAAAGCAAACCAGGTTGTAAGACACGGAGTCACTGGCAGGAGGAGATATCCTTCTGGTTGGAGGTCCAGGGTCTTATTAGAATTTCAGTATGCAGTAGGTGCGTCAGTAAAATCATTACGCGTTCTCCCTCAAATACAAATATTTGCTAATCAAAACAACCCACACCTTTTCCTAAGAATATAATGAGACCTCTGTGTGATTAGGCTAAAAGCCTGTCATTTAGTCCAGCCTCTTGTTTTCTCCAGTGCCCAAGTAGATACTCATCTACAAGTAGGCCATATAGTCCTCATGAATAGTAGCTGTTAGCCATCTCCTCCACCCATTTGTCTAATCCACTTTTAAAGCCACCAAAATTGGTGGCCATCTTGTGATATCAATTTCCGTATTTTATCCATGCATTCCATTCTTATTACAGATGCTTCCTTCTAAATCCTAACGTCCACCTCAGTGCTGACTTACCTTTATGCCCTTTCTCACCATGTTCCAGCAAGCAACTTCAAACATCTCTTAAGAGAACCATGACAAGAATGGACACTAACAAGTGGAACATGCTGCATGTCGTTTAGAAATGCATGAGCAGAGGAGGAAGCAGTATAAGGCCACGGAGCGACTCAAAGTTCAGCAAGACCTCATGCTCCGATTACTGGCAGACCTTTTATTTTTGAGACTAAGTGATAGCATGGTAAAATACTACATTAAAAAAGCACAATACTAAGGTTGGTACCAGGGCAGCTTTTGTGAGGATGTCATAAATGGGGCACAGCACTCTTGATGCTGCTTGCCTAACCTCAGATGCCAGCGGCACCTGAAGGAGGGCCTTCAAAGTTACCTCAGTACCTAGGCCGGTTTATACAGGAGCAAAGGTGTCCGATAAAGGCTGAGGAGGAGAGCTGGGGCAGGCCACAATTTATTCCCTCCTGAGAGTGGCCCAAGTGGCTCCCCAGTGGCTCCCAATACATTTCCAAGCTAACCTTTAAAGCCCTCAATGGCCTCGGCCCAGTATACCTGAAGGAGCGTCTCCACCCCCATTGTTCAGCCAGGACACTGAGGTCCAGCTCCAAGAGCCTTCTGGTAGTTCCATCACTGTAAGAAGTGAAGCTACAGGGAAGCAGCCTTCTTGGTAGTTGCCCTGTGGAACACCCTCCCATCAGATGTCAAGGAAATAAACAACTATCGGACTTTTAGAAGACATCTGAAGGCAGCTCTGTTTAGGGAAGTTTGTAATGTTTGATCTTTTATTTTGTTTTTTATATTCTATTGGGAGCTGCCCAGAGTGGCTGGGGAAACCCAGCAGATGGGTGTGGTAATAATAATAATAATAATAATAATAATAATAATAATAATAATGCCTATTGGCCAGTTGGGACCACCCCGCAGGGAACGCCTGCCCAAAACCTGCTGGCATTGGACAGTTGCCAGCAGCTGGGTGATCTGGCCCTGCCAATCATCAGATCACTGGTGTGGCGTGCAGCTTAGCTGCAACACTGCCCACCATAGAAAGTGAGCAGGTTTCTTTACACACCACTCAGGTAAGCACCAGCACTTTGAATTGCATTTAGAAGTGGGCATAAAGAACCAGCAAAAGTATTTAATCAGTTTCTGCTATATGTTCACAGTCTTGGCTCAGATATAAGTCTAGGGTCAACAACAGTAAAAAAAAAGTCCTTTGGCCTTTAGTGGAATTTTATATTTTCTTAAAATGATTGATTGAATGACCGGGACAAAGCTTCTGAATGTCTTGAGCTTAAAAGTGACTGATAAAGTGATGATGAGCTTCCTAATATTATCTTTCAGATAATTTGCGGCAGAGGGCTTTCGGCAGAAGGATTGACGCTCACTGCCTTGAAGGAAGATGATTACAAAGCAATCTTTATTGGAATTGGTAGGGATTCATCATTCTTCCTCTGTACTTGGTTTTACTGGAAGTATTGTATGTATGATTAATGCTGTAATAAACGGGCCATGTTCCTGTGTCTCAGCAAGAGACCTTTAAACACTAATCTCACGAAGTGGTACCGTTAGCATGTGAGGAGCTTTCGCCATCCTCTAACTAGTTTTAATGCAACCTTCTCTGGTACCGACCACTTTCCCCAATATATAATTATGCCGATTACCTACATGAAATATTTCTCTGGGGCTGTGGAAGTATGAAACGGTGTTGGCTTTGGCAATGGCTGCTGTGTTATATTAGGGACAGAGTTAATAAAACCTGAATCAATATGTTCTAGTACAATTATCACATTCCTAAGGAGCACTTTATTTAATAGATGTCACTAATTTAGTCAAGATCTCAATATGATCATTAAGTAACAAAATCCTTAGGGGACTTATTTATGCTAAATTAATGTCAGCAGATTGCAGGATCAACATTATCTTTAAAAACACAAACACACACACACACACACACTCACGGAACATACTGCTTTTTTTTGGTAGCCCTTAATGTTTACTACGGTAAGTGAGTCGATAGTAGTATACATAATTTAAAAACCACAAAATTGTAATTTTAAGGGCTGTACACTATTATTTTTGTGTGGCCTGCCCATGTGCTTTTCAAGCTTCTGGTTCAAGAGTTTAGCTCTGTCTGCAGATAGAGAAAGCAGAGATTAAGCATTTGGTAAACTAGTTGGATTCAATAGACTAAAGGTGATTTGGCAGTATTTTTTTAAGGGTATAATCCAATTATTACACTAGGGATGATGTTAAAGCCTTTGATCTAGTGCAGGCATAAGCAAACTCAGCCCTCCAGATGTTTTGGGACTACAACTCCCACCATCCCTGACCACTGGTCCTGTTAGCTAGGGATGATGGGAGTTGTAGTTCCAAAACATCTGGAGGGCCGAGTTTGCCTGTGCCTGATCTAGTGGATATCTCTACTTGTGGAAGAACAGGGAAGCCAGTTTTTTGGGGGGGGGACTTCCGGGTTGGCACCTCCAGGCAATGGCAGAGTTCCTCCGATCGGGAGGAATTTGCTCCGTGGAAATTAGGGTCTGACCGCCACAGCGAAGGCGGAGACCCGTTGAAATCACAGGCGGGAGAAGCTTGTGAACTTGGGATTCGGCTGGCACCTTTTGCACCTCCCCTACTCGCGGGGAAACCCTGATTTGGGGATCCGGAGCGAAGTGGGGTGAGCGGCGCGGTGCTTTGAATCGACTGCTTCTTTCACGGAGTGAAGCCACATCGCTGTTGCCGGAGAGCGCTGACTTTTTCCTGTGGACAATTTGACTTTAAACAACTACCCGTGAGTAGAACGGAAAATTGGATCTTTAAATTCATTAATTTGGCATCGAAGCAGGAAGGTTTTAAACAGGAAGTCCACCTTCCTCTTTTGTAAATAGATTGAAGCAAAGACGTTGCAAGTTAAAGCCTTGGAAAGTATTTTGTAAAGGATTAAATCTCCATCGGTTAAAACTGTTAAAAAACCCCCTTGGAAGCAGGAGAAGAGGGGGGAAATTTTGGACTTAGTGAGCCTGCAGGAGAGAGTGAAAAATTAAATTACCACTGCTCTAAACCTGGAAAAGGGCTGCCAGCAGAATTAACGTTTTGGGAGAGTTCATTGACTGTGAACGGATAGCATGTTGACAGATGGCTAAATAAGAGAAATATATTGTTTCCATTGTCCTCTTTTGCATTCAAAAAGGAGGAAAAGTAATTGAAAATTGAAACTAACTTTATATTTTAAAATGCGCATGAAAGGATCGATACAAGTGGAGACTGTTTCCCTCTAGAGGGAGCTTTTGAAACTGTTACAAAAGTGGGTTTTTTCCAGCTGCAAGATAAGAGCTGTGAGAATCAGAGATTGACCTTGGACTTTAAGAATGTTGACAGAAGGAGCTTTAGTGACTGTTTTATGTAAGATAAGCTACTCGCTGGAACAGCTTCACAAAAAGACGGATGTTATGAATTCCAAACTTGAGAACTTGGAACAAAAAGTGATAAATTTGGGACAAAAAGTGACCATTAATACAGAAATTGCTCAGGATTTGATACAGGAAACTACTTTGACAGGACAAACTGGGGAGAAGAATGAGAAAGTTGTGGTTGTTGAAACTAAAGTAATACAAGTGGAAGCCCCAGCCTTTCAGAGGCAAATCGAGGACTATAAGTGGAGGCCTCTTATGTATGAATATAGAAAAAGTCAGAATTTGAAGATTGGAGCCCTGCCTGCACTGGAGAAGGAAGGTTGGATAGACTCTTTCATGCAGGGATTTATTGACCTTTGGGTTCTGAATCTGGGTCAGGAGGTGATTGGAGTTGTGGGGGTCTTTGGATCTGGAGGAGTCTTGAAACATGATTTGAGATATTGTATGGACCTTGGTTCTAGCTGTGGAGAGTTGGCTGGCCTGTCAAGAGGGAATGGGGGCATGGCTGGGTTGGGGCCTCCCCGAGACTTGCTCTTCAGCATTTTCAGCATCAAAGAATATGAAGAAGAATTGCAGAAGGGACTTGGAAAAGATTTAAGAGCCTCGGACAGAAGATCTCCAGGTTGATGAACTATATGGAATGGACGGAAATGATTGGCGGAATCCGAGACCAGGGAGAAGAGATGGTGGTAGAAGATTGGGAAAGTCTAAAGTTTGTACATAGAAATATTGTAAAATTAATGAGTGTTTGAAAATTGTTGGAATGAAACTTTATGGCTTTAGCAGAAATGCTATAAGGAGTTAAGTATAAATAAGTATTTTAGTATTAATGGAAAATAAGGTTAAAAATATGTTAAGACATTCATAATGATAAAGATAGAGAAAGATGGAAAGGATTTGCTGAAACAAGTAACAGAAGTGGAATACAAAAAGGGAGGTGAGAGGAAGTCGATGAAATAAGGGAATGAAAGATAGAATAATGAAATGGTATGCTATATGTTTTTTAAATTGTTGTTGTTTTGTTTAATTTAGTGTTAAGGTTGTGTTTTGTATTGTTTATTGTATTGTTTCTTCTTTTGTTCTTTTTCCTTGTCTACCGTAAATTTGAAAAGTAATAAAGATTATTATTATTAAAAAAAAGGGAAGCCAGTTTTTGCCAATTCCTTTCAGTTCCCACAACCTGCTCCAAAGACTTGAGGAACCCTCCTGAACAGGGTGGAAGAAGATATGAGGAGCTTCAGGGGCAAGGGTGAATCTGCAAAAATGCCTTCCCTTTGTTTTTCTATTAGTGGAAGTGTCTGCTGGATCAAAAGCCTTTCCATGAATGCAAAGGCACCCAATGGATCCCATCCATTATTCTTAATATTATGCTTATGGATGCAGATCTCAGGTATTATCTGAAAGAGGCATTTTCCCTGCACAGGAATAACTCTTCTGTGGCGATGCTAGCTATAACACTTGTATGCATCATTTAAAAACAAAGTAAGCTGTTTTTATGCATGTTCTGTGCAAATTTGCTGAATTGGAACTGGAACTGGAACTCATAGGGTTAGTCAGCAAAGATTTTGATTGAGTGACAGCCCTAGCTGGAAGGAATTCCCCTCTGTGCAAAAGTTATAATATGTCATAGGGATACGTCATGTCCCTGCATTGTATCCCCTGCGTCTTGTTCCTCTCCTGCAAATTCCATGCACCTGTCATTAAAGACAAGGTAGAAGGAATCTCCCAAAACCATCATTACAAAAGCATCATTAATTGACTACCTAGAAAGAGAGAGCAGGGCTGTTTTGACGTTAATGACTCACATGTCTACGCACATTGAGATTTGATGATGGTGATGGTGATGATGATGGGGTATTATTTATACCCCACCCATCTGGCTTGGTTTCCCATTTGGAATCATCCTCAGGTTCATTCACTTCCAGTATCCACCATACATAGAAAGCAATGCCCAGATCAAGAGATCTGTGGTTATCGTACATATGGTTATCTTTCCCTATCTTTCAAATGGCTGTTGGATTTTCCAGTTTGGTTAGCTTCTATTATTATTATTATTATTATTATTATTATTATTATCATTATCATCATCATCATCATCATCATCATCATCATCATACCACCCTATACCTAGGGGTCTCAGGGCAGTAAAATAAAGTTATAAAACCACAAAATACATAATACAAATAAAAACAACAACCCAATAGCCCCACCACCACCACAAAAAACAACACATTTTAACAGGGCATAGGATGTGAATCAGATCAACCAAAGGCCTGGTTAAAAAGGAATGTTTTTGCCTGGTGGCTAAAGGTGTATAGTGAAGGCGCCAGGTGAACTTCCCTGGGGAGAGAATTCCACAGGAGAGGTGGCCCATTCTTGTGTTGCCACCCTCCAAACCTCTTGAGGAGGAGGCACATGAAGAAGGGCCTCAGATGATGATTTCAGGGTCTGGGTGGTTTCATACGAAAAGAGGCAGTCCTTGAAGTATTGTGGTCCTGAGCCGGTTAAGGCTTTATAGGTCAAAACCAGCACTTTGAATACATGCAGTGAGCAGATTGGGGAAGGAGTAGGAAGGAAGCATAAATATGTTGAAGTTCCTCTGATCTTAGCAGATGTTGAGGTATATGGGCAAAATCACAGGCACACATTTTCTATACTCCAAAATTGCTTCTTTTCCTTGAAGATGGCCTAGATGTCAACCTTAGGAACAATAAGTGTTACTGAAAATTAGGGATAATAAATAATAACCTCTCTGGTTATGCTTTTCATTTTCTTAAAAATATATATTTAGCATACTTCACCAAGACCCCTTTTTTTGGGCTGTCTCGATATGCTACAAAAAAATTGCCCGGCATTTAAACAATGGCTTTCCAAGTGGAATACATGTTTATCTGCTAAAAAATTGTGAATGTGCAACCAAATCCCTCCCCAGCATACGCTCAGCAAATTGAGTATGCAGAGCCAAGAGTGGTATGAGACTTAATGCTCTTTATTGATCTAGACGTTGCCTAAGTGAACATAATAAGAAACAAGTTGCCCAACTGTTCTTTTTTCCTTGTTATTGATTACAAGAGTGGTAATTCTTAGTACAGCAACAACTGTTGTTCTCCATCTGGGTATTCAGTATAATAAGCTTTCCAGGTTTGTTCTCTCATGTGATTATACTACAGGCCATTGTGATTTATATAATCCTAAATCCTCTCATTGTTTGAGACCTTCCACGCGTAGGAATTTCCATGGGGTCATATTTCTTGATAATTGTACATGAGGCAACGTGCCAGGTTACCGTCCCTCTTGATTTAATCCATCTGACAAACCATGTACCCTTCATTCTTCATCCCACCCTTGGCTCAGGGAGGGGGGAAATCCCAGAAGTTAGGTGGGAATACATAAAGAGCTTTGGTTGTCTCTGTAACCGAGAGCTAGGCTAAACTATCAGCAATCTTTCCTCTGTTCTGAGATTACTCGGCTAGGCACAGCTGGGATTTTGTGAGGTGTACAGACAAGAAATAATGTCTGCGAGGGGAAGAGAGAAATCAAGAGCTCCTTTCCTTTTGACCTGCTGTGTTAATACTGATCTCATAGTGGAATGTACATAAGAAGTTGCCTTATGCTCTGTCAAACCATTGAACCCACCTCTCCTATTATTGTCTCCTCTGAATGACAGCAACTCTCTGGAGATTCAGGAAGAAGTTCTTTCCCCGGTTCCACTACCCGAATTTTATACATGCAAAACAGGTGGTTTCTCTCTGAGCTATAGCTGTTCTCACTCATGTTGCCTTTATGATGAATCCATTCCATGATCATAGCCTGCATTTAAGACTGCCTTGAGTAGCTGCCATTCTTTTACATTTGCAAAACAGCAGTTGTTTTCACTAGTGAAAATGGGGTGACTGTGGTGAGAATAATGGATTGAACTGATGAATTTCCCAGTTTGAATTTCCCCAGCATCAATTCCTGCCCCCCATAGTTGGCATTAATGAGGACTTCTGTCCAGTTAGGTATGAAAGTGCATTGTGGACAGGTTCCTGCAGCAACAAAATATGCTTATCCAATTATTCTAAAAAATAATAATAATAAAAATCCAAACAAACCAAAGATCTGAGACCAGAATTAAGGTGACTCAACCTCCAAAAAGTCAGGAAATAGGAAACAAAAGTTGGTACTTTAACAGTTGCATTAAGTGAGCCATTGTGGTGTTGTGCTATGCTATAAATGTTTCTTGCTTACAACTTCTGTTCCATGAACCTTCACTTTTACATGGTCTCAAATCCACATGGGGAGGATGGAATGCCTGTGGCCAGCAAGGTTGTTGTCCTAGTCCTTTGCTGCATTAAGAAACATGTGAGCTTTATTGCTAGAGGAATCCTATTGTGAGTTTGTCAATGCCTGTTTGTTGCTTACTCCAGTTGCTGCCAGTGTGATTGGTACAGCCACCACGCATGTGTTTTCTAGTACTAGTATGATTGATGATGGTGCTGGTAATGAAAAATATCAAAGCAAGTTTTGAAGGCAACCCACCAGTTTCATAGAGTTGAAAGGCAACAAGAAAGGGTGTATCTTGGCAGTGTAGAGGTGGTGAATTGTACCGATTTTGAGGAGCAGTGTGTAGCTTAGTTGTTTATATTCCAGTGCCTTTGCAGAGCACTTGCCTCTTCCCCTATTCCATATATCTTGGCACTGGAAGGATGCAATTTGAAGCAAAGAATTGGTGTACCGTAAGAAGATGCTTAAACCTGAATTCTTTCAAACTGCAGTGACATACAGCCCAGCCTAATGTATCCCACCAATCATTTCAGGTTCCAAACCAACCCCAGATGTCTTGCAGCATAGCTGCTGCTTGAAACATAAAGGTAAAGGGTAAAGGGACCCCTGACTACTAGGTCCAGTAGTGACCGACTCTGGAGTTGCGGCGCTCATCTTGCTTTATTGGCCGAGGGAACCAGCGTACAGCTTCCAGGTCATGTGGCCAGCATGACTAAGCCGCTTCTGGCGAATAAGAGCAGCACACAGAAATGCCATTACCTTCCTGCCAGAGCGGTACCTATTCATCTACTTGCACTTTGACGTGCTTTCGAACTGCTAGGTTGGCAGGAGCAGGGACCGAGCAACGGGAGCTCACCCTGTCACGGGGATTCGAACCTCCGACCTTCTGATCGGCAAGCACTAGGCTCTGTGGTTTAACCCACAGTGCCACCCTGCTTGAAACATGGCAGCACATAAATGCCCCCTTCAGCGCCGATCGTGTTGCAGTTCTAGATCCAGGACAAGAGACTGGGGACAATCCTGCCATTCCTTCTTACTAAAGTGCCCCACTAAAAGCCTGTTCTAGAGTGGGCCAACATAAGGGTGACCAGTGGTGCTAGAAGAATTATTTTCAAAACCAAAATCCCCCTTGGGGTGAGAACGAGCTTGCAGATGCAATAAGGGGAAGGCCAGGGTTATGACATATGAGCTGCAAACGATTCTGTCCTGTATGTACCACTGCCATGGTAAAAAAGAATTCTGGAAGTCTGAAAGCAGGGAAAGAAGTGAGTGTGTGATTTTCATCATTTTAGTGCATGTGAGGGATGTGTGTGTGAGGAGTGAGCGAGAGAGGTGGACAATATATACAGACTCTGTTTGAGAGAGGTTCCTGTATTATATATATGTGTGCTTGTGTAAGGGAGTTTGTGGGTTAGCAATAAACACCCCCTTTTGCTTTGAACACACTTGCTACTAGCATGTGACCATTGGACGAATGGTCTACAGTGAATGCTTAGGTCATCATTGACGTAAAGGATATGTTAAGATGACCAGAAAGTGATTTGCTGTGAACAGCCATTTGCTCCAGGGTAGTTTTCATGCCCTTGGACATGAAAGTGGTTGAGCACAGAGTGCTGGAAATGGACAGTGTATGGAAATTGAACAGCAGCTGTGTGGGTGAGTAAGCCTGGTTTTCTCTTCCCAGTGCTTTTCATTTCTCTTTCCCCTGCTTTCTCCCTCTCTCATTCCATTTGGACCCTATCCTGAAATCTGCAGCTGCTTTCTTTCATTGGGTTACATTTTTTCTTATATTCATTTACACTGGAGAGTGAAATAGAGGTGATGGTTGTGTTGGTTGTTGATGTCACCATGGTCCAGGCAAATGAGATCCCAAAAAAAGGGAGCTGATTTTTCTACCGGCTGGAGATCACAACTGCTTTTTCCTTTTGCAAACTTGTTTTCCATTGTGTTGGGGGTGTTTCAGTTGTCAGAAGGTCAGAATTCCCACCAACCCTCATCTCATATAATGGGCATTGCTCTGTGTGGTGAGACATTCACATCCAATAGTGTGTAGAGGCCAGTCCTTTTTCTCTCTCTGGAAAAACAGGTGCCATGAAGTTGGTATAGTAACTGTCACACTTTTTAACCAAAAGAGAGAGAGGTGTCTGTACTCAACATGATATTGTTGCAGTAAGCGCCACACTTTTTAACAATATCCCCTGAAAAAAGCACTGCTAGTGGGAAACTTTATTCATTCCACTATTAAGAACTGAACAAAATCCTCAATTGTTTGCTGCTTGTAGTGGCTTTCTGTGCAGATAAAGCCACTACAGGAAATTTTTGTAGCTGTCACCAGGTAACAACTATACAATGTGCCCTGGCACTACCTGCTTTAAGGAATCACCTGCTTTTAATCTTTGTTAACCTAAAAGCTTCTGTTATGATTAATTGCACCTAATTGGTGTTTTTAAACAAGCAAATGCTGGAACCTAAAATATATGGCTTGGAGACCCTGATTTCAAAACAACATTTGTAGGCATTCACTCTTAGCTACATGTGTCTTGTGTGTAATTGCCGTTACTTTCATTATCAGTTATTAAAGGAAAATGCCACAAACTTTAGAAATTAATAAGGTAGGGTGTGTGTGTGGGTGTGTGTGTGTATATGAGTGAAATACAACAATCAGTGATAATAAATGCCACAGGAGCCGCAGAACCTAGTTAAAATAACATCACTCCTCACATACCCCAGAAACAATCAATTATGGCTAGCTCCTTCATTTCTATAATTAATTTTGAATTCCAGTTGGTTTTCCTTCCATCCCTCCTTCCTTCCTTCGTTCTTCAGACACAGAAGGACCATTGTGCTGCCTGAAGCCCAGTGTGTCTATATTTCAAAATGATTGATTGTGGGAGACATTGGCATTGAACTACATTGGGATGATTTCCTTTACTTAAAAGCAGAAATATTTTCCTGTTTTTTTAAACACACAAACTCACACATACACACACACTCCACTAATTGGGCAATTAAACTTCCCAGAAACTTTTATTCTGCTTAAACATCAAAGCTTTCCCTTGAGCATTTCTAGATTGACCAGGATTCTCCCTTAATTGTTCAGCTTTGCAGGGAAATGAGATACTGATGGGAGCAGGCCATTCTGAGCTGTACCACCATAGCTATGTATTTCTTTCACAGAAGACCACAGGCCAGCTTTGCAGCTGATTAGATGACAGACACAATACTTATAGCCACAATAACAACAATTTGACGGGCATTTCATGGAGTTCCTGGCTGCTCACTTTTTTTAAAAAAATGGCTTTGCAGTTGTTTTCATGAATTATCTTCTTTTGTGGGTCACCATAAGCCCTATCCATGTGCTACTCATGTGTAGGGCATAAGTGTGTAGAGAGTATACATGTTTTCTACACATTTTTCACTCAGGGAACTTCACCTCAAAATGGAAGCTCAAATTTCAAAGGACACCTGTGTTTCAGTTCCCATTTTGTTTCCACACGTGCAACTCAGGTTACATTTGCATTAAAATATGAACCAAATGGCTCTCCCGTCTTTATGCAAAACAAAGGTAACTGTGGGTGTTAACACTTCAGAATTAATCTATGTCAGTCGGAGTAGGAAGAAGTTAATACCGTTCATTTGAATTTGGTTACCTGGAGGTCTGAGGAGAGCAATGAGGTAGCAGTTCCTCTTGGGATAATGCAGTCAAAACTGTGACTCCGCAAAGAGACTCCTAACTCGTTCCATTTCTCTTGTTCTGTAGAACTTGCACGACCGCAACCATTCTGTGCTAGCGGTTTTTATCAGAGCCACATTCCTGCAGCACTTGACTATTGCAAAAGACCACCGAAGAGGAAGCGCGGAGCAGAGCTGGAAAGGGGCTAAGGGCAATAAAAGGAAGCCAGGCTGATGAATATTCTAAGTGAGTTTCAGGAGCTCCTTTTGCCTAGAGAAGTGCTGGAATTCTCATTGCTCGAGTCATTCACAGCTTAAGTCTTTGCAGGAATGGTTACATTTGCAAGGGGTGAATGCAGTTATCGGGGAGCTTTTTGCAACTCTAAATTGTGAGATGCTTTCATGGGGGTTCGGCTGGCTTTGTCGGGCCCATTATTTCTTCCCTCTGTATATAGCTGTGATGTTGCTATAGCACCTGTTACTCCTTTCTTAGCTGCCTAGAGGTCTTGTGTGGCAGTGAATCCTATTGTGTCCTAGGTAGCCCTTTTTAAATGAATGCACAGACAACATTCTCCCCCTTCCCTCCTGCTCAAATGCTATATAATTTTCCGTAGCTGAAGGTTACAGAACTATATCGGAAAGAGCAAATCAAACCATTCATGGAAAGATCCTCTCTGTAATTGCATTTGTTCAGCGCTAATTAACATACCATTGGAAACAATAGTGTCATCAGATAATCTCATTGATCGTTACCAAATTGGGCAGCAAAAGAGAAATTAAAAGTCTGAGCATTGGTGCACTTTATTTTATTTTTTTTTATGTCGCAAGATTGATTTATTCCCTTATCCCTAAAAAGTAAGTAATCACCTAGTGCCAATTATTATCTTCTGATTAACTATGCAGTGCCACCTGGTGTGCAGATGGGAAGAATATTACATATCAAGGGCTCTGTTCACACCCACCCACATGCATTAAAAACCTATGTGACAAAAAGTGAACAGATGTTCATTTTGCTTGTGATGCAGAAAGAAATTGTGCCTCTTGCTCCTGATTAATAAACTAAATTTGGAAGATATTTTCTGCATATGGACTTCTTCTCTCTCTTTTTTTTTTTTTTTTTTGACCAGAGACCAGCACAAGTATTTTAGGAAGACATATACACACATAATTTCTAATGCCAGTTTTGTCGTCTCATTATTACTGTACATTCCAGCCTCCACCATCCCTTCTAAACCTCCCTACTGAGTTTCTCACCTCCCATAAGGAGAGTGGGAGGGTAGGAACATCTGAAGCATTTTTCGCATCTTCTCTGCCCAATATGGCTACATTTTCTGCTAAATAAATAAATAAATAAGATCGAGAAAGAAAGAGGAAGCGATGGCTACATTCTGCAGGGGGCACTATTTGGGATTCTCCAGGAAGAGAGAGATCTCTGGGCAATAATATGAGGAGCATGCAGAATGGGGGGCCACTGTGCGTCTGTGCTCTTTTCATGGCAATCTTTATTTTCCTGCCAAACTGATTATTCAATAGATTGCACTAAAGCATTTTCTTTTAAAGCAACAACAAAGCTTTTGTTTGGGCAGCATTTTAACCCTAGATTCCCTCCCCCCATTTAAATTAAGCATGGAGAATTTGGTTTGAAGTGTACATGTGACTAGATCCGTCTGCTAAAAGTTCCAACACTGAGATGTTGAGCTGGTTCAGACTTAACACGAAACCAGTCTTCTGTAACTGGTGCTCTCCGGATGTGTAGGACTCCAACTCTCATCAGCCTCAAACAGCACGGCCAGTGGTCAGGGATGATGGGAGTTGTGGTCTGAAACATTGTTTCATGCTATGTGTATGAACTATAATAATAAACAATGAAACTTCTTTCTACTACAGTGGTACCTTGGGTTACATACGCTTCAGGTTACATACGTTTCAGGTTACAGACTCCGCTAACCCAGAAATAGTACCTCGGGTTAAGAACTTTGCTGCTGTGAACTGCCCTGAAACTTATGGTAAAGGGATGCGGGTGGCGCTGTGGTCTAAACCGCTGACCCTCTTGGGCTTGCTGATCGGAAGGTTGGCGGTTCGAATTCCTGCGACGGGGTGAGTTCCCTTGCTCTGTCCCGGCTCCTGCCAACCTAGCAGTTCGAAAGCATGCCAATCCTGCTGTGGTGGGAAGGTAAACGGTGTTTCCATGTGTTCTGGTTTCCATCATGGTGTTCTGTTGCACCAGAAGCAGTTTAGTCATGCTGGCCACATGACCTGGAAAGCTGTCTGTGGACAAATGCCGGCTCCCTCGGCCTGAAAGTGAGATGAGCGCCGCAACCCCACAGTCGCCTTAGACTGGACTTAACCATCCAGGGATCCTTTACTTTTACCTTTTTTAAACCTTTACTACTACTACTATTACTACTACTACTACTACTACTACTACTACTAATAATAATAATTTCCATCAGAGCTGCACTTTGCTTATGCAGACTCAGACCAGTAGTCCATCAGTCACGGGATTGCCTACCCTGGCTGGAAATGACTCTCCATGGTTTCAGGAAGGAGACCTTCCTAACTTTACCTGGAGATGACAGAGAATAAAGCAGCATAGCCTTTACAGTGGTACCTCGGGTTACACACGCTTCAGGTTACAGACTCCACTAACCCAGAAATAGTACCCCGGGTTAAGAGCTTTGCTTCAGGATGAGAACAGAAATTGTGCTCCGGCGGCGCGGCAGCAGTGGATATCCCATTAGCTAAAGTGGTGCTTCAGGTTAAGAACAGTTTCAGGTTAAGTACGGACCTCTGGAACGAATTAAGTACTTAACCCGAGGTACCACTGTACATGCATCCCTTCCCTTCCCTTCTGCCATGCAGTTCGCATTTCATTTCAGTTTCAAAGCTACTTTGTGCTACATACTCATCAGATATTGCCATTTCACAAAGTTCTGTTTTGTTATTTGGGTTATATGGATAAAATCTACTAAAAACTTTTAAAAAATAGATTTTAATTTTTAAAAAAGAACATTGGCCAATTTCTGAGCAAGCCAACTTCAAAACATGGATTATGTGCTCTGTGAAGTTAGTTTGCTTAACTAACTAGAAGGGAGGCAGGTTTGGTTTGTCGTAGGTTGTGCCTGTAGCACTAAATCTATATTTTAGCATTGCTTCTGAACTGGGCCTCTTTGGAGGCCAAGGGAGAGAAGGCAAAGCCCCATGATCAAGCTAAACAATGAGGATGCAGGTGAAAGTCTTTGATCTGGAGCATTTTGAAAGATGACAGTGATTCGGCCTGGATGGAAGACTGTCCATTAACATAATTGTTGTGTTTCATTTCTGTCTGTAAAGTGCATGCAGTGTACCAGCAGAAAGGAGAAGTGTTGTCTTGAATTGGGACTAGACAACAAAATTCTTAATGCGACAAGTTCTGCAGTATCTTTGCAGAACGAATTATGATTTCTGTTTTTTGTGACAAATCATGGAGATGTTTCATTTTTCTTAGGAGTTCTGTCACATACATAGGTCAATGAAGTTTTTCACACCTAGCATAAAAAGGATTAGCACCCTTTCATGAAGTGGAGAGACTGCCCACTCTCTGCTGCCAACAGAGTTTCCAGTTGCAGATGCTCACCCTGGTGATGTTAGTTTCTGACAGAGCCAAATAAGCGCTGGAACCACCCACTGAAATGTCAGTAATGTTGGCATTCTAAAATAAATGACAATTCTGTTCTTAAATAATGTGTATAAAATTTCACATGAAGCAGTGGATAATCTTACGGCTGTGTAATGGAGCTGGGGGGAGCACAGTGATTCCTTTATTATGCTATACCTAAATGTTACAACCATTTGCCATCATGAGCATTCTCAAAATCTGACTTGGGTCTAGCAAGCCGATCCCTAAGCTACTCCATCCACTTGGTCCCCAAGCCAAAAGGCCCAAACAGGCCCACTCCAAATGTACTGTTGCAAAGAGAGTTTCTATTTTGGGGTCTTAATGTGCCATGGAGTTTAGTTCATTTGACCCGGTACAGCTGAGGATGCTCTACCACTGAGCCACAGTTTCCTGCTTCCAGACAATTTTATTTTAATGTTGTGCTACCTTATTGCATATGAGCCGTGACAAAATACAAAATTTAAATAATGGCTCCTGAAATGCATGCTCATTTCCCCCCTCCATTTTACCCGCCCCCTGAGGCAGCTCCTGGATTCTGAAACTCTACTGAAAAAAAAATGGGGGGAGGAGATGCACCAAAATCTCTTGATGTCTGGTGCCAATTACTGGCGGGTGTCTTCCATGCTAAGGAATAAAAGGTTCCAAGCAATTTTCCCATCTAGAAATGTATTTTTATAAATACTTTTTCTTAAAACACAAATATTTTATTATTTAAATAATTCAACATTAATACATACATATTACGAATATACAAACATACATTTCATACAATCCTTAAAAATATTCATACATACCTACACTCAATCCCACAGATACTTCCTTTTCCCACCACCATCCCTCACCCCTCACCCCGCCCTTGTGTTAGACTTCCAGTCTACTCAATTGCAATTTCTTTCCACTTCTATTACTTTCTTTCACACACTTTTAAACCAATTTTTTACTTCTTTTTCTGTTATACATTGTTATCCATCTTATTTAGTATTTCAGTATTTATTCTAACAGGAGTTCTGATTTTTCAATATGATTTTGCAAGTATCCTTTAAACAGCTTCCAGTCCTTGTCTATCTTCTCTTTTGAGATCCTTCCAATTTCTCCCATTTTTTGGGATATATTGTAATACTCCAATAATTTGACAAGCCACTCTGTTTTTGTTGGTATAATACCACTTTTCCAATTTTTCGCAATCAATAGCCTTGCGGCTACTGTTGCATATAAATATAATGTCTTGTCTTCTTCCTTTAGACTTCCTGGTACTATTCCCAATAGAAAACCTTCTGATGTTTTCCTACAGTCATTTCCCCCCTATAAGTTCTTATTGCCTGCCCAGTAAGGGGTGTAGCTGTTTTGACACATTAAAAGAAACCTCAAATATATGAAGGAGATTTTAGGAATGTGTCAAAGGGTTGTCTGGGAAATCCTCTAGGAAGACAGTTTGCTATAGCTTATCCCGCATGTCTAGTTCTCAATTGATAATCCTGTTGTAGAAGGGCCAAGCTCATGTCAGACTTAATTTAAACCAATTGAGGTTAATTATTTCAGTAGCCAGCACAGCTAGCCTTGACTTGGTGCCCCAACGTGCTTGAACCATTTGTCCCTTCCATTCTCCTTTTCTTGGATGTCTTAACTAGGGCTGAGCCAAAACTATTTTGGCATCTCTTTCTTCCAGTGATATTTTGCCAATGCTTGGGTGGGGGAGAATCACCTATTCATCTGCCATTTCTCTTCATTGGCTGTGTTGACATCTTGTAGGCAAATCTGATTGGCTGTGGTGCCATCCCATTGAGTGTGTGACCATCATTTAACAGGAAGCTTCACTGCATTCTTGGTGGACTTTATATGCCAAATCTGATTGGCATAATCATCCTTTGATGTAATTCCATTCAGTACGTGATCTCCAGTCGGCTGGGATCATCAATGTGACTCATTCAAGGGGAAGAAAAAAACAATGAACACAATTGAAGAGAAGTATGACATCATCATCATCATGTATTATTTTTACCCTGCCTATCTGGCTGGGTTTCCCCAGCCACTCTGGGTGGCTTCCAACAAAATATTAAAATACAGTAGTCCGTCAAACATTTAAAGCTTCCCTAAACAGGACTGCCTTCAGATGTCTTCTAAAAGTCTGGTCGTTGTTGTTGAGCATTAGCAATGGATGATGGCCCTAAGTCAGCTTAGGGACATGGGTGGTGCTGTGGGTTAAACCACAGAGCCTAGGACTTGCCGATCAGAAGGTCAGCAGTTTGAATCCCTGCAATGGGGTGAGCTCCCATTGCTCAGTCCCTGCTCCTGCCCACCTAAGCAGTTCAAAAGCATGCCAAAAAGTGCAAGTAGATAAATAGGTATTTCTCCGGCGGGAAGGTAAACGGCGTTTCCGTGCGCTGCTCTGGTTCACCAGAAGCGGCTTAGTCATTCTGGCCACATGACCCGGAAGCTGTATGCCGGCTCCCTCGGCCAATATAGTGAGATGAGCACCGCAACCCCAGAGTCGGTCATGACTGGACCTAATGGTCAGGGGTCCCTTTACCATTACCTTTAAGTCAGCTTAATAAAGGGGAATATTCTCAGAATCTAAGAAGTCTTAAAGAAAACATTCTATTGCACTTTGGAGTAAAAAAAAGTTCAGTGGGACAAGGATTCGCACAGACACGGCTTTAGACTCAAGTATTTTAGGGGACATTTAAAGGCAGCAAAGAAAGATCTCGTTTTGCTTAGTTTCAATTCTGTCTTTGCTTGCACCAGATAACTACTAGGTTTCATGATGCAACAGGATTTTTATTTTTATTTTCAACAATGCACGAGTTCCTTGTTATTTTCATTTGTGCCTATAAGTGAAGGCTAAAAGGAGGAAACACTGTTTTTATAGACATAATTTTAAAACCACAATATCACTTTTTTTAAAGGGCATTACTTAGCCAACACTTCCACACTGTTATAGAACAAGCTTTCAGAAGCTGCTATGCACCATTATTTGCTTCCTAGCTTCAGATCCAAAAAAGAAAACAACATTGCTTTTCTCTCTCTTGTCAAGGCTATTTATTTCTTGGGTCAATGTGGAGAAGGAAAGCCGTGAAGAATGGACACTTTACACAGTGATCCTAAACACATTACATGAAAGATTGTTTTGCTAAAATCAATGGGACTTATTGCCACATAATGTGTTTAGGATCATGATGTTAGTCACTTAATTAAACATTCCTTTTTGAGTGTACTCTATGGCAATATAAATTATCTGGAGAATGGTTTAGGAGCAAGAATAACATGCACATAAAGCTATTTTTTCCCTGATGGCGATAGGTGATGCATTTTATGTGTTTTGTTGTGCCATGTTGGACAAATCCATCATAAATAGTTCTTTGTGCGGATGACATTGATCTACATTACTGCACCATAAATTCATCCTGTAATTTGGAACAGTTGACTTTCTGGCCCAGTACTTGAATAGAAAGGCTCTTGTAAGCCATGCGTGAGCTGTCTTGTGTAATATGTGCCATAATTTCTAGGGAGTTTTACGGGAACGTCTGCACCCTTACTAGATGGGTTTTGTGTTGTATGTACAATATCTGTACACTTCACAGGAAGATTTAAGGGAGGGAACTGTTAGAAAACTGGAAGGAAAAGAATATGCATGCCAGATAATAAAACCACATATTCACCTAATAATAAAATGGCTGGCTACATCACAAGAGAAAATATTTTCAGAGTCTGTTGTCCTTGGCAGCGGTTTCTATTAAAAGGACTTCATTGTCTATTGTCTATTCATTTCCACATGTATACTGAGTGGCATTAAATTGATACATAACATTTGAACAGTTGGCATTCTAATTTCCTAGGTATTGCCAGACATACTCCTCCTTTCTGTAATTTAAATTGATTTTAGGCAATGTGTCTATGCCAGAGGAAGAACTGTAACATAGGCCATAATGGAAAATTATAAATAAGTTTCAGTGGCTCAATACTGTACTCGTTCAAAGACCTTCCTAATTAATGGCCTTTTCCTGATTAGAGTTTAATGGGGGGAAATCAGTGATAACAATTTAATGGTTAAAAAGATGTGGTCTATTAGTCTTCAAAGCCACTGTTTATCAAACAATTTTTGGCCTAAGTCAAAAGTTGGATATTTTTTGGTATAAATTAAATAATAACTTTTTGGTTTCATTTCCTGTATACTAAATAATAACAGCAGGGTCTCTTTGGTCATGGAATCTTTGCTTCTGTAAAAATATTAAGGATTTCTTGTTGCATTAAAAAGGGGAAATATAAGGTCTTTGATCTGGGGCAAATATTCTGTTGTCTGTAGTAGTAACAGATGGTATACAAATGTTTTGCCATTACTGAAGCTAGGAGGTCATGCTCATTTCTGTCAATCCCAGGAAGCCAAGGACTGGTTGAGACAAAAGGAGAGGTAAGACTGAAGGTCAGGTCTCTTTGTTACCCAGACCAGCCCTTCCCCATTGCCTGTGGCCTTCTCCTCATGTCTTTTTGCTTTTTTTAAACTTTAAAACTGTTTATTCAGGCTGCCCACAATGGCTAGCAAGGGGTCTTGTAGCAACTGAACACCTTGAATGCACATAGAGGATGTCCCCTGGAAGAGACAGATCTTGATGATGTTCACCTGCTCCCAGGAGGAATTGTATGGGGTGAGGGGACATGGCTGTCCTCAAGGTTTACAAAATATCCGTGCCTTGCTTTTGTGCCCCCAAACATGACGCTCATCCTGTCCTTTTGATGCCAACGGCGATGCGTGTCTCATGTGTGGACCGCTTGTAGCAACATGCAAGTAGGCTTGTATTACAGCCATTGTGCAACCCAGTAGATACCATAAACATTAAAGTTTAATATCAAAAATATTTGTTCTCAAAACCTGCAAGCAAAAAGAAAAGAAAAGTTGGGTACGAAAAATTGAGCTTTTTGGTTATATAATTCTTCAGAACAAAGAGGGGTTTTGCTCGTTATCCAACTTGACTCCTTGTGTGATAGAATATGAAGCATTATGAGGAAAGATCAAAACAACGTATTACTAGAAGAACTATTTCCTATTCAGGGGACAGTTTCCAATACTCAAATAATTTCTGTCTACTGTTACTCTTAAGACAAAAAATAAATAAAAATGCTGTATCTGATAGCCCTTTGTTCACATACATTTCTGTGTTCTCCAAAGAACTGTCTTCATAAGACTCTATCATGTGTACCATACTATTTTCTGAAATGAAGTTTTAATAATTTATCCAAAATGAAAAAAAGGAAAGATTTATATTGCATAGCTTCTGCTCGGAGAACTATTTCACACTTTGAAACAAAACAATATATCTTTGAGTTGCTTTGTTTATGGATTTGCAATTTCTTTAAAGAATGGCCTACCTAAGGAGGCCTGAACATAATATTTATGCATTTCTGCTGTGACTTAGAGCTCCAACTAAGATTATGTGTGTGAATTTAATTGTAGCATAAAACATAAGAATTACACCCTTATAAAACACTTGTGTGGTTAAAGAAAACCCACCAAAATGCAGCACACATTAAGGGATTCCATGTTTCAAATGAGTATCCAGTAATAAAGAAAGGTCGTGGGGCTAGCCAGTGAATAAAAGTCAGAACTGAGAATGAAGTGCCTTCCCTGTTTAGGACTGGGCATTGATAGAAACTGATAATGTTTGATTAATGAGAGGCAGCTTTGCAGTGGGTGAAAACATCTGTAAGAAATGATTTATTATTTCAAGGGTATTGGGAGCTTGCCGTATCTTGCAGATTTAACTATGTGTGCCTGAATAAAATAAATGAGATGCAACATGTGAAAAATGAAAACACATTACTTGCAAAGGATGTGTCACAAGCAGGGTATTTTCGTTCAAGTGCACTTTGTCATGGGGATTTTTTAATGTGGTTCTGAATACAAATCATTTAACTGGTTCATAAAATCAACTCAGTTGGAATTCTTGCATCTATCATCCAAGACAGAAATGAGGGTTAAACTTAATGTGCTGTAACTTTCCTTAAATGTTCATGTTTTTATTGTGTTCAGCTATTGAAATGACACATATCGGGCAAAGGAAGGGAAAAAAAAAATAGTGATGAGAGAACTGCCTTCTTATTTCAAAATGAAAATGTAAACTGCACTGATTAACTTCATGAACACCAGGAAAAAATGCTGCACCCTACAAACCCCGACTCTTCTGCAACCTTTATCTTGATGATAATTTATAACATAATCCCTGCTGCTGCCTAAACCCATCCTATCTGCCCTTCTCTTGTAAGGAACATCTTTCTTCTCCATCTGGTATCTGGGCTGATGACCTTTTCCTCCATTTCTGCAAAGTCAACTGAGGACAGCTGTCTACTCAACAAGAGTAGATGAGAGAGGCGATGGCGCATAGATACTAGGCTCCACTCCCTACCTGGATTCTTCTGGGAAATGCAGATTATCTTGAGACAGGTGCAAAATATATACACCTGATGACTTTGGACAAGACCTAGAAGAGTCATGGGGAAAGGAAGCATAGGTTCATGTTTCAGTTGCAACATCCAAAGCTGTGGCAGGCTTCTCTCCCTTTTTTAAAAAATAATAATAATTTGATTCTATATTCTAAAAATAAAGACGACTTCAGATTTCATGTGGCACAGGGTTTTAACCTTGCTTTTGGATATATTTTTACTTTCTTGCTGAGAGATCAGGACCTGTTCCTTAATTATATAAGTGATAGAACAGGGTTTTCTCCCCCTGACTGTATTTGCATATTGGTACTGTATTTACTCTCATAATATAACACGATTTAAATGAGCAGAGTAAGAATTGCAGAGCAAGGGAGCTTAATTTGCAATACAGTCAGGAATTGTGTGCTGAGAATGATAATATTTTATGCCTGTTATTTTTGAATCTTGGCAGCATCACTAAATAAAACAGGAGCAAGCACTTTACTAATTTAAAGTGCAAAACCTGCAGAAAGGGTTCTAATTTTGGTTCTCCTTTTCTGAACCTGTGGAATAAATTTGCCCAGAAAACCTATGGAATCTTTCAGCTGACTCAAGCTTTCACCAAGTTGCTCGTGTATGCTTAGTTAATATATTATTTGAAATCAAGAGCCCCAGAAGTTTTAATGTATGGTTTTCACTTCTAGTTGCACTGCATCATGGAATTTGTGATCTTAAAGCTACCTAAACACAGGATTTCTACTCTATGACTGTGATTGATGAGATTGCTCTAGGTGCTTTTCTGCAAGTCTGTGCACGCTGTAAGAATGCTTAATTTTTTGAGGTGTGATAGTAATGCAAAATTGTGGGTTGGGGTGAATTCGTTCCATGGTGCATGTCAATATTGTTGCCATTCTGTTCAAAGCAAGGAATTGCAATACTTCATCAGACTTCAGTTTTTGTAGCTGTTGGTGGAATATTTAATTTAAATTTCTAGTTTCTTGAGCGCATTGGAAATATTCTGGTCAGATACTTAGAGCAGGGGTAGACAGATATTGTTGGACTTGAATCCGTCGGCATGGCCAATGGTCAGGAATCATGGAAGTAATGGCCCATCTGCCACCATATTGGCTCTCTTTGACTTAGAGGATGATATACATAAATTGCAGACATTTTATCTGGCTAATAAAGAAGAAAAGCCTTACACAATTATGATCCACCATCAGAAATACCCTAAATATTGATGTTGATCAAAATATAAGGGATCTTGTATATACTTTTACCAGGCTTCATAGTGGGATGGATTTGTCTAAATATGAATCTGGAAGTTTATATTAAATGTTTCAAAAATATGAGGTAGGACTATGGGCATTTAGGGAAGTTGTTGTCTTAATGGATTTTCATTTACTTACCTGAGTTCTTTTGTTGTTGCTGCTTCTTCTTCTAGCTGGAGTTTAGTCGCTCCACCCAAGATTCCCAACATTTTTCTTTACCTGGAAGTAAAATTCATGCAGGCACAAATATCAGTCACATTAACCATTTGGGGGGGGGGAATAACTGGCTTTCTACATATAATTTATAAAATCAAATGAGGCCTGTGTCTGGTCATCATGTTGTAGCACTCCAAGACTGTTGCATCCCAAGGGAGATCCGCATGGGCCTAGCCAGGACTTTTGTTAGGGGAGGCAGAACTAACGTGATTGGTCAGTTCATTAAGTATTTCTATTGATTTACTTGATCATGGTAGGGCAGCTACCCCCCCCCCCGGCTATGCCC
Source organism: Podarcis erhardii (assembly GCF_964252035.2). Taxonomy (NCBI): domain Eukaryota; kingdom Metazoa; phylum Chordata; class Lepidosauria; order Squamata; family Lacertidae; genus Podarcis; species Podarcis erhardii. Next base: position 75,751,374 of record NC_138510.1, read on the forward strand.
ATGAAGATCTGTATACAATATCATATATTCTTCCTATCCCTCTAGCCCAGGCATGCCCAAACTTGGCCCTCCAACTCTTTTGGGACTACAACTCCCACCATCCCTAGCTAACAGGACCAGTGGTCAAGGATGATAGGAATTGTAGTCCTAAAACAGCTGGAGGGCCAAGTTTGGCCATGCCTGCCCTAGCCCGTTCCATAAAAGCAGACTCACCCAGTCTACTCAAAGATCATGGTTGTCTGGATGCTCCACTGCAACATTAATTTACAAGTGGAAGCCTGGTCTTTAGCTACCCTGTACAGATCTGGACTCAAGGAAAACACAGATGTCAGAAGTTTGTTACCCTCATCTTTGAGGGCCTAGTCTGGAAGCTCTAGCTGGTATAGAATGAATGCAGTGGTCAGACTGCTGATGGATTTACATGGCTAGCAATACATAACACCATTCTTAAAACATCTGCACTGACAACCCATCGGCTTCCAACTCAGGTTCAAAGTCCTTGTATTAATTTACAAAGCTCTGAACAAGATAGGCCCATGTTACCTTAGGGATCTGAATCCTTGTATCCCAACTCAATCACCTAGATCATCTACAGGAGTTTAGCTGCTAATCCCCCATATTAATGAAATTATTCTGATATGGACACAAAATTGAGCTTTTAGTGACATTGGGCAAGTACTAGGGAACATTCTTCCAATAGAGATTCAGCAAACACCTGCTGTTTTTAACCTTTAAATGTCTCCTGAAAACTTTTCTAGGCTGCCAAGCTTAGGCAGGCAATTAAGAAAACATCTTTCTGTCAATTATTAGTGAATTATCCCTGGTTTTAACTTTTATGGGATTTTTTTAAAATTGTATGGCTATGATTGTTGTAATTTCTTTAATGAAATTGGAGTGTGCAGTGTTTTTTGTAAATAAATAAGGAAAGCAAGATTATGAGTATGCTGAATGGAGGCATTTTTTTTCTCAATTAACAGCTTTGGTCAGATTGGCTTCTGTTTTGTCTGCTTTTACATTATTTTTCTTGTTTTCTCCTACAACAGCAAAAAGGTGTTTTATCTGTTGCCCTTTGCAATTGAGAAAACGTCTTAACCCCCCTCCAATAAAAGCATTTGATTTCTTTTATCACAGTTGTTGCGCATAGTTACGCTCTAGCAGGAAACTGTGATTACCTTCCAAAAGTGTCCCGGAACCCTAAATAGGAGAGAGAAGTGACTTCCAACCTCCAAGCTCATCAGATATGTTAGTGTCATATCATGCCAACTACCATGCTTTGGGATTATCTCTGTAACAGATGTAAACCTAGAGAACATATGGAAGAACAGCTGCACGCTAATGTCCTATGGGCTTCAGCAGTATCTTGACCCTTGTAAATTTTGGAAAGAGAAGAATTAGGTAGTTAGAGTTTATGGGTATACTGCTGTGCAGTCACTCCTGTAATGTATAATTGAAGAAACATGTTGAAGGTGCTGGAAGCAAAGACTAGCTGGGGGAGATCCTTATGCATCTGTTGCCTCTATTCTGGGGGGACTAAATGTTATCACTTAGCAGGCAACTCAGTATCTTGGCAAGCATATATTAGCAGATGTCTACATGTCAGCGTCTTGGTTTAGGGTCTTTGAGACCTGTAATATTCCACCAGCGCTCTACCTTGCCTTAGGATCAAAGCTTTTTCTTTCTTTCAGCTTCTTTGCCTCTCATAAGAGAATGTAAAGAAATGGTTTTCATACCATCATTCATCTGTAAAGAGGTCATGGGAAGATTATGACCATAATAAGAAAACTGGGAGGGGGTGAACATTACATTGCATTGATCAAGGCTTTAAATAACTCTTCTTAAAGGACTTCTTCTAAGGCCAGTAGTGTAAGTTGTTACTGTTCATGTTATGAAACACTTAAACAAATAAATCTGAAATAAAGAATTGCCTGTTCACCAGGTTACGTTTCACACAAGTTAAAGGCTATTGCAGTTTCTGATGCTAATGTTTTTAGAGTGAACAGAACCCGCTTCTCTGTTTCACCCTGAAATGCTGGGAGCAGCAGCTGCTGTTAAACCCTTCAGAGAGAGAGAGAACTGGTAAATATATTCTTGCAGGATGGCAACTGGTTTTCTCACTCCCTCCCACAGCAAGAGAAGATATAAGAAAACACATTGTGTGGGCGTGTTGGCCAGGGCTGATTTTATTTCTGATGACTGAAGCAGTCTAAAATACTGTCTACATATTGCAATCCCTGCCACCCCCAATATTTGTTAGTAACTCACTTTTGTTATATGGAAATTTCAAAAAAAAATGGGTAGGGGGTAGGGCTCCTTGATGCTTCTTTTGGCAATTGTTGGATGGGTGTTTGCAGATATTTCCAGTCTAGGATGGTTCTTACTTTTGCATTCATGTGAGCTATATAATGTGACCTAGCAGCTGCAGTACGGGGTACAGTGGTACCTCTGGTTACGTACTTAATTCATTCCGGAGGTCCGTTCTTAACCAGAAACTCTTCTTAACCTGAAGTACCACTTTAGCTAATGGGGCCTCCTGCTGCTGCCGCACCGCTGCTGCGCAATTTCTGTTCTCATCCTGACGCAAAGTTCTTAACCTGAGGTACTATTTCTGGGTTAGCGGAGTCTATAATCTGAAGTGTATGTAACCTGAAGCATATGTAACCCGAGGTACCACTGTACTGGGAACAAGGTTTAAATTGCTTGGCTGATCATGAGCATTAGGAAGACATTGCGTTGCATTTGCCATTTTGATAATAAAGCTCTTGTGTCTAGGAGAAATCAGCCATCCTAATGAAATCAGGCTCCTTGATCCTTGTATGTGTGTACATCAACACAAAAAACATATGTACATTTCTAAGCCCTCTATGTCCTCAGTCTCGTATGCTACAACCAGTTAGGGGGTTCTTGCAAGTAGGGCAGTAGTGCTCCTCAGGCCCACTGGTCACGAACAGCTGAGCTGAACCCTTTTACTCTCATGTAAATTGCCTTACAAATATGTAACACAGACCCAAGATAGTTAGATACATAGAAAGATAAATCCTAAGATATGCACCAAATCAGTAAATTTCAGATGTCTGAAATAGTTTCCAATGCTGCCTTTCCTTTCCTAACCAACCTTAGACTGGTGTAACTCTAAGAATGTTTTAAGCACTTGCTTCGTGGACAGCACCCCTCTTATGTCTAGTGTGAGACACAGATCTCAGTTGCATGATAATCCAAAAGCTAAAGGGAAATGGCCAAAAAGCACATCCCAACCTTTCACAATTTAATCATTTCAAGTTTGGGGCAGGAGGAGTTGGGTGGACAACAGGGTCAGCATCCTTTCAGAGAGGATCTTGGAGGTTCACTCAGTTTAGTGTTTAGGCAGGAACCAGAACTTGACACCTTGCTAAGCCAGGGAAATACCTGGAGCAATGTGTGAACTTGAGGAAGTTTCTCTTTTCCTCCTTGCCAGAAAGCAGGAAAACATCTTGCTTGTCCAGTCCCATCACTCAGGGCCTGAAATTTGGGAACGACTGTGCCTGTCCCACTCTCCAAAAGGAGGGTAGAAGGGGGTGTAATAGGGGTTGAGACAACATCTCAATTTCTGCCTTGCTTTCAATCGCCCACTTGGTCTCCTGGTTTAAGCCATGTAATGGTTTTTTGAATGCAACCTTCATATTAATCAAGCCCGGGCCCCTTTTTCTGCAAGTGGAAGTCGGGACACTGAAGGTGCCGTCACACTAAGATAACATCACTTGATGGCCTCAGGGTTTGAGCAGGATGATATAGGGGAAGGCAGTTAGGTAAATAGATCATAGATAAATAGATTCTAGGCTAGGGGGAGAGGGGATAGAGACAGAGACAGACTTTGGAACCATTACTGGAAAAGGCCTTCCTATTGGTTGCCGTTGGTTATACTTCCATCAGTGGCAGAACACAGAGCAGAGCCTCCTCTGGTTTCTATGTTCATGTGGCAGACTATCTTTTCCATACTCTGATCTTAAACCATTGATGTTCTAAGGTTGAATTGTGCTTGTAAACAAGACCTATTATTAAAAATACCAGCAATTATGTGGACCATACCTTCTTATTGGCATCTCCCAGTAGGGAGAAATACAAAACAGAATAGCGAATAGCAATTCCTTAGCAATTGAACATTTTAGCCTATGTTATCATTCTCTTCAAAGTGTTTTGTAAATTGGTGATACCTTTTATTGGATTTGAAATGTGCCTAAAAGTGTTGCATACTTTGGAACTCTTCAAAACTCATTCATAAGGCATAGGTGTCCAAAATGAAACTAAAGTGGAGTACATTACTTGCTAACAAGGACTTAATGTACATCCTTTTATTTTCATTTAATGCATTAGGCAGTTGGTTAACTGGTCTATTGGAAGAACAGAAGAGATTTTCTGGGCACTTCATAATCATTTGTGGACTATTAATTTTATTCAGCGGAAACGTTTTGAAACTGTGTTCCATCCCTAATTCTATGTTGGTTTCACAGAACCCTTTGTTAAGGCAATCAGTGATTAAGGTGTGTGTGTGTGTGTGTGTGTGTGTGTGTGTGTGTATTTGTTTGCACTTCCCTTCCCTGCTGAAATTTCATATATATCTATATATAAATTTCAACAGGGAATGGAAGTGCATATGTCGCAGAATGACTAATTATCATTACATGCATTTATCATTAAGTAAACATCACGCAGGACAGCCAGATTGTTTACTTAAACTGCATAATACCAGGGAATGGGAGATAGCTCTAGAACACAGGATTATGTTGCCGGAATGGCACTATTTATTAAGCTATGATAACGCTAATGTTCCTCTTTGATGTATAGCATGTGCGACTTCAGCTGAACTTGTAGAGAGCCTTAAGGATGTTTCATTGAACATTTAGTATGGCAGCAAGCCAGAATACATTTAGCCTAAGCCCAGATGACAGGTTGGTAATGAGGTAGTGATTGATGACCACTGCTTCCTTATGAAAACCTGCTTGATATGCTGGGAGGGGGGGAGGAATGCATTGCCAGCTCTTTTCATTCCACTTCCTCTCATATTAGTTATTCTTACCGGAGAAGAGGTACACAGGCTTGTGCTTAAGCACTCTTCCCTTGATTGTAGTCAAGTGGCAGGCCTGGATTTTATTTTATTTTAACAGCACCATCCTATGGCTATATTTGTGTACAAATTGGGTCTTAATTTCCAGGGTGGTGGTGGTTGTTAATTATTATTTTACTATATTGCAATTATGTACCCGGTAAAAAGTAAACCCTATAATACCCTATCTGGTTTCTGCAATCTTGCAGGATCTCTGAGTCTACTTTCGGGTCCCTTGAAAATGATTTTCTTTGTTTCATCCCAAATAAGAAATTTGATCCAAAGGTTATTTCAGATAATCAGACTGAGTGTGTGGGGTAGGGATGGGGGTCTTTGAGAGATGTTTTTTTAACCATCTTAATTTTTTGAAAAGGAACTTTCCTTATACTGTAATTTATTTGGATTGCTCATTTCCTTTGCCAACCATTGTATACAATAAATAGCTTTCCGCCTTGTAGAATATATTTCGTTTTAAACAATAGGCTGACCTTTAGTATTTTTGTGGCCATTCCAGTTATACGCTTTGCCATCATCTTGAATGTAGCTTTTGGTCTTACTGTAGGTATCCAGCCCATCCTATGTGGTGGCTTCAACTCTTTGGCTGGTACTGCACGTTACATCAAAAAGGGGGTGCTAAACCTCAGACTTGGGGCCCAAATCCGGCCCTTCAGACTTCTCTGTCTAGGTCTCAGGATCCCCACCCCACCTCCAAAGACTTCACCTCCTGCCTAGTCGCACTCCTCACCAGCCTTCTTTTGTACCTCCCTTGAATGCTTTTGCCTGGCTTTGCCATGTGTCCTTGACCTCTCATAATGGACTCAGCTATACAGCTGCAAATAAAAGGTTTTAAGCGTGTTTTAAGAGCAATATATAATGTGACACTAGATGGCGACGGTGAGCATTATGGAAAATTCAATGTATTTTTTTAAAACAACAACAACAACAACAACTCAACAAGCATTTTCAGAACGTTTTTAGTACGTTTGCAGATTCTACCAGTGTCTTTTGCTTGCCTGAAATTATTGGAGTATGGAAGCGAGGCTCTCCAGCTATTAAAAAATGAATTGCCTTGTACATTCCTGGAGCTGATTATGGCAATGGGAAGTCTGGGCACCTTCTGAGTCCTCGGGCATTACATTCATTGCATATGACTTAGCAGGATCAAAAGATTTGTGGGGTTTTTCTGGAATTTTCAGCTACACATCTCATTAAAGGTTGCTCCATATATTCTCTTTATTACCATATTACAACAGCGTTTAATTTATGGCACAATTTTAATCCTTCCTCCCTGGCATTTTTTCCTCATTTCACGAAACCTCGTTGTCTACTTATCTACTTCTGTGATTTGTTAATCTACCCAGTTAAATAATCGGTGGGATGTGTAAACTGCTTATTTCATTATTAATTAATGTGCCTCTCGGTTTTGTAACATCTGCATTCTTAGGCATCTTGGTTTCAACACAGCGATCCAAGCTGTTTGTGTAAATAATTGAATGAATAAATAAGTAAATAGCTGTAGTCCCCAACCTCTGCCTATGGAGCCCCAACAGTAATCTCTTTTTATCTTGTAAAGATTGCATTTAGAAATACATTGCTTTCTTGCCTTTGAGCATTTACTTATTCCACTATGCTAAAATTTGATTTATTTGATGATTTTGCTCCGTAGCTGTCAACCTCCACAAATGGCTTGTGCAATTTCAAGAATATGTGCAATAGCAGCTGGCATTAAAATAAATCAACATTTGATATGTAAATCTATGCATTTGAAAGGTCAGTTCTTCATCCAGCATATGCCCATCGACGTAACGGTCACCAAAGGGGCTTTTGTTTTCCCTGTCCAGCATCTTCCAGCGGTTATTGCTTCACCTGTGGCTATGATAGGCAGGATCTAACCATTGTCACCTGAGCACAGTGTGTCCACCACAATGGAGAGTCATCGTGATTTTCTAGAGAGTTGAAAGAGCAGGGCGGGATTCACCTAACCAGCCCTGTCAGTGGAAGCCTTGTGCAAGGACTTCTCTGTGCGCAATAGGGGCTTGCCTCCTTGCTTCCCCCACTCATGCCCACTGCTGAAACTGACTCCGGGGGGTTAGGAGCAGCGGCAGAGCAAGCCGATCGGGTGCCTGGGGCAGTGTGCATACCCTGCGCCCAGGGGCAGGGCCAGCCAGCCATGGGGGCAGGGCAAGCTAGGGCAGGATGCACCGCAGGGCCTCCGAGGAGTCTGCCTGCCTCCTCCCACTCAGCCACCCCACAGCTGAAGGCACCCAAGCCACCACATCACTCTCAGGAGAGATGCGTGGCTTGGGCGCACTGCAGGCCCCACGGTGAGTGCTGCCTGGCATTTTCTTTCCCCCTCTTAGTGGTGATACCCAGGGTGAACCCCTGGTCAGGAGAGCAGCATGTGATGAGATAAGAGAGGGGATCACTCTGCCCGTACCTACGGGGCCGCCTCTCCTGGTATGCCCAGTGGAGGACCTTAAGGTCCACAAATGACAACACTTTGGAGGTCCCAAGTCGCAAGGTGGTTAGATTGGTCTCAACTAGGGCCAGGGCCTTTTCAGTACTGACCCTGACTTTGTGGAACGCTCTGTCACAAGAGACTAGGGCCCTGCAGGACTTGACATCTTTCTGCAGGGCCTGCAAGACAGAGCTGTTCCACCTGGCCTTTGGTTTGGACTCAGGCTGACCCTTATGTTTCCCTCCCCTTATGGTTTTGATCTATGGGCTACTATTAAAATGAGGCTGCATTTCAAATTGTATTTTAACCTGTATTTTAAATTGGTTCCCCCCCATTATGTTTTTATTGTAATTTTACTGGTGTTAGACGCCCTGAGCCTGGCTCTGGCCAGGGAGGGCGGGGTATAAATAAATTATTATTATTATTATTATTATTATTATTATTATTATTATTATTGCCCTGCAAGCTGTAGTGCTTGGCAGATGGAATGACTGGAAGAGGTGTCGCCTTGTAGTTCACCTGTGACATTTTCAGAGGACAGTGGGATGGAGGAAGGGAGTTTGCTTCAGAGCACTGGTGTAATGCCAAATCTAAGTGGGTGAGATGCGAAGAGGGTGAACCCTGAAGCTTCTTTTGATTCTCATCCCTCCATGAGCTTCAGATGTGGGAGGAAGTTGAATCTGTTGCCTGCCATTGCCATGGTTTGGTAGTCTGTTAATGGCTGCATGATGATGCTGTTGCTACAGCACACTGGAAATAGGTTTAGGATTCAGCCACTTCAAAGCAAGTTGGCCTTCTTTGAATAGAAGGAAAGGTGATGCCAAGTCCCTATGGAGAAGTGGCCACTGCCCAACCTAAAAACTTCATCTACGAAATCACCTACATCTTCTGGCAAGAACCTACTTGCTTTGTTTTGGCTTTTGCTTTCTTTGCATTTCTAACTGAGAGGTTTTCATTAGTTGTCCCATGCCCGAAAGGCGATCCAGATTTGCCTTCTGGTTAATAGGTTTTTTACAGCAAACTCCTGCTTTTTTGGGGGGGACTTGGCGCTCCATTAGTCATGGATCATTTTAAGGAAGAGAGTGAGTCGCCCAGCGTTCTTTGAGAGTTGGTAGGAGGTGATAGACGGAAGCCATTTGAGAATAACTGGACCATGGGATAGTGTCATAGCATGTTTAAATCCAACTTTGTTTTAGTGGGAATTAAGAAAGCTTAAATGGTTGGATTAGATTTAGGATGAGATAGTCACACTTGGTTCCCACTGAAAACCAGTCATGGCTAACTTGTCTCATTTGTTTCAATGGAATCCAAATACGAGCAACTTAATCTGGATTCAGCCTCTTAAATTTGTTCGGAACTTGTTCAAACTATCTCAGTTAAGAAAGTAATTAAAGTGGGATTCGTGCTGTTTCCCTGTGTTTTTGAATTTTTTTCCCATGACAAATGTAGTTTGCAGAATAATTTGAGCACATCATACAGATTTTATCCATGCCATGCATGCTTTTAAAAATAAGCAATTGCTTTTTTTGCAGAAAAAGCTTTGCCCACAATGCAAAAAAGAAAAGAAAAAGAGTGTTTGTTTAAATCCAATGCCATTGTGTCAATCTCTATAGGCATGAAATGATTTTTGCTTTAATGTCAAGAGAAAACCGCTGATTTCCTGCTCTAAAAAGCATTTCATCAATTACTCAACAATCCTCTTCTGAGAAGCAAGCATTTTTAATTTTTTTTCATTATGTGCATATGCATTCCTCAGTTACTGCAACTATGCAGAAAATTTGTTTTGCTTTCACAGTCTCGGGCCTTCTGTGGACTGTGGTTGTGAACCAATTTATGCAGATCAATCCCTTGTCATGGCTCGCTTTTAAAAAATAATAAAATAAGACCCTGATGATTAACTAGCAATGTCAAAACTTGTTAAAAGAGAGAGAGAGGAAGATTAACAAGGTTAGCTGCCTAAATCTTTTGTTCCTTGGCTATAAGTTTGGTAGAGTCGGGTATCGTGGCCACGCTTTCAAGAATGAGCTTCTATTTACTCAGTTGTGTCTCTTTGTCGACAATCACACCCTCAGTAGCTCCCTTCAGTTCTAAGGAGCAAAATGCATGGGCTGCAGCCCTCAAACCTTTGCAGGGGAGTAAAAGGTCTGCTCCCTTCAGAGCACGGTTTACAGGGGAGAAGCTGCACTACCTCGAAAGATGTGCCACTGAATACACAACTTTTGTTGTTGTTGTTGTTTAGTTGTTTAGTCGTGTCCGACTCTTCGTGACCCCATGGACCAGACAGGCACTCCTGTCTTCCACCACCTCCCACAGTTTGGTCAAACTCATGCTGGTAGCTTCGAGAACACTGTCCAACCATCTGGTCCTCTGTCGTCCCCTTCTCCTTGTGCCCTCCATCTTTCCCAACATCAGGGTCTTTTCCAAGGAGTCTTCTCTTCTCATTAGGTGGCCAAAGTATTGGAGCCTTAGCTTCAGGATCTGTCCTTCAAGTGAGCACTCAGGGTTGATTTCCTTCAGAATGGATCGGTTTGATCTTCTTGCAGTCCATGGGACTCTCAAGAGTCTCCTCCAGCACCATAATTTAAAAGCATCAGCCTTCTTTATGGTCCAGCTCTCACTTCCATACATCACTACTGGGAAAACCATAGCTTTAACTATACGGGCCTTTGTTGGCAAGGTGATGTCTCTGCTTTTTAAGATGCTGTCTAGGTTTGTTATTGCCTTTCTCCGAAGAAGCAGGCGTCTTTTAATTTTGCGGCTGCTGTCACCATCTGCAGTGATCATGGAGCCCAAGAAAGTAAAATCTCTCACTGCCTCCATTTCTTCCCCTTCTATTTGCCAGGAGGTGATGGGACCAGTGGCCATGATCTTCATTTTTTTCATGTTGAGCTTCAAACCATATTTTGGGCTCTCCTCTTTCCCCCTCATTAAAAGGTTCTTTAATTCCTCCTCACTTTCTGCCATCAATGTTGTGTCATCTGCATATGACCCCATATGAGTGAATGGTTGCAACTTGAAGAAACTAACGGTGCGGTTTCCATTGTGAAGGCTCCCACAGAATGCAATGTACATACTGGTTGTATCTTACTAAGTTATTGCAGTCAAAGAACTGCTTTTGCTTCCTGCCTGCACCCCAAATCTAGCAATAGGCGCTCCAAGCACAGCAGCAAACAGTACAGTTCTTCCAGGATAATGAACTGTTTCAATGATAAGTCCTCATCAGCAAATTAATTCTCCCCAAAGGTACATCAAGTGGCCATGGATCAGCAATCACTTGTAAGTGTAATGACTTAGTTGGATTCAACCCTGTGTGCAGAGTATACAGATAGTATAATGACCCCCATTATATGCCGCCACCCAAAGGGATGGCCATTTTGCTACTGTCTATATATGTAGTACCTATTCAGCAAGAGAGATTTGGACACTCCTAATGAGCTCTTCACTGTTTCCAAGTGGTACATTGTGATGCTTGACATCTGTAGAACTTATTTTCACATTACGTTTCCAGGAACTGAGTGGTGCCTTTTTCGTATCTGGCATTGCTGGGTTACTAAAAATATGTTTCAACTATTACATTTGCTTAGTTCTGCTTCACTACCCTTTATGAAGATGATTAGTTGTAATTTTGCCCATTTCATTTAAATCAATGCATATTTTGCCACTGACTTCCGTGGCGTGTAGCTGCTAAATACTAATACAGTGGTACCTCGGGTTAAGTACTTTATTCGTTCCGGAGGTCCGTTCTTAACCTGAAACTGTTCTTAACCTGAAGCACCATTTTAGCTAATGGGGCCTCCTGCTGCTGCCACGCCGCCAGAGCCCGATTTCTGTTCATATCCTGAAGCAAAGTTCTTAACCCGAGGTAATATTTCTGGGTTAGTGGAGTGTGTAACCTGAAGCGTATGTAACCTGAAGTGTATGTAATCCGAGGTACTACTGTAGTATTCTGCACTTTTATCTTTGCTCAAAGGAGGATCAGTGCAAAATAATTAAGAGTTGACCCAACATCTCCTCATTCTAGTAAAACTGACCTCACCTCCCCCCAGGAACCAATAAAAAAAATCTGAATTCTGGCTGATCTTCTGTGGATTAACAACAACAACAACAACAACAACAATGGTAATATTCTGCGAACCACCCTGAGACCTCCGGGTATTGGGCGGTATACAAATTCAATAAATAACAATCCGCTTTTAGTAGCAGTGGCAAATCCATGTAAAAAGCTAAAACTGCTGGCAGAAAAACCAAAGCAAAATATTTTTAGATTTTAGAGACAACCACGGCAACTCAAAATCATCTTCTTAAATTATACCGTTGGCTCCAGCCTTGAGCACTTGAAAGGCCTTTTAGTTTATGAGAGAATTTTTCATTGGATTATAATATTTAAAGTTAATTAAAGATATAATTTGCTCTTTAATAAACAATATGTTTTGTAACTTCATTAAAGGGATGCTGCCTTCCTTTAATTGTAATGGTCCAAAAGGTTGTCAGCGAAGTGTACATTAACTGCAGAGATAATAATGTTTTTATATGCTAATAATTTTTAAATGAATAACTTGTGTGATTCTGTAGCCACATGGGGGAAATAATTTACATTGCTAAAGCTTACTCTGGTGTTAACCACTTTTTCCTGAGGAAAAGCACTGGCCGATCTTGGTGTAAAATGCTCATTCGTTTTACATTAACGCTAATGGCAGGCATGTTGGACCCACTGGTGTGAAAGGATTAAAAGCAACAGCAGCAGCTGTTTTTGGTTGTCATGTGGATCTCCATTGAGATGGGCACCTCTTGAGCTCAGATACTGAATGCACAAAAACATGTAGCAAACCTGCCTTAAGGGATCCAAACTAAGGGAAGCAAAAATACTCCTGAGCAGGAAGCAGGTGTGCAGTATTTAAACTCACTGGCATAATCCCATTGGTAGTGATAGTTCTGGTACCTTTGCTCCCTTGTGCACCTCTTAGCTTTTGACAAATTTCCAATCTTTCCCTTCCAGCCATTGTAAGTTCAGGAGGAACTTTGAACCAGTGATCTAGAACGTTGTCCTTTCCCCACCTCTCAGATGTTCCACTAGATTTATCAAGCCATTGTTTGCCTCTCCCCAGACGTTTCTTCAAAATGTTTTGCATGGTTTTTCCTTAGCAAGACTTCAGTGTCCTGGCCTTATCAACATTGTCCATTGTATACATGAGGTTCTTTGTCAGTCCCAAACTCCCAGCAAGGACTTTGTGAGCCAATGCGAGGGCAGATGGCATAAACAGCACTTGGTTTAACAACCTGCAGGCATCTTTCCTGTGGCTTCCAGGTAGACACGTGCCCAGTGCTATTTTTCTAGAAAAAGAGGTCTGGAACTCACCATGAACGCCCCATGTTCTCTTACAATCGCAATGGTGCCTACCTAAGAGACGCCGGAACTGAATTTCAGTAAATTCTGGCTGAAAAACAACAACCCTGGACATGAAAACCACATTCATTAATTAGTTTTATTGAAACTTGTTGTTTTCCTTTGAGATTCCTCAGTTACCTTCCCCTTAGCATGAGCCTTGGAATTTAACAGCTGTTGTGAGCCCAACCTCAAGCTCAGAGTCAGTCCTGCACTACCGTGCCTGTCCAAAAGTACAGTGCGTATGGCAGACATTTTGTCCTTTAAAAGAGTCACCATTTTTTTGAGCAAGGGGCAGAGTTTGAGAGGGCAGGACTGGAGACAGTGACTCATAAGACATCAGTCCACCTCTAGCCTTTGTTGGAGCAATTTACTCAGTCAGAGCTATCGGTACTGCTGGAACCGACAGCTGTGTCAGCACAGCACTTTCATTCTGGGTACGAAACCAGTTGCTAATTTCAAATTATGAGAGTGTGTGTTTATAGGCCCAGTCCAGTCCTGAACCAAAAGTACACAAAACAGATGTTATTATCACTTGCCCATGAAACCATTGAGAGAGTTTGCTCTTTAATTATGAGCAGGAACACACATGTGCTCATCTTGATACTGAAAATTTCCATCTAAGATTTGTTGCTCTCAGCATAAACCTAGTTGTGTCAAATGCACAAGAAGACAGTCTTTTTAGATTCTAGATTAATCAATTAATCAATTGCTCGATTAATCCAGGAAAAGTGGGTTACTTGGTGGAAATAGCCACTCTCTATTCTGTGCTCATTGCCACTTGACAGACCAGAGCAGTTGATTCTATTACAAACTTGCTTTGAAATTTGGGGAAATAACCAACTTTTCTTATAATAATATTTTGACATTTAAGTGTTCCGAGAGCTTCACATATGCTGATCTCACTAATCCTTGCAACAACTCAATAATATTATCTTAGTTATGCAGTGGAGAAAATGAAGCTGAGAGATGGACACCAGTTACATGTTATGGTTGTCATGGGGATTGCATGAATATGGCCAAGACAGTGAGTTTTCCTGAGGCCCTTTTCAGTGAGCACCAGTGAAAAGGCAACTTGTGATGTGATGACCTCAGTTCATATGAGGCATCTTCCGTAACGTTATGGCCGAAGGGTGCAACTCTCACTTTTTCTCCCATTCTTTAATCACCTCGGTTGTATCTTTGTGCTGAGGAGAGCAGCCAAAGAGTGCTGAGGATTGTGGCCTTCTGCAGGCAGTTTAATTTTTTTCAAGATAACCAGCTTGCATTTATGCCTCAAAGGAGCAATGTAAGAAATAATATATAGATCTGTCGTTTGTTAAAGTTTTACATTGCAGCTCACAGGAGTGTGGCGTAGAGATTCACGTTTGCTTGAATTTTAATGAGAAACTACTTAGTTCACACTTCTTGAACTGATATACAAACCAAAAACATAGCTATCTTTTGAAAGTCACTGTCAGGAGCTGGAGTCAGGCTCAGGTTAGGAATAAAACACCAGGTGTCCGTGAAGTTAACTCTTTATTCAGGGAAATGAAAACAGCTGAGACCGAGTGGTCACCACAACTATTCCCAGTAGGTCTTGCCCCAGTGAAGCAGTTGCAAGGACTGAAGGTCCCTGCCTTCCCACTGCTTTCTAAAATTCCTTCCCCAGCAAACTGAGGTTCCTTTGCCTTGCATCTCTTTGTTCTGCCCTCTTTATTCCTCTTCATGTTCTGAGAGACCAGGAGGAGGGGATCTTGTAGTAGTAGTAGTAATAATAATAATAATAATAATAATAATAATAATAATAATAATAATTTGTTATTTATACCCCGCCCATCTGGCTGGGTTTCCCCAGCCACTCTGGGTGGCTCCCAACAGAACATTAAAAACACAGTAAAAGACCAAACATTTAAAACAGCCTTCAGATGTCTTCTAGAAGTCACGTAGTTGTTAGTTTCCTTCTCACAATGAGGGAACTGCCAGAAGGCCCTTGGTGCTGGACCTCAGTGTCCCGGCTGAACAATGGGAGACGTTCCTTCAGGTATACTGGGCCAAAGCTGTTTAGGGCTTTAAAGGTCTGCACTAACACTTTGAATTGTGCTTGGAAATGTCCTGGGAGCCAATGTAGGTCTTTCAGGACCGGTGTTATATGTTCTTGGCAGCCACTCCCAGTCGCCAGTCTAGCTGCTGCTTTCTGGATTAGTTGTAGTTTCCAGGTCACCTTCAAAGGTAGCCCCATGTAGAGCATGTTGCAGTAGTCCAAGCAGGAGATAACTAGAGCATGCACCACTCTGGCGAGACAGTTCGCAGGCAGGTAGGGTCTCAGCCTGTGTATCAAATGGAGCTGGTAGACAGCTGCCCTGGACACAGAACTGACCTGTGCCTCCATGGACAGCTGTTCCAGCAGCAGAGGGAGACTCCCTGGAGCCTGTCTCCCTTTTGCCTCTTGACACACACACACCCTCCAGCTTTCTAGACTCTGGCTCTGATTCCGGACTGCTCTCTGCTCCAGTCTCTTCCTGCTCAGTAAACACTGTTCCTCTTCAGCTTCCACCACGTCTTCCTCCCAGACTGCTCCCACATCTCCCTCTGACCACTCATCGCCATCCCACACCAATCCCCTGGCTCGGAGCCCTCTTCCCTAGGTGTTTCCCAGCTGGTTGCTCCCACCATTCCTCTGTGTCCACCCAGTCCACGACACTCACACTTCTCCAAGTTTTGCGATGCAGTTCTGCAGCCAAAAAATGGGTGGAATTCAACAGCATATTATGAACGTTTCCACCTGTGCAAGCAATGCAGCTTGCAAGAAGACAGAATAATACACCTCTACTCCCCCTGTGAACAGTTTGGGAGGTTTTCCTGAAGCCCTTCCTCCAGCCAATTTCAGGGACTCTGGGAGGCATCTGGGGGAGATGGAAAGGAGCCCCATTGTACAAGCAGAAATCTTTCCATAGAGCTTCTGCTAACAGGGCTGCTTAGGTGAATCCTACCCAAAGTGTACCAAAATAATAATAGTAAAGCAATTAGAGGAAAGTGCACCCTAAAATGGCATATATTAGTGAAAATGACATACGAACATGCATTATATTAGGTAAAATTGCTTGCAAAAATTTGTATTTCTTAGGAGAAATTTCCACTAGAATGCCACCATAAATTACTGCAGAAATGTGGATAACTGAATTTAAGACTGTAAAAAATTGAAACTGAGAGAGTGATAGTTTCATCCATCCCTATCTGAGACCCTCTAGTTGGTTGAAGGCTGATCCAAGGTTAGTCACAATGGCAGCATTACTGCTATATATACGGTTACCAAAATTTAGCAATACTAGCAATGGGTAGGCCAGGGTTTGGTTTTTTACGTTTACAAGTAGACAATTACGTTCACATAGCCTCGTTTCCATCATTATTTTGAACAAGACGTTTCCCATGCTAAAAGTGTGTATGTCAAGAGACAAGTCATGATGCAAACATTTATTCTTGTTGATTCTTGTAATATCTTAAGATTTGCTGGTAAATGTGCACATTCATTACATTTCCAGTCTTCACTGATTATTTATCCTGTGAAGAGCCACATATATGTTTTTGTCTGAAAAGTACAGACAGGTATTCCCCACCCCATCCCCCAATTCGTCCAGCTCTTTCTTTCCTTTTTGTCTTTCGGAGCTGCTTCCTACATTGAGTTTCCGCGTTTACATCTCAGAGGTTTTCTGTGTGTACAGTTGCCATGCTGCGATTGGCTGCAGCTCCCTGTTGAGTACATACTTGATATAGAGCCTGGATTTTCCTCTGCATATTGTGCTAAGTAGTCCACAGAAAGAGACTTTTAGGTGTGCAGTGTATGTGCACAAATGGAACGCAAACACCTTAAAAATTTCTAAAAATCAGATATATTAACTTGGCTCCTCAATGGCTTTTATATATTTTTAAAAAACAATTTCCTTACAGTGTGCTGTGAATCCAATTTTTGCAACGTGCATTAGCTGCCAGTTTGTGCTTTCTGTATAGCCAGTGTTTATGATACAAAAACGCACCCCGCTGTGATGACAGTTATACTAATCACGAATGCTATAATGAGCAACTGTGAGCCTCTGGAATGTAAGAAAGAATGAGAGAGAGGTCTGCTCTTAACCTGTCGCTGTGTATTTTCCCCTCCCTGTGTTTAATACTGTCAACTGAAAGCTTAAATATTACCAAGGGTAATGAGAAGGAATGATAGTTTAGATGCATTCTTTCCTTCAGCCCCTGGTTGAATTAAATATTTCATTCCCTCTGCAGACACACAAATCTATAGCATCCTTTTGAGATGAATTCAGAAGCAGGAGCCTGCGTTCTTTTATTCCTGGGCCAGAGATTAAAAATTGATCACGGGAGGCACAGGGGAGCCGGTTGCAGTATCACAGCTCAATGTGGTTAACGAGGACGGTGCATCGCTTCTGTTCTACTTAACTCTGCACTTACAGGTTACAAATATTATTGATTGCAAGGGTCATTGGAGGCTGAAGGCAGGTTATGTCACTTGACGGCATTTGGCAATTTTTTAAGGGACAAGAGCAATGAGCCCTCGTAGCGGGCGGGACAGGTATAGTTTAAAGCTGACAAATGGAGATTTATATATGTGTGAGCTGGCAAAGCCCTTCAGGTAGAAATAATGAATGGAAATCTGATAGGCTGTTTTATCATAGGTCAAATGATGTGCAGGAGGAGGAGGAGGAAAGGGGAGTTAAAAGACTTTAATTATTACCTTTTTGTCAAAACGAACTGATGATGGGTTTTCAGTCCCACATCCACCACTTCTAGACAAATGAACATTGCTTAAAATCCTTTTCACAGGGCATCATTTTTAATGTATGTTAGAGATGGTTTACCTAAAGCGATTTGAGCAGTGTGGCGTAGGTGGAACAATATGTGAAAAAAAATTGTTGAGCAGCCTTTAGTGTTTTCTTTTCCTTTTTTCTTTTCTTATTCGTTCAAGTAGATGTAAATACTCTGCAGGATTAAAGCAAGCTAGAGTTTTGCAAAGTCCCCCCCCCCGCCCCCACCAAGGTAGAGAAAAGTATTCCAAAAATGAAAGTTTCTGCCAATAAGCATGGCATTTGGGCATGATAAACTTAAGTGCTCCTGGGCAAGAGATGGTTGTGCATCCCAGGATCCTGTGCCCATATGAGTCATGTAAGCAGTCTAGTCATTTGTTTATTGTTGTTGTTTTTTAGGTTCACCTCCCAGCTGTCTTTCTGGTATAATGAAAGGGGAGCTACACCATTCTCCTTATCAGAGCTCTCCAGATACATTGCTACATATAAGCATGCATGTGCGCACACACACACTTCCTAATCTCTTAGGCTTGCAGACGCAAAATTATTTATGATAATTTCTTGCTAAGAACATAACTAGACCCAGCTAGATCAGACCAAAGCTCTGTCTAGCCAAGGGTGGCCAACTTTGTTGCCATCCAAATGTTGAAGAGTACAGCTCCAATCATCCCTGATCATTGACCATGCTAGGTAAGCCAGATGGGTGTTATCTTCCAAATCTGGAAGGCAGGACTTTGACTATCCCTGACGTTGTCTATTATCCAGCTTCCGATTTGGTTAATCTAACTCTAAAAGGTTACAGCGCCTGCTGTGGCTGTAGAGACCAATTGGAAGAGACCAGTTTTGTTGCAGCTGATGAAGGTGTCCAGTTGTGCTCATGCAAATGCATCTTGGCATTGTTTCCTCTCTGCACTCCTCCCACCAGTCACTCCTCCCACCGGTCACTCCTCCTCTGGTCACTGCCATGGATACACAACCTGATTGTCTGTCTCAGGCATTGCACTCTTCTGGATATAAATAGTTCATTAATTTCCGTAGGCTTATTCTGAGTCAGATTAACATTGGATACAACCCATTGCCTCCTAGAATTCATGGATGAGCTGTAGGGTCTTGCCACTTGCACTTATCTTTAATTATCTCCTAATGGTCTCCTGAGATCACTGAACTGCACTCCAACAACCGTTTTGTATAGATAAAAACAAGGGACATAGCAGAGTTGGGAAGAGTTCCACTGATGTACACTCTTGTTCCCTCTGTATGCTGGACTAAACTAGAGACATGCAACATATTTTTGAGTACATTGAAAAAGTTTTACATTGGTTTCACATATTCCTGAGGACTCTCATTGTGGTATTGTTGTGCACTCTTGAGCAGTGGGAATTCCAGAGTTATTTCTCTAATGGCCATTTGATTTGAAAGAAACATTTATTACATTTCTATCCCATCTTTTCCCCAAGTAGCCTAAGCTGACATGTATCCTTCTCCTCCCATGCCATCCTCACAGCAACCCTGTGGTATAGTTTAGGCTTAGAGACAATGACTGGCCCAATTCATTCACCGGGCTTTGTGGGTACGTGGGGATCTGAACCTGTCTCTCCTGAATCCTAGTAACTTTTAACTGCTACATGCCTTTGGCTGTATGGGATGAAATCTTCACTCCAATTTGTGCCTTTATAAATGTGCAGATTGAGGAGTCATTGCAAGAGTGCAGTGGAAATAGACTTAATACCACATGAACCTTTTCAACCCTCCCTAACCCAGCCTGCTGTCTCAACAGACGGAAGCCAGTCACAGATCCTGCAAAACTCATCTTCAGCTTATGGTCAACACGTCAGAAACATGACCAAAAATAAACCAGACAATGCACCAAAATCTTCAATACAGGACAAATGCAAAAACATGCTGCATATTAACAGCTGCTCAGTTCTGTACAAAATAACAGCTAACCCTATGTAAGATCCTGAGAACAATCATTCCAGCTTCATGTGGTCTATTGCCTTCTAATTCTCACCACCAGTGATAGAAATTTCACCACTTATCAATGCCATCCATGGGATTTTATCTCCCAGTAGGTATTGAGGAGACCTTCCTGATAATTTGTTCTGTACTGGATAATTTCCTGATAATTTGTACTGTACTGGATAGTTTGTACTGTATTGTACTGGACCAATAATTTGCTGACAGTTCATCCAAACATAGAAAGCTGAGTCAGACCACTGGTCCATCTTACTCAGTGTTGTATATACTGACTAGCACTACCTCTCTAGGGTTTCTGGAAGGAGTTTTTCCCGCATCTCTACCTAGAGATGCCCTCCAGGTGGGCTAGTGTAGATTCACTTCCTGCCACTCCAACAATATGACTGGGTAGAGATAATCCGTCACCACCATGATGCATGGCTTTTGGAAACCCCTTTAAGTTGATTCAAGGTCTGTACACACAAGACTACCTTATATGCTGCATTATGGAATCCCAAAGAGAGACGAACTACCAGAACAGTTAAAACAAAATAAAAAAATTCCTTCCAGTAGCACCTTAAAGACCAACTAAGTTAGTTCTTGGTATGAGCTTTCGTGTGCATGCACACTTCTTCAGATACACTGAAACAAAAGTCACCAGACCCTTCTATATAGTGAGAAGGTGGGGAGGGGTATTACTCAGGAGGGTGGTGGGAATGGGTGATTGGCAGATAGCTGTGATGAGCCGGTTGACGACTTTTAACGACTGCAATAGGTCTTACAGGAAAAAGCAAGGGGTGAGAAGGTGAAAAATGGCTTTGTCATGTATAATGAGATAAGAATCCAATGTCTTTGTTCAGACCAGGTCTCTCCATGGTTTTAAGTTTGGTAATAAGTTGCAATTCAGCAGCTTCTCTTTCCAGTCTATTTCTGAAATTCCTTTGTAATAGAACAGCTACTTTGAGATCTTGTATAGAATGTCCTGGGAGATTGAAGTGTTCTCCTACTGGTTTCTCTGTCTTGTTGTTCAGTAGCGTCATTTAGACTGAAGCATGAAATGCTCAATGGGACGGACTCTTCATCCTGTTTAGTACTTTTAAACCACCCTGGGCATATGAAAAGGTGGTTAAGGGAGGTTAAGGGAGGGCTGGAGAAAATGTAATTGCTGATTACAGCCAACTGATTGGGTTTCCACACCTTCTACTAGGACTTTGTAATATTGTGATAGGCACAACTCTCACTCCCTCTTAAGCACTGTGTAAAGTAATGATGAGATAATCAAAATGGAGTGGGCAAAGTATGCGAGGCTCAGATTGAAGAGCATACTTTTTAAAAGTTATTTTATCAATGTAATGCAAAATGAGGGAGAGAATTCTGATGGTTTCTCTCCCCCTCCCCCAAGAATGGACACCATCTTCATTTTTTCCCCTTAAGTACATTTATATACTACCATTCTTCCACACTAGAACTAAAGGCACCACTAAGGTATGTTCCTAAGCCATCACCACTGAAAGAAATGGGGAAATCACAACTGTCTTGCACTATTCCAGTGGATCTTGCTGAGAACTTCTCAGATGAATGTGTCAATTGATTGGTTACATTTGTTTATTATACTGCCTGTTATCTCTTTCTTCATCCAACAGCCTCAAAAAGGCACCAATGCAACATATGCAAATTTATTTAAATTTAACAAATTAATGAATAGTCATCAGGTCAGTCAAAAAAAGATTAAAATCAGTGATCAAGTCTCATTTTAAGAGGTTGCTCATTTCTAAAACATCAAGTGGAAGCTAGAGAATCTCCTTTTCTATGATAGAGGTAGACAAGCTGTAATTCAAATGAGATGTTCTTAGGGTATAAAATTAATTTCTTGGTGATTTCCGTCTCCTTATTGAATATTATGAATATTATATAACAACAAATGTGAAATGGGATGCAATTTAGTTTTACATTTGGTGCATTATAAATGTTAATTACTTAATAGATTAAGACAATATTGTATGCCTTCAGCTGAACCATCTGCTGATGTGATTTGGTAAAGCTCTATTTGATCTCATTGATTTACACCAGTGAGGGATGGTAGTACCGTATAATACAAGTGACCTGGCCATTTATAATTTCATTAGGATTTGCTAGCATTGAATGAATATCCACTTTGCCTCTCAGTGCCACTTTGCATTGATCTAACTTTCCTCCCACCACATCTGACTATATGGGAAATTGATCTTGTTTTAAGGGTTTTGTTTAGAAAAGCACACTATGCTGTTCTTACTCTACATGCAGCTATATATTTTCCCTATAGAAATTACCATTTTGTTGTGTCCTTTGGCTTAGAACCAAAGCAGTTTTGTACCTCTTATTTCTAATGAATGTCATTGACCTGTAGAACAGTCCAATGTGTGTTTACTTAGAAGTAAAGGTAAAGGGACCCCTGACCATTAGGTCCAGTCGTGGCTGTTGCGACGCTCATCTCGCTTTATTGTCTGAGGGAGCTGGCGTACAGCTTCCGGGTCATGTGGCCAGCATGACTAAGCCACTTCTGGCGAACCAGAGCAGCGCACAGAAATGCCGTTTACCTTCCCGCCGGAGTGGTACCTATTTATCTACTTGCACTTTGACGTGCTTTTGAACTGCTAGGTTGGCAGGAGCAGGGACTGAGCAATGGGAGCTCACCCTGTTGTGGGGATTCGAACTGCCGACCTTCTGATCAGCAAGTCCTAGGCTCTGTGGTTTAACCCACAGCGCCACCCGTGTCCCTTACTTAGAAGTAAATCCTACTAAAACCAATGGGTCCTATTTCAGAGAAGGTGATCATGGAATTGCAGCCTTGGATCATGGTTAGTGGCTGAACTAAAGATGGATTATGGCTGCTGTTTTCAAGTATTTTAAAAGATTGATTTCTTTTGCTTTACGAATGTACAGCATAGTTCAGTACCCAGCTTTTTGCAGTGACCAACAGCTTGCCATCAGGAAGCCCACGAAGAAAACAAGTGCTTTCCCAGCAACTGGTATTTGGTGGGTTATTCCCTCTGAACATGGTGCTAGTCTCTTCTCATACCTTTCCTTTCTCCCAATATTTGGCAACATATCCATGCTGTGCTAATAAATTTGCAGAGCACATTCTTCAGCCAATATGTGCTCTGATAGGCTGGGGTTCCCATCTCAGTGTTGGAAGCCATGTTCACAGAGAAGACAAGTCGCCTTCAGACTAATCACACATTGCACAGGTAGTGGGTGGAGCCAAGTCTTGCTCAACTTGTCCTTCAGGCATTCAACCCCCCCCCCCAAAAAAACACACACACACACAACAATAACAACAACAACAACAACAATCATGTTCAAATCAATTCAGTCCCTTCCTGTTGGAGGCAGGTCTACACACACCTGGGATTCCTATTGAACTACAGTTTCTGCTCTGTCAGGAACATCTGAATAGACCTGCAGATACCTTCTATTCCTTTGACTCAGCATTAGCTCTGAAAGGCTTGGAACGGAGCATGTCCCTGTCATTTGGCCAGTGATCCAGTCCCTAAACAATGTGAGGAAGAATGGTCGCTCTGTGGGTCTCTAGCGTGATCCCGCATGTCAAACAAACAGTAATTGACAAGAGTCCTTGTGCTTTGGGGACTGTTGATGGTATTGATCAACATGGTAGCCAAATATTTCCAGATATTGCATCATAGAAGAAGAGTAGATAGCTGTAACATGTCGATGTAAATGCAGTACCTTGCTTTGCCAGTGCTGGGATGCTGCCAAACATTGGCCATTTGGGCCCAATTGTGTGAAGTGACCTGTTTCCTAGTAGTGGAAATTTAGCCTTGGCGTGAGAACGGTCCTACTTCATTGCCTTCGCTGAAATTTCACATGCTCTATAAAGGCTGGCTCTGGCCCCAGGCTGAGATCGCTAAACTCATTTTCCCTTGTGACCTTTTCAGATTTGTAGCCAGGATGACAGAGAGGGAGGGAGGACGGGAGCAATCTTCCACTTTATCCCCCTCCTCCCTTTTCTAGCAGCTGTTTCTTCACTTATTCTACAGATACGTGCAGGACTCTTAAGCCCAGCAAATCATGATTCATGGCTAACCGTTTCAGCTTTTTCAGCCTTGGCAGAACAGAACGTAGAGAAAGAAGCAAAGTGCCAACATGGCAAGGTATTAGCTTTCTGTTACTGTCAGGCCTCTTGTAGTAGCTTACATGACAAGCAGACTTTGCATCTGTATACTTGGAAAAGCTTTACCTGCTTGTCATTTGGCTATTAAAGTCACAGGAACATTGGGGAATAGTTAGCAAAGTTTTCCAATGGATATAATGTAGGACTTCGAATCCTTTGCACAGACATGAATTGAGCAAGTTGCAGTCTTTCCGCCCAACTTACTTCACAGGGCTGTTGTGAAGGCAGAATAAAATTGGATAATAAATCTCATGTACACCATCATGGATGAGCAAATTTAGTAGATGAGCAAATAAAACAAACAACACTGTATATTGCACAGACATTGTGTTCAATGAAACCAACCCTGTGTTTAATGATATTTGCCTCTCCTTATATTCTATTAAGAAGATACTGTTTTGTCCCTTGATCAGATGGTGGCCCTGAAGAGCCAGGCACCAGGACTCTTAAGCAAGCAGATAAAAAATGGAATCTTTTTTCATACCAAATACTTCCAGGATGGAGAATATTAATTGGGATTGTTGCACAGGAGAAAAGGATTAACACATGTCTGTACGCACCACAGTCCCAGACCTGATCTCTTTTTCTCTCACAGACACACAACACACAGTTGCTATTTAAAGTTAAAAATGAGTCACACAGAACAGAGCTTTCTTAAAGAGCTGTAACTTGCTGACTGGCTTTCCTTAAGTGTTTTTGCTTATCAGTGCTGACCACCTCGATGCTCAATGCTCAGCCAATGTTCCAAATTGCTTCAGTACTTTCAAGGGATTTTGAAGGGTTCTTTCACAAACTATCCCCTACAGTTTATTAGATTATAAATGTGCAGATCCAGTAAAAAGGCAGAAATCATCACTGTTCTCTAAATCAGCCATTCCCAAGCTAGTGCCCACCACATGTTATTCAACTCCCATCAGTTCCTCCATCTAGGTTGGGGAATGGTTTCTGTAATGTGTAAATGATGATGAATATATATATATATATATATATATATATATATAGGCATATATATAGGCCACTCTGAGTGGCTCCCACCAGAATATTAAAAACATGGTAAGACATCAGACATTAAAAACTTCCCCCTACAAGGCTGCCTTCAGATGTCTTCTAGAAGTCAGGTAGTTGTTTATTTCCTTGACATCTGATGGGAGGGCGTTCCACAGGGCGGGCGCCACTACCGAGAAGGCCCTCTGCCTGGAACCCTGGAACCTCACTTCTTGCAGTAAGGGAACCGCCAGAAGGCCTTCGGAGCTGGACCTCAGTGTCTGAGCTGAACGATGGGGGTGGAGACGCTCCTTCAGGTATGCTGGGCCAATTGTAGATTGACTCTGACTTGCTGTACTTGCACAGTGAGTCTGTTGTTTCTGTTGTATTGGGTATTGTGTTGGTGAGATACCATATATACTGTATGTTTTGAAATGCCTGTCGGTCTGTTTCAACACCACAAACCTTGTAACAATGGCAAAACATGCTGATTTTTAACCTGCAAAAGCAGGTCATGTGATTCATGCCCTTGTGGTGGCCATCTCTTCCTGGTTTCCATCTCATGAATACCCTTGCATACAAGTACGTCATTGTACAAGTCCTTTTCCTTTCATGCCTTCTGCTTTTGGGCTTTCTGCTCTGATGTCCCTTAGTTATGAATAATCACCATTCATTTTCACAGAAACTCCCCCCCCCCCCTGCATAAAGGGATTCTAACATTTAAAATGTGATGGCAAACCAAATGGTCTCCATCCTCCAGGAAAATTGAGCGAAAGAGAGTCGAGATTCCTTCCTGCTCCTGTTCAGAAATGTGTTCTGCATAATTAGCATAGAGTTTGCCTTTCTGATACAACGTTTTTCACTAGAGCCGTCAGCCAATTAAATAATATTTAGTTGATTAAACATCTGCCTTCACCAATCAATCAATTAATTAAGTTGGATACAAGTTGTAATCAGTGAGGGCAAATTTTAAGAGGGTGAGGGTGACAAAAGTTAAAGGCACACATTTATTTTTTGAGGCTCTTTTGATTCCGGTTTGTTACTGCAACTGGATATGCAAAAGAACATTTTCTACCTACTATACAGATTAAAGGTGTTTCTAGAAAAACAATGGAAATGGTTGCTTTTGTTTTTTAAACTTATTTTGCACTTACCCTCCATATTTTCCCCAAAGCATTTATATTGATATTTTGATCAACTGCAAATTAATTTAAAATAAATATATTATTATTATTATTATTATTATTAAGCTAAATAAATAATTGTTCAGTCAGTTAAAAAGCAGGTGATGAGACAACAACAATAATACTATGACCTGAAAATACAAAATGTTAATAGAATAGAATTTCCACAAGGTTAAGAGAACTCTGTAATGGTACATAAATGATATATTCCTATAGGCCAACGTATTAGTATAGATCATTTCTGTTTGTCTGACAAATATTTGATTATTCAGCACTGGGTAATATCTGACTAAGTCATACTCAGAGTAAATCCTTTGAAATCCCATACACTTAACTGAGGCGTTATTGCCAAACAGGTAACCTTCCATGTAGGAGGCATGAGGCCACATACACTGGTCTCACCCCTAACATCCCCATGCACACCAGTGGGAAATTTGTGTCTTTCCAGGTGTTATTGGACACACAGCACCCATCAGACCAGACAGTATGGCCAATGATCAGAGAAGATGGAATTTGTAGTTTAGCAACGTCTGCAGATACTCCAAGTGTCCTTATTTTCCAGGGGCATCTCGGATTTACAGAGGCCATCCCAGTTTCTGATTTGATCCTGGAATGTCCCACTTTCCATTGGAGAAATGTTGGAAGATACAGAGTTATGTGGAAGATATGGAGTTATATAACCTTTAGAAGACACTTGAAGGCAGGCCTGTGTAGAGAAGTTTTAAAATGTTTAATGGGTAGGGTATAAATAAAATCAACATCATCATCATCATTATGGAATAGGACAGGGATCAGTAAACTTTTTCAGCAGGGGGGCCGTTCCACTGTCCCTCAGACCTTGTGGGGGGCCGGACTATATTTTGAAAAAAATAATAATGAATTCCTATGCCCCACAAATAACCCAGAGATGCATTTTAAATAAAAACACACATTCTACTCATGTAAAAACACACTGATTCCCAGACTGTCCATGGGCCAGATTTAGAAGGTGATTGGTGTGTGCATCTGGAGGGACACAGGTTTCTCACCAGCAGTTTTAGAAAGCTGTCATCGTAATAGAAAAATATCTTCCTTCCCAGCCATTCAGTACCAGATCTTCCCATGTGGTGAAGGGAAGGTCTGATGCAGAGCTTCCAGTCACATGGATGCTTCTACTCAGAAGCCGTTTGGTGGTGGTGTGGTGTCATGATGCTAGCTTCACAACAGGGTTGTTACTGCTGCTTACCAGGAGGGAGAGGGGAGAGATGGGCTTGCAGCAGGCAGCCTGGCACACCACACAACCCTCCCCACAGTGAGCAAGCCTCTTTTGCTTCTACTGACATAGAAGTGAACAGGGTAGAGCTTCCCTTCACAACTTGGGAAGGCCTGGACTGAGCAGGTGGAGGCAGTGTGCTAGCCCTGTGCCCTCACCACAAACTGGTATTTCCTCCTCAAGCTTACGTGTCGTTTGCAGTAGTTCCTGGTTGTGGGGAAGGAATGAGAGAGTTCCACTGTAGATGTTGTAATGTGTAAATACATACATATGGTTTTTGGTGATTGCCAGATGATTTGTTTTCCCTTTTTGTATAGGCCCCAAAAGGCACTTGTGGAAGCAGAAAGCCTTTCATTTGTCCTCTACTTCTTCCAACTATTCTTTGAAACACTTCATTATTTTGAGGTTCTGTTTTTTTATAAACCACTTGTGGAAAACTTGTGGCCCTCCAGATGTTGCTCCCACAATCCCTGCCCATTGGCAGTGGTGGTTGGAGTTGATAACTTTTGTAGCCTAACAACATCTGAACGGTCACAAGGTTTCTCCATCCCTCGTTTTAAGCACGCACAGTAACAAAATAATGTTGGGAATGGCCCCTTCTATTCTCCCTTGAAGGAAACACTAACTTTTGAGTCGTTGACACATGATTTTATCCACCATGATTTTATTTTTCTTATTATGAAGTGGTAGGCTTCGCTGGAGAATTACGATTTAGGATTAATTTAAACAAAAAATGAAGACACCACTTACTGTAGTAAGAAAATCTCCATTGAAAGTACACCCATTAAAATCAAGTGAGTTAAATCCATTGTTTTCAGTGGGGCTACTCTTAAGTATGATTAGCTTTGGATAAATCCAAATAAGTGTCTATGTATACATATATGTATGTATTATTTGTGTGTGTTCAAACACACACACACACAGAGAGAGCGCATAAAAAGAAGCAGTTACGTTACAAAATAAATCTGCCCAGTCAGTCTTCCAAAGAAAAAGAGGAAAAAATAATAATCAAAGTGGCACCTGCTGTGGAGATGAGGCATTAATCTCAACAGCAGGAAATAAAGAGGGAGAGAGGAGAAAATACAAAAGCCCAGACATTAAAGAAGTAATTAAAACACTTATCTCCATCAACATACATAACAAACCAACAAAAACAGCCCCTACCCCCACAAATCCAAACACCAGGGGAAAAAGAGGGGAGCATCCATATTTGATTGAACTTCGCAATGGGAAGTCACCAAACTGCCAGTTTGGATAGAAAAGGGAAGGGTTTGCAGCAAAGGGAGGGCTTCTTTTCTTTAAAAACAACAACAAACGGACCTTGCTAGCATGCCAACTGCTGTCAGCCTGACCTTGAGAAATACTGGTCACCTGCTATTACCTATGAAGCCTTGGGTTCTTTTCATCTCCGAAAATCAAACCTTCATAACGCTATACCAAGTATCTAGTTAGAGATGTCGCTGCCTTTCTGTTTTCATTTTCTTCTAATTGGAATGAATTTTAATAGCCAAGAGCTGGTGTGTTTTCTCCCTCTGCCTCTCTTTCCTTGTTTGGCTTGATTGTCATGCTCTCCTTTTCGCGAAATTCTTCCAGTAACAGACAGCGTGCACCTTCCCTATGAAATATTCCCATTTGCGAAAGAGGCGCATAAATATTCATTTTTTCGGCACTTAAAGCAAACTTTACCTGTAATTCTTTTTCATGCACTTCCCATCAGAGGACATCCTGCAGGCATGAGCTGTCACATCCAGTGGCCCACACGATCTGTCACTGACACCAGCCTTCCATAGCTTGCCGAGTGGTGACATTGCGAGTCCTAGGGCTTTTCCTTACAAAGTATTCAATCAAAAAGATTTGTTCTCAAATAAATATATTTAATGAATGAGCGGGATGAGGCTGTGTCTTCCAGCATGAATAAATATTTTATGTTAAAATTGCAAAATGTCTACAATGTAATGTGAAGTCTACACATTTCCTTAGGAATGTAAGTCCTTTTTTTTTTTCCTCCCGGGGTAGAGGTGGTTGGAATCCTGTTAAGAACATATTCGTATGATGAGGAATATACAATTGCAGTATGTGTTTTAGTATTCTATAGCTGTTATTATAGCACAAGGTGACAGGCTCTATCTAGAGCGGCTTGGAACTAAATCACTATTTTATTGAAGCCGCCAAATGCAAGACTGTTAATAGTATAAATTGTAAATGTTCTCTTGTTATATGTCACCTTGTGGTTTTATGTATAAGCGGTTTTAATATATAGGATGAAAATCCAACTTGAGATTGTTTTAAAATGGTTTGATTATCTTGGACTAATACTTATCTCAAGGAAGTAGCGTTTGAAACTTCTAGTACTCCCTTTCTTAGTTTTTGTACATAATAGTTTTTGTACGTAATTACCATCTTTGTTTCTAAATGGGCTTGTTGAAGAGATCAGAGTTTCCTAGAACATTATGTGATGCTTATGCAGACTGAATTTAGAATATGTACTTTTATGTACGTTTGATGTTTACTTTCAGTGTACTCAAAGTACAAGCCATCTTCTTTGTTTTTGCAAACCTATGAATGTTAACAATCGTCATGCTATCTCTGAAATGGAAATGCAAGAAGCCATTGAAAGAACTTTGTGTACAATGGATAACTTAAAGGGATTTCCCCCCCTCTAGATTAAAAAAAAATATGTCTGTGTTTGTGCTAGAATTCACCTGGGGTTAGGGAGAAATGGAGAATGGTTTTTTTTCTCTTTATATAATCTGGCCAGTGTATTCCATCCAGATATGTACATCTCTTGAATTTTGTATAACTGGGTCCTGGACAAGTTACTTCTAGGCTTCTCCTCCATCAACTCTCCCTTCAAGGGCAGTTCTATAAGAGTTATTGAATGAATCTTACAGTACGAGGAGATGGCCTTTGAGTAGAGAATGAATAAGTGGGTGTGAAAGAGTGACTAAGATAGAAATAATGCAGCCCTATTCACGTCTACTCAGAAATGATCTCCATTAAGTTTACTCCCAAGTAAGTGTGTATAAGGTGGGACGTGGGTGGCGCTGTGGTCTAAACCACTGAGGCTCTTGGGCTTGTCGATCAGAAGGTCAGTGGTTTGAATTCCCACAACAGGGTGAACTCCCGTTCCTTGGTCCCAGCTTCTGCCAACCTAGCAGTTCGAAAGCACCCCCCCAAAAAGTGCAAGTAGATAAATAGGTACTGCTCTGGCAGGAAGGAAATTGGTGCTGCTCTGGTTTTGGTGTCCCATTTCACCAGAAGCGGTTTAGTCATGCTGGCCACATGACCCGGAAAAACTGTCTGCGGACAAACGCCAGCTCCCTCGGCCTGTAAAATGAGATGAGCACCGCAACCCCAGAGCAGGGGCGGTCCACCCCAGGTGCCATCATGGAGGGGGGTGACAAATTATCAAGGAACAATTGCTGCCATACTAGGGCAGTTCATAAAAAACTTTTTTTAAAAAAAAATGCCTGCTCCAAAGGTCTTATCTTACTATACTAGGGATTATATAGCTATATATGAAATTTCATGCCTATCAGTTAATATCTTGACCCTCCTCCATGAAAATAGCTGTTTACTTGGCCATTTTCCTATGTCATGAAGGCTGAAATTTCAATTCAGTGGAGCACCATAGTTGTTTTCCTTTGGAGGCTGGCAGGGAGCTGAAGGTGGCTCTTGCACCAGCATGCCAATATTTATTGAGATACAGTGGTACCTTGGGTTACAGACGCTTCAGGTTACAGACTCTGCTAACCCAGAAATATTACTGTGGGTTAAGAACTTTGCTTCAGGATGAGAACAGAAATCACGCAGCGGCAGCGCAGCAGCAGTGGGAGGCCCCGTTAGCTAAAGTGGTACCTCAGGTTAAGAACAGTTTCGGGTTAAGAACAGATCTCCAGAACGAATTAAGTTCTTAACCCGAGGTACCACTATATACTGTAGACTTCAACATTCTAAACTCTTAATTCTGATAGCCAGCCTCTTGTATAGCTGAAGTTGCAAAACGTGATCCTTTGAATGTTTAACAGTCCTTGGTCTGCTGTGACTGGACCTCCTCATACTTTTAGCTCCCTTTGCTAATCTCTTGCAAACTTTGTTCTTTTAACGGCAGTCAGCAAAACAACTGCACACATTGTCAGAACATCACAGTTGGGAGAGTTCCCTTGGTATGCAATGCTTGTCAGTTCTAAATAGTTTGTTCATTTGTTTTAAACAGATCTGTTTTGCAAAATCCTGTTTATTCAGAAGTGTGGGATTCACTGCTTCCTTTCCATTGCAGATGT
Organism: Podarcis erhardii; assembly: GCF_964252035.2. Lineage (NCBI taxonomy): Eukaryota > Metazoa > Chordata > Lepidosauria > Squamata > Lacertidae > Podarcis > Podarcis erhardii. The sequence continues at coordinate 75,782,915 of NC_138510.1, forward strand.
ACTGTGTGTGTGTTGCCTGCCTCATGATGGTACAGGCATTAGCCCCAAAGTTTGCCTGCTCCAGCCTTGCTCCAGTCTCTCAGCCTTGTTCCTGTTACATGCAGCCCAGCAAATGCCATTCTTTCTAACCCAACCAAAAGCATATGGGGAAAGTAAACGATCATTTGTAGATATCCAGTTAAAGATAACTATGTGAGAATTTGGTCATTCCACCCAAGGACCACAAACACAAACAAATACATACACAAGGACTTCACACACAAACAGGGACAAATAGAGGACCCTGCCACTCACTCTCTCCTGCTGACAGACTTCAGCAACTTAACTGGTGACAGCCATTTCTTCTTGGGGAATGGCTCCAGCCAGAAAAAAAACCAAAGTATACCAAATATGTGTTGTAATTAGTGATGGGTGAATCTGTTAATTTGATTTCTCTTGGTTTCTTATTTTTTCAGTCTTCTTCTATGTTCAGATCCCCACATTGCTACATCAGTTTGTGTGTGCTTTAAAAAAAACAAAGCCCTCATCAAAATTTGCCTGCCATTTGTAGAAATTTGTCCCCATGTACACATTTTTTGCAAATCAGTTTTCCCGAATATAATGCATTTTTCATGTTGTTTTCAATGATATCTGTGTTTCTATGCACAGCACATGCATTTTTGTGTGTGTGACTTGTCTTGGGAACTGCATTGCAAAATTCAAAGGAGTGCAAATTTCAAAGGATGGCTGTGCTTCAGTTAACATATTGTTACAGAAAGTGTGGACTTGGTAGGTTTTACCTTTAAATGCAAACTGGGCTTAGTTTCTCCCCCATCCCTAGTTGCAGTACAATTTAAGAGATTTTAATTAGTGTTGCGTTGGTATTTTTGTCCATCCCTCCCATTTTGAGAAGTGTGACATCAGAAGGATTTCTGGTCCACTTACTCTGTTTGCATCAGAATTCACAGAAATCTAATTCCTCAAGTATCCCTAGTTCAAGGAGACATTTTTTCACTGCTGTATCACAGCCCTTTCTTCTTGGAGTTTTGAAAAGTTTGGCAAGCTTTATAGCATTGTAGGTTCACTGTGTCAGCCTTTGGATGGTTGGAACAAATCATTTTGATTTTATAATAATTGGGATGTTCAGGTTTTATGATGCTGGAACAGGGTTTGACCTATCCACCTTTTAAATATATGTGCTTGTAGAATATAAATGCTAGAAGGGATTATTTTGTTGGGTTGTGGTGATTGTAAAACAACCTGGGTAGCAGAAATGTTTAATAGGCCTTGCAGCAGCTAAATTTGAGAGTGGCATATGTGTGATTCCTGGGCATTTACTGCACTCACCATAGAAGTGGGGGTGTCCAACATCTGTTTAAATGGCATCTGTCCTGGGTGCATGTTACTTCCAAATAATTTATCTATTTCAGATGCTAATCTCCCTGTATCTTATTGCTGGTGGCTTTTATACAGATTGTGTGTCTCTATGTTTGTTCTCAGTTACGTTCTTCCCCATGTAGTGTGTGTGTGTGTTGTTTTTTTTACTCCAAATTGTTTCTCTCCTGGGTGGCTGCTGGGTGATATATCAATATTTGATCTCTCTCTGAAGTGTGTTTCTGCTGGGTGGCTGTTCATTACCAATGAGTGTCTCTCCAGTGTGACTATTGGCTCTCTATCCGCTAATCTTGATCTCACCCTCCCATCTGTCCATTAGTAGATCTTTGTTTAACAAAGTTCTCTGTGCCCTTTAGTGCCAGAGAGGTGGCGTATTGAAATGGTAACTGAGAAAACGTTCCCAAATACTGCTTTCAGATGACAAGGTCACAAATATAGCTTTGCTCGATTGCCCACAAAATGAAAAGGCACACATGTAAGTAGCAGCACACTCGGTTGATGATGTTGCTATACATAAACACAGCCAAATTCTTCCCTGGTTTCAGTTCCAATAGCTTCAATTCTCTGAGACCCAAGAATATTCTGCACTGCAAATCTTCAACGAGTAGCATGTTAGTGCTGCTGTGTACTGAGTTTTAATATTTATTTATTTTACAAATTCTTAAACTGCCTGTTAGAGCACGGTGCTGATGAAGCCAAGCTTGCAGGTTCAATCCCATATGGGATGGCTTCATATTCTTGCATTTCAGGAGGTTGAACTAGATGATCCTCGAGGTCTCTTCCAACTCTGCAATTTTGTGATTCTGTGTAATCTTCATAGATTGCCAACCTGAAGCCATCAAAACACCCAGGGAAATAAGCTCATTGTTTGTTCGCCCTCAAACAAGCTGTACTTTGTCCAATAGTCCTGTTATACCTGAACTGGTCCTTTCTGCATTATGAAATTTAGAACTTTATTCTCCTACGCAAATAATTGTTCATGAATTGGTGCTCCTAATTCCCTAAGAAGTATAACATCTAAAGCTTTAAACCTTTACAGTGCACATGGAGTAAAATCTACAGGGTCTGTTAAGACAAAAGCAACACTTAAACCAGAAGTCAGTATGCACACACAGTCATACCTTGGGTTACAGACGCATTTTTGCGCATTTTTGGGTTGTGCACCGTGCCGAACCCGGAAGTACCGGAACGGGATACTTCTGGGTTCTGGCGCTCGCGCATGTACAGAGACACTAAATCGCGCTTTGTGCATGTGCAGAAGTGCTGAATTGCAACCTGCACATGTGCAGGTGCTGCGCTGCGGGATGCGAACATGCCTCCCGCATGGATCACGTTCACAACCTGCGCGTCCACTATATTCACACACAGCGGAGAATGTTCACACACAGGAGAATAAAGTCCTGGATTTGTAAGTTCCACCATGGCTCTACAGACCAGAAAAGGGAACATTGGCCTAGCTGTCAGTGTGGTTTCCTCTTGCAGGCCAGCATGTCCAACTTTTTTCTTTTTTGGGAAATAAAATGTATGCTTCACCATTCATTCCTCACTTTTAAGAAAAAAAGGACCCACAAATCAGAAATAGTTATAAAATACACTACAGGTGAATGTGTGCACTTGAGAGAGAGAGAGGAAAAAAGAGACACGTATAGTACAGGTACTTGCAGATCAAACCTGACTGCTGACAGCTTTGCTCTCTTCAAATTAATCTGTCCAAAAAAGAAAAAGGCTGCAGAAGTGAGCTCACTGTGGGAGATGAAAATGGTTTAAAAAGTTGTCATAGCACCTTGTTTTCCATTATTTCCTGTGTGGAAGCTCCTTGGTGTTCTGACCATGATCCAATCAACTATAGAGGCGTGTATTATTTCTGACAAGGTTGCGGCTACATAGTCGATAGTTAGCAATCTTTACCCTGAACTAGCCTACGGGCTATACTAAAGATGGTAACCAGCCAATTTAATCTTTTATTTATGTACTCATTTACTACCCTCTTAATGAGTGGCTTTGTTTTACTTTTAAGTGCTGATTTTACTTTTTTTTGTTGTTGCCTGCATTTTCAATTTTATTTGAAAATAAACTTATTTTTCATATATATATATAGTTTAAAATCAGTGCACGAGCCCCCTCCCAGCCCAGCACCATCAGTCTATAAATGTGTCTGTCTATCTTAGCCCTGTCTTTGTGAGGCAGAGGTTCCTTCAGCAGAGTGTTTTGCATTCGTCTTGCGCTAGAGGTGCCACTGTCAGCAGTGGTTGCGTGTATAGGTGAAAGTCTTAGCAACTTGTCAGGTGAGTTCCCTGTCACCAGCAATGATTATAGAGACTGGGAGAAGGAGCCCTCCACTTCCCAGACGGCTGCAAGATGAACTGAAATCCACCTAGCCAGCCCTTCCCAGAAGCTGCGCTGAAGAACTCTTAACTGCAACTCAGGATCTGGGCCATTACTTTCTTAATTGTACCGTAGTTACTTCTGCTTATTTTTCCTTGTTAAAAACTGATTTAAAAGAACTGCTTAATAGCTTTGCCATTTAAAAACCATCATTTTTATTTTCTTCCTAATTTATTAATAAGCCGCCTTCCTCTCTAGAATTGCTCCCCCCCCCCCAGGGCTTACTAATACTCTGCGTTAACAAGGCTTTAGTTAGATGCACCTCTGCTTTTGTGACATGCACACAAAACACACACAAAAGCAAGAGGCTGGAGAGATAGTGTTACCTCAGATTGCATCTTCTGAGGAGCTCTTTTGTGAGATGTGCCTTCACCTATTGACACTGTTTGTCAAAAAAAGAGGAGGAAACGGTTGACAGGAGGGCAGATGTTGGAGGGCCCTCTCCACTGTCACCTCATCCCCTTTCCCACCATGTGTTTGTTGGGATGCTTCCAAGGGAATGGGGGCAGTTGGCAAGCCCCCAGCTGGCTCCAGCCCACCGGCCAACGTGCCCCTCGAACTCCAGTCCTTGGTGCAGCATGAATCTGCGACCCAGAGCTTCAGAAGCTGGGCCCGCAACTCAGCAGCGTAAACACACAACAAAAGTAGCAGGGAGAGGCTGTGTAAAGCATATTTACAGCAGTTTATTCAGCGTATATCAGGACAAAGGGAAAAACATGTCTTCTCCCTTTCACGTTCAAGCAAGCAGCATAAGCAAAAGCTATACACAAATGGAAGTTCCCAGCAAGCTGGGCTGGAGTGTAAACAGGCATGTGACACACAACAGTCATGCCTGTACTTAAGGTGGAATGAAATATTCTAACAGTGTTGTGGGGAAGGTCTGCAATGGAGAAGCCTGTTGCATGTGCTCAGGCTCTTCCCATGATTCAGAACCACAGTGGTACCTTGGGTTAAGTACTTAATTCGTTCCGGAGGTCCGTTCTTAACCTGAAACTGTGCTTAACCTGAAGCACCACTTTAGCTAATGGGGCCTGCCGCTGCTGCTGCACCGTCGGAGCACGATTTCTGTTCTTATCCTGAAGCAAAGTTCTTAACCTGAAGCACTATTTCTGGGTTAGTGGAGTGTGTAACCTGAAGCATATGTAACCTGAAGTGTATGTAACCCGAGGTACCACTGTAGTGTGAGCAAGCTCCCATTGCAACTCTCTGCCCCACATCCCAAACTTAGGAGTGGCTTTTTGAGTGGTGCACGAGCCTTGGGGAAATGCAGAATGGGAAGGGGATGATCCCAATGGGCTGTGGGGGCCTTCATTAGGGAGAATGAGAATCGGAGACTAGCAACGGGAAGAGGAAAGTACATCTTGATTCCCTGCCCATGCCCTCCCCACACCAGGCTTGTCTCATCTTCCCACCATCCAAACCAGCTCCTTCTGGGGAGGAGGAGGCATGTGAGAGTGAGACAGTCTCCGCTTACTCACTAAGGAACAGCAAGCTCCAGAAAGAACACCCCTTCCATATTTAGGAGGAAAGAGAGGTACACTGGAGGTTGGTTCAACAGTAGGTAGGGTAGTAAATGAGGGGATTAGCAATGCCTGTGTTGTGTAGTAAAGAATACGGGGCTATCTATTTGTACTGCCTCAAATGCCTTCAGGGGCTGAAGTACCAAAGCTTTCTCTCAATACAAGTCAATGGGAAAACTTCAAGGGATTTCAGCTCAGTTCCAGGAAAGCAGTACACACAGGGCTGCAATGAGGAGACATCCTTGCACTTATGGTATAATAGATGCAACTCGAAATGTGTAATTATGTCCTGTGTTATGAACACATCAACTTTCATTCTGATATGGTTTAGTCTGGGATATAGATATATAAAAAGGTCAAGGTAAAGGACCTCTGGACGTTTAAGTCCAGTCAAAGGCGACTATAGAGTTGCAGCGCACATCTCGCTTTCAGGCCAGCATGACTAAACCGCTTCTCTTGCAACGGGATACCATGACGGAAACCAAAGCACACTGAAATGCTGTTTACCTTCCCACTGCAGTGGTATCTGTTTATCTACTTGCACTGGCATGCTTTCGAACTGCTGGGTTGGCAGGAGCTGGGACAGAGCAATGGGAGCTCACTCTATCACTGGGATTCGAACCGCCTTTCTTCTGATCAACAAGCCCAGGAGGCTGAGTGGTTTAGACCACAGCGCCACCCGCATATGGGATGTTGAGTTTGGTCCAAGAGTTCCTCCTCTTAAATACAACACACGTGCCAGTTTTTGCTCTGACACCTCTGTTTTCAAGGGAAATAGATATTGCGCTTGCTTCCTTGGAAATTTATGGGCATTCAATTGTGTGGGGGCATTGTGGGTATCTGCATGTTCTATGTTCGATGGAGCATTGAATGACTCTTGGCACTGAGTATGGCAGGCATCCAAGGATATGGTCTTCCAGGGTCCTTCATCCTTGAAGGTATATCTCTGGATGTTCTTTTTCTAAGTGCCATGTGTGGTCCCCCCCCCACTCATAATGTCTCCCTGCTCCAAATGTAGAGAAATGTTTTCTTTTCCTGTCTTCAGACATTTTCTTGTCTTGACTGAGGTCTCAGGGTGACGTAAAATGGAACTTGGTGTATTCTTTCATATGAAGTTCAAGTGAGGGGCTTTTAAGGTCCGAAAAGACAATGTGTTGACACTGTGGTGACTGGTAAAATATTTGTTACAGTTGTCCATTCAAGTGGCTGAAACAAATCCTTGTCGGGTAGCAGCTTATCAGTATTTATTACAGTAAGAAAGAAAAGCTGCCAGAACGCTCAACAGAGATATATTTCTTGATGGCAGCTGCCCTTCCTCCCTTATTAGAGGTACCCAGAAGATCTTTCTGAATGTGTACAGGATCTTGGGGGGGGGGATATAGAGATGAGCCCTAATTGTGTAGAGAGTTGTTAGTGCTGAAATATGTGTAATCAACATGAAGAGCTCTTTTGTCAAGCCCTTATGCAAATCATACAAATATCAAAATGGTTTAATTGGGTTGTATCCAACAAAGTCATCCTATTAGTGCAAAGATTTCTGTCTGCAAAATGTAACTTCCTCATCTTCTTCTCCCCCCCCCCCCGTGCCCCTCTAAATCTGCTCTGGAGGGTTTTGGATTACCCCCAACTTCAGGTCTTTATTTGGCTATGAACTCACTAGGTGAGCTCAGGCCAAACAACACTTTACTCTTTGATTCCGTTTCCCCACCTGTAGTACAGAGGATAAGAATATTCACTGACATTGCATGATAGTTATAACTATTGTGTATAATAGATGTGAAACGCTTTGACCACTTGAAAACATTATATAAATGATTTTGATGATGAATACACCTTTGTTGAATAAAAAGTTACTGTGCACAAAATCTAATGATCATGAATTGTCATCTTTGGTTGTCAGCAAAGTTCTATAGGTTCTTCTAATTTAATGATTGAGAGGATGAAGATATTTTCCTTTCTTATGAATACTTGACATACTCACATACTGTTTCTACTTTTTGTGTATCAGGTCTACCAGAACCAAAGAGAGAAGCTGTATTTCAAGGTCTGGGAATGGATCAAGGATTTTACACATCTAAAGACTTCCTGCCATTGGTGGCTATGGCAAGTAAACCAGGTAGCTGGACAGATATGTTCTCAAGATATTTATGCAAAGCATTTATATCCTCACATTTCAATATGCTTAATACAAAAACAAAATATGAAGTATCAGGATCCATAGTAATTCAGAATCTTACTAATTAAAAGTCTTCAATAAAAGGAAGCCTTGCATTCTGTCCTCCACCCTGAACCAGGAAGGGGACATATATGTTGTAATTTTCCATATGGAAGGTACACAGAGCATGGCTTTAATAAAACAATATAAACTGGTATGCAGGGAACAACGCAAGTCATTCACACTACTGAGCATAGAGTTTTGCCCCTGCCTGTAGGGTGGCATTCAGTGAGCCAGAGATGCCATTTTTTGTGCACATTCTTGAGTTTCCCTTAGCAAGCCTCTTTAAAACATTGTGGGACTCTCCGGCTCTGAAGGAAAATGGAGCTGTGTGTGCAGAAGAGGTCTTTAAACACAGGCCATAGTGTTGATTTTCCAACAGCTTAGAATGAAAAGTCATTCAAAGAAGAGCACGCAATTATGATTTAGTGTTATGTGCATGAGCCTTAGGGCTCTATCACATTCCCTCCCTTTTTCTCCCTCTGTGCAAAGAGGATTTTTAACTAGCTGTGGTTATGTGTTATGCCCAAACTAGGGGGACATTACATTTTCCTGGGAAAAAACAAAAAACCAAAACAATAGTTTTCCATGAAAGTGGTGACGGGGGAATATTTCTGGACACCTTTATATTGGGGGGGGGGGGTGTCTCATTTATTTTTCAGTTGTGTGGATTACCATGATAAATGCAAACCAGCAGAGGGATGCAGTCTTCATTTTGCTAGGAAAAACAGCTTTGTCATTGCTCCAGCAGTTGCAGCGATAGGGCTGCAATTAGGTCAGTAGCATTCCTCATTATGAAAGAAAAGCCCAATGGAAATGACACGGGGCCATGACAGAGTTGAGCCCAGTGATTTTTTATTATTATTATTTTGAGGTGGAGTCTCCCATTGGTCTCTACCACCAGCTGCAATAATAACCCAAGGTAGGAAATGACTCTACTTCCTGAAGTAACCTCGTTCCTGGGCATGTTCTGCCCTGCAACATTCACAGAGCAACCATGGTGCCACTTAAAGTGATGACAAGGCTTTTTTTGGTTAAAGAGAGAAAAAGCCCCCACCCCCGTCACCTCATAGGATAAGATGATGAACATTTTGAAATCTGTCTACAGTCTTCGGGAGGTGGAGTCTATGAACCTGTGACATTCGGCAAGGCTGAATTATTCAATCCTGTGTGAATATTAATACTTATTGAAGCAGTGTACTTCTCATTGTGGAAGTTGCCAAGAACTACTTACATTTGGTGGTAACGCTGCATGAGAACCATAATACAACTAAGTTGCCCATTCCATAAGTAGACCTGACAACTTACCATACCTGTGGCAGCTTTGGCCAGGAATGTGTGGTGCTTTGGGCCTAAACTTTTTACTTCAGCGTTTCCAATCTCTGCATCGAAGGTAATTCACAATTATTTACAATTGGCGCTTGGCTCACCTCTGTGTCAAAACCCTTTGTCTTAAGTACAGTATCGTGGGAAGAATTTGGGTTTGTGTAAAGACATGAATCGAATGGAATCTAGGCATTAGCCGAAGAGGACGGAACATCTCACTGACATTTCCAGCAGCTTACGAATGTGTCCCTTTTTCAGACATTATATTGAAAAGCGAACATGGTCACCCATTTTAGCTAATGTTGATTTCAATACCTGTTTCATCAATATTTTATTGATTGATTGATTGATTGATTGATTGATTGATTTTACTGTTGTAAACCACTTAGAGGTTGTGGTGGGTTTTTGTTTGACATTCAAACAGTATATAAATTTTGTTAAGTAAATAAAATAATTGTGGGTAGGGGCAGTGGATCCATTAAGCAGCTTTATTTGTCCTCAGTGACATCAGCACATTTCTAAATCTTGTTAGCTATGTATATTTCTAATGTGATCCCTGATTTACTAGGCTTGTTCAAGTGACTATGGCCAGGAAGAAAACACAATAGAAGAACAGCATATGGGGGAAACAAAAAGAAAAAAACAATCAGAAGGAATATCCTCAGCATGGGGATGGGTTCAGGAAATAGTTCAATGGATTCTTTTGTCCCAAACTACTGTAGTACTTTAGTTGCCTGAAATAAAACTGGTGAAAATGTGACCAATCCTGATAAAATTCAATTCTGTCTCCATATGGAAAAGTAAATGGTTATGTACTATGCTATGCTGAAGGTTTCCATGTGTGTGTGGTGGGGGTTTTTTAAGTTTCCAAAGGCCTGTGTTTAACTCTTTTTTTTTTTGTTCTTGGAAGAAATTGATACTTGTGGTTCTCCACCCTTGCTGTGAAAATTCACAACTACCGCAGCACAAACGTAAGAATTATAGACCACTGGTGATGTGCTTTAAAAAACATAGTCTTTTGAATGAAACTATCACAGGCCCCTTCAGATTACAGGTTTATTCTATTTATGGTATCATTTTAAAAATTACAGTAATTTGTTTAATCAGTGGTTAGCTGCATTCTGCCTGCTTTTAAAGTGCAACACATTGTATGGATTTTGTGTCTTTTAAGGGTTGTTGTTTTTAAGCCTTTCTCAGTATCCTGTACCTTACCAGACAGTGACTTATTGACACTGTACAGACTTTCATATTTCTCCTCATAATTCTTTTAAGAAACAAAACAAGTAGGAAACAAATATGGCAGGCATGGCCAAAGCCATGATGGGGCTTGTAATCCAGAAACAGCTGGAGGGCCAAAGATTCCCCACACCTGATGTATGCACATACATAAATATGGTGGTGACAACAGGCTCTAGGTAGATTGAACCAGAGCCAGGAGCCCTGGATATCAAGCACAAATATTCTTCCCATGTGCAGGACGCCATCTTGTTTCAGTGGACATGATTCACAAAGTAAGAGTGGTTGGAGCTGTTTTCCTTTTTATAACCTCAGTTTCTGCCATTTGTAGTCTACCTCCATAATTGTGGAGCCTTCTTTGGACAAGGGCTTGAGGAAGTGGGACTCTAAGTCACATTAGATCGGGTGACAGACAGAATTTCTGGTAACAAGATTTCCCTCTCTCTTTCTCAAGAAATAGTGATGCTGATAAGAATGAGTCAAAGGTTTAATTTTTTGAATACCAGGATCTTAAATCAGTTTCACTCAATCTGACAAGGCCTTACAGTCTCCCCTTTATTTTTATTTTTAAAGAAGAAATGCATTGTACTTTATTTCCTGCCAAGACAGGAAGGCAGTGCTGCTAAAGGGTACTGACTATGAAATTACATGTATGAGCATATCTTAAAAATGGGAATAAAACTGTCTTTCAATGAAGCAGAATAATTTGATAGTGACTCTCCATGCTCGGAAACTGCAAGATGCAATTTTACATTGCTTCGAGTATAAGTGCCGTTTGAGCTGTCATGCAGAAATAGCTTTCTGGTTTTTTTCGTCTCTTCCCGTCCTTCCTTGAAAATGGGGTTTTCCTTTCATCATTCAGGAATGTGCGCCTGTCGCTGTCCATTGCCATCAATACAGGGAGCAGTGATTGTTCTTGGAGCGGGTGACACCGCTTTTGACTGTGCAACGTCAGCTTTGCGCTGTGGAGCTCGTCGCGTATTTGTGGTGTTCAGGAAAGGATTTACCAATATACGGGCTGTCCCTGAGGAGGTAAGTTTTCCCCAAATTGAAACACCGGAAGTACAAATAGGAAATACATCAAGGTATGAAACACTGGGGTTGTGGTTTTTTTGGGGGGGGGGTTATTGCCGCATTCCCCTAACATTAAAACATGGGCAATTGGGGCCAGCCGGCTTGGGGGTTGATCAGAGAATTGGGGGTGAGGGGAGCAGCCATTTCCCAATGGGCCATTTGTTATACTCAAAATTTGACTCCCCCTCCAAACAATTTACTTTCTTTCATCCAAGGGGATACAATACTGAGGTCTATACCCCTCCCCCCCATGCCCATGGCAGGACAGAAAAAAATAGCATTGGAAAGGAGAAATTTTGAGCAACATGGTGGCTAGCAAGCAAAGGATGAGATAGTTCTTCCCCTACTCCCTGCCTATCGTTTGCTCCCTACTGCTTTTGTTTGGAAACAAATATATAAAAAGAAAGTCGGAGGGAAAGGTACAAATAGTCACAAATAGTGTGTTGCGCTGTAGCTACAGAGGACTTATCCACACTTCCTTTTGTCCCGCTACTTTCCCCTGGGAAAAATCGCTCTTTAGTGCTCAGCCGAAGCAATTCAGGTTTTCTCCAGATTCACGTTTGCTTTGATTTAGAGCTAAAGAGCTAGTTTTCCCTGAGAAAAGAGCAGAGCAATGGGAAAATCATTCGGACCCATGTCCAGAAATCTCAGGTCAAGCAGAAAACCGCTCGAACCCATGCTTTCTAGGCACGGGACAAGAGGAAGCATAGACAAGCCCAGAGACAGCTTCTCCTATGTGGTGCTATCCCTTTAAGAAGTTTGTTATGTACTGTTATGTTTGGGAGGGAAGACCCCTCTGGGAGGTTAATGGAGGAGGCTAGAACCTCAGCCAGAGACAGCATGCAGGTGGGTGTTTGGGTATGAGGCAGCCAGCATAGAATAGGACCACAACAAAATAAATACTAAAGTCTACCCTCTGATTGTAAAAATAAACATTACATTACATTACATTATATTATATTACATTACATTGATATTTGGTGCATCTGGGAGAACATCACATACCACTTGTGAAAATGAGTTAACAGCTGCATGAATTTGGGTGTCCTTCAGTGAGCCTCCTTTAACCAGGAAAAGGCAGCACATGGAGGGTCAGCGCCAGGTTTTTGCAGGATTCAAAGTGTTGGTGCTGACCTTTAAAGCCCTAAACGGCCTCGGTCCAGTATACCTGAAGGAGCGTCTCCACCCCCATCATTCAGCCCGGACACTGAGGTCCAGCTCCGAGGGCCTTCTGGCGGTTCCCTCACTATGAGAAGCGAGGTTACAGGGAACCAGACAGAGGGCCTTCTCAGTAGTGGCGCCCACCCTGTGGAACACCCTCCCTTCAGATGTGAAGGAAATAAGCAGCTATCCTATCTTTAAAAGACATCTGAAGCCAGCCCTGTTTAGGGAAGTTTTTAATATTTAATGCTGTACTGTTTTTAACATTTGATTGGGAGCCGCCCAAAGTGGCTGGGGAAACTCAGCCAGATGGGCGGGGTTTAAATAAATTATTATTAATATTATAGTTATTATTATTATTATTATACATCCTCCATGGGCCCTCTGTCAGTGCATCTACCCTGTACCTCCATATCACTAATTGCTTGCTGGTCTTACTATTCTACTTGCTTGCTTGCTTGGCAGAGAGTCATGACATTTCCTCCTCCTTCTCACCACCACTGTTATCTGGCCCAGGGTGAGAGGTGGGTGAACATGCTGAAGAGGGGAAGGAGGTCCATCAGGCTTTCGTCAGACATGCCAACCTTTGGCGCCAGCCCTGAGAGTGTGTCAATTAATGTGTCTCTTGTGCCTCCTTTTGACCATTGCGCTGTTGACCTGGTGGACTCTTCATGGCCTCTTGGAGTCCTGGCACATGCCCAGCCTCAAGCCCTTTAGAGTTGGCCCTGAAATACAAAAACAAGTGTGTGCAAGACGGGTTCTTTATTCACAGCATGTTTCTGTCAACTGTGAGGAGAGTTTTCTATCGCAAGAAAACCTTCATGTAACTTAAAATTATACAAGTGTGGAAATATTTCCCCTCAGGAAGACATTGAGATATAATAAACCTGTCTCACACCTGATGGTTTTTGCCGTCTCATAACATTGTGCCAGCCACTTGAAATAAAATATTGCTATGAGGTGTTTACTGTGGTCTTCTTAGGAACTATATGATGTTCCTAATTTTATACTGACTCAGACGATCTAGCCTAGTCTTGAGAGCCAGTGTGGTGTAGTGGTTAAGAGCGGTGGACTCGCAATCTGGTGAAGAGGGTTCGCTTCCCCGCTCCTCCACATGCAGCTGCTGGGTGACCTTGGGCTAGTCACACTTTTCTGAAGTCTCTCAGCCCTACTCACCTCACAGAGTGTTTGTTGTGGGGGAGGAAGGGAAAGGAGAATGTTAGCCGCTTTGAGACTCCTTCGGGTAGTGATAAAGCGGGATATCAAATTCAAACTCTTCTTCTTCTTCTTTCTCTAACTGGCACCTCTTCATGGACCCAACCTTCCTACTAGATATCCTTTAACCAGAGATGCCAACAGTTGAATGTCAAACTTTTAAAACAAGACACATGGGCTCTACACAAGCCTGTGCAATGCTTGTCTGAGGCCTGGGGCAGGAATTCCCAGTCAGCTAAGAGGCATGGGGCATTCTTGGCATGACAACACAAGTCCACCAGGCCCCTGAGGGGGCTCCCTGGCCAGATTAGCCTTCCAAAGCCTGGTGCAAGTGTATCAGGCTGCCTCTTGCACTCTGCACAGGCCTGGCTCTATGTATGGGTTGCTCTGTGCCTCAGGCTATGCAAAAGGTCCCAGGTTCAATTCTTAGTATTTCCAAGTAAGAGCTAGGAGATAGCACTGGAAAGCTGCTGCCACCCAGTGTAGACAGTACTGAGCTATATAGACCAATTATCTGAATCAGTATAAGGCATCTTCCTGTGTCCCTATGATCTCTATTGCATACCCTCCGTTTCTCCAATGAAATAGGGACATCCTATTCCATAACAACCATAACAATTTTATTATTTATACCCCACCCATCTGGGCTGTTTCTGACATATATAAAAACATGATGAAACATTAAACAACTTCCCTATACAGAGCTGCCTTCAGGTGTCTTCAAAAGGCTGTAGAGTTAGTTATCTCATTGGCTCGGGGGTTGCATAGCTCCATACCCTCCAACATTTCGCTGAGGAAACTAGGGTCGTCCTAAGGAAAAGCAGGACATTTTGGGATCAAACCAGAAGCCACAATGGCTTCTGTAAATCTGGGACTCTCTCTAGAAAATAGGGACAGTTGGAGGGTCTGCTACTGTTATTTTTTAAAAATATATGATGGCATTTGAAAGTTCCCATTTATAGACATTGGTAATACTTTTGTAATTCCTGTTGAGACTGGGGGAAAATTACACACACACAGAGAGAGAGAGAGAGAGAGAGAGAGAGAGAGAGAGAGAGAGAGAATGAGAATTCTGGGTGGTTACTTCAGTTTTCCAAATATATAAATTATAACTATCCAGGTGCACTGTACAGATTACCATACTCCATTCTAGGTGGCATTCAAATGATTACAAAGTGGGAATGTTGTTATTTTTTTAAAAAAATACTTTGCAGAGGAAATCCATGTATCTGAGGTGATGAGAGCCTCCCAGCAATGAATTCACCCAGGTTGGCAAGTCCCCAAAGCAAGGTCTGCTTGAGTTTCGTTGGCCCATCACTCCAGTTCACATGTGGCTGTTTTCATGAGCCAGTTCACCTTTGTGACATGACTCTAAATATTGACCTTCTGATAGAGGAAATGTACATGCAGAGCCACTCCAAACTGTGTGCGATATTTACAGGCCTTGTCCAACTGGCCACCATAAAAATGAACAACTTTTAGATGTCTATGAAGAGCTGGCCAGGAATTTTATTTACATGTGGGAGAGATCCTCAGAAAGAAAGTCTGTGTGTTGAATTCATGTGCTTAAAAAAAAAAAGGTTACCAATGTTTTGAGGCACAACTTAATTTGGAACTCAGATCAGAGTTTCAGTAGCCAGCATGCATACGCCACACACATATTAAGCTTCTGATTGGCATCTTAATCATTTATTTTATTATGAAAGCTTTTTATTTCAGCTTTAATTATCGCAATGTGTTGGGCTTGCTTTGTTGTAATTTATGTGCCGCATACCACGGATTATTGCATAATTCACACTAATGAGACATCAGATATGCCCCAGTTACAAAATATATGTGGAAATAGCCCCCTCTCTTCAGGGACAGATGTAGACCTAATGGTTGCACAAGGTGACTAGTGAGGAATCATCTAGAACAGAGAGTAATTTTTCATGCTACATAATTTATGTTCTGGAGTTTTTTTGTCAGAGAGTAATAATTTAGAGAGATTATTTTTGAACAAATGTAATAAATACACTAATTTATTCTTAGCACAACTCTGATGGTAGTTCCCTGGTTCTTATGTACGAACTGTTGTTGTTTTTTGCTGAGGTGTAAATATTGTTTGCAGATTTTTTTCCTCCCTAAAACAGAGGTAGCAAACCAGTGGCCTTCTATATATTGTTGAACCACAGCCACCATCACTTTTGACCATGGACTATGCCATACCTTCCAACATTTCTCCCATGATAATAGAAATGCCCTATTCAATATTAACAACAACAACACCCCACCCATCTGCCTGGGTTGCCCCAACATGTATAAAAAACACAATAAAACATTGAACACAAATAGAACACAATGAACCCTAAAGGTTTGGCTCTGAGAAAAAGAGTTAAGCTCTTCTTTAAATTTCATATCCATTTTGCCTAATCCTTTCAATAGATGCCCAGTTTTTGGAATAATTTCAACTCCTGCCTTAATGTGAAAACATCTTTGACCAAATTAGCAAGTCAACCATCTGGTAGCATGACTAGAAGTTATATTCTTAAATTCACAAAGAATAGATTCACTCAAAATGGTGGGTGTTATTGAAGCAAGAAGTAAATCATGGGTAGGCAAAGGCCCAGGGGCCGAATCTGGCCCAATCGCCTTCTAAATCTGGCCTGTGGACAGTCCGGGAATCAGCGTGTTTTTACATGAGTAGAATGTGTGCTTTTATTTAAAATGCATCTCTGGGTTATTTGTGGGGCATAGGAATTTGTTCAGAATGAGAGCCAGTGTAGTGTAGTGGTTAAGAGCGGTAGACTCCTAATCTGGGGAACCGGGTTCGCATCTCCACTCCTCCACATGCAGCTGCTGGGTGACCTTGGGCCAGTCACACTTCTTTGAAGTCTCTCAGCCCGACTCACCTCACAGAGTGTTTGTTGTGGGGGAGGAAGGGAAAGGAGAATGTTAGCCACTTTGAGACTCCTTAAAGGGAGTGAAAGGCGGGGTATCAAATCCAAACTACTACTACTACTACTACTACTCTTCTTCTTCTTCTTCTTCTTCTTCTTCTTCTTCTTCTTCTTCTTCTTCTTCTTCTCCATTCCCCCCACAAGGTCTGAGGGACAGTGGACCGGCTCCCTGCTGAAAAAGTTTGCTGACCCCTGAAGTAAATAATAGAGGTCATTTGGGTGACATAAATGACAAAATGAGTTGGGTGACAAAATGAGGTTTGCAGAAGCATTTCAGGAGTCTAAATTTTGGTGGGCAAAAGCAGGGCAGTGAAACTGGCATACCTCTTTCGCCTTTTAGTTCTGTCTCCTGTTTTGTAACAATGGCAGCACTCGTCCCAGTCTCAGAATAGCACTACATTTTGACATAGTATCATGGTGGTAGAAGGGGGCAGGGCTTTTTTTTACAGGGGGAACTCACAGGAACTTAGTTCCAGCACCTCTCAGGTGGGTTCTGGCACCTCTCAGGTAAACATCATTGCCATTCTAAGAGAATGAGGGAGGTGTTCATGGTGAGTTCCGGCACCTTTCCCCCCCCCTAGAAAAATAGCACTGGCAGGGAGTGGGGAAGATATTCAGCAGTCTCTGGGTGGTTTGCTGCCACGATCACAGCGAAATATGGTGGAAAGCTGGGAGAGGAGAGTAGGAAGTCTCCTTGCACAAGCAGATGTTGTTCCACTTGCGCAAGGAGTTACTTAGCACTCCTTTGAATTCAAGCCCTGGTCTCTATGGCAGGGCTCATCCTCAAGGGTCCTGTCATTGTTACAAATGTCTGTAGCCTCTGCTTCTCTTTTTCAGGACAAGCTATTATGAGGTCATAGTTATGTACTGGTGGCATTGTGTTGTCAATGTACAATGCACATCTGCTCTGTTTGATAGGCATGTTGGGATCAAGTTTGCTGTGTCCATTCTCTAGCTGGAATTTGGGAGGGGTGCTTGTTCTGTCATGGTTGTTACCCAGACTGTAGCTGCTGTACTGTTGCCCTTTTGCTCTGGCCTCACAGTCGGAACCTCCCATTTTTGTAGATTAACAGAGAGAAAGAGGCCTGATGATGATGATTGATTGATTTCTTAAATTTGTATACCGCCCTATACCTGTAGGTCTCTGGGCGGTTCACAACACCTAGACCATATACGAAGCACAAAATACATAATAAAATGCATAATAAAAATAATCAAAACAAGTAACAGTATTAATGCATACTGTCAGTACTGTCTGATATGCCATCCATCTCCTCTTTGTCTAAGTTCTGAAGTCGTGTGTGTGTGTGTGTGCGCGCGCGCGCGCAATAGACTGCTATCTGCCAGTGATTCCATCTGCCATATTTCTTGCAGATATGTGGAGGCAGTGTGTATATCTGCGGAGGCACCAGTTTTCTGGTTTACTAAGCCAGGTGTTGGGAACCTTGGGCCCTCCAGATTCTGCTCAACTACAACTCTCATCATCTGTGGCTGTTGGCCTGGCTTGCTGGGGCTGATGGGAGTTGTAGTTCAGCAACACCCAGAAAGCCACAGGCTCCCCACACCTGTACTAAACCTTCACCTTGGCTTCCTTCTTGCACTTTAATGAGGAGTGGTGCACATAGCAATAGTAGAATTTTGGGAGAAGGAGCTTGGGGAAAAACAGAGAGTGCAGGTTTGCTGCTCTCACTAAATTGGGCTTTGCTGCTTTGAATTCATTCTTCAGCTGAAATCATTGACATTTAAGAAAAGACATCTGACCAATGGGAGTAGAAAGAATTGTGACTATTGGCCAAGGAAAATGTTGCTTTGTGTAGATTCAGTATGTGTCAAATGAATGGAAATAAAAATAATCATAAATGATAATTTAAATGCAAAAAGAGACTGGATGAATCCCAGACTTGAGGAATATTTTACGATGACAGCCTTGGCTTACACATTTTAATTCATTTAAAACATTTGTGGATTTGATAATTGGGCACCACAGCAAGTAGCTGACAACGGAATGTGTGTAGGTCTAACTGCTATTCCCAGAACAGATTGTGTGGTCTCCTCTCATATTGGAATGATAATGAAGCCTACTATAAGAGCCTTTCACAAAGATGAAGCCGATTCCATTTCTGACTTCAAATCCAAGAGGTCTCCTAACAGATGCTGCTAATTAAAAGTAATGCAATTCCAGAAGTAGTGGGTGGTAGAAAAGATGGTTAAAAAGACAGTTTGATCTTCTGATTGCAGGGAGAGAGGTTGATGTGTATTGAGAATATTACCATTGTCCTGTTCGGATGCATATCTCAACCTGCTAACACTGGACTCTACAGAACGAGCCGCAATAATAGATTGCAGCCCAGTGTGTAGAAGATGTAGACTGCAATCCAAGGGGGCCAAAGAGGAGGAGAGCTGGAGGTGGATGACTCACTCTATTCCTATGTCCCGACCGGCTCAGCAGAGCAGAAAGTGAAGATGGAGTGGTTTTATTGCGTTCCTGTTTTACTTTGCCAGTTTATGTTTCATTTAAGATTCCCACCCCCTTGGAAACAATGGAAAGGAAATAGGCTATGCCAACGCTGTAGTTTATTCCCTCTTTTGGAAGAGAGGATTGGGATAGAGCGGGTTGTAAATCCTGTGGACCTACAGACCCTCCCAGAACCCCCCTGGCATATCTCTCCTGTGCCATCTCCAGTATCACAATAACTGGCTGTGGATATTTCCACAGCCTCGTGGAGAGGCTTGAGATACCAGATTTCTACCTCTGATGGTAGACCTTTCTCTCTATCCTCAAAGAGGGAGATTCAAATACTCAGCACTCCTGGGAGGCCTGCAATAGGATTGCAGGGTTAGAAAGTAACACAACCGTTATCTATTTATAGAGAATATTTGTAGACTTTTCTTTTAGGGTCAGACTCTCTCAAGATAGCTTTCAACATACAAATTCACCTTTAAAAAAAATCAATAGCAACTATGTTATTTTCCCCCTTCCAGGTAGATCTTGCAAAAGAAGAAAAATGTGAATTTCTCCCCTTCCTTTCCCCTCGGAAGGTTGTAGTGAAAGGAGGGAAGATTGTTGCTATGGAATTTGTTCGGACAGAGCAAGATGAAGACGGAAACTGGAATGAGGACCAGGATCAGCTTGTCCGCCTGAAAGCCGATGTGGTGATCAGTGCCTTTGGTTCAGTCCTAAGTGACCCTAAAGGTATTTCTCAGTTACAAGGGGCATGATCCAGCCGCAGTTATGCACATTTAAATCCCACTGATTCAAGTATATGCATAATTGTCACATTGAAATCAGTGGGACTTACTTTGGGTTGGGTTTTCTCCCAGGATGTACTAAATTCCTAAGAACAAACGCTTTGATGACTGGAATGTGCACATTTCAAATGGCTACAATAGAAGGGAGGGTGAAATTTGATTTGAAATATTGTTTCCTGCCTCAGTTTCATTTTTAAAAAGAGCACATTCGTTTTCTTATTTGTTCCTTTCATAACTTGCATTCGTGCTCCTCTGTAGAAAACGTAGATCACTAAATCTCTTTTCTGTTCCCTAACAACTCTGCAGGAAACTTAGGTAGGAAGGAACAAGTTAGGGAGGTCAATTTTTAATTGTGTATAGGAAGTTGCCTTATGCTGAGTTACGCCATTCTTCCATATAGCTCAGAATGGTCTACGTCAAACTTGGATCTCTAGCTCCCATCTCTAGCTCCCATCATCCCTAGCTAGCAGGAGCAGTGGTCAGCGATGATGGGAACTGTAGTCCAAAAACAGCTGGATACCCAAGTTTGGGAAACCCTGGCTTTCATTGGCTGGCAGAAGCTCTAACTAGAGATGCCAGGGTTTGAACCTGTGACCTTCTGCATGCAAAGCAGGTGCCCTATGCCTAAGCCACTGCTGCCCTTTTCCATTTTAAAAGTGAATGCCTATGCCCATCTCATCATGCTGCTTTAGAATGCATGCCAATCTATATACATTATAGCCTTATTCAGTCATTGCTCATGCAAAGGGCTTGCGGGGAAGCTTTTCTAGTCATGTAGGTTCCCTTTGCAATCTAGAACCCTTGAGGCAGGGAAAAGGAACCACACTGTGGAAGATGCACCCAAACACGGGGGAAGTGTGTTCTTTGAGGATGAAGGCTCCATCTTTGTTTTGCATGGCCATTGCCCCTTCGTGAAAGTAACTGTTGCTTAGAATTTTGTTGCAACTGCAGTAAGTCTCTTAGCTATTATAGGACTGCTGTGAGCAACCCTTTGGCAGATACATTGATCCGGCAAGGGAGATGTCGAGATTGGGCACTTTAACCAAGAGATGGAACGGGAAAACTTGCATTGAAGTAAAGTTATTCATGAAGGCATGTGAGAGTCCCCATGTAAACCTGTTTGGACATACAAAAATGGCAGCTGACAGGAACGGCCAGAGAAGTGAGGTCTGCTATCACCATCACCCATTTCCTCCCCACTCGCACATGAGTGGACATGAATGATTCTATGATTCTATGAATGGGGGTGTTCCATGTGTACCAATTTGTTCCTCATGTTTTTGTATGCATGAACATTGAACTGAATGGGCCTAATTTAATCCAATTCTTTGTTCATTGGAAAAAGGTAATGTACGCCTTTAGTGCTGGGCTAGATGAGCCTTTGGTGTCATTTAGTTGGGCTCTTCTGATATTTCTTACGCTTTTCTATCATCCCCAACCCCACCCTGCCAAAACTTTTTATAGGGAATTTGATTTATCGGTTGCTTATGCCCCGAAGAGAAAAGAAACGAGCAACCGTTGAATCACTAATGAAGTCCTCATTGCTGAAGTTAACTTTAATTGGATCTTATGAGAACATATTTGAAAAGCTGACCTATTAAATAAGAAGCTGAATATAGATTTGCCAAATGACGCCAGTAGTGTCTATAGTCTGAACCAGCTGTAATATCAATCAGTTTAGTGGTCTTGTTCTGCTTATCCTCTTTTATTGTAGTCCTGTGGTGAACTCAGCAACTAATGTTATCCAGCAACCTGATTAAATCCCAATTTTCATATATATATATATGAATGAGATGGCTAGTTGTTGCAGAGGGTCATGTTGTTTTTTTGACAAGCATTAATTAATAGAGAAATGTAGATTGGAAGAGAAGAGACAATGGTGGTATCAGAGTGGTCAACAGGATTATGGTCTTCTGGGCAAAACTGAGCCTTGTGATGTTCCATCAAATGAAAACTAGGGTCCCTGACTCCCTGCTACTTGGTACCCCCAAATTTTGAGGCCTCTATGCCAGCCTTGGGTCCTTTGATGTCATTGGACTATAACCCCTGCTAGCCAGGGATGATGGGAGTTGTAGTACAACAACATCTGGGGAACCAAGGTTGGGAAAGGCTGCTCTATGCCCATAGCATGGCCACTAGAGGGTCCTGGGCTGCACTTCATCTTCATCCATTCCCAGTGTATTAGTAATTTGGCATGGGATGTTCTGCTGTACTTCAGATGTGGCAGAGAATCTTGAAGCTTTCATTAGTGGAAGCATTCAGGGGTGAAATTTCTAATGTGGCTTGAGGGCCACATTGAGGGTTGGCCATGCTTCCAAGTGCCACATATTGGCATGTCACAGTCTCCCACACATGCACACTCACACCCATACATTCAGCAGACATTCATCCCACCACCTCCTGCCCAGTGTCTAAATAAATATATTTCTCTATATCTGATCTCTCATTCTCTCTGTATTTAAATACAGTGGTACCTCTGGATATGAACTGGATCTGTTCCAGAGCCCCGTTTGCATCCAGAACTGAACGAAACCCACGTCTGTGCATGTGTGGGTCGCGATTCGACGCTTCCATGCATGCGCGTGACGTCATTTTGGCCATCTGCGCATGCGCAAGCAGCGAAATCTGGAAGTAACGCGTTCCGTTACTTCTGGGTCAGCGTGGAGCGCAACCCAAAAGTGTTCAACCTGAAGCACATTTAACCCGAGGTATGACTGTATTGCCCACATGGCTGCCAAATTATTGGGGGCTTACAGGAGCATCATAAATCACCTGGGGAACCTATAGATGGTCTACAGACTATAGATTAGCCACCCTTGCTTCAGTCCCAGTGTGGCTGGAAGATTTATAGTAAAGTTCAGCCCTTGGATATATCCAAGGTTAAATTTAAAATATAATGACAAGAATTTATCTTAAGATAACTTACGGCGATTATTTTGTGTGATTTAGAAATAACTAGAGACATTCATGTTTCTGGGGGATAATAACACCTGTGACAGGGGGAATCCTGAGAAAAATTCCCCCTGTGCCCCCAACCTTTTCAAAAGGGCACTCCGAAAACTATTTGCTCCTCATAGTTGTGAAACATGATTATGTTTTGTTGTTTCCCTGCACTAGGTCTCTTTTCAGCCTGGTCCGCAGCCTCCACAAGGAATGTATTTGTGGTAGATGATGAGGGTGATGATAAATATTTATTTGTTAGTAGCTTTTAAGGAATGAATTATTTAAGGTTGCTTTGGAGAAAAAGAAAAAAAGGCAAAAGAGCCGCAATAAAACTTGCAGTACAAATAGTCTGCCACCCTTCCCCATATTTGTTTCTCGGCTGCAAAAAGTTGTCCTCCTTTGTTCTCTGCACTTCAATTTCCTGTTGTTGCCACAGGGACTCCATTTTCTCCTGAAAGGGCTGTTCTTCGCTATAGTCAGAGTTGCCATTTATACAGTGCAGGAAGCTGCCTTATGCTTGTCATGAATTCTGCTCAATATTGATCCAGAGATAGATTCCAACATATTGTTAGCAGAGTAAAAAATAAATAAACTTAAGACACATTTTAGGATTCCCCAGAAATAGACCAGAGGCAATTGTGTTTCATCCAGCAGAGCTTTACTGCTACTGAAGGCAAATGAGCATAATGGTCACAAATTCAATACATTCAGGATTAAGAGAGTCCGTAAGAAATCCAGTTGCAGCAGACTTAAACCAGGCATACCGAAACTCGGCCTTCCAGATGTTTTGGGACTGCAACTGCCATTATCCCTGACCACTGGTCCTGTTAGCTAGGGATGATGGGAGTTGTAGTCCCAAAACATCTGAAGGACCGAGTGTGGGGATGCCTGACTTAAACTTAAAATAACTTACAGTGGTGCCTTGCAAGACGAAATTAATCCATTCCGCGATTCTCTTCGTCTAGCGGTTTTTTCATCTTGCGAAGCAAGCCCATTTGACGGCTTAGCGGATTAGCACTATTAGCGGCTTAGCGGCTTATCGGATCAGCTGATAAGCGGCTTAGTGGCTTAGAAAAAGGGGGGGAAAGGAAAAAAACCGCAGGAACTCGCAAGACATTTTCGTCTTGCGAAGCAAGCCCATAGGGAAATTTGTTTTGCGAAGCGCCTCCAAAATGGAAAACCCTTTCATCTAGCGGGTTTTCCGTCTTGCGAGGCATTCGTCTTGCGGGGCACCACTGTACAGTAGGACTAAAACCTTAATACTAAGCATACTATGTACAGAACAGCACACCAGAAGGAAATAGAGAGAGAGAGAACGTGAAACTCAGGCTCCTTCTGGCCTATTATTATAGTCAGAATCACCTTGGGTGAAAGAGATAACAGAACCAGTTTAAACCAGCTGTGCAGCTTCTCTGAAGGAATAACCCAAATATCATGAACCTCTGCTTGTTTCTAGGCAGAATAGAAACTTACTTATCAGCTTGGAACTTCCACCTTGTATCACACAGAGACACTTCCCAAACCCTCTTGAATTAATTAGAATAGGAAAGATCTTTACATATCAAATCAAAACTTTCTGTACCAAGAAATGCACACTGATAATGCTGTCAGTCCATTGGTCCATGTCAATATTGTCCACACTGACTGGCAACAGCTCTCTCCAGGGTTGCAGAGAAGCATCTTTCCCACCCCTGCATGAAGATGCCACACAGATGAACCTTGGGACCTTTTCCATGCATAGCCTATGCCCTGCCACTATGTGGAAGCCACTCCCCACTGTTGAAAACGTTTGCCACTGATTGATTGATTATATTTCTATGCTGCTTTTCATCCATTTTAACGTTTAATGTTTTATTATGTTTTTGGATATATGCTGGAAGCCACCCAGAATGGTTGGAGCAACTCAGCCAGATGGCCAGGGTACAAATAATAAAAAATATAATTATCAGTGTTTCCTAAACTTGGGTCTCATGCTGTTTTTTTCAGACTACAGTTCCCATCATCCCTGACCACTCATCTTGGTAGCAAGGGATGATGGGAGCTGTAGTCCAAAAACAGCTGGAGACCCAAGTTTGGGAAACACTGCGGCTTACAAACAATAAATAACAAAAACAGGATAGGACATAATAGAACATCACAAATACGGCATAAGCCATATAGAATCATTAACAAATCAGGAGTGGAGCAACTGCAATCTATGAGGCACTATTAACAAAGCAACAACTAAAAAAAAAAAAGCTAAACGTCACAATTAAAGTCATTATAGCCTTGCTGAAGAGGCATCCTGTAACAAGGCTGCCTTTCCAGAAGGGAAACTTTCCGCTATACCAACACAATGCACAAAGTTTATTGTCACCATTATATGTTGCTGCATATCTGCATTGCTATCATGCCTTTGAAACAACTCAGTGATGAGAGGTAAAAGCATGATCACATGAAAAAAGCCTTGTTCGCGTGGCACACCCATTACAAATAACACAGAAAGTGCATAATTTTCAATGGGATTATTTTTACAGGGGACAAAAAGCCGGGTTACTTTAGGAGGTTATTTTAAGCACCACTTCGTGTTGCCTCAGACAGTTGCTGTGAAGCACAACATGATCTTTCTGTAATTATTATTATTTCCCATTTCCCCAATACCTGCACAAGAATAGGCTTTCCTCCCTTGTGAATAGCTATGCTCAGAGTTTCTGCTTATCATTATTTGCCAGGTTTCACTAGGAGTTGATATCACATATGCTCTTACTAAGAGGCCATTGATAATCTTAAGTTTGGCAGCAGACCTGAGCCCGGAATAATGTGTTTTATTTCCACATTAGCTGCTGTAAAGAACAGAATAGAGAGGAATATAGATATGTACATATGTATATAATGTTTTTTTTTTAGAATGCAGAAGTACACACCTTAAGAGAACTATGTCATACCTAAATAAGCAAGAATATATATTGGATGAATAGTGGACCTTGACTATTGCAGTCACAATTTTAGAAATAAAGAAAAAAATAATACACACAAGTTTTCTAGGTAGAGGCCTATAGCTATTTTCCCTCCCATATTTTTTTTAAAAAAAGAAAGCAAGTTATTTTATTAATCAAGAGATGATCAGGATTTTTTCTTTCAGCCAGAGCTCACCAGAACTCAGTTCTGGCACTTCTCAAGTGGGTGCCATTGAGAGGTGCCATAACTGAGTTCTGGTAATCTCTGGCTGAAAAAAAATCATGTTCATCTATTGAATAATAAAATAATGTGCTTTCTTTTTTAAGAGAACAAGGGAGGTGTTCAAGGTGAGTTCCGGCACCTCTTTTTCTAGAAAAATAGCACTGGAAATGAGTGGACCCTGGCTGCTTTGGTCTCAGTTTTAGAATTAAAGAAATGTTAATGATGCATACATGCTCTTTAGGTAGAGGAATATGGAAATTTCCTCCACTACCACCTCCTGCCTGTTTTAAATAAAATTGAAGCAATAAAGATCCATGTTCTTCTAAAGTTGCTGTCCCAATAAGACACGAGGTAAAATTTGAAGTACAGTATGTTCCACTTGAGGGTTTTTCTCAGGAGAAATGCCTGACGTTTTGAGAGAAAATAATTTCAGTAGGGCTAGAGAAATGTATCAGTTTAGCCGAGGAAAGAGTTTGTACATCCTTAATGTGCCACAAGAGGCATCTCATTGGCTCCAAGAGCAGCAGAGGCCAGGTTGTGCCTGAGGTTGATTGTCTGAGGGTGAGGAAGTCCCAAATAAAATGGAGGAAGGCCCACATCCTTAGCAGGCCACCTATATCATCACTCTGTGCTGGTGCACTAAAAAGCTGATAAATTTTCATGAGAGCTTAGAAAAGAAGAAGCGAAGGGTGCTGTGGAAATATGGAGAACTGACCGTAAGACTTGAAAATAATGAGAGATACGGAAATTGTTCTATTCACTCATCCTTACCAGGGTCTAAAATCACCTAGCTGAATCTAGCTTACTTGGTTTATGATGTATCAAAATGGCGGTGCAAACTGTACAATACATTACAGGAAGAGCTCAGAAATATGCTTTTCTATCTGCTTCAGTTCCCTAAGAAAGCCAGTCAATTTAGGCTCCAAAGCAATGTTCTCCTGTGTCACTTTCTGTTGAAACTTTTAAGGGTGTTTTTTTGTGTGTGGTTTTTTTGCCTTAACAATACAAGAGCCAAACTGGCTCTATCATAAAGTTATTGCCATCTTCTCCTTTCTTTATGTTTCTGGTTTAAGCAGAAGTCACTATATATCCCAAGTGGAGTCAAGAGAATACTGCCAGTTTTCGGTGAAAGAAGTCTGCAAGATGTATATCAAAAATAACATTAATGAGCTGCAAACGCCAAAATTACAGGAACTTATGAAATTGGTTAAACATAAAATACCATTAAACTGTTTACTGAGGCTTCACAGAAATACTGCAGCTAATGAGCATTTCTGCTATTTAAATAAGCCCAAATTGAACACACATTACATGGATACCTAATTAGTAATGGCAGTCAAGCACACACTGTGTCACTTTTAAAGCTTTATTTGAGGAATCTTTTCCATTTGATTTGTTTTGCTAATTAAAATATTTTCCAGCTTTTCAATATATCTTAATATTACTCGTAGTCGTTCCCCCCCCCCACGTCAAGTGGTGTATAATTGCTTGATGCTTTCCTATTTGTGTCTATTTGCTCAATGAACACAGCAGCTTGAACTATATTGTAGTCTACAAAATTATTTTGGTTTCTGCATTTGTGCTGCTATCTTTTGGTAACTTTGGCGTGCTGTCATCCAGTTTGAATGATCTGTTCAGAGTGCTTAGCTATTGTTTCACTCGCAGTACCGGCAGCCTTTCAAGTGCTGCTGGAAGAATATAAGTTGTCCCTGCAGTGGAATAAAATATTTCTTGATAGTGAAAGAAGGGTCCTGTTTCCTGATAGTGGCATCAGAGCTACTTTTCTCCATTCCCCACTAATACCACAGTAACCTGGGAGGGGTGAGACTGTGCGAGATGAACCACACAGGAACATCAAGTGTCTGGATTCAGAGTAGTGGTCAATATTTATTGCATTTATATCCTAACTTCTTCTCCAAAGAGCTCAAGGTAGTAATGCTCATGGTTCAACTTTCCCTCCCCGTTTTATGATCACAACAACCCTGTTAGGCTGTGACTGCCCAAGGACACCCAATGAGCTTCAGGGCTGTGAGAGGATTTGAACCCAAGTCCAGCATCCTAACCATCCTAACCATAGTCTAATTAGCCAATTTTTCCTGTTTACTATAGTTGCGAAACTACCGTTCTCCAACAACTATGAAGTGCCTATTAAGGTTTCGATAAATATAGCCTAGAATGTTAGGTCCTCTTTATTTTATCCGTAGAAATATTAAACCAACTCAGCTGCTTGGAAGTCAGATACCTGGAGAAAAGAAATCTAGTCTTGGGACTTTGTAAATTATTTTAGCAGACTTAACCAAATGCATGCTTTGTTTGCTTCTGTTCAGTTTAGTTTTCTGCAAGTGGTGGGACTTTAAAGGAGACTAATCGCTTCTGATCCTGAAAGTGACACAGTATTTCCAGTTTTAAAATTAGCTGCTGAAACATGCAAAACAGTTTCTTTTCCTGGTATTTTTGTCTAAGCCATCAGTGCTTTATCTTAGCATTCAGGGTTTCAAAACATTTCGTGCTTGGCATTATCAGTATTAGCAGCCCCTATGTGGTAGTCATATTAATTTGTCATAATAGCGTTTTGTTGACTGTATCAAAAAATGAGATATTGGACTTAATTATTACTTCCTTCCCATGCATTTTGAGATAGTGCCTGTGTGAGGGTCTAAATCCAATTTGCTTTGCTTTCCCCCACCCACTGCCACCCCACAGATTCTCCTCTTGGTGTTTTCAGTCACAGTGGTGACCATGACCCAAATAGACTTTATTTGCCATAGCATATCTGAGGCTGAAGAATCTAGCCACTTGTAAAGATTGAAGAGGCTTAACTCTTCCGCTTCTGGAGCAGCTGCAGAAAATGTTTGAAAGAAAGCCTTGACTGTGCACCTCCATAAAACTTCTGTGGGTCAGCCCTATGTCTACTACAGCCTCAGTTGCCTTTCCTCCTTCAAATCCATCATGGAAGTCCATTCCCCCCCTTACATGATCTGTCCCACTAACAAGCCCTTGACACATGGTTGCCCTCGATCCCATTATTTAACTCATTGACATGGAAATGGAGAATGGGAAATTATGGAAATCTGATCCCTTCCTATAATGATAGTTTTGACTTTACAGAGGGTTTCCCAAGGCAAAACACAGCTGCCTCTGCTCATCTCTTGTAGAAACAGAACACATCTTTGACACTGTCTATGACAACTGAGAAATATACTAGCAGGATTCTCTTTTACATATATGACAGCACAGCTACATCAGTTTAATTGACCTTAGCAATCTGCATCTGTGTGTGGTATGTCCCCAAGGGATGCTAAAACAAAAACCCCTCCCACCCTGTCACTTGGAGGCGGGGGGGGGGGGGGAGAACCTGGGTACCATAATAGAGTAATACCTACATAAACCTCATTCATTTGATGCAGGGCATCAATATGTGCTAAAATAATACTCAAATGTACTTCCATATGCGGCTAAAATTAAGGAGCTAGTGCTTTTTAAATGACAGATTGTTCTGAATTTTAAACTATAGCAGAATAAATGACATTATTTTGAAGTTAAAATTACTTTTTGCCATGAGCAAGAGAACAATCTTCCGTTCTTTTTTGCCGTTTTATTTATTTGCCTAATTGTTTCCTGGTTTAATTTATCATAGCTATTGTTTGTTTCATTGTTTGCCGGTTTTCAGGGCAAAACCTTTCCAAGACATCTTGCATCAAACTGTAATGAACGATACATCAAAAAATATAAATGCATTGTATCGTTGTTTATTACACATCTGCCCTGTTTTTTCTCCAAAGAATACAAGGCAATCTACATCTCACCCCACATATTATCCCCATAGAAACCCTATGAGGTTGAGGCTGAGGGTTCATAACTGATGCAAAGTCACCAAGGGAGTTTTATAGAGGAATGGAGATATGAAGCCAGACCTTCCAGTCTAAGACTCTTCTACCAGCAGCAGATGGTGTGACGTGGCATCGTCATTCACCTGACCTCCTGGCAATTGAGTCACTGATGCATACCAAGAAGAGGAGAGGCAGCAACAAGGTCAGCATGCTCCAAATGCACCAGAAGGAGTGCTAGATTGGTTCTACCAGCGTGTTTGCACTGCACTGGCTTTACTGTTGCCTTATTTCTCCCCTCTCCTCCTTCTGGTATGAAGCAGCGAGTAAGCTGGAGGGAGGTCAGGTGAGCAGCACAGCCCCACCATGTTGTCCGCCAGTGCCTACTACTCTACTCACAGCAACATACTGTTTTGATTACCTTAAAGTGAGACAATGGTCATCAAACAACCAGAGAGTCCTAGTTTCCCAAAAAAGCAGGTAAGGATTTAAACCTGATTTTGGACTGTGCTTTTTCAGATTGAAGGTAGTAGCTCATAATATTGAGAGTTCCTAATCATCATCATCATCATTCTCAGTGAGAAAGGTTCTGGCCTTGTTGTATCTCTGAGATGCTCATGAGATACATGCAGGGAATGGTTTTGTACTAAAGAGCATTTGTTATGTGATTTCCCCCCCCCCCCATGGGCAGTCTGAAGTGGTACAGTCCTTCAGGTACCTAATAATATGCAACATTTTAAGTGTTGGTTAATAGCAGGGACATCCAGCTTGCCTGGGAATTCTAAGACTTCAACAGCAGCCCACACTGACAATGAGTGCGTTTTTGAAATGTTGAGACCACCATTTTGAGTCAAAATGGCATCCAATGGTACTCAACAGGAAACTTCCTCTGTCTCAGGGGCCATCATGACAAATTTGGTTATGATATCCTAAGATGTGTCCAAATCTCTGAAAGCTTGAGTACGCCATTGTGTTTCAAAAGGGCATCCAACAGTATCCAAATAAAGACAGACAACTGCTCTTTGACCTTAGGAAACATTGTCCCAAGTTTGGTTATGGTATCTTAAGTGGTGTCCAAATTGCTGCAGTTTTGAAAGGTCCAGTCTGCCATTTTGTTTTGAAACGGCATTCAGTGATATTCCAAAATAGACAAAAACCTGTTCCTCTTGGTTTTAGGAGCTGACATGCAAAATTTAGTTAAGATATTTTAAGAGATATCCAAAAATACAAGTGTACAAACAGTTTTTCAAAACTTAGAGTAGATACCTGTGTCACCTACTTTTTTCTGTTTCCCTCCCACCCCCTCTTTCCTTACAAAACAGTAAAAGAAGCCCTGCATCCTCTCAAGTTCAACAGATGGGGTCTCCCTGAAATTGATCAAGAGACCATGCAAACGAGCGAGCCGTGGGTTTTTGCAGGAGGTGACGTTAGTGGACTGGCCAACACTACAGTGGAATCAGTGAATGACGGAAAGCAAGCTTCCTGGTTCATGCACAAATACTTACAGGTGAGTTTTCAGTGGACTCTCCTTTGGCTTTACCTTGATTTCTCCTGTCAGGTGTGCAGAATCATGGAATTGTAGAGTTGGAAAGGACTCTGGGGATCATCTAGTCCAACCCTCTGCAATGTTATCGCAAAAAGGGATCAAACCTTGGCGTTATCAGCACCACTCTCTAACCAACTGAGCTCTCCAAGCTTGGAGCATATTCCTTGTTCTTTCCCAAACTTATTAGGCTATCTAATAAGCAAAGAACAGTTCAGATGTGGTGGGATTCTATGAGCATAGAGATGACTAAGTTACTGACAACAGAGTAATTTATGGAAAGGATTAGATCAGGGATGGGGAACTTGTGCCCTCCAGATCCTGTTTGACTGTGACTCCCATAGATCAGGCTTCCTCAAACTTGGCCCTCCAGATGTTTTTTGTCTACAACTCCCATGATCCCTAGCTAGCAGGACCCAGTGGTCAGGGATGATGGGAATTGTAGTCTCAAAACATTTGGAGGGCCAAGTTTGAGGAAGCCTGCCATAGATCCTAACCAACATGGCCAATCATCAGGGACATTGGTGGTTATGGATGAGGAAAAGTTGTTTCTCCGTCTTGCATAATACTGGAACCAGGCATCATCCAGTGAAGCTGGGTGGTGAGACATTCAGAACATACTACTACTACTACTACTAATAATAATAATTTATAATAAAAATAATAAAAATATAATAATAATAATAATAATAATAATAATAATAATAATAATAATAATAATTATTTATACCCTGCCCATCTGGCTGAGTTTCCCCAGCCACTCTGGGCGGCTCCCAATTGAGTGTTAAAAACAATACAGCATTAAATATTAAAAACTTCCCTAAACAGGGCTGCCTTCAGATGTCTTCTAAAAGCCAGGTAGTTGTTTATTTCCTTGACATCTGATGGGAGGGCGTTCCACAGGGCGGGTGCCACTACCAAGAAGGCCGTCTGCCTGGTTCCCTATAACCTCACTTCTCGCAATGAGGGAACCGCCAGAATGGAAGAACATATTCAACCAGCGTATTCCTAAAGTATGGAATTTGCTCACACAGTATTGGGTGGTGGCCATCTACTTGGACAGTTTTAGAATCATAGATTAATAGAGTTGGAAGAGACCCTGATGGTCATCTAGTTCAAACCCCTGCAATGCAGGAATTTTTTTTGCCCAATGTGGGGCTCAAACTCACAACCCTGAGATTACAAGCCTCTTGCTCTACCTACTGAGCTGGAAGGGGATTAGATCAATTCATGGAGAATAAGGATATCAATGACTACTAGTCATGATGGCTGTATTACATCCAGTACCACAGGGAACTGAATACCAATTGCTAAGGGTTATGAGTGATATTCTCTTCCCATTCTGCCTTTGGGCTCCTCAAAGGTTTCTGACTGACCACTGTGAAAACCAGTGCTTTTTTTCTTAAAAAAATGTTTAGGGGTACTCTAATTTTAACTCAAGAAAATCACCATTTTGTAGTTCAAATCAGGGAAAATAAATACAGTAAATGGACAAAAGTACAAATATTTGCAAAATGTTTAGGGGTGTGCGTACCTTTGCATCCCTGTCCCTGTCCATAGCTGTCAAGCGCCCCTTATTTGGCGGACAGTCCCTTATCCCAGCTCCATGTCCCACTGCTGTCCCTTATTGATGATGTCCCTTAAATAAGCTACTGAAGGTAATGGGGCCCTTTCTATGTCCAGTTGTCCTTTGTCAACAACAAATTGTTGCTGTTTTTTGTGTTGAATATATGCTATATGGTAATTTATGGACCTAATAGGTATCTAAAGCCATTTGCACGCAACAAAATATGTATTTTATCAAAGTAATTGTTGATCCCTTATTTTGGCTGCTGATCCCTTATTTTCGAGGCTGCTGGTCCCTTATTTTCAAATCTGTAAGTTGACAGCTATGTCCCTGTCCACCCCGAAAAAAGCACTGGTGAAAACAGTGCTTGAACACTGTGAAAACAGCAGATAAGCCTTCCAATCTATCAAGACTCTTTTTATCCTCTTATGGAGTCCAGCAACGTATGGAGGGATATAGGTTCTCCACACCAAATTAGCTATAGAACCTGGAAAATAAGAGAGCACCTGGATTATTGTTTAGGGGTTGGTTGGTTGGTTGGTTGCTTGGTTTGATTAGTGTGCTTAAAAAAAATATTAAGTAATTCTCATTGGTTAATAATTCTTATTTGTACCCAAAGGGGATGCAACTTAATGCATAATACACTGCATAATACACTTTACTCAAGTAATTGGTTGGGGAAATAGCTTATAAATATTAAAGGATCTCAGTATTTTGAACAGCATGGAAGTTTTTGTTTTGTTTTTGTTTTGTTTTTTAAAAATACTTTTAGTGTTGTCACCTGGGGCAGAAATTATTATGTACAGGGTGTGATCACACCATCACTTTCTAAAATACACATACACATACAAAACAAGGGCACCTGCATAAAGCAAGCTGCCTACCTGTCAGATAAATTTGGCAGTCACACAAGAGACCCGCAGGAGGAAGGCAAGAGAGCCCTTGCTTGTGGACAGAAATTTATACAAGCGGGGGGAAAGAGAGGAAAATGTGTGTAAGGAATATGCTCAAATAGGTGAAGGAACAAATTCTCTGACTGGATACTGAGAGGCATGCATGGTTCTTTGCCTGTCTTGCATAGGCCTTTTTGTAAACCATTCATAAGATGCAGTTTGTAGAACATGGAATATCCTTTAAAAAATATGTCATTAATGAAAAAGGAAGAAGGAAATACAGTGGCCTTGCTTTTCCTAACTACTTGGAACCGAAAAGTGGTACCGAAAATTTCGTTTTAAACTATTCAAGCTGGAAAATATCCTTGTTCAAATACTGAATGCTGTTGGGGAGAGGGCTTGGCTTAAAACAAAATGCTGTTGATTAGTGTGGAAACATTTCCTGCACTTTTGTACTCAATATTAAGACCCATCTCCATAATGATTTGTCAGTAGTTTTGCCTCAAAAATAAAATAAATTCCAGACCAGGAAAATTATTTAAACCGTCAGCTCAAGATAGCAGTGTTTCCAGCCAATTCTTAGTTGACCATTGTCTTTATTATTCATTGGATAAGTTTGTGCCATCCAAGGGTTGCTAGCAAGGTACCCATAGGTGGCAATGTGGCCTCTTCTGGTGCCCACAAAAGGTTTCAGTAAATACCCCCTCAGAAATCCACATTGCATGAGAGAGTGTTTGTTTGCTGTACCTGATCTGTTCCTGTTTGGACTGGCTCAGTCTCTCTTCTGTTCTGAACAGAGAAGAGGTGCAAATAGCTTCTCTCTATGAGCAAATATGAGAATGGTTGATGTTAGTGGCTTTTTTCCATTCATGGGGAGCTGATGGCGCATGTGTCCACAAACCATTTTGTGCCACTGTCTCTTTTCCCCGCTCATGCAGCTGTGTAAACTATTTCCGTTATGTCACATCCCCATGGCAGTCATTTTGTTTCTGCCACTCCTGGCACATTTCAAACTTCCAGGTGCCAACAGGTCAAAAGCGGTTGGCTACTCGTGTTAAGCAAATCTCCAGTTGATAAGTAACTGGAGTGATGGTTCTCAATGATGGTTCTCAATATATGAGGTGGGTCACTTTATAGAACTACAGACATTTGTTAGAGAAATCTGAGGCATTCTCATATACAGTGGTACCTTGGTTCTCAAACTTAATCCGTTCCAAAACCAAAGTGTTCCAAAACCAAGGTGTGCTTTCCCATAGAAAGTAATGCAAAATGGATTAATCCGTTCCAGACTTTTAAAAACAACCCCTAAAACAGCAATTTAACATGACTTTTACTATCTAACGAGATCATTGATCCATAAAATGAAAGCAATAAACAATGTACTGCAGTCACACAATCAATCAATCAGTAGCTGAACTGAGTTCCACACAGTCACAAAAACAAAACAAAAAAGCCACAAAAAGACAAAATAAATAGCAAAAACAGACAGACCTCAGCGTAACACTCAAAACGGAAGTGTGGCACTCAAATCAGAAGCGTAGCACTCAAAACGGAGCACGTTCAGCTTTCGAAAACAGTTCGCAAACCGGAACACTTACTTTGCAGTGTTTGGGTTCCAAGTTGTTTGAGTACCAAGACATTTGAGAACCAAGGTACCACTGTATGTGGATTGATTTAGCATAAAGAACACCACTCCCTAGCCTTTCACCAATTATATTTGTTTCTGTACTGAAGAGTGGCTATTTTCCAAAAGATTGTTTACTTGCTATGGCTCCTAAAACTACATAGCTGGTTCATGTAGCCAAACATGTTGTATTTTCCATAAGATTTGTGGTTCTGCTTTGTTTGGAAGCAGACCTTGTCTTTTAGGTTAATGCAATGGCACATGCTATCACTTCCCTCCCCTTCTAACCTAAAAACTGGCCTTCTGAGGGATGAGGGGAATGCGTACAACCATTTCCTTCCCGAACACCCATTACTGTAATAGAAAATTTCAGATACTCCTTTTTGTTATAGATTTGTTTTCCAGAGCCATTTGAAACAGAATGAAAACCACACTTGGGTGTCAGTCAAGAGAATTTATGTGGGATGTGATGAAGCAGTACATACACACGCATTGTGGCAGCACATTCATTTTTTATGTGCCCATTCTACAGCGATGGCATGGGAATCGCTTTCAGGGAGTGGTAGAAAAGAATATTTAAAGCAGTGAGGGGGAGGCTGTGGCCCTCCAGGTGTTTTTTGGACTACAACTCGCATCATCCCTCATCACTGGCTATGCCAACCTGGACAACGTGGAGGTCCATGGGTACCATATCTCTGATTTACTGAGGATTTCTTCATTATTTTCAGAGGAGAGCCATGTTAATCTGCTGCAGCTAAAGCAAGTAGAGTTCAAATAAGGAAATGCAATGTGATGCTTCCTGTGAACTATGGAAGCACTTTCTTTGGGGACAGTTTCCATGTTTTTCTGGCTCCATCAAGCCTTTGTCATAGACCCAGTGGTGGTGCTGTGATTCAGAAATGGTTATTCAGGGTGGGGAAACTATTCCTTCCAGGGGTTTTTTACCCCCCTAACCTGAATACTCAGTGTTCCTAAATTCTCAAGAGAGAGAATTACATTTTATTTGAGCCAAATGGCAACCCAGCAAAATTGTGGCCTCTGGAATAGACTGGGACTTACCAATTCTGCATAGTTAAAACTGTGGGATGGAGAGCAAAGGGAGTCAGGAAAGAAGGAATCCCATTTGTATTCAGTGCTAGTACTGTATAAGGAGCTGGATCTGAGGTTGCAGCAAGAAGCCAGTAGTGTTATTTTGTTAAAATGTTTAGGATGATACCGACTTGGTTATCACTCACAAGGTAATTTGCAGCATCTAGATCATGATCTTTAAATTTCTTCACTGGCTCCGGCTCCATGCATTTCTGTGGGGATTGCACTGAGTGCTTTGAGGCAAAATGCTTACGCTGAATTAGACCCAATTGGCTGTATGTCAGTCTGTGGGTAAGATTTTTTTTGCAATGAAAAAAAATAATTATAAGAGCCTCTGCAGTACTTCAACCCAGAGACTTTAAAGGAAAGGGGTTTTTTGTTGTTTTTTAAAGGAGAGGGAAATAAGTGCTATAAATGCTGCCAGCTCTTTTCTGTTAACATAGGTACATTGTTATATAAATGGTGGAATTTGCCTCAAATTGTAGCTTTTGGAAGAAAGTCTCCTAATATTCCACATTCTATAAAGTGAGATGCCAATAGATTTCTACTGAGTCGCAGTCCAAATTATAGAAACATCATTATTATTATTATTATTATTATTATTATTATTATTATTATTATTTAAGGGGGGCAGGGAGTAGTTAGGTGTTTGGTGTGTCATTTTTTTGCAGGTATTGGGGGGGAAAGGGGCATCTTCCAGTCATTGCAATGTGGCAGTTATTGCAGTAGAGCATTTATCAGGAAAAAGAGTGCAATGGCAGGCAGGTGCCCGTGTGCATGTAATTGCTGAGTTGTTAGTGCAGTGCAGCAACTCAGAGCCAGGAAGTAGTAAGGTTCCAACATCACAAACCAGGGATTTTAGATCCAAGTATGTCATTCTCTAGGGACGCGGGTGGCGCTGTGGGTTAAACCACAGAGCCTAGGACTTGCCGATCAGAAGGTCGGTGGTTCAAATCCCCGCGACGGGGTGAGCTCCCGTTGCTCAGTCCCTGCTCCTGCCAACCTAGCAGTTCGAAAGCATGTCAAAGTGCAAGTAGATAAATAGGTACTGCTCTGGCGGGAAGGTAAACGACATTTCTGTGTGCTGCTCTGGTTTGCCAGAAGCGGCTTAGTCATGCTAGCCACATGACCCAGAAGCTGTACGCTGACTCCCTCGGCCAATAAAGCGAGATGAGCGCCGCAACCCCAGAGTCGGTCACGACTGGACCTAATGGTCAGGGGTCCCTTTACCTTTACTATGTCATTCTCTATGCTACGGTGACCAGCTTCCTGGAAGAAGGAGCTATTGTTCTCCACCACTTCTGTACTTTCACTGGAGACAGTCAAAGGCTAATATTGCAACTAGGAACTCAAGAGCATTCATGGGGCCAAGAGGCTTCCTCTACCTGGCTGGTTCCTAAGTCCAAACAAACTTTTCATGGTCAATTTTAGTCTCAGCTCTAATTCCCTCTCCATATGTACAGTACCTGCTTGACTGCCTTGCTCCTTCTTCAGCTGGTGTCCAGACCAACAGCCCTGGCTGAAGTGTCTAGTACATCTCTCATCTTAATCACAAGCACATTAAAGTGGCGCTCTGCAAGCCGCTATTCTCTCCTTGTAACTTTGGTGTGA
This sequence comes from Podarcis erhardii, assembly GCF_964252035.2. Taxonomy (NCBI): domain Eukaryota; kingdom Metazoa; phylum Chordata; class Lepidosauria; order Squamata; family Lacertidae; genus Podarcis; species Podarcis erhardii. Next base: position 75,820,865 of record NC_138510.1, read on the forward strand.
ATATTACCTTGTCGACACGTCTGAAGGTTTTTGTAGCACTGATATCCATGATGGCATGGCTTTTGGGTGTTCATCTGTGTTGTGTCCATCTGATTGGCAGCACATCTTGTGGTTCTTTTTAGGTTTAATCTCTCCTGCCTCCAGACACATGTATGTATACCAAGGCGCTACTAGTAAACTGTTGCTTAACTCCAAATTCCAAGGGACTCCATTGAGAGCCATGGGCTTTTTATGACCAGGCACTGCCCAATTGTCTGGAATTGTTGGGGGATTCTGGCATGCGCGCACACACACACACGCACACACACACACACACTGATGTGGATGTGGAGCCCTCTCCAGCATGGATGTCCCTGACATTTCAGAGGATGTCCATATGTGCATTGGAATAAGGACAAAATGGTGCTTATATTCTTTGCTAGCACATAGAATAATAGACAACTGTGGGCTGATTCACAATGTACTTGGCATTCGTTTCTGTCATGTGTACGTACAGTTGTCCTAGTGAATGTCATAAAAACAAGAGTTGCACAGACATGCACTGAAGAACCATTGGATATCGTTGCCTAGTATGTGTCCATCAGGCATTCTTCCTCATTTTATATACCATCCCCATGTACAGAGTGCACATTCTAATGCCAGTGGGGTGTGCCAAAAGAACAAAGAAACACCAAGCAGTTCTCGGAAGAGTCAATTCCTTTACTCTCAGTATAATGCAGTTTTAGTTACATACAGTTGTAGATACAGTCTCCTTACAGCATACAGACTATGCTCTGGCCAAGGACAGGGGCCAAGAGCAAACTTGCCTTAAACACAGCAGCATTTGTATTGTAGATTGTGCTGAGTTGTTCTCACATGCTTGCTGACTCATTCTCACATGCTGAACCAGATGCAGATGCAGGACAAAACACACCCAAATTAAACAGCACACTGAAATTTATTAAACAGCACACCTTTCTTGTCCTCTTTCTCTGCATGTATAAACCCTTATACAGTACATTAACACCCCACCCTTCCTCTGGGGAGCTCAGAATGCCCAGGAAATCTCCCATTCAGATTACAAATCCTGACCTCAGCTTCAGTCATGGAACTGTTATCATTTGCCTTCAGAGCTTTTTCAAGGCATCTTCCCCATCACCCTTTATGATGCTCACAATGGCAAATGCCTCTGAGTAGCGGAATGTGAATCGGCCCTTTGATTTCTAAGTGCGTCACTTTTTCTTCCACGTATGCCTTGTTGGGCACGGATCCGCACAATAAAACACACGTTTCCCCGGAATATAACTAAAGGCATTGGAGGAAATCTGACAATTCGTAGCTTGTCAATTGGAATTTTAGATCAAGCGGGCTTAATGTTAGAGTTGTTTCTGTTACCCTTTGCAGGTTTTGAGGGAGCTTATTCGACCTTACTATCTCACCATGAAGCTAATGGGAAAAGCCTTGCAGCAATCTTCACAGGAAAGTTTCCAAATGTCAAGTGTCATCTTTCCAGCTGCTAGATGAATGGGTAGCCACGAGGCATTTATTTGGGTGTGCGGTCTCAGTAAAATCTGGTTGCTGTGGCAGCAATTACTATAATTTGGCCATTGCTTTGGCAGTACTGGGACCACATGCAATTTTAGTTGTTGGATTTGGGGCATTATTTGGGGACAGTTGTAATTTAGAGGCAGGTCAAGGAATCCCTGGGTTGTTGCTTTTTTTCAGGGCTAGCATAGCGCTCTCTCTGCCTTTCTCATCTACATGAGGACATTCCTCTGCGTTGTTCTCACTGTTGTAGGCTCTCCATCTTGAAATTAAAAATATATTTGTGAAGCAGATTGGCAAGCTCTTGAATACACGAGATGGCAACCCGTCCAGCCTGCCAATTTCACATTAGTTAATGATGTGTCATTTGGGTAATTTCTCTATAGTGCAGTATAGAAGCTATAGGCTGTTACTGAAAACTGCTACCAACAATGTGTGTGTAAGGAAGCGCCCTCCAGATGTTGCTAGCTGGGGCTGATGGGAGTTGGAGTCCATCTCTCAACTGCAAGGCCATAAGTTCTCTATCCGTGCAGTATAGCATCTCAGTAAAAGCTAAGGCCAAAGCTTTAGAAGGGACTAGTCATAAATACATACACATTTTGTTGTTGTTTAGTCGTGTCCGACTCTTCGTGACCCCATGGACCAGAGCATGCCCGGCACTCCTGTCTTGCACTGCCTCCCACAGTTTGGTCAAACTCATGCTGGTAGCTTCGAGAACACTGTCCAACCATCTTGTCCTCTGTCACCCCCTTCTTTCCCGACATCAGGGTCTTTTCCAGGGAGTCTTCTTTTCTCATGAGGTTGCCAAAATATTGGAGCCTCAGCTTCAGGATCTGTCCTTCCAGTAAGCACTCAGGGCTGATTTCCTTCAGAAAGGATAGGTTTGATCTTCTTGCAGTCCATGGGACTCTCAAGAGTCTCCTCCAGCACCGTAATTCAAAAGCATCAATTCTTCGGCGATCAGCCTTCTTTATGGTCCAGCTCTCACTTCCATACATCACTACTGGGAAAACCATAGCTTTAACTAAATGGACCTTTGTTGGCAAGGTGATGTTTCTGCTTTTTAAGATGCTGTTTAGGTTTGTCATTGCTTTTCTTCCAAGAAGCAGGCGTCTTTTAATTTCGTGACTGCTGTCACCATCTGCAGTGATCATGGAGTCATGGAGCCCAAGAAAGTAAAATCTCTCACTGGCTCCATTTCTTCCCCTTCTATATGCCAGGAGGTGATGGGCCCAGTGGCCATGATCTTAGTTTTTTTGATGTTGAGCTTCAGACCATATTTTGCGCTCTCCTCTTTCACTCTCATTAAAAGGTTCTTTAATTCGTCCTCACTTTCTGCCATCAAGGTTGTGTCATCTGCATATCTGAGGTTGTTGATATTTCTTCCGGCAATCTTAATTCCGGCTTGATGAATTCTGCATATAAGTTAAAAAAGCAGAGAGACAATATACAGCCCTGACGTACTCCTTTCCCAATTTTGAACCAATCAGTTGTTCCATATCCAGTTCTAACTGTAGCTTCTTGTCCCACATAGAGATTTCTCAGGAGACAGATGAGGTGATCAGGCACTCCCATTTCTTTAAGAACTTGCCATAGTTTGCTGTGGTCGACACAGTCAAAGGCTTTTGCATAGTCATTGAAGCAGAAGTAGATGTCTTTCTGGAACTCTCTAGCTTTCTCCATAATCCAGCACATGTTTGCAGTTTGGTCTCTGGTTCCTCTGCCCCTTCAAAATCCAGCTTGCACTTCTGGGAGTTCTCGGTCCACATACTGCTTAAGCCTACATACACAGACACATACACATACACATACACATACACATACACATACACATACACATACACATACACATGCACATGCACATACATATTTAGCCCTGATTAAAGCTGTTCCCAAAACAAATGTCCTGTAGCTTAGGTTTCTAAGCCCTCTGCTGCATCTAGAATTCTCACCAAATGTTTAAATCATTATCGAGAAAGTGCTCTGGAGAATTTTTTTCCTTCCTGGAGACTTTGCAAAGCTCCCCCCATGCTGCAGGAGACTCTTTTAATCTGAAATTGTGACTGCTATTATGCATGGACCCACAGACAGCTGCACACTGTTTGAATTCTGCCCATGCTTGGCATCCTAGTCAAGGCATCTGCTTTTTAGCAGCATAGTGTGAACATGTAATCTGTGTGTCCATCCTCAATCTTTACATGGTGATATATCTCGCTCTTACATTTTACAGTGTTTTAACAACAAAAATTAAATCTAAACAAATACAAACTACATTTTCTTCAACTTCCCTCCCCTCCTCTCTGTCGTTCCTTATTTTATATAATATGCTTACTGCATAGCCAATTCAAACCTTTTTACCAATTTATCCTTTATGGTGCCTTTAAGTTATTTCTTACTGCTTACATTTATGTCATTACTGCTGACGTTTGTAATTGTTTGCCATTGTTATCATATATTCAACAAATTTTCCCCATTCTGTTTTTTTAAAAAGTCTCTCCTCTTGATCTCTTAGTCTTCTGGTAAGTTTTGCCATCTCTGCATATTCCATCAGTTTTAGTTGTCAACTGTCTTTTGTTGGAATGGATTCGTCTTTCCATCTTTGGGATCAGGAGGCCGGCAATTCGAATCCCCATGACGGGGTGAGCTCCCGTTGCTCGGTCTCTGCTCCTGCCAACCTAGCAGTTCGAAAGCACATTAAAGTGCAAGTAGATACCGCTCAGGCAGGAAGGTAAACTGCGTTTCCAGGCGCTGCTGGCCACATGACCCAAAAAACCTGTCTGTGGACAAACGTCGGCTCCCTCGGCCTGTAAAGCGAGATGAACGCCGCAACCCCAGGGGTCCCTTTACCTTTTAATAGCATACATAAATAGTTTTTTTTTCTGGTCTTTGGCATTTGTGTAGTGTGAACCTGTAATCTGTGCTTCTACCCTGAATCTTCACATGGTGATATGTGAATTATCCAGGGGAATTTCAATGTGTCATAATTGCTGTGAAGCTCTTATTGCCCTTAGAACATCACCAGGATTTGGGATGCCAAGACATCTTGTTGATGTTATCCCAGACAACATGCTTTGGTGGGAATACTTTCAATGGTGTGGCTTATTGACTGATTTATTTTTCTTGGTCACCCTAGAGCAGTGGTTTGCAACCTTTCTGACTCCAATCCTCACTTGACTAACCACTTTCTTTCTTCGGCTCCCGTGTGGGAGCTACTTAAACTGGGGTTCCATTGCAGGACACACATAAGTGGGGATTCCCCTGTTCTGCCCCCACCCCATTATGTCTCCCAACTCCCCTGAATGTTCCTTGCAGAGGAGAGTGAGAGATAATGCAGGAAGATATGGGCAGCAAGTTAATGAAAGGACGCCCCCCCCCCAGGTTCCCCTTAACATTTTTTCAAGTCTCCCCTACTGAATTTTGCCTAAACTCAAAGGCTCTGCTCAGATGAAATATCAACTGGGATTTCAAAAGAAGTTAAAATAATAAAAGCCTATGTTTTGTTTTGTTTTGTTTTGTTTTGTTTTGTTTTGTTTTGTTTTGTTTGCAAAAAGAAAAAAAATGATTGACAAAGGGGTTGGCCACCCAAGTAGTCTTAGCTCCACCAATGATGCCTTGCTCTCCTCTCCAAAGCTCAGAAAAGGAGGATGACCCACATCTTGACTTCAGCAACCTTCCCCCAAATCATTGTGATTGGACTGCCTGGGGGGGGGGGGAGAAATTCACTGTCATCAAGAAGAGCTAGACCTGTCTGTCAAATGGAAAGATTTCTTCCCCCGTTTCCACCCCCTCTACTCTCAAGTTCTGGCCATTTCCCCACTAGGAATGGTTTTGTTACTTAGGACTCAGCTATACAGCTGCATATAAAACATTTTAAATGTGTTGTATAGTGCAATATACAAATGTGACACTAGATGGCGAGAGTGAGCTATGCCGAATTCAATGAATTTTTCAAAACCTGTTTTTTTAAAAAGCATTTTCACAGCGATTTTTTTTATATGTGTGTAGATTCCACCTTAGAAAAGAAAGGCAAAAGTTGTGTGTGGAACGTTTTTTAAAACTGGAGGCAACAGAGCGACTTTGGAGCTTGAGACATTTTGTTCTCATCAGGATCCAACTTGGGGATGTGAGATTATGACCCAGCATACCCCGATTCACCTGATTATTCAGGGTACAGGCAGAGATAATACACCTCCCTAATAACCAGCATTGCCTGCTCTTAACGGAAGCCTGAGGATACCTTTGACTCTTTATGTAGAAACAGCACTTACATTTCTATCTCTTCCCTTTTGTCCTCCTCCCTGGCTGTGACTTGACACTTCGTCACTTCCTCTCTTTTCCTCTTCCCTCCTTGTGAATTATACAGCTTCTGGTGCCCTCGCTTAGGCCCTGGTGTCTAACTAATTTGTTCTTGATCCCAGTTATTTCTGTTCACAATGAAGGCATCATCCCCATTTGGGTGAGCTATGATAATAAGGAACTGCATTTGCAACATCCCTTCTTTCGTTTCCTTAGCATTATATCTTTTGTGGAGTTCACAAACAGGAAGTGAATAAATTAAGTCCTAGTTCCATTTCCCTCCTCTTCTCAGTTCCTCCTGCCTGTATTTTATCCCTGTTAAGATGAAAGGCACTTGGCCACTTAATAACAGAGGGACCGGATTCATTGACGGTTCACAGAAGCTTCCATTCACTTCAGTATAGCTTTAAGAGCACTTCCTTGGTCTAATGCTGCATAAAAAATCTTCTTTCTTTCTCAGTAAAAGAATAATATTTGAGCTTTTACATTTGGTTTGCCATGAGTTTATCTTTTATGTAGCTTTGCCTCAATGCAACACTCAAACATTTCAGAGATAATTTGAGTACAAGTTATTTGGGAGGTGGGATGGGGGAAGAGAAATTGGTATTAATTCACATCCTTAAGTTTCCTTATTGTGTTTCTGTAAGGTGAATAAGTGCATCTCTTTAGAAAACGCTGTTGAGTCGCTTGAAGAATCCAGAGCCAGGGCATAATGTACTGCAGTGCGATACAATTTTAATTTGAATAGTGACTTTCATACAAAATGCATCCCTGACTGACTGTAAATAATGCAATTACAGAATTAAATAATAAATAATAGACGAGGGGAAGGCAGTGGAAATACAAGGGAGGAAGAATAGAAATCTTATTTGGGGGGGGAGGGGTAAGATTGAAATGGAGAGCGGGTCAGTAAGGTGCGGAGATGTAGAGGAATTTTCTTACAAAAGCTGGAAGCTACAGACGAATTTAAAAAAAGGATGCCGATGGAGTGTTTCATTTTTAGAGAGACGTAGGAGGCAAGTGCATTAACTCATCACACCAGGTAGTGTCCTTGGGAGAACAATGAGCAAGATGTAGATAGGGGAGCAAACAGGGACTAGCTGTCTTAAACTAGCTCTCCCTGGCATGTTAGCAGGGTCTCAGGGATAGAACTGTGAAGTAGTAGAATGGACTGTACCATTTCAGACTGCAGGAGAAGGCTCTGGCTTTTTAATGTTCCATATGTTATGCAGAAAATTGGCCTAAGTGGGGAAGTCCAAAGGAAAAGCGGGACATTCAGGGATCAAATCAGAAACCAGGGCAGCTTCTGTAAATCCGGAAGAGTCCATGGAAAACAAAAGCACTTGGAGGGCCTGAGGTTTTATTTACAGTTAAGAAGCAGACAGTTTTTGTTAGATAAATATTGTTTGCCTGCCTTTTCTGCCTGCTTGTTGTGGAAGGCAAGAAACTGTGGTCTGGGGGAAAGCACGGTTTGAAAGCTGTCTCGGAGATCTGTTGAAAAATTGAAATACTTTATTGTCACTTGTACAACTTATATAAAATGAGATTACATGAGCACCCCCTACTCAGCTCTCTTAATCTTAATTCCCCTCGTTTACTGGTGCACACCTACCAAACCTGAAAGTCAGTTGCCCTGTTGTTATCTTTTCATTCAGCAGCCTAACAAACCACGGATAGAAGCTGTTCTTTACCCTGTTGGTGTGACTAATCATGCTTCTATATCTTCTGCCCAAGGGCAGGAGATCAAGAAAGTGCCACCCAGGGTGTGAATCATGCCTGAGAATTTTCCTCACTCTCCTGAGGCAACATTCTTCCGCAATGTCATCCAGTGGATTCACAGGACAGCCCATAATATCTTGTGCTGTATTCACCACCCTCTGTAGGCACTTCCTATCAGATGATGTCAAACCAGCGTACCACACCATGATGCAGTATGAAAGGACACTTTCTATTGTGGGCCGGTAGAAGGAGATCATCAAATGTTGATTGGCATCATTCTTTTGCAATACTCTGAGATGTTCAGACTTAATGCCAAGCTATGGTTTGTTGTCACATGCACAGTGCATGCTCACATACTTCCTCACCCCCTCCCACACCCACTTCGTGTGTGAGGAGCAGATAAGAGGTTTGTCACAGCTTGCAACAAATCAGCTTTTTCATCAATCAGGAGAAGATGAGGAGGATAGCAGTGAGCTTAAGGCCCATCGTTCTACGGAATCAGTGTCTCCAACCTCTTAAAGTGGCAGACAAGTTCAGTCTTGGACTCTCATCATGGTTAATGACTGCAGACCCTCCAAGCGTCGCGATTTTCCAGGGAGAGGCCCAGATTTACAGAAGCCATCCCAGTTTCTGATTTGATCACCAAATGTCCCATTTTTCCTTAGGATGTCCCTATTTTTATCAGAGAAATATCATAGGGTATGGTAAGACGTCCCTATTCTCATCAGGGAAATGGTGGAAGGTATGAAGTTAGATAACCCCCAAACTAAGGAGAGAAGTAACTACACAACCTTTGGAAGACATCTGAGGGCAGCCCTGTATAAGTTTTGAATGTTTAATGTTTCAGTTATGTTTTTTATATATGTTGAAAGCTGCACAGAGTGGCTGGGGGCAACCCAGTCAGATGGGTGGGTTATAAATTAATTATTCTTATTATTATTATTGACATCCCTATTTTCATTGGAGAAATATTGGAGGGTAGGTGGCTGAACTTGTTGGGATCTTACATTTCATTGTTTTCATAACTTGACTGGATTGTCTGCAGTGTACTTATTGACATTATGAACACATAAATATGTGAGTGATTACTTTCATTCTGATCAAGGAAAGTTGTCAAGTGGCAGGCACTGTGTCTCAGCCAGAATTTCCATTCAGTTCACATTTAAAGGTGAACCCACACTTTCTAAAACAATACACAAAGTAAAGCCCAGCCATCATTTGGATTTTGCGTGTCTCTGAATGTAGCAGTGCAGTTCTCTGGCCAAGTAACATGTACAAAAATGCTTATGCTGGGATAAATTGTGCATAAAAGTGTATATATTCGTAAAAAAATAACATATGGAAATGTGTTATATTAAAGAACATTGTTTATATGTATATATTAAGCAAAACTGTGTTGCAATAATATGTATATGAGTGAAAATTGACAGTTTTATCTTTCACTACTCTCAGCTAGACAACTCTCTCTCATAGGGTTACTCTGAGGCTAATGTACTTGCACTGACTTTAATTTCTCAGAAGATAGGGTGGTGAAATGGAGGTGAAATAACATTGGCTCCCAGTACGTTTCCGAGCACAATTCAAAGTATTGGTGCTGACCTTTAAAGCCCTAAATGGCCTTGGCCCAGTATACCTGAAGGAGCGTCTCCACCCCCATCGTTCAGCCCAGACACTGAGGTCCAGCTCTGAGGGCCTTTTGGCGGCTTCCTCACTGCGAGAAGTGAGGTTGCAGGGAACCAGCCAGAGGGCCTTCTTGGTAGCGGCACCCGCCTTGTGGAACGCCCTCCCATCAGATGTCAAGGAAATAAACAACTATCTGACTTTTAGAAGACATCTGAAGGCAGCCCTGTTTAGGGAAATTTAGGGGAGCTTTTATTATGTTTTTAATGTTCTGTTGGGAGCCGCCCAGAGTCGTTGGGGAAACCCAGCCAGATGGGCGTGATATAAATAATAGAGGATGGTGGTGATGATGATGATGATGATGAATAAGCCAACTTCCGTGATGTCATTGTTTTCTTTCCACAGTCTTTATATGGTATTGCTGTTCCTACTGTACCCCAGCTTCCTCTTTTCTACACTCCTGTGGATTTAGTAGACATCAGCATAGAAGTTGCTGGACTCCAGTTCCCAAACCCCTTTGGCCTCGCCAGTGCGACTCCCACCACAAGTTCGCCAATGATTCGCAGAGCTTTCGAAGCCGGATGGGGATTTGCACTGACCAAAACCTTTTCTCTGGACAAGGTAATGAAAGCTGGTTCCCAACCCACCCTAACCACCACGTTTGAAATAATTTTGCCGTGTGTCGTTTGTGTGTTGCTGGTCGGTGGCAGCCATTTCCAGCAGAAACCACGGGGAGAGGGAGTGATATCAGACAAATCGGAGAACAGGAGAGATTGGACAGTTTTTCCTTTATTTGGCTTTTGCTGATTGGCTGCAGCAGTTTCAGGCAGAAAGCATGGCGGGCGAAAGCATGGATGAGAAAGGTTCCCATAGGAAATAATGGAAATCATCAGCTCATTATGTGAACGCTTGTCTAACGAACAATGTCCTAGGAATGCATGGTGGGACCTGCATGTACAAATATTCCAGAAATGGTATGTTTCTTTGTGTCGCACTGGAATCCCCAAAAGCAGCCCCAGAGATGCAATTTATATGATAGGTTCAGGTGCCAAGAACACTGAGGAGTTCATTATCCCGTAGTTCTAAATAGTAGTTCTACTATACCATTCAGTATAGAATATATAGAAGGAAAGTTATCCATATATATTTTTGAATGGACTGGCCTCTGGTGGCCAAATTAAGCAAGTAGGGGGTTGTTGGACTAAGCTATATTTTCACTCCAAACATATATATATATATATATATATATATATATATATATATATATATCTCACATCCTCCACTTGTCTGGAAGCCACTTGGATTGTTCTGAATGAGAGATGTTTTGATTGTGCATACTTTTAAAATTGTTACCCACATGTCATCTGAGTGACCAGCTCAGCTGCAAGCTGGAAATTAAAAGCAGTAGATTTTGATGTCTATATTTAATGTCTGAAAAGTGTGAGGTTCCCTCCTCCCATTTTGTCTTTTGAGATTTTCAAATTTCAGAGATTTAATTTCTAATTTGTGACATAATTTGAATGATCTGTAATTGACTTCTCTCTCTTTATTCCATGCAAGTGGAATGTGAATTGAACCTTCACAAACAAATGGCTCTGGTATTGTAGTTTTTTCTATGAAAGGTGATTGAAAGGTGATCACACTGTTGTCAGTAGTTCTCAGTCACAGGGTCATTCCTTGGACTTGCTGTGCCATTGAACCCTGAGAAACGTGCAATTTTCTTTTAAAAACACTCTCATTAAAAACCATCTTAAGAATCCATTTTAACATTCATTCCTCCCGATATACTCATGTTTGCATGCAATTGTTGGTTCTCATACTGCTTTGTATAGTTTTGAGGAGCACAAATTAAGGAGAGTCACATTCAGATGTTAATGAAGCTGAATTTCTGCTCCATTCCTGTGTCAAATTGTTCCCTACCAAACTCGTCCACAAGACAATTCTGCTCTCATTTTTGGTTGTCACTTGTCTGTCCTTCTGTGGTAGCCTAAAAGCAATCATGTTTCTAGAGAGGGTTGAGTTGTAGGAGGAGGAGATAAGGTGGTGCCCTTTGAAATCAAAATGCACTTTCCTTCTGTTCCCTTCACCTTCAAAACATAGGGTTGCTTTTTCGCTTTCTTTTAATGCTCAGTCAGGTCAAAGTCTGTGTCTACAGGTCAGAGCTGCATATGTGTCTAACCAAGGATGGAGTCACCCAGAAGGCTGTGTTATAATTGTTGTCTAGCCAAAATTAATTCTGGATCACTGAAGCAGCCACTTCCTTTAATTAAGGTGCTGTAATAGCCGCCGCTGTTACTGTGTCTCCTGCTTTACAGCACATTTGCAAAGCCACTGACCTACCAACTGTACTTGTGAACCATCATGTGCCCCAAATCCAGCTCTGGTTTTCTCCAGTCTCCCCATCGTTGTCTCCATGGCTTCTGCTGACACCTCTTTGCCTCGTGTCACGCAGACTCATCCCTGCCACTCACGGACGGTTCGATTACACATTTGCTTTTCCTCTCCTTCCCCCAAGGCTCTCTTATTGGTAAGCTGCAGAAAATCACATTAACGGGACTTAGAAGGCGTGTTTCTGTACAACAAGTAAAAATTAGCTAATGTATTTCCATGTGATGGTTCTGAAATATAGGACGTAGATTAAAAAAGGTCCTTCTGTTACCCTGTGTTGTACACACAGAAAGCGAAACCTGCTATTTGTTTTGTGGAGAAAAGCCTTCCTTGGGCATCCCCACCCTCGATTCCATGCCTACCCTTCCTGTTATAATGAAGGGTATTTGCATTCCTCCACACTATAGAGTCACAATAACAGAACTCAGGGGACTGAATCGGTTCTCATTAATTCTCAGGGACACAAAAACTTGGGTCAGGAGGAGTTTGAGATCGTGGTGTCCCTGGCTTATTTTCACCCATGGAAATGGCTACAGTGGGGGAAAATATATAGCATTGCCTCTTTGGTTAACGGTACACTGAGAGCAAAAGCCAAGTAGTACCTGGAAAGGGAATGGTTTGCTACACTTTATATATTTCATGAGTCTTGTTCATGTTTTAATGGAAACCTAGATTCATTTTCAACTCCTGAACCATTACGCAAATCAAAACAACTTCTGCAACTATTGCTGTGCAATTCACCAACCACAAAATGTGTAAAAAATTCATGCATCAGGAAGGGTGTGTGTGTGTGTGTGAGAGAGAGAGAGAGAGAGAGAGAGAGAGAGAAACTGGCATGCAAAGATGTGTTGTACTGGGCAAATTTGCTTGCAAAAAATGCATATTTGACAAAACTGCATACAAAAATGTGTATATTTAGAGGAATGACACTAAAATGCTGATTAATTTTTATGAGGGCATTTTTAAAAAAAGGCAAGTGGAAATGAAATTTGTTGCATTGAACTTGGGACTGGAAAAATGAGAAAACAAGACCGATTGTTTCACCTTTCCCTAGTCTCAGATACTCTATTCCTCTCACAGCACTCACATCATGCACACCAAGGCTGGATCTAGACACATCAGAGAAGTGTTTCAGTTTAAAGCATTGTAAATTTAAACAGGGAAAACAGCCAGAGAAAAATGAGGCTCCACATCACCATCTGGTGGCACAATGTTATATCACATATACAACACATAAAGGTAAAGATAAAGGGACCCCTGACCATTAGGTCCAGTCGTGACCGACTCTGAGGTTGCGGTGCTCATCTCGCTTTATTGGCCGAGGGAGTCGGCGTACAGCTTCCGGGTCATGTGGCCAGCATGACTAAGCCGCTTCTGGCAAACCAGAGCAGCGCATGGAAACGCTGTTTACCTTCCTGCCAGAGTGGTACCTATTTATCTACTTGCGCTTTGACATGTTTTCGAACTGCTAGGTTGGCCACAGCAGGGACCAAGCAAAGGAGCTCACCCCGTTGCGGGGATTTGAACCGCCGACCTTCTGATTGGCAAGTCCTAGGCTCTGTGGTTTAACCCACAGTGCCACCCACGTCCCTTCCATGCAACACATATGAATCACTTTTTCTTTACCAGTCTGGCCGAGTCCAAAATCCATGAAGATGACTGGCAGATCTGACAAAGGGGTACTTTAAATTAACGTGATGTTGTCATATGAGATGAAGGGGGGAGGAAACTGCAGTGTATATGTGTTTTCCACCTGGCCTAGACCCATAAACCCATCTCCACCTTTATTTCTTTGCCATAGAATTAATAGTCAGCATTCCTATGTCTGAAATACTTTTTTAAATGGCCATGCAATGATACCATGTTGCATATTAAAGGGAGAAGAGATTGGGAGATTAGATAGAGTAGACCTTGGCTGTACCAATTTAATACAGTTTGTCCTACAAAACCACTTCATTTAGCTCCATGTCTGTGGAATTGCCTGGGAAAAAAAATGTAAAATCCCTTTAGTCCATATCTAATTGGAACTGGAAAAAGGGTACATTGCAGATTGTGGTTAATATTTCAGTACTGAGTGCAGCACCAGTTGAAATGGAATTCCTATTAAATTAACATCTAAGAATGAATATAAGCTTCCTGGAAGTATGTATATTCTTGATGTGTGTGAATTTTAAAAAAATGTTGGCATGAGAGAGATTCAATGTTAGCTAATTATCTAAAACTGAGTGCTTGTTGTCATTCACATGTGTTCGCAACCTGAGGAATTGTTTCCTGAATTGCATATTGCCTTTTCTGTTCCTTTGACCTCACTCCTCTTACCTCCATGCACACATGTCATGAACTCGCAGGACAACAGGGAGGAGGAAGAAGATCCCGGCGAGGGGTGCAGTCACAACTGGGACACACTGGGGCAAGCCTATAATGGGAAAAGAAGGGTTGGGGTTGTGGAAAGTACACACGGGATGGCAGAGGACGGCAAGGGGATGGGGGTCAGTTTACATGGACCAGAAGAGCAGGATTCATCACCAGAGTCAGAGGGGCTCCTGTCTTCTTGATCAAGGCAAGTTCTGAGGCATAGGGGGCAAGAGGAGGTAGGGTCAGAAAGGCTGAGGCAAGCAAGGCCCCACAGCCCAGTTTACTACCTGACCAGGTGGGACTCATTAGCTCTGGGAGGAGGTGTGTGATTCCTCAGCTGTATTAGGCTCAGGACAGGTGAGGGCCACCTGCCTCATCAAGCCCAAGTGCTACAATCAAGACTCAAGAGGAAAAAATGGGAGCAGAGCTGTGGGGCTGTGTCTGCTCAACTGTCCATGCTGATGGATCTTGGCTTGGATGCTCCAGGAAGTCTACGGGACTGTGCTTTGGACTTGACTCTGGTCTGTGTTTCCTGACTGTTGGATTTTGGACTTGGTTTACTTGCCTTGACCCTGGACTGCATTTTATGACCATTGGACTTTGGACTCTAGACTTGGCTTGCGTGGATTGACCCTAGATTGTGTTTCCTGATTGCTGAGCTTTGGATGACTTTTCCTACTGTATAGGCCGGTGGGACTTTCCGCCAGGTAGGCCGCGGGTTCAGGACAACATACATCGCATTGTATATGAATATCTGCCTTCCAATTTAGGGTTAGATTTCCTACAACTGCTGAAGTGGGCTCTGGTCCATGAAAGCTAATGCCATACTGAATTTGTTGGTCTTTAAAGCGTAGTCTTAAGAAGCTCCCAGTTTCAGTCCTTGGCCTCTCAAGTATGTCCTCATCTGTACTATACATGCCACTTTAAGTAGCCAGGGCTCCTCCCCAAGGAATCCTGGGAAATGTAGTTTTAGGGAACTGAGAGTTCTTAGGAGACTCCTGTTCCCCTCACAGTGTGGCAGTTCTCAGAGTGGTTTAACAATCAATCCTTCTTCCCAGGGAACTTTGGGAATTGTAGCTCCATGAGAGGGATTGGGATCTTCTAAGAACGCTGAGCACCCTTAATAAACTTCAGCTCCCAGTTTGAAGTGGTACTATGCTGCTTTAAATGTATAGTGCAGATAGGTCTGAGATAGCTATTAAAGACCTCTGCCTGAAACCTTAGAAAGCTTCTGATAGTTTGGGTAGAAAACACAAGAACGAGATTATCAATTAGTTGTCTTAATTCACTATAGGTTATCTCTCTTCCTGCCTCTATCTGATTTCATGCTGTATTTCCTTCCAGAAAGGAACCCCCAAAGTAGCTTGCATAAAATAATTAAAAACTATTGCATTAGAACTGTTTCTACCCACTGCAAGTTGCACATAGTGTTGCCCTGGGGACAGCATAATTGCCTTTTCCAAATACAAGTTCTTATTAGATTGTGGTGGCTGCTCCCAGCATTGTTCATCCTACTTCACTCTACGGACTGCTGGCAGTTGGGTGCCCCTTGTCTGGCCCTGCCTTTCTTACTCCCTTTCCACGAGGACTGCAGATTTCTCCACTGTCCACCAAGGACAGAGTTGGAATTACAATTTCAGAGGAAAAATGGAACAAGGTTTGCAACTCCAGAAGGTTGTATGTGCAAGGCCCCATCTTCGCTATAAATGCAAAGCAGTGTTTTAACTGTTTAAACAGTTATGGCCAAAGAATCCTGGGAATGGTAGTTTAAGGGTGTTGAGCGTTGCTAGGAGACGCCTGTTCCTTTCGTATAGCTACAATTTTCAGAGTGGTTTAACAATTGACCCCTGTTCCTAAGGAGCTCTGAAAATTGTAGCTATATGAAGGGAATAGGGGTCTCCAGGGCTTTCTTGTGGCAGTTACCGCTGGTGCAGAGTGCCTTAACCTTTTATTTTTTTTATTTTGCTTCCTGTAGCAGCCATTTTGTGCCAGCACCCACAACACCCTTATCACTAAGAGTACCAGCACCTTATATGTTACCACAGCGAGCACTTGGGTCTCCTAACAACTCAGCACCTTTAACAAACGACTGTTTCCATAATTCTTTTGGGGAAGCTATGGCTATTTCAAATGGTCTAACACTGTTTTAAAGTTATAGGGAAGGTGGGACCTAAGATTTTGGTTACATGACATACAATACAATATATGAACTTCCCTGGTATTTAATGCCAGGTAGTCTTAATCAGAAGGGATGCGGGTGGCGCTATGGGTTAAACCACAGAGCCTAGGACTTGCTGATCAGAAGGTCGGCAGTTTGAATCCCCGCAACAGGGTGAGCTCCCGTTGCTCGGTCCCTGCTCCTGCCAACCTACCAGTTTGAAAGCACCTCAAAGTGCATGTAGATAAATAGGTACCACTCCGGCGGGAAGGTAAACGGCGTTTCAGTGCGCTGCTCTGGTTTGCCAGAAGTGGCTTAGTCATGCTGGCCACATGACCCAGAAGCTGAACACCGGCTTCCTCGGCCAATAAAGCGAGATGAGCGCCGCAACCCAGAGTCGGTCACGACTGGACCTAATGGTCAGGGGTCCCTTTACCTTTACGAGGCTTAATCAGATGTTTTCCTATTGTGAAGTTTTTAATGCTGGAAATGTGTGACTCTCCACGCTGCCCTTCTGTGAATGAGGATGCCAAACCGCATGGAATGATTGGGGACAAATATTAGATGAAGTTTTGTAAATTGCACATTATAAGTTGGGTTGAAATACTTTGATTACATCATTCAGCATAATTGGTGGGGGGGGGATGCAAACCTAACATTTTAAGATCTCTGATAATACATTCATTGATTTCTGTTAAATGTGCTTAGGCTCGATTTCGCGAGGGGGTGGAGAACTTCAGTCTAGGAATGTTTATTAAAATGTCTTGATGCGGCAGAAAGAGACAAAATAACTGATGCAATTCGTAGGAGAACCAGACCTCAACAGATAATCAATGTCACTGATAAATGGTTTTGTTTTATTTCTTATTGGAATCTACATCGCAGACATATGAGTCTTGACCGAAATTTATATTTCAATTTTTTCACTTGTCTTTTTCAAAACTCTGTTTGTCTGCTAAAGTTAATAAAAAGTGTGTGTAGGAGAACTTTTATAGATTTTAAAAATTCTAGATTTAGAGTCGTAGCTGCCTCACTGTGTACAGTTGGCATAGAGGAGCAAAAATAAAACACAGCAGGCATGGCTGAAATATTTGCTTTGATTTTAGCTGTTTCCTTGGTTGTTAAAAATGTAATTCTGATTAATCAGAGACATCTGTCTTTACTCTGCTGGTGACATGCATTGATTTGTGATGCTGTCGCTTTCAGTAACGTGGAAGCTGTTGCCTTTATTAAGGCTCACCAGCAGAAATAAACATGTGGAGCCACTTCATCTGAAATCTCTAGTATTTTTTTTTTAAGTGGCTGATTAATGCTAAAACATAGTTTAGTGTTACAAGGAAGTGTTGCTCAGGAAGTCTTGCTTCACATCTACACCATACATTTAAAGCACATTCGTATCCCTTTAAGAATTTTGACTTACTCCAAAAAATCCCAAGACCTGTAGTTCACCCCTCCATAGAGCTACCTTTCCAAACACCTTTAACGAACTACAGATCCCAGGATTCTCTGGGGGAAATTGCATGCTTTAAATATATGGTGTGGGTGTATCTTGCGGAATCCCAACCCTTCTTCTGTGTGGCACTAAGGAGCAGTTCAGAAGTTTTCACTTACATTTTATAGTCTTGGGCATGTTTAGCCTGGAAAAGAGGAGACTGAGAGCTTCCTACAAATATATCAAGGGCAGTCCCATGGAAGAAGGAGCAAGCTTATTTTCTCCTGCTCTGGAGAGTAGGACCCAAACCTTGGAGGTTTTTAAGCAGACGTTGGATGGTCATCTGTCATGGATGCTTTATAGTTGAGAATCCTGCCTTGCAGGGAGTTAGACTAAATGGCCCTTGGGGTCCCTTCCAAATCTATAATTCTATGACTAAAGTTTTTTGTGTTGCTAAACGGACTGTTGAATGCTCGTAAGGAATTGTTGAAACAAGGCAGCATTAAACTGTAGCTTCTGAAGTTGCCTTATTTCGGTTTACCATAGTCAAATGTCAAATTACACATTTGGTTTAGTGTGCAGCCTATAGCACCTTTGTGTTTTTCCTTACCCCAAAGTAAGTGAAGCAGTGATCTGGGACTACTGTACAAGGGAACACTCAATCCTTTCCCCGTCCCTCCTAGCCCCACCCCCGGGCAACAGTTAGCGATAGCAAAAATGCTTCCATTAGCATAAATCAGTGATGGCCAAACTTGGCCCTCCAGCTGTTTTGGGACTACAATTCCCATAATCCCTGACCACTGTCCTGTTAGCTAGGGATGATGGGAGTTGTAGTCCAAAAACTGCTGGAGGGCCAAGTTTCACCATCACTGGCATACATAGATTTAAAAACAGACACTTATTGGTAACTGCTGTGTATGTGTGAGTTTTCTGGCATGCTGTGGTCCCAATCCAGCAATATTAAAATTACATATGTAATTCTAGGCTGCCTATTAGTTGTAATTTGTAGTTAGACTATAAAATTAGCCACAGTTTATGGCTTATACAACACACAAAACTGTGGTTAATTAAAGATGGACTCTTCAAATATATTTCTGGCAGCACTGGAGGAGAAATGTGGAGGGAGTGTGTGTGTCTGGGACTCACTGAAACTTGGTTTTTTTGGTGGGGGGGGTGTTAAACCTAAACCATGGTTTAGTGTTGCACCCGAACATCACCTCTGCCTGCTACAATATTTACCGACGGTTTTGAAAAGAGATTTCTGATTAGATTCCGATTAAATCTGAAGAAAGATGCAACAGGTGTTTTTTTTGGGGGGGGGATCATCAAGCTATTACAGTGTGAATGTGTGCACACACTAAACATGATTCACAGCAACTTGTAACGAGGAAGATGGCGTAGTGTAACTGCAGACGTTGCTTGCCAATTAGAGCCGTTGCCTGTATGAATTTACTAATTGTGCAACGAAATGGCATTCCTCCATAACATTAGACATTCTAATTCATACTGCAACCGGTGGTGTTTCCATAGGGACGGATATGGGAGGCCCATGCCTCTCCTCATAATTATAAGTGCCTGCACTGAAGCACAATGACTTGCATTGTCCTCACTTATGTTAGTATTTTTTGTCGAATTGAACTCACAGCATAAAAAACATATTTTCTTTCTCTGATATCGCAGCCCAGTAATTTGCAATATCCTAGTTACAATTTTGGGTTGCAAGTCTGCCTGCCCCCCCCTCCGAAAATGACTTTAAATGATATTAAAATGCAGAACTCTTGGTGCTTTTAACATAACAAAGTTTGTTCTGTGGAATATGAAATATTAATATTTCACAATTCAGTTGTGATGATGAAGTGCAATTTGCTTCGCTTGCATGTGATAAAATAAGTATATGCTTGCCAAGGGAGTTGCATGAGAATTAGAGACTTAGCTTGAACATCTGCTTGAAATTTTATTATCCTGTCCTACTGACAGTGTTTCCCTTGTTATTCTTCTAGACTGACAGCCGAATATTGCAATGATATTTTTATTTTAACTTTTTTATTTTTATTTGCTTGCATGAAATATATTTAGGTGAACTTTGTTTCCCTTAAAAAAAAAAGGAAGACAGAATTTAGAACCTGCTTTTGATTTCCATATATACTCTTGACATTTGTAGATGCCAGATTGAAGTGTGTAGTGTTCTGCAGCCAAGACGCACCATTGACTTGCAGTGAAATGCCAGCTGATATCTCAGTAAACAGAAATATTTGATGCTTTATTGTGTAGACCATATGAAAGCTACGTAGGCTTTCTTTGGAGAGACAAATGATCAGATTGTTAATGTCAAATAAAAAAAAAAGACAACGATGACGACAACTGTTTGCCTTTCCAATAAATAACATCAAAGACTATTTTTTTATTAACACTGATCCTAGGGAGAGAGTGGGGAAAGGAAACAGCAAGCATTTTGCAAGATTTCTTAGCACACTGAGCTTTTCGCCCTGTGACTTGAATTATTTATTGTTTTACAAATAAATACTCCACTTTCCCCCCTCAATTTGAGAGGTGGATATAAACTGAGAGAATTGCAATGAGGGGTAACATAGGAGGTGGTGTCTCACCTGCCCACCCTACAAAAGCTTAATGTTGTTGAATAAAACTGCCCCTGGGTTTTTGTTTGTTTTTGTTTTACAATGCTGATTAATTCTATCTTGATTTGCAAATTCTTCACACTGTGTATCAATGAGTTTCAGACCATCTATTCTTGAGTGCTTGCATCCACGTAATTTTGGACTCTGCCAGGGAGAAGGGTTTGAGGATTTCAGCCTTCTGCATTTACTGCTTTTGAAAGAGGAATTCAGCATTTGAAACGGAGCTATGTTTACTGCATATTTGTGCATACATTTGAAGCAGTTTCTATTTCAGTATTTTCAAGTGCCCTTATAAACGGTTGCTGCTCCCTGTTACATTTGTATCCTACTCTTCTTCCAACGAACTCAGGGTTGACGTGGTTATATCTCCCACCCAGACACTTTATTTTATCCTCATAACAACCCTATGAGTCAAGCTAGCTAGAATGAGGGAGGGAGAGAAAGTTGAACTCCATATACAACATACATTCATGGTTGAGTTCAGGTCTTCCTTGTCAAAGTTTGACCACCACTGCTATCCACAAGATTGGGGTATGTGTGTGTGACATTTAGATCCTTTCACCTAAAAGTTTCCCACATAACAGGGAACAGGCTGAACCAGAATATTTCTCTACAATGTGTGTGTGATATAGAGAAAGACGAGAGATTGTTCGCACTGTTTTTAGGCCTTCCTGCTGCTATAATTAGTGATTGGACTTTACTGAAGTTCTGTGAAGTTTTATTACCTAATCTTATGGCATTTGCCTGCATTTTTCCTAACTAACTATACATATCTATGAAATGCAAAATGGGAAACTTAATTGTAAAAAAGGGTTACAGCAATCTAATAAAGCTTTGAGAGATCGCATAAATTGATTTATGATACAATTTTATTGAGCATATACTTTTTAAAACAAAGCTAGGAAGCATCTCTTGTCATTTAAGTTCAGGATTGCAACAAAAATAAATATATGTTGCTTTAACTGATATATTTATGCTATCATTATTGGATTCCGGTTCTCCCCCGCCCTCATGCATACACTACAAGCCTACTATGCTGACCCATCTAAGTAGAAATGAAATTGACTAGAACAGGTTCAAAGTTAGCTGTAGAATAAGTCCAAATTAGAAGAGGGGGGAAGATAAATAAAAGGTTGTATTAAAGTAACAGTTCCTCAGAGTAGGCCCATTGAAATAAATAGCCTTGATTAATGTAGGTTTATTAATTCCAATATGCCTACTCTGTGTAAAAGTTAGTTGAATACAACTCAATATATCTTAGAATAGCAATTATATGTCTCAATATGGTGAATTTGGTGAGTCTGCAATAAAATGACAAGAGGATAACATTCTAGGCTTCTAAGAACACTTTTGCAGAGCTTCTGGTAGTGGATTAATATTTGCTGTTCTAAGCAATTTCCCTCATTAATCTCCATTCCAGATTTACAACAACCTGTATTTAACCAATATTGTGTGGAAACGCAAACACATCCAGTTGTCAGCAAAGGAAGGTTTGCAGCTTGCAAATCTAACTATATTTGAGTTGATGGGAGAGAGATGTGCAAATCACATATCCGTAAAAGTAGTTACCCACAAAGTATGTTTAATATCCCAGAGAAAAGGTTTTGACAACTCTAGCTGTCTCTTCCATTGTACAATAGGAGGGGTTGCAACTCTGCTGCTTCATTATTACTTAGGCTGTTGGTAAGTGATCTCTGTTTGTGAATAACTCCTTTCATGGACTATTTCTCTATTGTGTATTACGTATCATTTGGATAGGCTGGTATTTATTTGAGTAAGTTTCAAATACAGCATTTTCTATTAAAAATGGGTTAAGATTTTTCATTTACTGTATCCATCTGTGCTGTATCGCCTTTCTGTATTGCCATTCATTTGGATAAGCTGATATTTATTTGAGCAGGTTTCGTATATAGGATTTTGTATAAAACAAAAAATGCTGTGTTAAGAATGAATCTTTAAAAATATGGCATCAGGTTTCTCAGTGATGAACAAAAGTCTAGAAATATTTTAGTGATCCCCCCCCCCCCCGGATTTCATTTAGTCCTTGCTCCCTTCTCACTGCCTAAAAACATTCTAAAATACAGAATCGTTTATGGGAGAGAAACATTAAGCAAAATTGCATGAAAATGCACTTCCATAACTTTCTGAGGCAGCTTTTGTCTCAAAAAAAAGACATATGAAACTACATTTCTTTAAAAAATGTGTATTTTGAAAGGAGTTTGAAATGTGACAGAAAACGAAACGCACATTTAAATACACGTTTCCGTGCGTATTTGTTTAAGTGGCAGATTAATGTAGGAATGGTATGAATGAGCAGATGTGGAAGTATTGCAGACCAGAACAGAGTGATTCTTTCAATCTTAATGAAAATATGCTTAGACATATCTATAACCAGCACACATGCTTTGCGTGTAGAAGGTGTCTGGTTCGATCTCAGCATCGGCAAGTGAGCTTGGAAAGACTCCTGTATGAAACCCAGGATGGTGAAGGCCAGTCAGTGTAGACCAAAGTGATGGCCCTCCCAGGGCCATCTTACTCATAGGCTCTAGGGGTGGGGGGCACCCAGATGGCGGGTTCTCAGGGGCGCCAGGCTGAAAGTCCGGGGCCCGAGAGTTGAGTCCGGGGAAGAGCCTGCCCATCGGTTAGAGCACCGCGGCGGGCTCTTCTGGTGCGGGCAGCTCTGTGCTGCGAGTTCGGGAGCGACCGAGCCAGTGAGACGCTGAGGTGGCTGGCCGACTCGGCCCTCCTGCATGCCTGGGACTGGGCAGCCTGGGGGAGGGGGGTGCCAGGTGGATCTTTGCACCCTAAGACAGCCCTGGGCCCTCCAACAGGGATGGCCCACCCATGTGGTGAGATGAGGTGACCACCTCAGGTAGAAGGGTCTTCAGGGGCAGCAGATCCCAATGTCAGTCTTTGCCCCCACCTCCCCCTTGTTCCTGATATGGATCTTCATTTATCTCTTCTTCCCTGGTGGGGAGTGTTGGTTTATTGCCAAAATAACCTTGAAACGAGCCTTGAAGCACATCCTTGAGGCACGCCTAAAACATCTGCATAGGAGCAAGAATTCTCCCCAGCAACAGGTGTCTTCATCAGGGCATGTCTGGACAGATGCAGTTGAGTGTGAGGCAGGTAATGTCGGTCAGTGTGGCTGCCAAAATATGTGAAAGTGTGTGAGCCTGTCTGTCTGACCAGATGCCTGAAGGAAGCAGAGATCTGTATATAGTACCGTTTCTTATACAGTCAAACCTCAGTTGACGAACATAATCCATTCCGGAAGCCCATTAGGCTTCCAAATAATAATAATAATAATAATAATAATAATAATAATAATAATAATAATAATAATAATATTTATACCCCAGCCACTCTGGGCAGCTTCCAAAATAAATATTAAAATACTGTAATACATCAAACATTAAAAGCTT
Organism: Podarcis erhardii; assembly: GCF_964252035.2. Classification (NCBI taxonomy): domain Eukaryota; kingdom Metazoa; phylum Chordata; class Lepidosauria; order Squamata; family Lacertidae; genus Podarcis; species Podarcis erhardii. Next base: position 75,844,418 of record NC_138510.1, read on the forward strand.
CCCTAAACAGGGCTGCCTTCAGATGTCTTCTAAAAGTCTGGTAGTTGTTGTTCTCTTTGACATCTGGTGGGAGGGTGTTCCACAGGGCAGGTGCCACTACTGGGAAGGCCCTCTGCCTGGTTCCCTGTAACTTGACTTCTCGCAGTGAGGGAACCACCAGAAGGCCCTCAGCGCTGGACCTCAGTGTCCAGGTAGAACGATGGGGGTGGAGACGCTCCTTCAGATATACTGGACCGAGGCCATTTAGGGCTTTAAAGGTCAACAACCAAAGTGCGGCTTCCAATTGGCTGCAAGAGCTTCCTGCACTCAAGCGGAAGCCGCGTCAGATATTTGGCTTCCGAAAAACGTTCCAAAACCGTAGCATTTACTTCCGGGTGTTCAGTGTTCGGGAGCCGGAACGTTCCAAAACGGAGCTGTTCAGGAACCGAGGTTTGGTTATATGTAGACCAGTAGTGTTACTCAACTTGTAATGTAAATAATGAGGACTTTAGAGAAGAATTGGGTGGGTGAAGTTGTTATTCCTGTCACTGGAATTCACCAAGAGAGGGCCGGACTGCTGCTGCTGCTGTGAAGATGCAAGAAGACTTTCTGAGTAACTCTGTCGAGACAAATAAAAGAAAGCCCAAGACTTGGCACTCACACGCTAACAGGGAGGGGTGTCACATTTTTGTCATTTGCCTCAGGTGCCAAAATGCTTTGGGCCTGGCCGGCCTTCCAGATACTGTTGTTGACTCACGATCCCCACCATTCATGGCCATTAACCACACTGCCTCAGACACTATTATTATTAATTAATTTATATGCAGCTTATATGCCAAACTGCCTCAGACCAATATGGGCCAATGGACTGACTTGGTTTAAGGCAGATTTTTTTTTTTTTTTTTTTTTTGCTCCTGTTATTTATTCTGGTTGTGGGGTGGGGAGGGGGAATTGATTTCCTTGTTCAGGATATGGATTTGTCTTCGGCTTGCTTGAGCTGGGGTACAGAATGAGCACCCATGATCTAAGCAGATCAGACGTTCAGCCGCTTCTTTCAGCAGCTGCTCAAATAGCACCAAACAATTTAGGCCGGCCAGAAAAAAGTTCAATATGCCGACAGACCACACATTGATTTACACACACACACACACACACACACACACACACACACACACCCATGTGCCGTGTTATATCATTCCTTGCTCTTTGCCCAGAATTGTGTAGTACAGGGATTAGAGAGTGCTAGAGACATAGTGGTGGTTGTGTATTGGAATGTGCAGAGTAGAGAAGGCTGTCACAGCAGTCAATAAGATCTGAGAGGTGTTGACTAATTGCCTGCTAATTACACAGTAAATTGTCTAATTAAGCTGATGGTTAATTAGGGTGCGCTTGCACAGCAGTCTTGTGGAATTTTTGTCTGATGTCTAGGAAGCAGCTTGTATAATTGGCAAACTGGTAAAGACTGGCAGGAAACATGACTGGAGAGCACACTGCCAGTAGATGACAGAATAAGGAGGCATTGGAAATAAGTCTTGTCATGCGAACACTGGTGGAATTGTTAGGGTGCCATGGTTCTGTGCATTCCAGGGGCAGGGGAATGTAGCTGCTGGGATCTTGGAAAAAATTAAGGCTTAAGCTTCCATTGTTTGTGGTATATATTTTTTAATCCTTGTTTTTGAAAAATAATGGAGAACTGGTGTAAGGCTTTGACTTGAAAAGATAAATAAAAATAAAACCAGTGTTTCATCATGCTTTAGAGTGACTGAGAATCAGGTCCCAGGATGGGACTGTGTAGACCAGGGTTTCCCAAACTTGGGTCTCCAACTGTTTTTGGACTACAACTCCCATCATCCCTAGCTAGCAAGACCAGTGGTCAGGGTGATGGGAATTGTAGTCCAAAAACAGCAGGAGACCCGAATTTGGGAAACCCTGGTATAGACCAAAGCAGCCTTCTTTTGAATATCTTGTGTTGGGTCAACCAGGGTAGTGATCAGGTTTAGTCCTCCCACAGCAGCGCCCCTGACTGCCTCTCTTGACCTTTCTCCTACCTGCATAAAAGAATCACTTCTATACATTCTCTTTGGTTGTTCAATTTATTTTAAGTATTTTGATGCTCCCCTTGAAATATATCCCCCAGGTGGTTTATGAAAAGAATAAAGCAATTACATTTAAGTACAAATAATATCGTAAGCTAAGATTGTGTCTGAAAAGCTTGGGGAGATAAAATAAAATAAATAAAAAGGTTTTGCCTGGCACTGAAAGGATAATAAGGTATGTAAATTTCTCTGGTGCACCACCACTAAGAAGGCCCACTCGGGTTGAGCTCTGTGTGTGTGTGTGTGTGTGTGTGTGTAATTAAAACTAAGCATGAGTGGCAGGAGGGTGGAGCTAAACCCTCCTTCTCTGCACTTTCTCCCAAGCTATGAGGTTTCTGATCTTCCCACAATATCTACGTTCTCTTTCAAAACCAGGCAGGCACCTCATTCCTAACCCACATGTTGGTTCTCATGCATCTGTCCTTAGTTTGCAGATTCCCTAGAGCTGAATGCATCAGTCCTATACCTGGTCCATGTGACTTTCATACTTGTTCACCCGCCAATCCAGCCTGTTCCATATCTGCACTAATCACATTCTAAAACAAAAGTTCTCAACATTCCCCCCCCCCATATAGGTATAGATTTTAAGCATGCTTTCTCTCAAAATTATATGTTTAGAACATATTACATTTGTTGAAACACCAACAACTGGGAAACACTGGCCTGCGAGTGCTCCAATTGGAGAACAGCCTTTACCAAAGGTGTCATGAGCTTCGAAGACACTTGAACTCAGGACGCAAGGGAGAAATGCGCTAAGAGGAAGGCACACTTGGCAAACCCTCACCATGATCAGCTCCTGCCCAGAAACCTATGTCCCCACTGTGGAAGGATGTGTGGATCCAGAATTGGCCTCCACAGTCACTTATGGACTCTCTGTTAAGACCGTGTTCATGGAAGACAATCTAACTCTGCTACGAGTGATCGCCAAAGAAGAAGACATCTGAGCCAAGGATTCTGACAGAACATCTGGGATGTTTGAAAGCCATTGGAAAACTTAGCTTCCAATTTGCACATTAGTCCAGGAGATGTTGATCAGTCACACTGAAATTCCAGAGGTTGAATTTCTCAAGCATTTATAAGTCTATTGTGTTCTCTCTCTCTCTGTCTCTCCTTTCTTTCCTCAATTAAAATTGATGATCCTTTTTACTCTTACTGCTTACTTTTAGGCTGTGTAAGAGTTAGGGTTACCTGTCCTCGGAGTAACCCACCACCTGTTCTCGGGGGGTTACTTGAGCAATGATGCAGCCAAAGCAACAACAGGTAGTTTTCTCCAATGATGGGTAATTCTATCTGACTGACTCTCCATCTAGCTGTCTAATCAAATTTTCAAGAGAAATTACAAAAGGAAGAGGAGTAATGGTAAGATACTATTATATATGGCAATTAATGTTTAGAATAATGCTTATTTTCAAATAGCTTTATTAATGAGCTAGATTAATAAATTCTGATTTAGCAAATATAATGCATATAAATGCAAAAATAGAAAATTGTACTGCACATCACTAGTGTCTTTAAAATGGCAGGGTGAAATGGTTAAGTTGAAAAAGGTATTTTCTTTCTTTCTTTCTTTCTTTCTTTCTTTCTTTCTTTCTTTCTTTCTTCTCTTTCATTTTAAACCTTGACAATCTGAGTTACTCTCCAGTGTCTAGACAGTGTCCTTATCAACTTCTTTCCTCATGTCCTTGGTTGAGGGCATAGGACTTTCATCCCCCACAAGGGGTGAAGTCTCCCATAACAGATGCTTCTCAACTCTTTTCCCCTTTCCTCTGGTAGTAAGTTTAGAGGCAGCTCTGTGATCTTTTTGATGTCAAGTACCAGCAATCTGGTTCTCTTTTGCTTTGACTTTCTGCCGTGAACTTTTTGCTGATTTTATTTTATTTTATTTTTGCTGCATGTGTGTTGCTGGCTCTGATTCTTCAAAATTTGTTTTAGCAGACCATTGAGTATTCATTTTGTTTGTATTGTGGTTTTACTGTTGTTTTCCTTGTTTGGGTGTTTGTACTGTACCACCCCTCTGGTTTGTTTTATGGCTCAAGGTGGTTGGCATTGGTCAAGATCCCATGGTCAGAATTGGACACTGTAGATTGATAAACACATAAATATTAATAAATAAATAAAAATATAGGCTGCAGCCATTGGGAAACTTTATTTATTATGGGCCATATCAAATGCATTTGTTCTGTTAGTGCAGGCATAGTCAAACTCCAGCCCTCCAGATGTTTGGGACTACAACTCCCATCATCCCTAGCTAACAGGACTATTTGTTCTTGCACAGTGAAACTGAGCCAGTGTGGTGTAGTGGTTAAGAGCGGTAGATTCGTAATCTGGGGAACCGGGTTTGCGTCTCTGCTCTTCCACATGCAGCTGCTGGGTGACCTTGGGCTAGTCACACTTCTTTGAAGTCTCTCAGCCTCAATCACCTGACAGAGTGTTGTGGAGGAGGAAGGGAAAGGAGACTGTTAGCCGCTTTGAAACTTCTTCCGGTAGTGATAAAGCGGGATATCAAATCCAAACTCTTCTTCTTCTTCTTTCTCTAACTGGCACCTCTTTGAGACTGCTTTGAGACTCCTTAAAGGTAGTGATAAAGTGTGATATAAAATCCAAAACTCTCCCTCTCTTCTCTTCTTCCTTCCCTGCTTCCCATTTGCATGCATTTCATCCTCGCCAAATCTGCTCTGAAGGGTTGGGGAGAAACCCAGAACAGATATAGTGGGGGGAGAAGAGGAGAGAAAGCTCCCCTGAGGAAGTAGGAGTCCTTACGCTGACAGAACAAGTCATTTCTTTGGATACAACCCAATGCTTGCAGAATTTATTATATATCTGAAAAGTATTCCAGGCATTATTTAAGGTGTTGACGTTGAGGGCTATGCCAGAAAGAAGGGAACTTAATAATACAACTTTAAAAATGCATTGCCCACATTCTGTATTCATGTTTACTGTAAATGTCTTGATCTATTTAACTTCTCATAGAGAAAATATTATTGACCAAAGGGATGATGCACGCCTTAGAAATTCTAGAATGAAAAATGGGGGGGTTTATAAGTTGTTTTGTCATAAATGAGAAAGGAGTCAAGGGAGGGGAAAGAGGTTGAAATCGCGCCAGCACGTCTAGCAAATCTATGCTCCCATGCATCTTTTTTGGCTACATCTTGCCCCATTTGTGTGATTAGCATTTTCATTTTAAAACATGACAGTTTTCAGAGGAAGCTGTAAAAATTTCAACCTGTGGTTTTCAATTATTGATTTTTTTTTCCATATTGAAACTGTATTTCAGGCAGGTTTTCTAGGTGATTTCTGAGGGAGGGAACACTTCACAGCTAATTCTTTACTGAAAAGGTTGTGCATTGCAAATAATCTTCATGTGAGTTCTTCCCAGTGTTTGGTGGATTGTTGGGAATATTCTATTCCTTCCCAGGAGCAAAAGCTTAATGGTCTGGGATTTGCAATGGCAATATTCATAGCAATGTATTGTGGACTACATAAAGGTTAAGTAAATAGCCTGCAAAATTAAATGGCTTAAAAAATATAGAGAGAGGTTGTCCTCCTAGGGTTTCCCCTTCTCACCCCATGCAACTACTAAGCTCTCTTTTCAGTTTCCCATCCCCATTTCTGAAGCCACTTCCCTTCTGTTCTGCAGCTGTGCTTGACCTCATGTCCATTCCTCCTTCTCCTTCTGCACAACCCACCATCCTTGCACACAAACAACATCCATCATAACCTCCAGCATCTTCCTCCTTCCCGCACATTGAAAGTACCCATCTCACAAAGTATCCATCTCACCTTCTGTTGCATTTGAAGCAAAGCAAAACACGAAAATGACACCAAAGACATCAGTAATACATTCTAGACTTTGGACATATCATCAGTGGGGTTTTTTTTTCTCTTCTTCTAGAAAAATAGGTGCTTGTTCTCACCATGAAATTTTTACAGTAAGCGTCACACTTTTTAACCAAAACAGAGAGAGGTGTCGGCACTATGTACCCTTGTGTACCCCCTGAAGAAAAAACAACACTTATAATATAAATGATAACAAGTCTAGAAAAATGAAAACACACCTCACTGCAGGAGCTTCCTGCATATTCACAATAAATCCGCTCCACTTCCCAGTGGGGAGGAGTTGCGGTGGACCGTGTGGCCACCCCACTCCCCGGGTCTGTTTAAGCCAAGGCGCAAGCTGTAGGGCTTCCTCTTTGGCTCGCTTCCTCAATTACCTGCCCTCCCTCCCTATTTTGCAGGTTTTAGGCACTGGTCATGCTATGGACCTCGGTTGGTCGCCGTTAAGGGGCCTGGTAGGAATTTTTCCACTTGGCAACTTGGCACTGGCCATTTGGTTTTCACCTACCTCATAGCAATCGTCACAACTTTGTTAGGGTTGCGGTTAGGCATTGTTTTACCTTGTGATAGGGGAGGGGAGGTGTGGCCATCACCTGCCCTCCAAGCTTAAGGGTATTCTGTTAAAGGAATCCAGGGGTGTTGATCTTGTCCGAAGCCCGGGTCGGGGCCTAGGGACATGACACGACCCCGACTGGAACACCCGGGGGGAGTTCATGTTGGTCGGCATCGACAGGGCTCCTCCATCCGGTGGTTTACCCTTACCAGACTTCCTGCACATCAGGTAGGAGTCAGATATAGTCAGGTCCAATCAATGCCTAAGCCAATACCGCTCACATTCTGTAATTCCATAAAGTTGTGGCCAAATTTGCCCAATAACATAAACCTAATATCCGTGTCCTTGTGTGTGTTATTTCTCAGCAAGGGGGTGGCTACGGGGTCTTGACACGCAAGTTACACTTGCCTCTTGCCACCTTCAAATTCTGCCCCCTCCCAACTTTTACACTCTGCTTATCTGAGTTTAGATTTCAGATACCTCAGAGCACAGATCACTCATTTGCCTAGTTGTTTTCCCCCTGTAACTTTTTATTGAATTTTTCACAATACAATAAAAGAAACAAACTAATCTACAGAAAATAAAGAGAAAAAAGAAACTAAAAAGAAGAAACAGAAAAAGAAGCTACAAGATTCTCCCTCATCCCTAAATCTTAACTTTCATCGCCTACAGAGAAAGATGTGCCCTCCCACCTCTCACCTTTGCTTATTTTGTTCTGAACATTACCTGTGCTTCCTTTCTCACCGCATGTTTATAGCGCCAAAGATTGCTCTCGGATAACCCTTCAAGATGTTTAAATGGTTTTTGCCTTAGCTTTGGGCAGGTGGGGGGAGGCTCATTATGAATAACAGAAGAATCCTTGAGCTAGTTCAAGGTGATATATAAAACAGTGGTGCTGTGGAATGATAGGAGTTGGTTGGCTTAGGAAGGTTTTCTCATAATAATTTTAAAAAAATGGCATGCATATGCTCATGAACAAATTATGTTGCTCCATTGTGGAGCCAGTGTGGTAGATGAAGGCAAGCAAGCCATATTACAGCATCTTGCCACAGCCAGAGGCACTCTTATTTGTACAGGAAATATTATGACAAGGAGCGGAGTGTTGGCGGAACATCCAGTGTGCAGGTAGTTTGCTATTCTCAGCATGCATCTACTTGAGGAAAGGAGCTACTTAAGGAGAAATTGCATTGCCATACGAGGGGGCTTGCAATCACTTCAGGACTGAAATGCACACGGAAGTTAATTGGAGTTTGGAATGTGGGGTGCATGAAGATGGGAAGGAAGGCCATAGTGCAACCGTAATAAAGCGTCGCCTCTCCCACAACATGGTCCTCTGTGTCCAGCAGTGAAGGCTGAAGCTCGTCCTAGCTCGATGTCTCTTTGTTCAAGTTGACTCACAGCTCTCCTCCTCCCCCCCCCTCCCCAGAGGTATATCATGGCATTTTAATTTGGACTTAAAGTAAGTTTGAAATGAAGGCAACAAAACACAGCAATACGGCAGGCTCGCTAAAGGAATAAAGAAGCTGGCTGATTACAATCCTAGCATGCTTGTGGGACAGCTAAACCGCCCAAGGAGAAGCTTACTAACTGTATCATTTGCAAGTTAGATATATTGCATATACATAGTTGTCAGGGAAATATATGCACTTGTACTCAACTGGAATTTGATTAGAAACTTGAAGGGCTTCCATGCAGGAGATAAATGGAAACAATGGTGCCATAATGCTTTCCCTTTCCCTTTCCCCCTTTTTTTTTAAGTCCGGGGCATAGTTTGTTTGCCTGTTGTATTTTTGCAGGAAGAGTATATTGTATAAACATAAATGTCTATCAGTGCCACTTGAGCATAATGAAGACAGAATGTTCAGGCAACACTCTGAAACAGAAGTCTCTGCTAGGTGCAACTCTGACAGAACGCTGGTGTTTTTCAATGGTACACAGACAGCCTGTTGTTGCATACATGCATCTTCACAGCATCCTTGTTCATGTATACAGGAAACTTGATAGGGTCTTAGACCCCAAGGGTCATCTAGTCCAACCCCCTGCATTGCAGGAATCTCAGCTAAAGATCAGTGACCTCTGCTTGAAAACCTCCAAGGAAGGAGCCACCCAAACCTCCCAAGGGAGACCGTTCCAATGTTGAACAACTCTTACCATCACAAAGTTCTTCTGAAGTTTAGTTGGAACATCCTTTCTGGTAATCTGAAGCCATTGGTTTGAGTCCTACCCTCCAGAGCAGGAGAAAACAAGCTTGCTCCATCTTCCATGTGACAGCCCTTCAGATATTTGAAGATGACTATCATCTCTCCTCTCGGTCTCCTCTTTTCCAGGCTAAACATCCCCAATTCCATCAACCTTTTGTCATAAGGCTTAGTTTCCATACACTTGATCATCTTGGGCAACCTCCTCTGTACACATTCCAGCTTGTCAATGTACTTCTTAACTTGTGGTGCTCAGGAAGTATTCCAGGTGTGGTCTGACCAAGGCAGAATAGAGTGGCTGAGACATGAGATTGTGGATATTTGAAGAGCACATAGAAACCACAGTGGACATATTTGGCCTTGGCTCTAGTGTAACTTCAGTTTCCCATGGGAATTATAATGGGCAGGTCTCTAGTGTGTAGCTTTGCCCTTGTTGTGGGTATTGTTACACTCCACCCTCCCACCCATCCCTGCATGGTTATTTATTGCAGTTGCAGTGCTTGCTTTACAGCAGAAAGGTAGAGTCTTCTCTTGGGTGGACTTCTGCCTAACCCGGCCCTGATCATTGTTTCATTCCAAGGCAGTATGTACTTCATTTATGGAGAGACGAATTATATCCTCCATGAAGTATATGCAAAGTGTACTGGAAATTACTTTCAGTTTTGTTGTTGTTGTTGTTTAGTCATTTAGTCATATTTGAAGCAAATATTGCTTGCCCCTTCAGGTAATTCCTCATGAGTTCATAAGTAAATAAATCTGTATAGCCCTTCCAATCCAAATAACTTTATTGTGCTAGCCATTGGCCTTGACAAATCTGAATCCAAAACAAATACAAGCAAAAGGGGTGTCATGCCACAAATAATGGTATCTATTTAGATCTCTGTGTCTCCCTTACAGTTCGCTGATATATTGTCCTGGGTCTTCTTTCTGATTTTTTTGGCCGCCAAAGCAAAAAGGGCGACTTTATGAGTCACTGAAGCATTTACATCGTTAAGAAGCCATAGGACCTTCTCTGGCGGGGAGAGAAATCTTTCCTGTATGGACAGTAAGATGAGAAATCTTCTCCTGGGTCCAATGTATAGTTAGCAATATAGTAAATAGTGCAAGATGTCTTCCACCTGCAGTTGCCCACATATACAGAGTCTGTCTTCGTACGGTACTCTGTTATATCATCCGTCTAGGATGGCAGAGGGCATAGCTTGGAAACACAGCTCAGTAAAAGCAGATCTAAGTGAGGCTGGCAGGAGATTCAACAGGTCTAAAATGTACCATTTTTAGAAGGGGGAACCAAGGAGAGCATTGAGAGGTTTTGATCGCTTGCAGATCACATGGTGATTCTGTCCAGTAGCACCAATCCCTTAATTGGCATTTGTTTGTGTATATAACCTCCTCTAGTTTATGGAAATAATATGAGTTCAAATAACGTTGGGTGTTAGATTTCCGCCATTGGCTGTTCTCCAATTCTGCATAGCACAGGATTGGTGAGCGCTCACAAGGAATGGAGGACAGTCTTTTCAGGTAATTAAATCTGGTGCAATCTGCTCTTGCAGTTAACGTTGGCCATCCAGCTACATGCGTTAGAGTGCAGCTGCTGTTCCCTTGGGTAAAGAAAACAATCTCTTGAGAAATTGGATTTGCACCATTTCTAACCCTAATATCGCACTCTCATCCTCGCCCAAGATTTCAACTCCATGAAGCATTTGAGGGATCAGTTTACTGCCAAATATTTTTAGCGCGGGCTCAAACTGTTTCCAACCCTTAGTGAAGTAAAACTTCACCAGAGGCCCAATCTCTCTCTGTGCTCCGGATTTTACTACCTTGATGTGCCGCTTCCAAGTCTATGTTTCACTAAAAAGCACTCTGAGATATTTGAAAACACGGGTTTGCTCTAGCTCATGGTGCTCAAGGGTCCATTAATATTGGGGGCTACGTTTTCCAAAGACCATGGTTTTTGATTTGGAGGTGGTCTTGCTTACAATATGAATTGAGAGCCTCCAGGAGGTTTTTAAGGTCCAGACAGCAAAGAGAAGGTAAAGTAAAGGTAAAGGGACCCCTCACCATTAGGTTCAGTTGTGACCGACTCTGGGGTTGCGGGCGCTCATCTCGCTTTATTGGCCGAGGGAGCCGGTGTACAGCTTCTGAGTCATGTGGCCAGCATGACTAAGCCACTTCTGGTGAACCAGAGCAGCGCACGGAAACGCCGTTTACCTTCCCGCCAGAGCAGTACCTATTTATCTACTTGTACTTTGACGTGCTTTCGAACTGCTAGGTTGGCAGGAGCAGGAGCAGGGACTGAGGAATGGGAGCTCACCCAGTCGCAGGGATTCAAACCACCAACCTTCTGATCGGCAAGTCCTAGGCTCTATGGTTTAACCCACAGCCCCACCTGTGTCACACGAAAGAGAAAGAAGGACTATATTGCCCGCATACAGCAGGCAGGACACCTTCCTGTTTCTAAATACCAGAGAGGGTAAATGAGCTTGGGCTAAATGTAGAGCTATATCATTGATGTAGAAGTTGAAAAGCGAGAGGGCTAAAATGCAGCATTTTTTTACAGCACTAGTTGACTTGAAAAATTGAGACAAGCAGCCATTTAGGCCCACCCTGACTCTCGTGTTGGTATTGCTGCACAGCTCTCAGATCAACGGGAGGAGTCTATGTTCTATATTGGTGTTTAGGAGTTTCTCCCACAATCTGGTACGATTAATGGAGTCAAAGGCAGCGGGTAAATCTATATAAGCAAGCAAATGACTTACTTTTGAATTCTGGTATACAATAAGTATATCCACTGTGTTCATTTGTATAGTTCACCCACTGCTCTTAAAATGTTTAAAAGGGAAGCGTACATGGTGGAGGAGGACTCTTGTAGCTTGTACCCGGCGCATTGCTATTACCAGAGCTTAAGGGAAAACATTTGGTTTATTTCATGGATTTTCAAGTAGATAAGGCTGCAAGCCATGATCAAAATCTATAATAAAGATCCCAGTAAAGGCAAGTATTGACTTAAAATGGTTTGAATCTCTTACACACTGTAGAAGTGCTGGATTAGCATCAATGATTGAATTAGGTAAAATTGACATTTCCATGGTTTATTTCCTGCACAGTTTTGTCAATTTTCCAGCCATATACACAGTAAGGCTCTGGTGTGAAAATACCACCCAGCAGCACCATTTGACAATTTTTGTGTGTTGTGTGAGGAAGCAATTTTTGTTTGTCTGACTAATATCTCGGTCCTGATATGAATTTCTTAGATGGGTCCAATCTGTGGAGTTTACTTAAAAGTGAGCATGTCTAAAATTGCAGAGGAAGAAAAAAGATATACCAGTTCATATGTACAGCTAATGCTTTCCAGGGAACTATATTGGGGCCATCCATAAAAAGTATACTTGTATACTCATGTGTGGGACTCTAACCATTATTGCTAAATTGGCAACCATTTTTAGACTCATCTTGATTGCAAGGATTGCTACAAAGTCATGCACCTTGCTGCCATACATTAACTTGACACAATTCTGTGAAGGAAACATTGACAGTGCTAGAGCACATGTGCCCAAACATGATTACAGTGAACAGAAACTATATATCTATATCTGTATTTCTATAGACATAAGACATGCAACAGTTGCATAAACTGAGAATAAAAGTAAAACAACAGTATATACTCAGATAAACATTTCTGAATATATGAACCACAGGGTTCTGTATAGCCATATGGCTCATTCTTCACATAATCAATAAAATCACACTTACTACTTTTGAATTTGTGTCACTTTGCAAAATAATGCTGTATGCCAAATTGCATTATACTATTGATCCATAGTCATTGTAGTGATTTCTATGTCCCGGCAATGGTGGTTCATGTAGCAGCTAATAAGTTTTATTAATTCTTTATTTTTATTTTGCAACATATCTTGGCTATACAAATTAAGTAGAGTTCAGTCCTGGACTCACTGGAATTATCTGCCTTGTAATTAAATATAATTCTGTAAATACAATTTTCTTAAAAAACAAAAAAACAAAAAACATTTATGGACACTTGCACCACATGTGCTGATATGTCCCTATAATGGGAACAGAAGCTTTTGTGCTTTGTATGCTCTGTCCATATGTTGTTATCCTGAAATAATGAAGAAAGGGTCATTTTGCTTTACAGAAGTCCTGTAAGTGGATCCAGATTTTTATCTCATAGGAGTTTATACCAGTGAACCTTATTAATGTTTACATAAGGCAGTGGTTCTCAAACCTTTTTCTCTGGGCCACACTTTCAGAATAAAAATTTCCTTGCACCACGCCAGTTTTTTTATTGATAAGAAATACATTGGAAAACGAAAAGAAACAACTCCTAGTGGTGCTTGATTTATAAGATCTACTTTATAATTTGATTATAGGACATCTAGAAAGTATAAAACAATGCAGCCACATAAGAACACGAATCATTCCCAAAATATAATTATAAAGGAGCCTCTTACATCTGCACTTTAAGTATGTAAACAAACTCAACGAGATATGTGACCTTGCTTTTGCTGGGTAATTTCATTTCTATTAGGTCTAATTTGAGATGAACAAATTCATCTCCTAATCAACACAAAGAAGTCTTTCTCTTTTCTGATACTGATGACATACTATACTACAGTGAAATGTTTAAATGTTCCATTGTTTGCCCTTGCATCTTCCTGCCACACTTGCCATCTTCTCCTGCCACACCAGAGTGGTGGAACACACCCCTTGAGAACCACTGGCACAAGGTGTCTCCATCCAGAATCCTCTCTACAGAAAGTGACCTTTCTTCTGCCTTTTTGTTGTTACTAAGATGTCGTTATGCTCCTGCTTTGTGTTAATATGAAATCATAGCGAGGCTGTTTTTCTTGCTCAGAGCATAGTACCAACCAGAATAAGGACCAAAATAGAGTACATTTTTTAATGTTTCAGTTTTACTCTTGGAATGTACAGCAGCTTTGATGGGGTTTGGGAAGTTTCACCGGAACCATTGTGTGGAGGGGAAAGCTTAACTCCCTCTCCCTCTGTGCAGCGGTCTTGATTCGTATTAGGGGGACGAGGACGTCACTGCTTTTTTAAAACAACAACAACAGTCAGAGACATTAAAGGAATCATTTAATGTATTATGTAGCCTGGATCTGAATGTCATACAGATGGAAGTTTTTCATCTGCTAATGGTGCGCAATCTTTGCATAGTGTTGCCCTCCAAAATGTGGCTGAACTGCAGCTCCACTGGGCCTAGGAAACATTAAGGACAGTCTAATCCCTTATATCCCTGTCCTATCACAGAAATCTTTAGGGGAGTCACTGTTAGTTTGTTCGTATGCACAGCTTGGATCCATCAGGAGCTATGTGTTTAGCATTGTGGGCCAAATTTTATGGAATGCCCTCTCCCTGCTGAACTTCTAGCACCTGCTGAATTTTTGATTTTATTATTTTATTTTAACTGATTTTTGCTTCCTTTTATTATGTCTAAATCATGGACATAAGGGACCACAAGCACCATCTAATCGAACCCCATGCAATGCAGTTATCTTTTTGCCAACATGGGGCTCGAACTCGCATCCCTAAGATTATGAGTCTCATGTTCTACCAGCTGAGCTATGCCTTGCTATCTGCTTAGAGTTAACTGTAGTTAAGCAGCAGTAAGTTTTAAACAGCTAACTAAATAAAAACACAGAGATTCGTGATATTGTGGGGGCAGTGCAATCACGATCCTTTTGCAGCTATTTGGATCTTATTGATCACACAAGTAACAGAGAGCACGGCCATTCTCTTCCTCCAGTGTATGCCTGTTTATGGATCATGAAAAAATAATCCTAGCACTTGGTTGTTTTCTTCTTTTTCTTTTTGAAATCTCCAGGTATTTTTTGTCCTAGGTCTTGGATACTAAGGCACATTTATAAAATCACGGATATAAAGAATTAACATGAATCTAATTTTGCAATCTAAAGCATGATTGAAATGCGTACTTGCATTAGCCTTGGTAGATGACTGCGTTTAAGAGTCTGCATTTCACTATGGTGTTTTCGTCTGCCGTAGTTTCCCATTATTATTATTTTTTTAAAAAAACCCTCAATAAAAGATAATTAATTTTTTTAAGCAGGACTTGCTTCTGCATAGATGTGCACTGTGAGGCTTGCTTTTTGAAAGCCGGCGCAATCAAAACATAAACATGGTGCAGTGTTTCCATGTATTAAATACTAATAGGTGCACTGTGGGTTGGCCATGCCGAAGATTAATCTAGGAAAAGCTACAATGTTAACAGAAGCAGCTGCTTGCAAATTGGTTTCAATAGTTGGTTCCATTTAGGTCTCAAATAAGTTTTCACTTTGTTTAAAAAGGAACTGGGCTATTTTAATCCCCGCTCCCTCCCCTTAGGAGAGTTTAATGGGGCTGGTTTTTCTAACAGCAATCCGGAGGAAAATATTGTAATGATGGATCACAATTTGAATTACAAAATAGCCTCTAGGAACAGCTCTAAATACATTGATTATGTGGCTATCCTAAGAGACAACAGTAATTAAAATTATGCCACAGATTGGATCAAGACATGTTAATATTTAATTAGGCAATAAGTGAGTCTTGAACAGGTGTCCATTGTTGTTAAGGGCTTTACTAGTGTGTGGGTAAATTCTGCCTTAAGCAAAGAGTCGCCTCTTTGATTGTGCGCAAGTGTGAATGTTGATGCTTAATTGGCAAGCAGCGCAGCCGTGATCTTTGAATGTATGTGTGGGCCTGGTATTGTTTTAACGCTTTCTCTCTCCTTCATATATTGCTGTGGCTCGTGGCCTTTCTTCTTGTGCTTACACTTTCTGAGCTTCATGTATCTCAGTGACCCTTAGGGAACTACCCAGACTCACCCCAAGCCTGGCAGGGCTTTGCACAGCAGTAGGACTATGGCCATATCCACAAGGTTGTTGTGCATGGCAGCCAGGTGGGGAGCAAGCAGGACTCCTCTCCCCTGGAAAGCCCCATTTCCGGGCAGTGCCAGTGGGGACCAGACCAGTGCAGGAACACCAACTCTAGTGGCAGAGGTTTCTTCAGCCCCCTCAATATTCCTTAGCAGGGGGCTCACTCACCCAAACACTGAGGAGGCAGAGGAGGCTGGACTGTCTAGTAAGGTTGCACCAGCCTTTGCAGCATCTCCCAACACTTCTGCTAGGCCTGCATGGCCTTGGAAGACGTGTGTGACATCACATGCTGTGTGGTGCATGTGATGTCACACACAGACGTGCCACGCACTGCCCCCAATCTTGGAGGCAGCTCAGCACTTGTGCACCAGTGGCACTTCCACTCACATGTTTGGCCGGGGGAAAGGGCAGCTCTTGGCCATCGGGATCAACTCTAGTTTCACTCTGTAAGCAGGAGGCCAGTGGAGGTTGGCAGGGATGGGAGGAATACACCTCCATCAAACCGATTCCCCCTGCTCTCCAGTCAGGTGCCAAGGAGGATCACTCTGGCAGCTACAAAGTCCACAGTTCAAATCTCACAATTCCACCAGTGGGAGAGATGAGAAGCAGGACACGTGCCATTAGATTTGCCAAAAGTCTAGTTCCATCAGTCCACCTCCCACCCCTGATCTGTTTCTGTGTCACCTGGTCATTGTAAGAACTACTGTTTAGGAATTAGTCCTCGAGTTTGCTTTTATGCCTTTTCCCTCCATCTCTCCTTTCTCTTGTTTCCATATGCTGTTGTTGTTTTTAGGATGCAAGCAAGCTTCTTTGGGCATGGGTGGAGAACTAGCTGTGTGTGGTTCTTCAAAAGTTGACCATAGATTTCTGCTCCAGAACAGTGACAGAGAGAGAGAGAGAGAGAGAGAGAGAGAGAGAGAGAGAGAGCGCATCAAAACAGCTCATGTTTCTCTTATTGTTAAAGCACTATTAAACCAATCCAAATGAGGACTGATTGCACTGGTTGTGCAGGAGTCTTCCTTTAATGCCACAAGCACAATAAACATTTAGTGGTGGTAGAAAGGCCACAGTTGGTAACTGATTAAGATTGAGGAGTTGTCAGAGGATTTCAAGAGCAGTCATTAGTGTTATAGCACCTTGTTTTAATGTGAATACATAACACTGTCAATGTCTCTCAGGTTGTTTTTCAAAGTTCTGCATTTTCCCTGCCTGACGTTTGCTATCAATAATAATTGGCTTCCTGCAATTTGTCTGTCTGAGCTTAAGCAGTAATATGAAACACAGGCCATTCATATTAGTAGGTTTTTTGTTTCTTTTTTTAGCTGGGCTTTCTTGTTTCTTTTTCCCCCCTTCCAAGCTAAACTTTCTATAAGAATGATTTAACCCCTGTCAAGTGAGTCAAATCCATATTTCAAATAGTTTTCTGTTTAATGTTATTGTAAATCAAAGGCATAATGAATTCTCTGTAATTAGTTCCTCCTACCTTGTTTTCTGCAAATGGACATCCTGGCAGGCAGCTAAGGCTGCAAATCCTGCTTAGTTATGCTTGCATGAGACCCATGGAAATGGCTGGGATTTCAGTGCAATTTAACTTTATGTAGATTTAAAGCATGGCATTACACATGCCAATGTTGCCAATGCCTCACAATAGATTTGGGCATTATTTCTGGTTTATATCTTCATTTGTAGAGGTAACCAGCCAGATTGAACCTTTGTCTTCATCATGGCTTTGATCCTAGTTGAAATGGTAGCCAGTAGCTATGATGGTAAGACTGGGATTGTGCAAGTGGCATTGGCTGTTAGTTGTTGTTTTTTTTCTACACTTGTTTTTGGACTATTGTCATAAGGTACAGAAAGTTTGGATAGCTAGACTTCCTACAAAAGTTGTGGCCCTCCCACCAGATGTCAAAGAGAAGAACAACTACCAGACTCTTAGAAGACATCTGAAGGCAGCCCTCTTTAGGGAAGCTTTTAATGTTTAACAGACTGTTGTTGTTTAGTCGTTTAGTCGTGTCTGACTCTTCGTGACCCCATGGACCAGAGCACGCCAGGCACTCCTGCCTTCCACTGCCTCCCGCAGTTTGGTCAGACTCATGTTCGTAGCTTCGAGAACACTGTCCAACCATCTCGTCCTCTGTCATCCCCTTCTCCTTGTGCCCTCCATCTTTCCCAGCATCAGGGTCTTTTCCAGGGAGTCTTCTCTTCTCATGAGGTGGCCAAAGTATTGGAGCCTCAGCTTCTCGATCTGTCCTTCCAGTGAGCACTCAGGGCTGATTTCCTTAAGAATGGATACGTTTGATCTTCTTGCAGTCCATGGGACTCTCAAGAGTCTCCTCCAGCACCATAATTCAAAAGCATCAATTCGTCGGCGATCAGCCTTCTTTATGGTCCAGCTCTCACTTCCATACATCACTACTAGGAAAACCATGGCTTTAACTATACGGACCTTTGTTGGCAAGGTGATGTCTCTGCTTTTTAAGATGCTGTCTAGGTTTGCCATTGCCTTTCTCCCAAGGCGTCTTTTAATTTCGTGACTGCTGTCACCATCTGCAGTGATCATGCAGCCCAAGAAAGTAAAATCTCTCACTGCCTCCATTTCTTCCCCTTCTATTTGCCAGGAGGTGATGGGCCCAGTGGCCATGATCTTGGTTTTTTTGATGTTGAGCTTCAGACCATATTTTGCACTCTCCTCTTTCACCCTCATTAAAAGGTTCTTTAATTCCTCCTCACTTTCTGCCATCAAGGTTGTGTCATCTGCATATCTGAGGTTGTTGATATTTCTTCCGGCAATCTTAATTCCGGCTTGGGATTCATCCAGCCCAGCCTTTCGCATGATGAATTCTGCATATAAGTTAAATAAGCAGGGGGACAATATACAGCCTTGTCATACTCCTTTCCCAATTTTGAACCAATCAGTTGTTCCATATCCAGTTCTAACTGTAGCTTCTTGTCCTGCATAGAGATTTCTCAGGAGACAGATGAGGTGATCAGGCACTCCCATTTCTTTAAGAACTTGCCATAGTTTACTGTGGTCGACACAGTCAAAGGCTTTTGCATAGTCAAGCAGAAGTAGATGTCTTTCTGGAACTCTCTAGCTTTCTCCATAATCCAGCGCATGTTTGCAATTTGGTCTCTGGTTCCCCTGCCTCTTCTAAATCCAGCTTGCACTTCTGGGAGTTCTCGGTCCACATACTGCTTAAGCCTGCCTTGTATAATTTTAAGCATAACCTTGCTAGCGTGTGAAATGAGTGCAATTGTGCAGTAGTTGGAGCATTCTTTGGCACTGCCCTTCTTTGGGATTGGGATGTAGACTGATCTTCTCCAATCCTCTGGCCACTGCTGAGTTTTCCGAATCTGCTGGCATATTGAGTGTAGCACCTTAACAACATCATCTTTTAAAATTTTAAATAGTTCAGCTGGAATATCATCACTTCCACTGGCCTTGTTATTAGCAATGCTTTCTAAGGCCCATTTGACTTCACTCTCTAGGATGTCTGGCTCAAGGTCAGCAACCACACTTACCTGGGGTATACGAGACATCCATTTCTTTCTGGTATAATTCCTTTGTGTATTCTTGCCACCTCTTCTTGATGTCTTCTGCTTCTGTTAGGTCCTTACCACTTTTGTCCTTTATTATGGTAATCTTTGTACGAAATGTTCCTTTCATATCTCCAATTTTCTTGAACAGATCTCTGGTTTTTCCCATTCTATTGTTTTCTTCTATTTCTTTGCACTGCTCGTTTAAGAAGGCCTTCTTGTCTCTCCTTGCTATTTTTTGGAAATCTGCATTCAATTTCCTGTATCTTTCACTATCTCCCTCACATTTTGCTTGCCTTCTCTCCCCCGCTATTTGTAAGGCCTCGTTGGACAGCCACTTTGCTTTCTTGCATTTCCTTTTCATTGGGATGGTTTTAGTTGCTGCCTCTTGTATAATGTTACGAGCCTCCATCCATAGTTCTTCAGGCACTCTGTCCACCAAATCTAAATCCTTAAACCTGTTCCTCACTTCCACTGTGTATTCATAAGGGATTTGACTTAGATTGTATCTTACCGGCCCAGTGGTTTTTCCTACTTTCTTCAGTCTAAGCTTGAATTTTGTTATAAGAAGCTGATGATCTGAGCCACAGTCAGCTCCAGGTCTTGTTTTTGCTGACTGTATAGAGCTTCTCCATCTTTGGCTGCAGAGAATATAATCAATCTGATTTTGATGCTGCCCATCTGGTGATGTCCATGTGTAGAGTCGTCTCTTGTGTTGTCGGAAAAGAGTGTTTGTGATGACCAGCTTGTTCTCTTGGCAGAACTCTATTAGCCTTTGCCCTGCTTCGTTTGAACTCCAAGGCCAAACTTGCCAGTTGTTCCTTTTACCTCTTGACTCCCTACTTTAGCATTCCAATCCCCTATAATGAGAAGAACATCCTTCTTTGGTGTCATTTCTATAAGGTGTTGTAAATCTTCATAGAATTGGTCAATTTCAGTTTCTTCAGCACCAGTGGTTGGTGCAAAAACTTGGATTACTGTGATGTTAAAAGGTCTGCCTTGGATTCGTATCAAGATCATTCTATCATTTTTGGGATTGCATCCCAGTACAGCTTTCGCCACTCTTTTGTTGACTATGAGGGCCACTCCATTTCTTTTACGGGTTTCCTGACCACAGTAGTAGATGTGATGGTCATCCGAACTGAATTCGCCCATTCCCGTCCATTTTAGTTCACTGATGCCCAGGATGTCAATATTTATTCTTGCCATCTCATTTTTGACCACATCCAACTTACCAAGGTTCATGGTTCTTACATTCCAGGTTCCTATGCAATATTTTTCTTTACAGCATTGGACTTTCCTTTCGCTTCCAGGCATATCCGCAACTGAGCGTCCTTTCGGCTTTGGCCCAGCCGCTTCATCAGCTCTGGATCTACTTGTACTTGTCCTCCGCTCTTCCCCAGTAGCATGTTGGACGCCTTCTGACCTGAGGGGCTCATCTTCCAGTGTCATAACTTTTATATGCCTGTTGTCTTTGTCCATGGAGTTTTCTTGGCAGGGATACTGGAGTGGCTTGCCGGTTCCTGCTCCAGGTGGATCACGTTTGGTCAAAACTCTCCACTATGACCTGTCCATCTTGGGTGCCCTGCTCGGCATAGTTCATAGCTTCTCTGAGTTATTCAAGCCCCTTCGCCACGGCAAGGCAGTGATCCATGAAAGGGGTTTAACAGACTACTGTATTTTAATACTTTGTTGGAAGCCGCCAAGAGTGGCTGGGGAAACCCAGCCAGATGGGTGGGGTATAAATAACAAATTATTATTATTATTATTATTATTATTATTATTATTATTATTCCAAAAATACCAATCTTATCAGTGGCTGCTGGGGTGTTTAGTAGGTGGCATCTCTACCCCCCTCTACCCCCCTGCTTGTTTTCTTGTTAATTCAGCATGGTCCACATGATGTCCACAGCATACATTCCTCCCCTCCCCCCCCCCTTTGAATTTCCCTGATTCAGAGATAATCCAATAAGTGGTGAAAACAGTGACCCTAAACCACTGCATTTTGGGCTGTGGAAACTTTGAATTTTCTTCTTCTTTGGCTGGATCAAACCTTCGCTTTAGCTTCTGCTCTCCCTATCATTTCCTGCTCCATTCTCTTATTTTCCTGCAATGCTTACATCTGGCAGCCTCCCCCAAGTTGTAAGCGCTGCCTTGACTCATTAGGCATCAGGTGATACAAGCAGCCAGTAGGGTTCCATCTGATCCTATAACTCTTACATCTGATCCACCCGCTAGCTCTCCTCTGGCTCTACATTCTCAGATGGGCAGCTCTTATAGTGTTCAGCCCTTGCGCACTGCCTGTCTGAATAGTTGCTTGCTTCTTATCTCATCTGTGGAAAACCAGCCCTGACAGCAGGCCATGGTCAGCTGTATTGGCTTTGCAAATAAATAACAGAAGCAAAGCTTTTGACGAAATGTAAGCAAGAGCTCACTAGCCATTCTGGCTCTGTCTAAAATGATTCAGCAATGTAAAGCTAAAAGACAAATTCAGATATGGATAAACTGGTTGGCGGCCCTCTTTGGTAATCAAGCATGCCCTACACACTCAGCTAGCAGCCAGGAAATCTATGGAAGGAAATATATTTGCATACCCTCCAAGTGCCCCTATTTTCCAGGGACAGTCCTGGAATTACAGAAGCTGTCTTGGTTTCTGATTTGATCCCAGAATGTCCCACTTTTCCTTTTTCCTCCCCTCCACGTCTTTGAGAACAATTAAAAGTGGTGTGTATGTGTGTGTCTGTGTGTATGCTGTTTATACTGAAGATACAATTCCTGCACCAAATGAAGGAAATGTTGAAGCAGGCATGATTTTGAAGGAAAATGTCACCAATCCAGTATAAATTCTTCAATTGCAATGCTTCAGCAGCCAGCCATTTTTTAGGAAACACATGAAATGTTTATTCCTTTATAGTAAATGGAGCCTTACACTGTCTCCTGAGGAGTAAGTCCCACTGTATTCAATGGGGCTTACTCCCAGTTAACTCCCAGTCTTACACTGCAATCCTAAGCATTTTCACTCAGGTCTTCCCACTGAGGACTTACTGTCTGGCATGTTCCTGATTATTCTCACAGATAATGATATTATCATTATCGTTATTATAGCCCACCTTTTTTTTGCTGGCAGGGACTCAAGGCAGCTTACAGCTAAAATTTTATTTCATTCCATTTATCTGTTGAAGGTGTTGTAATTGGCTCAATGTGACCAATGTAGTTGTGTGTATGACATATAAATGTGTGGCGAGATCAAAAGCAGGAGAAGCTTCCTGATGTAGAATCAAATGTCCTTATTTTCATTGGACAAATACAGTGGTACCTCGGGTTAAGTACTTAATTCGTTCCAGAGGTCCGTACTTAACCTGAAACTGTTCTTAACCTGAAGCACCACTTTAGCTAATGGGATATCCACTGCTGCCGCGCCGCCGGAGCACAATTTCTGTTCTCATCCTGAAGCATAGCTCTTAACCCGGGGTACTATTTCTGGGTTAGTGGAGTCTGTAACCTGAAGCGTGTGTAACCCGAGGTACCACTGTAAAGGCTATGCTGCTTTATTCTCTGTCATCTCCAGGTAAAGTTAGGAAGGTCTCCTTCCTGAAACCATGGAGAGTCATTTCCAGCCAGGGTAGGCAATCCCGTGACTGATGGACTACTGGTCTGAGTCTGCATAAGCAAAGTGCAGCTTTGATGGAAATTATTATTATTATTATTAGTAGTAGTAGTAGTAGTAAAGGTTTAAAAAAGGTAAAAGTAAAGCATCCTTGGATGGTTAAGTCCATTCTAAGGCGACTGTGAGGTTGCGGCGGTCATCTCACTTTCAGGCTGAGGGAGCCGGCATTTGTCCACAGAAAGCTTTCCAGGTCATGTGGCCAGCATGACTAAACTGCTTCTGGTGCAACAGAACACCATGATGGAAACCAGAACACACGGAAACACCGTTTACCTTCCCACCACAGCAGGACTGGCATGCTTTCGAACTGCTAGGTTGGCAGGAGCCGGGACAGAGCAAGGGAACTCACCCCGTCGCAGGAACCGCCAACCTTCCGATCAGCAAGCCCAAGAGGGTCAGCGGTTTAGACCACAGCGCCACCCGCATCCCTTTACCATAAGTTTCAGGGCAGTTCACAGCACAAAGTTATAATGTACAAAGCACAAAATACATAATAAAAATAGTCAGAACATAATAAAAATAAAAATAACCAAATATAATCAAAAGACATACTAATAAATAATACATTCCCCAACCAAAGCCCATAAACAATCCTCCAGCCCACAAATACAAAAATCTAAATTAACATACAACATTTAACAACAATTTCAAACAACTCCACCTTCCAAATAAAACAACACTCACGCAAGTTAAAACCCCATCTCCATTAACACAAGGGGGCTGGCCTACACCCTCGTTCCATCCCCAAAGTAGCACCACCAAAGGGATGAGGCAGTGAAGATTGCATCAGACTTTATGACATCCATGCACTTGATGATTGTACTTGTTGTTGTTGTTTAGTCGTTTAGTCGTGTCCGACTCTTCATGACCCCATGGACCAGACAGGCACGCCTGTCTTCCACTGCCTCCCACAGTTTGGTCAAACTCATGTTTGTAGCTTCGAGAACACTGTCCAACCATCTCATCCTCTGTTGTCCCCTTCTCCTTGTGCCCTCCATCTTTCCCAACATCAGGATCTTTTCCAGGGAGTCTTCTCTTCTCATGAGGTGGCCAAAGTATTGGAGCCTCAGCTTCACAATCTGTCCTTCCAGTGAGCACTCAGGGCTGATTTCCTTCAGAATGGATAGGTTTGATCTTCTTGAAGTCCATGGGACTCTCAAGAGTCTCCTCCAGCACCATAATTCAAAAGCATCAATTCTTCAGCGATCAGCCTTCTTTATGGTCCAGCTCTCACTTCCATATATCACTACTGGGAAAACCATAGCTTTAACTATACGGACCTTTGTCATCAAGGTGATGTCTCTGCTTTTTATTGTACTAGTTGCACTAAATTCTCCAAGCAAAGTTCTGTTCCACAACAGCTCTAGACCAGCCTTACCCAACCCGGTGCCCCCAGCTGATATTTTGTGCTACAGCTACCCTCAGTCGCAGCCAGCATAGCCAATGGTCCTGGATTATGGGAGTTTAATTGTATTATTCATACAGTTCGGAAATATTGTCATGAATATAATGAAATATTTGGCTGCACAAATGTTCTCAGTCAGTTTTTCAGGTGCTGTGTGGATGGTCGTATAAGGTTTCGTTACTAGCTATACTTGAGTGGAGCCAGGAGTTTCTGGTGCCTCTTTCATCCTTACTGGAGAGAGACAATAAAGTTTTCATCTAACTTCCAGGATGGTGTGTCCTCTAAGCCTCCCATGACAGATGTCCTTCACTTTTCTTTCTCTCCCCCTCCCTTCCCTCATATTCCCCCCCTCAGCACAGAGTTTGGAATTGCTCTGCAAGGCACCTATTGTTCAAAGTCTAATTTTAACCTTGTCATACAGATTACTTTTTGTATTCTGTTGAATGTGATATGTCGTAATTGTTTGTCAAGGCTAAGTGGTGTAGGACATAATAGCTTCTTAAAATAATGTTTTTGTAATGGCAGAAGAAGCATTCTAAAGGTCTGGAAAAATGCTGTCAAATACAGATGTCAGAAATGCACAAGAGTTTCAATTTTTTTTATTTCCCCCAGTGTTTATTTGTTTTAAATGCTTCTGGAAGCAATCGAGATGCTGAACTTTTTAAAGAGCATTAGAAGCAAGAGTAGCTGTTTTATTTAAAATATCAACACAATACTTGGAAAAAAAAGAAGAACATTTTTCTTGAGGTTTCGTGTTTACTCTAAATTTGCTTTGAGGTTTACTTGCTTGCTGTGTTTTTATTAGAGTAAACAGTGCATGGGTGACTGTCTTATACAAAGACGATTGATCTGATGTATCTAAACTCTTGTCTACTTTGACTGGCAATGACTCACCAGGATCTGAAGGCAGGAGTCATTCCAAGGCTTATTTCTTGGTTTCTGGCATGATCCTTCCTGAGGAGCGATGCATGAACACCTCAGTCTCTTCCAATATTTACTCACAGTGCTGCAGTTGTTTTATTTTGCACGTACCTACGGGACCGCCTCTCCTGGTATGCCCCGCAGAGGACCTTAAGGTCCACAAATGACAACATTTTGGAGGTCCCAGGTCGCAAGGTGGTTAGATTGGTCTCAACTAGGGCCAGAGCCTTTTCAGTACTGGCCCTGACTTGGTGGAACGCTGTTGTCGCAAGAGACTAGGGCCCTGCGGGACTTGACATCTTTCCGCAGGGCCTGCAAGGCAGAGCTGTTCCGTCTGGCCTTTGGTTTGGACTCAGTCTGACCCTTATGTTTCCCTCCTCTTATGGTTTTGAGCTATGGGCTACCTCTGGCAGGGGAGGGTGGGGTATAAATAATAATAATAATAATAATAATAATAATAATAATAATAATAATAATAAATTTATTAATTAAGCCTGTGTTCCATTTTGTTGTCCGCTTATGTGGAAAAAATCTATTTTTAAATGTATATTTTCTTTTAACTTGGCACACAGTAGATAATGGATATTTCAGCCATCAACTGATATTTACAAATCAATTACCTTCCCTCTGTATTATTTTTCAAAGTTAATGAGTTTCCAGAGAGGTTGCCCTCTTAGTCTTTTGCAGCAAAAATAAGGAGCCTGGTGGCATCTTAAGACAAAGTTAGTAAATTGGCTAATGGTCCACCACAAAATTATCATTCTCTGCAAACCTAAACGTGCCATCTCAGTCAAGAAAAAATCAGTTGGCTGCGGGGGAGGAAAGGAATTTAAAATTTAATTTTCATTTTAAAAATAAGATTCAGGGTGGTAAAAAAAAAAAAAAAAGGAGCCAAATTGTCCTGCTCTCTCCTCCCTTACTTGTTTTTTCACCTCTCCTCCACCCTCCTCTATTGTAATTTCTGCTTTTGTAGTCTCCCCTTTTCCTCCCATCTCCTGATTTCTCCTCCCAGCTGCATATGGTTCTGTGCATTTTCCCTGTTTGCAAATTTCCCCCAACCCCATCACTGCTTTCTAATGTCACCATCACTCTTCTGGCTCCCCTTGCTTCATTCTCTCACCACATAGAGACAGGAGCCTGTGCTGTGGCTTCTGGAAATATTCTGTGCAAGCCCAGGCATGGTTTAAAGATTGAACGTGCAGTATGCGATCACATCATTTCTCCACTGCTTCTGCTATGCTGCTGGGAGTTAAACCATGGTTTGGCTTAGCGTTGTGTCCAAATGAGGGTTTGTGGTTCGTCTCTCCAAACAAACCACTGACAGTAAGTCAGAAACAAACCTGGTGGATTATTGAAAAGAAATAAACCAGGCACAGGGAACCTTGGCCCTCTAGATGTTTTAGGACTACAACTCCCATGATCCCTAGCTTACAGGACCAGTGGTCAGGGATGATGGGAATTGTAGTCCCAAAAACATCTGGAGGGCCGAGGTTGCCTATGCCTGAAGTAAACCATGAGTCTGGGTTCATAATAATGCCAAGACAGACCATGACTTAATTTCCAGCAATATGGCATCAGGAGAAGTAGGGGAGGAACAAAGGACATAGTTTAACTATGGTTTAATGCAACATGCAAAACAGGTCGGCATGTTTCCATATGGTTACCTCACACAAGAGGGATAAAGAGAATTTGCTACTACTTCTGACTTGGATGAGCTTGTTCTGTTAGATTAAGGCTCCTTTATGTGTGCTGAGTTGGGGAAGCCACATTTCTATTAAAGTTTGTTTTGTAACATGAAAACAACAATGAATAAAAGCCTAACATTATTTTATTCAGATACTGGGACTTCCTTTTTAATTATGACACAAGCTCTAGGGACGCCCACTGAAGGAACAAGCAAATTATCCAAGCTAAATGAACAGTTGTACCATTCCCCACAGAGTGGTGGATTTAGTTTCTCTCACAAGTATACGTGAGCAATCCTGGGATGATACTGAAATATTGATTAAGTGCTTTCTTTAGCTGCACTTCTCCCTGACTGGGCAGAAAGAGGGTCATCTTTATGAAAGGCACAGAGGATTTGAAATTTGCATGACCATCTATCTATTTTGCCTTTTATACCCACAATATCCTGTGTCTCATAATGACTTACTTCTGTCTTACACTCTCTGCATTGCCACATCCAGGTTGCTGGATCAGGCCAGTGGTCCATCTAGTCCAGTATCCTGTTCTCACAAAGACCACCCAGATGCCTATGGGAAACCCTCAAGCAACACCTTAGCACAAAAGCACTCTCCCCTTGTGTGGTTTCCAGAAACTGGTACCAAGAAGCATCACTGCCCCTGACCATGGAGGCAGAATATAGCCACCATGGCTAGTAGCCACTGATAGCCTTATCCACTACAAACCTCTCCAATCCTCTTTTAAAACCAGCCAAGTGGCATCTAGACTGGTGACTGGTGGCAGACGCTGAGACAACTTAACACCGGTCTGGAAAGACCTACATTGGCTCCCAGTACGTTTCCGAGCACAATTCAAAGTGTTGGCGCTGACCTTTAAAGCCCTAAATGGCCTCGGCCCAGTATACCTGAAGGAGCATCTCCACCCCCATCATTCTGCCTGGATGCTGAGGTCCAGCACCGAGGGCCTTCTGGTGGTTCCCTCATTGCGAGAAGCAAAGCTTCAGGGAACCAGGCAGAGGGCCTTCTCGGTAGTGGCGCCCACCCTGTGGAACGCCCTCCCATCAGATGTCAAGGAGATAAACAACTACCTGACATTTAGAAGACATCTGAAGGCAGCCCTGTTCAGAGAAGCTTTTAATGTGTGACATTTTAATGTATTTGTAATCTTTGTTGGAAGCTGCCCAGAGTGGCTGGGGAAACCCAGCCAGATAGGCGGGGTACAAATAATAAATTATTATTACTATTATTGTTATTATTTTTTATTATTATTTGTGGGAGCAAGTTCCATAGTTTAACCATGAGCTATAGGAAGACATCCTTTCTTTTATCTTTGCCGAATTTTCTAACGTTCCACTTCATTGGATGTCCACGAACTCTAGTGAACCCACTTCCTCCGTGGCATACTTTTGTTTTATAATTTCTGTCCTGTCACTTCTTGCTTGCCTTTTCTCTAAACTGAAACAGTCTCCCTTGGGAGGTTGCAGGCTCTCTTTGAGGTTTTTAAGGTGGCCGTCTGTCGTGGATGCTTTAGCTGAGATCCCCTCATTGCAGGGGGTTCAGACTAGATCAGGGTTTCCAGAACTTGGAACACCAGCTGTTGTTGGACTACAACTCCCATCACCCCTAGCTAGCTGGACCAGTGGTCAGGAATGATGGGAATTGTAGTCCAGAAATGACAGAGAACCCAAGTTTGGAAAATCCTGGGCTTGTAGTCCCTTCCAACTCTACAATTCCATGATCCTGTTAATTACTTCAACCTTTCCTCATGGGGGGAGTGGTCTCTATCCCCTCAATCATTTTGGTTGCCTTTTTCTGAAGCTTTTCCAACTCAATCAATATCCTTTAGAGATGAGTTGACCAGAACTGTATAGAGTATCCCAGTTATAGTGCTGCCTTGTCTTTTACAGTATAATATCTTGAGCCAGTCCTGCTTCTCAGGGTAGGCAAGGGAGCCTTTAATCCTACCTGCCCACAGACTGTCTTACCAGAGTGGTGCATGCTCTAGTTATCTCCCACTTGGACTACTGCAATGCGCTCTATGTGTGGCTTTGAAGGTGACTCGGAAACTACAACTAATCCAGAATGCGGCAGCTAGACTGGTGACTGGGAGTGGCCACTGAGACCATATAACACCGGTCCTGAAAGATCTTTATTGGCTCCCAGTACATTTCCGAGCACAATTCAAAGTGTTGGTGCTGACCTTTAAAGCCCTAAATGGCCTCGGTCCTATATACCTGAAGGAACGTCTCCACCCCCATCATCCAGGCTGGACACTGAGGTCCAGCGCCAAGAGCCTTCTGGCGGTTCCCTCGCTGCGAGAAGTGCGGTTACAGGGAACCAGGCAGAGGGCCTTCTTGGTAGTGGCACTTGCCCCGTGGAACGCCCTTCCAGCAGATGTCAAGGCAATAAACAACTATTTTACTTTTTAAAAACAACTGAAGGTGGCCCTGTTTGCGTGGACAGGTGGAGTCCCCAGATCCCGAGTGGTCCCCCCCCCGTCATGTGGAATAACGACTCTAGACAACGTGCTATGGGATTAAATTGGCCACAACTTTATTAAATTTCAAATGTGGGTAGACCTTGGCTCAGGCATTGGGCGTTCTCCCTCCCTAGTCCCCAGCCGGGGACCTAGGGAGCATCAGGGTTATCCAGTGTGTGGGGGGGGGATGGGCCGGCTCTGGAGAACATATGTTCAAGCAGAGATAGCCGCCCCCGTTACGCCGCCGCAGGGGAGAGCAATGACGACCTTTCGGCGTATGGCCAAAGCCTCCCTTCAAAAACCCCTTTAACGGGGAACCCTGGTATCGCCGCCGCAAAGAGGAAGATGGACTAAAGGATTCCGCCCAAGGCCTGATACCGCCAAAGTTGTGACGTTTTGCTACGGGAAAGGCGAAACCTGCCAATGCAGGGAAATTCCTTTCCGGCCCTTTAACAGCGACCTTATCGTAGCAGCGCCCGCATACCTGTGGAGACAGGTTAACCTGCAAAACCTATGAAGAAAAGTTAACCTGCAAAAGAAGACATTAACTGAGGGTGGGTAGGGTGGGAGAAGCTCTGGAGCCAAGTGAGGATTACCAATTAAGATCCACCCTCTATTGTGTGGGCAGGTAATCCCTCCCCTTACCTGGCCTGGTTTCCCTGGCAACTCTTCCCCCAGGTGGGAGTGGACAACTCACTGGGGTAGGCGGGGACCTCCAGGTATCCCACCTGAGGGAAGGCAAAGCCTATGCTGATGGGCCCACTCCAGATCCAGGGCTGCACGCGTCCACGCAAAAGGCGCCCCCCGTTTTAAGTGGGGAGCGGTCATTAGGGAAGTTTTTAATGTCTGATGCTGTATTGTTTTTAATATTTGGTTGGAAGCCGCCCAGAGTGGCTGGGGAAACCCAGCCAGATAGGTGGGGTATAAATAATATATTATTATTATTATTATTATTATTATTATTATTATTATTATTATTATTCTATTCAAGGAGGCTCCCATCACAGCTAAGGATGACTTGAGCTTTTTAATCAAGCGGTTTCCCACTGCACAAGTTACAGACAAACACAGGAAAGTAGGTGTGAGTCACAGCATGACTGGATCACCAGGAGGTCAGTTGCACACAAGTCCCTTTGAAATAAGTGTGCAAAGGGAGTCGTGACTTAACAGAAACCCCATTGATTCCAATGGGAATAAAGTCCAAATGACTTCAATTTGGATCTAACCCAGTGCTCCAAAATTAAGCATATGTGGATTGTGGATTTCGATCACAAATTCAGTAATGTATTCTGTTAAGAACATGAAGTCTGTTCTTGCACGCTACAACTGAGTGCCTGTTCAAACTTTACCTACAATTATGTTTTACGGAGACATGAAAGTCACCCCCCCCACCCGCCCCCGCCCCAGAATAGTTTCGTAAGACATCCCTGTGGAATTGTTCACAATAAGGCCATTGTGACTGTCTTTCTTCCAGTGCTGACATTTAGTAAGAAGTAACCACTGTTACACTCTGGAACTTACTTCAAAGCACCTAAAAAGCACTCCAGATGAGGAAAGGTCATATAAATTAACTTCTGAAAAAGACATAATGTGATCACTTTGTTTAAACCTTTACATCATCTATAATGAAGGGAAACTGACAAAGGTCACACAGTTCACTAAATACAACAATTTCATATTCCAAAGTTAACAAAAGATCTGCCTTAAGCATTTAATTCTGTCTCATTAACGTTTCTCCCCATTGTAGAGGTGCACTTTCTACATGAAAGCAGTGACAGCCACCAAGTTGGTTGTAGGTTTCCTGGATTTTGTATCTTCTTCTTCATCATCATCTAAGGGGATACTCTAGTTCTAAGGGGATGGCTAGTTTATTTCAGGTTTCTGACTTCATTTCCCTTAGTTTTTTTATTCACTGGTGACTTCTGTGAACTTTTATCACAGTCTCTCCTTGAACAGAAATGCGAGATCCTTAATTCTAGTTTGGTTCATCTGGATGTTTGCTATATCTGTGCCATCCTAGCTGAGTTGCAATTTAAACTGACAATTTACTTGAGAGCTTAACAGAATATATGAAACTGACTTAGACACACATGGTGGATCTGAAGAGGGCATTGAATGTGCTCATATTGGCTTGGGTCCAATAAATACCTAGTGTGAGCAGAAAAGTACTTACTGTACGCTGGCCCAAGGGAGCCCCACTTATTTATCTCAGTTTTCCTGTACTTCTACAGCTCCCCCCCCTCCCCATTCCCTAAGGTCCCTTGACCCTCAGGAGTGACCTTCAATGGGTGCAGGCAGGAGGAGCTTGGAAAACCCGATGGAGAGAGTGGAGTTCTGCCATCTCTGTCTCTGGATATGACCCAATATGCCAAAGTATATACCAGTAGTCTCTGTGGCAACTGGAATCTGTGGCCAGGATCCAAGGAAACACGAAATTTGTTCCTTGCACCAATACACCTTTTTGTTGTTGTTGTTGGCATCCGTTTGTCTCAAGAGACAATGGAGCACACCTTCAGAGACAAAGTCAGACTGCTGCATTAGCAGCATCCAAGTGACCTCCCCAGGGCACAAGCAAGCCTGGGCAGTGTGTTTTGAGGTCCTGGGCTACTCAGGTGACAAGACCCAGTGGCATAGCGTGGGGGGTGCAGGGGGGGCGGCTGCACCGGGCGCAACATCTGGGGGTTAGGGTTAGGGGCGCAAATCCACAGGTTAGGGGGCGCAAATCCATGGGTTAGGGGGCGCAAATTACTTGCCTTGCCCCGGGTGCTGACAACCCACGCTACGCCACTGACAAGACCCCCCCCCCTCGGCCTCACTGATGTGGTCCAGAGTGCCTTTGGACTCAAATAAATTCAGGTGTGCAGCCAGATATTGTAATCTGGAGAAGAATGAGGTTTTATGCTTAAATAGCTTGTCCGCAAACAGATAGAATTGGGCTGGTCAATGCAATAAATGCGCTCTCTCTCTCTCTCTCTCTGTGTGTGTGTGTGTGTGTGTGTAAAAGAAAGAGTGAGAGAAAAAGATTGATTCTTTACAGAAGTCAATACTGTCTTTTTGACACGTTTGTTTTGCATGTGTGTCGTGGCTCACTTTTGCTCTTGCATGTTTGATTTTAAGTATGCAGAAGGTTTACAGGAACCATACACACTGTGATACAAAGTGCATTTTGAATGTAGTTGGCCATTAAAGACATTAAATCTGCAGTAAGATAAATGATGAAGAAAGGTTAAATATCTATATATAGATATTTAGGGTTGTAGCATTTCTTTGTTGGCTAACTTGTTGGGTTACAATTTATCTGAATTCTTTAGGGCAATAGTTTCCACTTCTACTCCATTTGCAACTGTTGACAAATAGGGTCATGTGACTCTGAAAACAAAATCAGGTACCACATAGCAGACAAAGTGATGTGATTGATTTGACACATGATGCCGTGATGTCACTGAACAACCACAAACAAAATCCTTTGGAGCGCCGTAAATCAGACACCATGTCATAGTGAGTAAATAAGAGAGAGAGAGAGAAATTTCAAATGCAGTGGTACCAAAAATTGACTCAAACTGGGAAAGGAGCCTGAAGCAACAATTAAGGAGGGGGAAATGTGAGCATTAACAGTGCAGCCCTCTAACTTGTGCCAATAAATATATTTTGTGTTTCAATTTATTCAGTTCCATTTTCCACAATCCATTTGGAAAAGTAACAATATTTAAGGAGGCCCTCAAGAGTAGATTGCAATTGAGGAAATGTATAATGTGAGAAAGATGTAATAAAATTGGTTCTTTGTAAAATTATCCATGTTGAAGACCTTCATTTGTCTACAGACATTTGTAATGCAAAGCAGCTGTTTTCCCCGTACCTGAACCAGTGCAAAATAAGTTTAAGATGATTTAGTCTAATTCATTTATATTAGAGTGCAGTGAATTCTTACCTTATTTGTTACCAGTTTGTGTGTGTGCACGCGTGATGCACCACAAACATATGTATGATTTATTTATTTACTTTGTAAAAACATTTTCACTTGTATATAATTGTGGAAAACAGGGCCTAAAAAGCAATGTGCTTCCAGGCTGGCATTTGTCCTAGTCTGTTTTGCTTCTGAGAGTCCATCCAAACACTGCAAAGCTCCTTTCCAGGCAAGATGAGTTTTGCTGAAGACTCGGTAGACTTTGAATCGCTTCAATTGACCTGTGTGGATGGTTGTTGTGGGGGACTTCCAGATGACCTGCTTATTGAGTGTTCATCCCAATTAGACAATGTTGGCTATTCTGATTTGTCTGTAGGCAGGTTAGATGTTGCTGCATCAAAGCGAATGTCATCCCACACTTTCCAGGACTTCCCCCCACCCACTTTCCCTATCACAAAAAGTCCATGTTTTGGGGGAGGTGGGTTTGTTGCGGCAGAGCTCTCAACCAATTATATTTGTGGCATTTGAATTCTCCAGTATATGGTTGAATCCCACTTGAAAATTATTTATTTATTTATTTATTTATTTATTTATTTATTTATTTATACCCCACCCATCTGGCTGGGCTTCCCCAGCCACTCTGGGCAGCTTCCAACAAAATATTAAAATACAGTAATGCATCAAACATTAAAAGCTTCCCTAAACAGGAATGCCTTCAGATGTCTTCTAAAAGTCTGGTAGTTGTTCTCTTTGACATCTGATGGGACGGCGTTCCACAGGGCGGGCTCACTACCGAGAAGGCCCTCTGCCTGGTTCCCTGTAACTTGGCTTCTCGCAGTGAGGGAACCGCCAGAAGGCCCTCGGTGCTGGACCTCAGTGTCTGGGTAGAATGAGGGGGGGTGGAGACGCTCTGAAAGTTCCCAGTGTTTCAACCTGCAGCTGAAGGTGTTGCTGCCACTTCCTGCTCCTCTCATTAGGCATGCCTGCCTCTCCAGCTCCCTGGATTAGTGTGGCTGTGATCACAGCTTCCCCACCAGAAGAAGAGCTTGCATAGGAGTCTGATATCTAGTCCATGTTTCTCTGGGTGAAGTGGGGAATAGGTGAGGTTTGAAAGTGGGGTGTGGGTGGCTGGGTTTTACAGTTGGTTGGCATGTATGATAATTCCTTGAACTGCAGTGGGGGAGCATTGCGTGGAATGCAGGGCACCCACTTTCACCTGTGGAAGGCCTAATCTGTTTTTCACAATTGCCATCGACTCAGTTTCCCATAAAAGGTAAAGGGACCCCTGACCATTAGGTCCAGTCGTGACCGACTCTGGGGTTGCAGCGCTCATCTCACTTTACTGGCCGAGGGAGCCGGCGTACAGCTTCTGGGTCATGTGGCCAGCATGACTAAGCCGCTTCTGGCGAACCAGAGCAGCACACGGAAACACCGTTTACCTTCCTGCCAGAGCGGTACCTATTTATCTTCTTGCAGTTTGATGTGCTTTCGAACTGCTAGGTTGGCAGGAGCAGGGACCAAGCAACGGGAGCTCACCCCATTGTGGGGATTCGAACCACCAGCCTTCTGATTGGCAAGTACTAGCCTCTGTGGTTTAACCCACAGCGCTACCTGCGTCCCTTTCAGTTTCCAATATCCTTCAATATTTCTCTGATGAAAATAGGGATATCCTATTCTTCAACATCATCATCATCATCATCATCAAACCATTATTGGCATCAGATACAAACATTCAGAATAAATAGGCCTATTCTAAAATATTTTTTATTATATATACCCCAGCCATCTGACTGGGTTGCCCCAGCCACTCTGGGCAGCTTCCAAAGTATATAAAAACATAATAAAAATGTGAACATTTAAAAACTTCCCTATGCAGGGCTGTCTTCAGATGTCTCCTAAAGGTTGTAAAGTTACTTATCTCCTTCCCTTGGGGGTTGCGTAACTCCATATCCTCCAACATTTCTTGAATGAAAATAGGGACGTCCTAAGGAAAAGCAGGATATTCTGGGATCAAATCAGAAATCAGGATGGCTTGTGTAAATCTGGGATTATCCCTGGAAAATAGGACACTGGATGGTCTGGTTTCCTCCCATGTCAATATTACCGGTACTTACACCTTTCCATACATGTTCAAGGTGGTTTATATCCATCTGACAAAAAATGCAGTTCAATAAGTTTATGAAGAACTTGTCTGCAGCATCCCAATAGTTAAAATGCACATTCATAATATGGCAATTTATATATTTTAAGGAGTAAATCTGTTAAAAAATAATTCATCCAAACATTCAGTTCATCAAAATTGCAATAGGGGGCTGCCAAATGGGAGCTAGGAGGAGGCATGGAAATGGGTTCGGTTTTGCACAAGGAGGGATGGGGGAAAGCTGGGAGTAGGAAGGAGAAAAAAGGAGTGGAGGTGAAATGGGGTACATTGCAGGGTAATAGAAGGAAGATTCATATTTCAGTGTAAAGTGGTACCTCAGGTTAAGTACTTAATTCATTCCGGAGGTCCGTTCTTAGCCTGAAACTGTTAGCTAACAGGGCCCCCCTGCTGCCGCTGCGCCACTGGAGCACGATTTCTGTTCTCATCCTGAAGCATAGTTCTTAACCTGAGGTACTATTTCTGGGTTAGCGGAGTCTGTAACCTGAAGCATATGTAACCTGAAGCATATGTAACCCGAGGTACCACTGTAAAGTGTAGAGGAGGCTTAGTAGCTCTAGTGTTTGGGACAAGGAGGTCACAATGGGAGTGGTCTGTTTGCAAGAGGAGTTGCAGAAAAGGAGGGAGTGTTGAATATATGCTTTATGGTAATTTATGGACCTAATAGGTATCTAAAGCCATTTGTATGACCAGTCCATGCAGAATGTAGGCACCCTATATATAGAAATGAGCAAACCAGTGATATTTTAGGGAGCAAGCTAGCAGGCGCAGCCCATTACTTGCATCATAGAAGCCTACACAACACAAAACACTGTTGCTGTATGTAGGTTTTATTTTATTTATTTTTTATCTTACATTTTGGAAATGTACATCCAGGTGTTTTTTTCTTTAATTTTTTTGGAGGCCCTCAAGAGAGTGGAGCCCTAAGCTATAGCTTGTTTAGCTTATATTATCCAGCACTGGAGAGGAGGAAACATGGACGTAGGGTTGAATGTGAAAATGGGTGCACACCAGGGTTGCAAAATAAATGGGAGAAGTGCCTTCAGAAATGGGTTTGGGAAGGTGAAAGTGGGGCTTAGCGGTTGCATGAGGTGGGATGGGGAATTTTTAGTTCACATGGGTGGAGCAGTAGCAGCACTGAAGTTTGTTATGGTTGTTAAGAGTTACTGAGAGACCCCTGTTCCCCTCACAGAGCTGGAGTTCTTCGGGAAGAAAGATGGATCGTTAAACCGCTGTGAGAACAGGGGTCTCCTGGCAACTCTCAGCAGCCATAGCAAACTACATTTCCCAGGCTTCTCTGGGGGAAGCCATGGCTGTTTAAAGCATTATGGCAAATGGTGGAACCTCACACTCATTTTGTGTAAGCGCAACACATTGTCCTGAATGTGAATTGGCTATGTGATAGCTTTACATAGCCAATCTATCCTTCCCTTGGGGATGGAACTGTACGAGGTGATCCATAGGTTTAGTCCTATCTCTGTGATCTTAAAATATCTATACAGTATATAAAACTACACAAGCTTCATTGCTCATAGCCCAAGGAGGTCACAATCCACAATTAAAATAAGAGAGAAAACAGATCCTTGGTTACAAGAAAGAAAAGACAAAAATCGATCAACAATATTTATGGCTGTTTACAAGCAGGAATGCTGAAACATTATCAACCCTACAGCTTAGAAACAAATTAAGGAGGATCAAAAGCCGTATACATTTCAGAGATTATACCTAAATATTTAAGGGTTGGGTTTGTTTGTTTTTTTGAGAAGAAGTTCTCTATGATATTTAATGTCAAACAAAATGATCAGAAACACAGGAGAATCCCACCGCCCAATTGATTTTGATGAAATAATAAGACATTTTGTGAGTATAACTGCTGAAAGAAACTAAGGGAAAGGGAAAGGTAGCGTAGGTAGATCATTAATGAAAATTAATAAAGCTGACAACAGGACTGCATTTTTTTGTGTATCATAAAATGTATCAGAGGCTGCTGGAAAATTAACTGAAAACTTTATTGACATGCAGTGCCTTGGGATGTAAGGAGAATATACGACAGGAAAAGTTCTAACAGCTATTATCCTTTCCCCAGTTACCATTGAAATGTCAGCAGTGCTGATTAACCACTGCACATTAATTGGCATGCTTTCTCTATATGCGAATGTACATATTTGTACATTCACACCATTTCTCGCCATTTATTTTATAATAAATAGTCCAAACAGAAAAACAAATAGAAATCACTAGACATTTACATACAATATGAAGCAAGTCCCTTTATCCTCTGCAACGGTAGCATTTGGCAGATTCAGGAATAAATAATCATTTGTGGTGAGGGTATGCCTTATCAAACATATGCAGATCAGCACTAATTAATGCTAATTAAGGTTTCCTGTCTATCTAGTTGGAAAAACGTCCAAATGTTATGAAATCAGTTAGTATGCCTATTACCCTAATTGTTTTATATGGGATGGATCTTAATTAAAATATGTAAATTGACCTTAATTGCTATATACTAATGGGGGTTCATGTTATCTCTCCAGAAGTGACAAGATGGTGAGTAGGGGTACTTAACCAAATAATTCTATGAAATCCTTAACTAAATGGCCTTTACCCAAAAAAATCATTTTTATTATAAATTGCCAAAAGAACTTTACATACAGCATTTTTTTTCTGATTTAACTGTCTTAAAAACACATACACACACACATATCTAGGTAGGGAGAAAAAAAATGAACAAGAAGCTTAATTTTGCTTTCCTCCACAGGATGAAGATTTCTTTATAACTTTATGGTTTTGATCTGAAGTGGTTTGATTATAGCATATTATAATATTGGACTCTTAATATTGTCCATATCATTCACTCTGAGTGCCTAGTGGTTGCTGAGCTCTCTGGCTAGGGTTAGACTTGCTGAAATAAAAGAATGTTTGTTTGCTGAAATGAAAATGCTCAAGTTTGCCTGGAGGTTCGTTCATTTACGCGCTCTGTCTCTCTCTCTCAGTTCTATATAAGGTATTTCACTTCTCATTGTGTTAACACATTGGTGTGGTCCCAGGCACACATCTAGCTTTGCAACTTTTGGGAATGTATGGCCAATAGACAGCATTGTCTGTGTCTCCATCTTCAGACACTCAAAGGATAGGTGGGAATTGCCTCTCCCTGTGTATTATTGTTATTACTAAATTTAATAAATCTCTGCACAACAATAACAGCAACAACAGAGCATTGAGCTGATAGCATCATTTCACATATTATTAAAACATTAACGGTCAATGTAGGCTTTCCACAAACACGTTTGTGAAATTGATGGGAGAAATTTGCTATCTACTTCCCCATGAAAAGAAAGGGGACCAGGTTGTTACATCAAAAGTCTTTACAATACCTATTGCAACCCCTCTAAGCTCAGTTAGTTGCTCTGAAATAGCCACATCCCAGATATGGTTGAAACCAGCCTCAAAGTGGCAGCTCAGTCTGTCTGTGTCTTTAACACCATCCACGGCCTCCTAGGCCAACTGCTTTCTGTATCACTCCTTTTACCCAGATTCCATTCCTCCCCTGCCCCTTCTCTGCTGTCTTCCTTGTCTGTGTCAGATTCCTCTTATACATTGCACAGCACCTGGCAAAACAGTAATGCCATAGCTGCATTTTCGCTGTAAGATTAGCAGGCATCTGTTCAGATATATGTGGCAGACTATCCTCTATCAGGACATTCCTACATTTTCTCCAGAACCATTTTTTTCTGCACTACTGTGTTTGGTATCTTCTTGTTGTTTAACTTATTTTTTTTCCCCTTCTCATTGTGTTAATAGGACATTGTAACAAACGTTTCTCCGAGAATAATACGTGGCGTTACCTCAGGCCCCATCTATGGTCCAGGCCAAGGCTCTTTCCTGAACATTGAGCTCATCAGTGAGAAAACGGCGGCCTACTGGTGTAAAAGTGTCTCGGAGCTGAAAATGGACTTCCCTGACAAAGTAAGTTGAGCTTTGATGCAAACGAAGTTCCCATAGGGGCTGGAGAAGAGGAGTGGAGGTCTAGTCCGAGAGACAGGTGCTCATGGTGCATATCGTCATCCTGTTTTCACATCTGGTAAACAGGTTCTGCAGGGTTTTGTGGTTCAGGAACCTGCAAAACTTGTTTAACTAGAGGCTAAAATAGGACAAAAAAAAATGTGTTTATGCCATGGACTGCTTGCTTAAAAAACTATTTTCTTCTCCAGTTCTGTGTGCAAATACATTGTTTGTACAACAGCAAACAGTAATCCATGTAATGTAGTTGAATGTAGCCATGCATTCAGTTCCAAACTATCCTTATTGTAACGGTAAATTTATCACTAAATGAGGATAGATTTTTGCAGCCTGAGTAGAAATCTCTTGGTGCTTATAATAAAATGCTCTGTGTAATTAGGGCTTTTAGGAAGCTTTTTGTTCATATCCCTGAAAAAGCATATAATACTCGATAGGGTGTGCATTGTTTTTATTATTTATTTATTTATTTATTTATTTACTTAGACAATACTCAGAAAGGTGTGTTTTTTTCCCTTTCTTAAATGAACATAATGAGCAAGTGAATGGCATCCTCTGCTCAAATGAGAGAAAAAGCAGAGATGAGTGTACAAAAGAATATCAACTAGTAATTACAGTAAAGTAAATTATTGTGTTATGGTAAATATTAAAAACAGAAGGAAATTTGATATATAATTGCCTTTGCATTGTAATAGAGGCAGTTTAAACAGTAGGTTCAAAAATCATCATGCTAAGAATTAAGCCTTTGTCACTATCAAAGCAGTTGACAGTGCTTTGAATTGATGTTTGGTACAAAAGGAATTGTATTCAGATTATCCAAAATTTAGCTGCATTAACTCTTATGATTCACATGGCCCTGACGGGAGTTGAGCTGAACAATATAATTTGCAAGGGGCTGTTGCTAATTTTCAGATGGGATTCAATTACACACCAGCAAATGCAGGTTGCACAATTAAAGTGGACTTGGTACAACAAGCTCACACCTTTAAAAAGCCATTTTAGTGGATAAGGAAAGTGATAGGAAATGCACTGGGAAGTGTGAGGTAACAGCTGTTTGATGTGATTTCAGAGAACCTCTCCACTAGGGAATGGATGCATCTGTCAGTTTCGGTTTCTTTCAGTTTCTGATTCCAATTTTAAATTCAGTCCTCCACATTTCAGCCACAATTCACATTTAGGGAGAAAAAAACCTCACGAAAATTTGTCAGAATCTTAGTGAGAACGAGAGAAAGAGTAAGTCAGCATGCTCACTGTGGTGACTGGAGTCTAGTTGCTTTTATCTTCTCCTAAGATACTCAAGAATGATATTATTTGGTTCTTCAGAGCATGCAGCATAGGAAATATGGCCTTGCACTGACCATGTACTGTGGTACCTCAGGTTACAGATGCTTCAGGTTACAGACTCCGCTAACCCAGAAATAGTACCTCAGGTTAAGAACTTTGCTTCAGGATGAGAACAGGATGAGTATGGCGGCGGCACGGCAGCAGTGGGAGGCCCCATTAGCTAAAGTGGTACCTCGGGTTAAGAACAGTTTCAGGTTAAGAATGGGCCTTCGGAACGAATTAAGTTCTTAACCCGAGGTACCACTGTATTCCATACATAGAGAGACATCACAACTGAACAGGAGGCAGCTGAAAATCTCAAGGCCTAGTTAAAAATAATAATAATTTATTTATACCGCGCTGATCTGGCTGTGTTTCCCAACATAACAACAACAACAACAAATAATGCAACAAAACATCAAACATTAAAAACTTGCCTGAACCTGGCTGCCTTCTGATGCCTTCTAAAAGTCAGATAGTTGTTTATTTCCTTGACATCTGACGTGAGGGCATTCCACAGGGAAGGCTCCACTACCGAGAAGGCCCTCTGTTTGCTTCCCTGTAACCTCACTTCTCTCAGTGAGGCAACCGCCAGAAGACCCTCAGAGATGGATCTCAGTGTTGGAGCTGAACAATGGAGGTGGAGACACTCCTTCAGGTATACTGGGCCGAGGCATATAGTTAAGCATGAGCAGAGTTTGCTCACCAGCAGGGCAGCCATTGAACAAAGCACAACACTTCTGACTTTCAGGTGAAATCATCAGCTAGAGCTAGGGTGGTGGGTAGATGCAGTACCCCCTTCCTCTGGTGTAGTTCTTTCACCTTCAGTAGGATTGCACAAATGTAAGCAGTCAGTGAATTGGCTCATAATGTCAGTCAATCAATTTTGATGTGCCGGTGTCTGCCAGACCGTCATTGTAATGAATGGAGCACAAGAAAGGGCTTTAGAAGATTGACTATTAATAAAGACATCCACAATGAATACTGCTTTAAAAAAATATCATTGAAAGTGAGTGACAAGTTTCCCTGAGTGTACATAAGCACTTAGTGACCCTTATTCAGTATTTGACAGTGCATGTCGTGGCATTTTAATGGAACATTTGATAAATTAAGCTGTCCTGGAAACAGGGATTTCCTTAGCCAAACAGAACTCTTGAGTAAAGTATATTAGTGATGTTTGACTGACAATTAAATCCTTTCACCATTGGTTCAGGAAATATATTTATTGTCAGTAAATAATGACTTGCTAAGCAAACTAAAAAACATACCACAAGCACTAAACATTATTAAAAATAAATAAATAGATGGGATAAAGACTGGTACAGGATTGTAGACTTAGGTCACACATAATTTGAGCTGTGGGTTGCCATTGTGACTACTTCTATACCACCCTAAGATGTACATGAAGGGAGTCTTAGTCTAGCAATACATGTCTGTCTATAATAGCCACCAAGTGGATTTACTTATTTGCATATATCACCGATCTAAAGGCAAAAAGACTGTGGTGAACAATGTAAAATCAACAGTAACATATTCATTTTTCAAAAATAATTTTATTATGA
The DNA here is from genome assembly GCF_964252035.2 of Podarcis erhardii. Taxonomy (NCBI): domain Eukaryota; kingdom Metazoa; phylum Chordata; class Lepidosauria; order Squamata; family Lacertidae; genus Podarcis; species Podarcis erhardii. The sequence goes on from NC_138510.1 coordinate 75,886,647, forward strand.
ATAGTACAATGAGCTAAAAGCAAAAAGAGGGGGGAAAGAGAAAGAATACATAAAACATTTTAAAAGGTTGAGGAAAAAACAGTAATACGACAGTAAATTATAATTAAGATTGCAGAACTACATAACATGTATGTAAATGGATAAACTTATTGTTTCCCTCAAATGTCCATTGATTCATGGGTCATGATGGCTTCAGTAAATATGTTCCAAATATCATTAAATTTGCCCATACATAATCTTCGTCTGAAAGCGATCCATTAATGGGTTGCAAGGGCTGTTGTGTCGTCTATCCATTGATCGAAAGAGGCCATATTTTTGTCTTTCCAATGTATCTAATGATACAGTAACTGTCAGCATCGCCCTTGAGCCAGTGTACCAACTGGACTCATGCACCTCAACCCCGACTGGGCTAGGCGAGCTGGGTAGTACTGCCAGAGACCTCCTTTCCCACAGGAACAGGTCACAGTGCTGTGGACTCACAGCTTGGAGCTGAGAGCACCGGATTCACTGTCTCAATAATGCAGTCGTTGCGCAGCAGCGTTTTGCAGAGTCTTGCAGAGTATAAACCATTCGGAGAGCAGCTCTGTAAAATATCTTCCTTTATTCTATAACTACAGCTATAATACAAGACTATATACAGAGCTAAATATTCTGAGCATAAATCAATGCTATACTCTGAGTGCCTGCAGCTGCTCATAGCAGCAATCTTATCTATAAACACGATCTCTTGCACTCTCTCTCCGACACACTGACTGACTCACACACACATTCACTCACTTGACTAATTAAGTAGAGAGCAGTACATTGCTCCTCCTCTCTGTAGAGTCAGCAGAGACCTCAGGAGATGATCAGGAGATTCTTGGGTATGGGAGGGGTGAAATCTCCTCAGTAACATTACATTGATAAAACAAATGCAAAATGTGTTAATCTGATGTACTGATTTGTGATGGATGCATCAAGACGGTTGGCTTACCCCTCAGGGAAAGCCTGGGTGAAAAGGGGACCTTTAAGTAGGCACCTAAATGCCAATACTGTAGACCGAAGGGCAGATGTCACCACACTAAAAGGCTCTGGCATCAGTGGCCATAAGACAAACTTTGGGAACCTATGGCACCACTAAGAAAGTCTCTTGCGAGGACTGAAGTGGCAGGAGGCGATCTGGTCCCAAGTTGCTCAGGGCTCTATAAACCAAAAGCAAGACCTTAGGCTTGAGTGGTAGCGTATTGGTAGCTGGCATAGCTCTTTCAGCACACAGATATATAGAGCACATTCTGCACTGGCTGTAGCTTCTGGACCACTGTTAAGGGTTGCCCCACACAAAGCACATTGCAACAATCCAGTTAATACACTGATGAGTGGGGGTTGGGGGGTTGGGCATGGTAATTGTAACTATCCTATTGACAACCTAGTCCTAAGTTTAATATCACCTTTCTCCAGTGAGCTCTGTGAGAGAATTAGGAACTACTGGAATTACTAAAAATTTGCCTAATTACAGTTCCTACAATTCACTGTTGTGACTTTCCCCGGAGAAAGTGGTATAATGTAGATAATGTAAATGCATCTTGTCATGTAAATATTCCTTTTCAGGAACCTGTGTGTGTATATGTGTAGTGTGTGTGTGTGTGTGTGTGTGTGTGTGTGAGAGAGAGAGAGAGAGAGAGAGAGAGAGAGAGAGAGAGAGAGAAAGCACATATATGTAATTACAGTGCTACTATGAAAAATATATATTTATGGTGTCTGTCAAAAACCCTTTTGTCTTCCAAACTCTTTATAACTGGGACTGATATCTAAAATCAACACTTTATTGAGCTATATTTTCATAGCCAAACTATAATATCCTGTCCAGTCTGATGGAATCACAGGTGTTCATTTTATATGAGATGTTTAGGTTCTCGAGCGAAGAACCTTGAAGCTGGAACGGAAGTATGCACTATCTCGAAATGACGAGAGTGTCTAAGCAAATGTGTAGATGAATGTCTGGAGTTGTGTTTCTCTCTCTCCCTTTTAAAAAGCAGGCCACAAACTACACCTGTAAAGTATCAGTTTGCACTCCTGAATGAGCCACTCTGCCTTACTGACTGGCTGTGATTCATTAGCAGGAAGTTGCATTACAACTTATTGGCATGAAACACTGCGATTTGAGATCACAGGAAGTGCAACATTACTCACACCCTGGGCAGAAATGCATATAGGATACACATTGGTTTGTTTTTTTTCTAAGGCAGGGAGGGAATTATGTCAAGGGCTTGTGCAAAAGGGCTCCACTTCCCAAGTGTTCTGTGGATTTGCCTTCAGTTGTGCAGAATGGCCGTCTTTCTCTCAACCCCATGCCTTTGTGTCGCTGAAATAGCTTTTTATGAAAAATGCAATAGTCAATGGTACAAAACAGTAACGCACATTGGAGATTTGTATCTTCAGTAAGAAATATCCTTTGCGTAGAGCGCAAGACATTGGTCCTATTAGGAAGGAACGCATTTCACAATTTTATGAGGATGATAAGCACATCTTGAAGACGTTGCCCCAAGGTGTAAAGTAGGAGAAAATTAAAGCTGTTTCTGAAATAATCTGCCAGGCCTCTTCCAGAAAATGAGCTGAGAGCTTCTCTTGATTACTGGGAAAAACAAACCCTTAATGGCGAAAGACAGCTTTAGTACTCACAGCACCTGATCTTGACAATTCAGCTAATGCCAGTGCTGAAAGCTCCTCTGAAGGAACGGGAGAAGAGCTCTTTGCATGAATACGGAGCATAGCTTAAAATGTGAGCCATTCTGAAATATGATGCACGATTCCATTGTTAAAACAAAATAAAAAAATTCCTTCCAGTAGCACCTTAAAGACCAACTAAGTTAGTTCTTGGTATGAGCTTTCGTGTGCATGCACACTTCTTCAGATACCAAAAGCTTCAGATACGACACTTCTTCAGATACGAAAGCTCATACCAAGAACTAACTTAGTTGGTCTTTAAGGTGCTACTGGAAGGAATTTTTTTATTTTGTTTTGACTATGGCAGACCAACACGGCTACCTATCTGTAACTGATTCCATTGTTAAAAGTGCTCTGTGTGTGCATGCGCTCACACACATGAACATTCATGTGCAAAAATACATTTCCATCCTATTTCAGAACCTTGCTTGAATTTTGCATTCCAGCAGTTGGAGATCAGAGAAGCAGAGCTAGCTCCACTGGCTCTGCTGTGACAGGCCAGCCCCATCAGGCCTCATCTCCCCTCCCCAGAGGAGCCATACCATCAGGCTGCCTCAATGGATGGGGGGATAGGAGGCAGGAAGGAGGAGGAGGAGGAGGAGGAGGAGCAGCCACCCATCTGACTGGGTTGCCCCAGCCTCTCTGGGCAGCTCCCAACAAAATATTAAAAACACAATAACACATCAACCATTAAAAACTTTCCTGAACAGGGTTGCCTTCAGATGTCTTCTACAATCAAATAGTTGTTTATCAGTTTGACATCTGATGGGAGGGTGTTCCACAGGACAAGCGCCACTACCAAAAAGGCCCTCTATCCGGTTCCTCTTAGCTTCATGTCTCACCGTGAGGGAACCACCAGAAGGTCCTCAGAGCTGGATACCTCATTGTCTGGGCTGGACAACATTTTATCCTTTTTACTAGAACTACAGCTCCATCAGGCACCGTCTGCCCCTGAACTGTGCCCGCTGGTCGTCATAGGAACAGCTGTTTAGAAACTAGTGCCTGAGTTTTGGTTTTTATTTTCTTCTTCCGTGCCTGTCCTTTCCCCCTTGTGTGGGTTGTTGTTGTTGTTGTTGTATTGTAAGCCTGTGGTTAAGAACTGTCTTGTTTTGATTGAATGTAAGCTGCTCTAGGACCGTTTTTGTCTGAGGAGTGGGATACACATGGATAAATAAAAAATATAAAACTATAGACACACATTCTGCTCAATGGAACAGTGAGATAGGATTCTGAACACAACCCTGTGTGTTTTTACTCCAAGGCATGCTCCATTTCATTCAGTGAGACTTACTTCCAAATCAGTGAGTGTAGGATTACAGCTAACAGACCGATCCTAATGAGATGTTGGAGTGGAGCGATGTGGCAGATTTATTGCTGTATCCTGAAACCTTGCTGGTTCATGCTAACGAGGATAGAAGGTGCCCCTGGCCCCTTCTCCTTTTCAGCTCCAGCTTTGGGATCATGCCTGTGGAGCTTTGGAGCCAATGAATTCAAGTATACCTGCAGTATATAAATATTGGCCTCAGAATATTCCACAATACCACGAGGAAACAGTTGGGCACAGTTGTAACCAGGAAGAATGGGTGAAGCTGAGGAGTTGGCCATAAGCCATCTTTGCCCTTCTCCAGCCCTGGAGCCCAACTGCACAATTCCATTTTCCCAGCATAAGTTCAACAGCGCAATAAGGATTTTACAGTTTGCCAGATGCCATTCCATTGAGTCCAAAAGGACATTTATTGAAGGGATGAGACATTCATCTCCATGGTTTTGCATCATGCCTGTCACATGCCTTCTCCAAAGAAGCATTACAGATACAGTGGTACCTCAGGTTAAGTACTTAATTCGTTCTGGAGGTCCGTTCTTAACCTGAAACTGTTCTTAACCTGAAGCACCACTTTAGCTAATGGGGCCTCCTGCTGCCGCCACGCCACCGGAGCACAATTTCTGTTCTCATCCTGAAGCAAAGTTCTTAACCTGAAGCACTATTTCTGGGTTAGCGGAGTCTGTAACCTGAAGCATCTGTAACCTGAGGTACCACTGTACTCAGTACAAGAAAAGTCGAATATGCCTAGATTAAAATGTGAAGTATTGGATGGAAGAAAAATTAGTAAGGAACGAATATATAGATGACTTGAGAAGACTGTAGAATGCAAAGATTATTATAAATTGTATAATGTGGAGGAAATTGAGTAGGGGTGGAGGGAGAAAAGAATAATATGATGGATTGAGGAAACATAAATGTAAATGTATGGGGGGATGGGGAGGAAATGGTGTTGGCTTTGGTACATTTGTACTGTAATGGAATATGTGAAAACCAATAAATAAATAAATAAATAAATAAATAAATAAATAAATAAATAAGAAAAGTCGAAACGGGTGACAGCAGACACCTTGAAAACCTCATCCCAAAAGCTAGAGGGATGCACGGGAAGGGAAGTATCCATTCATAGAATTCTAGATTTGGAAGGGACCGCAAAGGCCATCTAGTCCAACCCCCAGCAATGCAGGAATCCTTCCCACAGCCATCCCTGGGTGGGCTCAAACCTTCTGGTTAGCAGCCAGATACCGTGACCCATTGTGCCACTGTCTTGTGGAACCAAAAGGCCTGCGAAATCCCTGCTGTTGTCAGTTAGCTCTTCCTTACCCCAGTTTTCCTCCATTTCACAAAGATAAGTTTACTTGGAAAAGGCTGTCACACTGCTTAGCTTATGATATGCCGGGTATTTCTTTTTAAGGGATTTGCATTCATTTTCAGTCCCGCATTTGTTTCCATCATTGCTACTTTTTAATCCCAAATTTCACACCTAATACAGAACCATTCTTCCTGACTTTTGCCAAAACAATAGCCTGGAGGAAGGGGAAATAAGTTTTTGGCATGCTGCGGTATGCAGAGGGCATACACAATCATCTTCAATCATTCAGCCCTAGTTTTCTGTAGCTTTATTCTCTGCAATTCTTTACCCTCTCATAAAAATCATATTGAAAGAGCTGCTACTCTCATTTGGCCATTTTGACTATGAGCTGCAGGAATCCATTAATCCAGTAGCTGTCCATTTTAGCTTTGAAACCACAATACTGGTTTCTTGAGGACAGAAATCGATGCTGATATGCACGGTAGCTGATGGTGTTTTTTTAAAGCAGTTCTATGACAGGCCCATCTGTTGACTATTTGACAAAAGATGGAATTCGGAAGTAACGCGGGACTAGTAATGCTCATGAGATAATGGCATGTGGGGGTCTCCTAAGACAACAGAGACAGAACTTACAAGATAGAATAGGAAAAGACATCAATATTGTATCACACATGGAAGTGAACCCTCTGGATGCTGATTAGCTGAGACGGCAGGGTAGCACGGAATGTAAACGCGCTTTCTCATTGCTCAGAATGTTTGTCGTTCAGCTTCAGTGAGGAAAGGGAAAGTTGTCAGAATGGCTGGGATTTAATCCATACATTTTCTAGGGGAAGGAGCAGTTTTGTGGGACAAACAGTGTCCTGAGCAGAGGAGACAATGACCAGGGGATAATATGTCTGAAGGAGGACTGCAGAAAAAGCAGTGGGCTGGGAAACAGGAACCTGAGGGAAGATTGGGCAGTTAAAAAAGTACTGGTTGCATTTAGTGTATAATGAAGTTATATGTACGAGTTGTGTTTAGTTTGCTCATTCACTATTAATTAATGTATGAGCTGGTTTGTATCTACTCCCTTATCCATGAGAAATAGATACTAGTGTTTCTTAAGGAGATCCCTTAACCTTTACAGTGGTACCTTGGGTTAAGTACTTAATTCGTTCTGGAGGTCCGTTCTTAACCTGAAACTGTTCTTAACCTGAAGCACCACTTTAGCTAATGGGGCCTCCCGCTGCCTCTGCGCCGCTGCCGCATGATTTCTGTTCTCATCCTGAAGCAAAGTTCTTAACCCGAGGTACTATTTATGGGTTAGTGGAGTCTGTAACCTGAAGCGTATGTAACCTGAAGTGTATGTAACCCGAGGTACCACTGTATTCATAAAATCCAGTCACATTCTTGGCATATTTCTTTCTGCCTATTTGTTCTCCCTCAACTAGTGGGTCCTGCTCAGGACAAACTTCTTAAAACACGATTTTAGCATACAACAAACTGCATTCTGTTTGTTGATGAGGGAGAAAAAGAAGTGAAATCTGGAAATCTGCTTTGCTCTGGGTAAAGGTAAAGGTAAAGGTACCCCTGCCCGTACGGGGCAGTCGTGTCCGACTCTAGGGTTGTGCGCCCGTCTCACTTAAGAGGCCGGGGGCCAGTGCTGTCCGGAGACACTTCCGGGTCACATGGCCAGCGTGACAAAGCTGCTCTGGTGAGCCGGCACCAGCGCAGCACACGGAAACGTCGTTTACCTTCCCGCTATAAAGCGGTACCTGTTTATCTACTTGCACTTAGGGGTGCTTTCGAACTGCTAGGTGGGCAGGAGCTGGGACCGAAAGACGGGAGCTCACCCCGCCGCGGGGATTCGAACCGCCGACCATGCGATCAGCAAGCCCTAGGCGCTGAAGTTTTACCCACAGCGCCACCCGCGTCCCTGTTTGCTCTGGATGCCTGCAGTTTATTCTAGGAATTCCCAAGTTCTCCCTGCTCCTTAACGTGTTCAGGTTAATTTGAGTGGTATATTTTTGACCAAAGGTATTTTGCACGTGTTTAGAGGCCCTTCAGTACTTCACAGATGTTGGAACCTACCAGGCACTGCCTGGCAGGAAAAGATTAATGTACATAGTTGGCTGCAAAGTTTGCTGGGATTGGCTCTTTATGGGTAACAGGTCTGGGCAAAAAATAGAAATCTGGATCTTCTTTTTGCTTTCGGCTTCTTCACAGAAGCTTAGTAGCAGCACACATCTCTTTTCCAAATGTCGTTATTTTCCTTTGTGTTTTTCACTTGGGTTTTTGTTTAGTTTTGTTTTTAGGGGGGTAATATGTAGGCTGATCAAGGCTACTGAACTAGAAATTTTTTTTGCGCATGCCTGGTGTTCCTTTGCTTTAGTCTTCATATGTTCAGAGCTGAGACCTGGCACTGAAGGCAGCTTCTCGTATTGAGCAAATGCTGGCTCAGTTTAAGCACTGAATATTTGGGGAAGGGAGCAGATGGGGATATCCACCTTCAGCTGAAAAGCCCAGCTGTTAAGAGCCCTTTGTTGTGCCGAGCTATCAGTTTGGGCCAAGGAGAGTGTGTGTATGTGCTATTTTCAAATATGTAGAAGGATACCAGAAATACAAGCTTCCATACTTTTCCTGTGTGCTATTTTTCCCTTTGTGGGCTGGTAGTCTAATACATCAAATTGTGTGATACATTTCTAATACATTTCAAATTGTGTGAAGGTAAGGGGGGGGGAGTGCCTATTTTGTAGAAACCTCCTGATGTATATTTTGTTCTAGGAGGCTTAGTTTGGTCAGAATCGAGTATACACTTCCGGAGTAAATGCTAAGTACATTACTTCTGGTAAATGAGCCACGATAGCTGCTAGAAGGCCGTGAAAATTTGTGTCCCAGGCTTTTAGACTCATCTACCCATGTGCTATCTGAAATGAAAGGGGCCCCTTGATTGCCAGATATGAAATAGATTGGCATTATTTTCAGCTCTCCTACGTAGCTCTCCTATGTAGCAAAAACAAATAGCTCCGAAGCAACAATGTGTCTGGTAAGAATTCATTTTCCAGGTGCGCCTGGGCAATTTTGGGGCAGGTGTCCCATCTGTGAAGATAATTCACAGGGGATGCCATCAGCTTACAGCAGGCATAGGAAAACTTGGCCCTCCAGATGTTTTGGGACTACAACTCCCATCATCCCTGACCACTGGTCCTGCTAGCTAAGGATCATGGGAGTTGTAGTCCCAAAACATCTGGAGGGCCGAGTTTTCCTATGCCTGGCTTACAGTGATGGGAGGCAGCATAGGATGATGATGGGAGCTGGAATTCACCAGCATCCGCAGAGCCACAGGTTCCCCGTCTCTTGTTTAAATGGTAAAAGAAGACTGCATTGTTCCTGCTTCTTTGCTATTGTGCATGCATCTGTTGCTCTGGATGTTTGCGCCTCATTTTCAGATAAAAATACTGGGGAGGAAATGTGTAGTGAAAGGGGAAAACCCTGGGGATTTCTTTGCCTTCTTGCCTACCTTGTTTTTCAATGTGTGGTCTCAAGAATCAATAAGGTGTCAGCACCCTGTTGTTAAGTTTTTGCTGCAGGTTATAGTTTAGGTGTTTGAAATATTGTAAAACTAGACATAACCACTTCCCATTAGCTCTTCTGATTGTTCTTTGGCCTCTCCTGTTCCCCCGATACCAAGGCAATATCTTAAAAGTATGTTGTTCCTGCTAGGGTTGGCAAAGTGGGGTGGCTGGCTATTCTGAAGCCATTCAGAATTTTCCATGCTTGGCTGAGTGGTGATGGCTGAGCTGCAAATGCTAAGGATCATTCATTCCACATTCCCTTCTAAGTGAGCATTGTTGTGGTTTTCTTGTTTTTGCTCTTTTGCTCTTGGCTCTCATCACTAGTACTTATTTCTCTCAGACTTTTGGTCCTCAACAGCAATGATCTGAAAGAGCAAGAGGAAGTGTCGGTTTGGATGCGTGCTCTCACATGCCCTCCAACATTTCTTCAAACTAACTAACTAACTAATTTACTATTTGTACCCCACCCATATGACTGGGTTACCCCTGCCACTCTGGGAGGCTTCCAACATATATTAAAGGTAAAGGGACCCCTGACCATTAGGTCCAGTTGTAACTGACTCTGGGGTTGCGGCGCTCATCTTGCTTTATTGGCCGACGGAGCCAGTGTACAGCTTCCGGTTCATGTGGCCAACATGACTAAGCCACTTCAGACGAACCAGAGCAGCGCACGGAAACACCATTTACTTTCCCACTGGAGTGGTACCTATTTATCTACTTGCACTTTGACGTGCTTTCGAACTGCTAGGGTGGCAGGAGCAGGGAACGAGCAACGGGAGCTCACCCCCTCGTGGGAATTCGAACCACCAACCTTGTGATCGGCAAGTCCTAGGCTCTGTGGTTTAACCCACAGCGCCACACATAAACATTAAAACACTTCTCTATACATGGCTGCCTTCAGATGGTCTTAGGGTCAGATAACTCCATACCCTCCAACATTTCTCCAATGAAAATAGGGATGTCCTAAGGAAAAGTGGGACTTTCCATTGGTCAAATCAGAAACCTGGACAGCTTCTGTAAATCTGGGACTGTCTCTGGAAGGTCTGCTTGGAGGGCCTGCTCTCATAGTTTATCAAGCTATGAACAAGCGTTGGATCTGCATGCTCCCCTCCCCTTGTTTCATCCCTTCACCGCTGCATCATGCTGGTGAGTTAATTTACATTAAGTACCAGTTCTCTGATTCAAATGGGGACTCAACATGGGGCAAAGGGAGGTTATACTTGTATATACAAGGGGCAGGGCTTTTCCTGCAATCTCATTAGCAGAGCAGGGAGCATTGAGGCTAAAGTGTAGATCGTGCTTGAATTTGTCTATGGAAACATATCCATGTGCCAGTTCTCCCAGTCTCGTGAGAGTTGCTGGAGCCAATTGGAAGCCGTGTTAGAGCACAGCAAGCAACATTCTGAATAGCAAGTTAATGCTGCCCCAAACCTCTTTCTGCAACAGAGAAATGATGGGATTTTGCAGTGAAACATGGACATGTATTTTTAGGGACAGAGAGATTTGTGGAAATTTATAAATAAATACAGTAGTACCTCGGGTTACAGATGCTTCAGGTTACAGGCGCTTCAGGTTACAGACTCCACTAACCCATAAATAGTACCTCGGGTTAAGAACTTTGCTTCAGGATGAGAACAGAAATCATGCGGCAGCGGCGCAGAGGCAGCGGGAGGCCCCATTAGCTAAAGTGGTGCTTCAGGTTAAGAACAGTTTCAGGTTAAGAACGGACCTCCAGAACGAATTAAGTTCTTAACCCGAGGTACCACTGTACACGCATGTAGAATGAAATACAGACCCTCACCTGTGCTACGCATTTAAATACCACTTTAAACAGTCATGGCTTCCCCCCAAATAACCATGGGAACTGTAGTTTGTTAATGGTGCTGAGAGTTGTTGGAGACACCTATTCCCCTCATAGAGATACAGTTCTCTGAGTGGGTTAAGAGCCAATCTCTGTGAGGGGAATAGAGGCCTCCTAACAACTCTCAGCACCCTAAACAAACCAGGATCCCCTGTTCAAAGGAGTATGATACTGTTTTAAATGTATAGTGCTGATGGGTCCACAATACATTTCACTTGATGAGGAAGACTGTGGCCAAGTGTTGTTTTTCTGCTCAGTTTGGTACCCAAGTGCTAACCATTCAAGGTCCCTAGTCTCCCTTCTTCGGGTATTTTATTTTTTTAACCAAACTTGGAATGGAATGGAAGCCCCACAATAAAGGTCCTTCCAAAGGATGAATATCCTATGACAGTACCTCAAACAGAGGACACAAATACTCAGTGCTATTTTTCTGGGAAAAGAGGTGCCAGAACTCACCATGAGCACATCTCTTGTTCTCTTATAATGACAGTGGCACCCACCTGAGAGGTGCAGAAACTGAGTTCTGGTGATTTCTGGTGGAAAGAAAACCATGTGAACACACTTCTCAAGGGAGGAGTCAAAAGGGATGGTCCAGAGGCCCAGACTCCTCCTACCTGATAAACTGTGATTTAGCAAGCCAGCGATGTACATCTTCACGGGGCCAAAGTGTTTGTGAAGTAATTAGCCGCAGTTACAAGTCTTCGGTTCTATATTTGGAAATGGCATGGTCCTCCATCAAAAGCTTACAGTCAGGAATTGAGCAGAATGTAGCAAACATCTCAATGAGTTGCCAAAAACATCCCAAATAAAGATGTGTTCATTTGGATCATAAATGGAAAACCAAGCCTGCAGCCAGCAGTAAATGGACAAGGCAGGAAATGAAGGCTTTAATGAAGAGTAGCTTTGATGGGCTGAAGGCAAATTAAGGCAAATTTACAGCAAGCGTGCAGAGTTGAACAGGAGAGAAGATAAAAAAATAAACCTAAAGAGGAAGGGCAGGGTATGGAAATGGTAACAAAGAAAGAGGAGAAATGGGAGGGGGAAGTGTGGCATTGTTACTGTAAAAACAGCAGTCTTGTGGCTTTTTTATATATATAAAAAAGTAATAAATTTATGGTAGTGGACTGTAGTCCATGAAAGCTTATGGTATAATATATTTGTTAGTCTTCAAAGTACCACAAGACACTGCGCGTGTTTTGCAGCAACAGACTTGACACAGCTGCCCCCTCTGGAAATTGCTGCAATAGTTGTCATGGTACAGAGCCTAGCAAAGAAACGTTTCAACCTCGCAGAACTGACCTTAATCTGGCTATTCTTGAATAAATAGGTTTGAAGGTGGACTCCAGTGTGAACCCACAGAATTGCAATTTACAGCATTAAGAAGTTCTAGCACCTGTGGCTTAGATAATGGATTTTTGTATCTCACATGTTAATTGGTTCCCCAGTGCCAGGGTGTTTGTGCTACCATGCCAGCATTGCTTTCGGAAGGGCCCCCGTAAAACTTTTGCATCGCTGTCACTTTCGGCACTTTCATTTCCCTCTGACACCACCACTTTCAGTCCCCTTTCCTCAACTCTGTGACTTAGGATAATACTCCATGCATCTGATGAAGTAGGACTCATGTCCACAAACACTTATGCCACAATAAAGCTTCCAGTCTTTTGAGGTGCTACAAAACCCCTTTGTTATAGTTGCCTTTGGTTTCCACTACTTCCACCGGGAATGTTCAATGCTGCCGTCTTCTTAGCAGCTCAGCACCTTACCTTGTTGCTAGATTAAAATTGGCACCACTTGATCTTCTCTGCTTTGCACGTGCACAGAGGCTCGTGCTGGCCATCCCTGAGACGCAGCCCAAGGAGTGTTACTGTAATGCAACGCTGGTCGCATGCTCCCCATTTCCTGCACTCAGATGAAACGTCCCTGATTTAGCCTTTGTTGTTTGCCATTCCCATTCTGTGTTCTCTGCCCCACTGTGAACAAACGCCAACATGCTTGCATTGAGGGCTGCTGCTATCCGAGATTATTTGCCTGCCGGAAGGATATTTGCTTTATTAAAAACAAACAGCGGCGGCAGCAAAAGATCCGCTGCATCTCAATCTGGTCGGGCAGCGGACAGTGCCACAACGCAACAGATGAGCAAGCAGCCAAAAGAAAAGGGAAAGAGGGAAAGGGGGGGGGGAGGAAAGCCAAGAAGGCTTCTAGGCATAAACAGATGAGTAATTTGTTACAAGAGAATCTACCACTCACATTCAATTATTAAAAGGTTTGCATGTGTGCGATCTCCCCCACTGCTGTAGCAAGTCTTAAATGCAGGTTGCGGATCAAAACAAAAGAAGGAAAGAAGTGGTTAAATTGCTTACTGGCCCCACTCTGGGTTTATTTATTTATTTTTAATTCAGAGAGAGAGAGAGAGAGAGAGAGAGAGAGAGAGAGAGAGAGAGAGAGAGAGGAGGCTTGCAGGACAGTAATGTCAAGACATCCTGCATTACTTGTGTCTATCTCTATGCAGAATCTTTTTCAGCAAGGCGGCATCGAAAGAATAGATTTATGGACTTGGAGGTACATTGTTTAGTATGTCCATATCCATCTAGATTGACAGTTTCTACAGACTTGAATTTCCCAGGGGAGCGCAGCGTTACTGGTGTCAGTGGACGGCATCATTTACTTCAATGCTCCATTATTAAATTGATAACAAGATAATTCCTCTGCTTCTCACAGACATGACAGGGTTTACAACGGTTAACTCTCTTATTGCATGGGATTTGAAGCTGTAAGAGGGTTTTAATAAGAAGCTTATTTTTTTTATTTCAATCCAGTGACGAATCAAAATTCCAAGGGAAAAACACAATATGGTTTTTTTTAAAAGGTCCACAAGGCAGCCAATACTTGCAAGGGAGGGAGTTCCAACATCTGTCTTGCTCCCATTTCAAAGAGCTTGACTCTTTCTATTATGTCCAAACATCTACGGATAGCACTCATGGTCCACGATTGTAGCAAACTAAAATTATTCCATATGATAAATGAGCTTTCTCACATGTGCAAATGTTAAAACAGCTTGTTTACGTGGACTAGATGATGATTAATAAAGTAAATTATCAGATGCAGCATTCCTTGTATAGGACCAAAATCTGCCCGTACAATAAAGGAGGCATATAGACTTCCCTTTTCAACTATGCTTCATCCCATCTATTAATGGGTACCATCAGAGAGAGAAGGTAAATCTGTACTGACCCATCCACAGCAGCTGTCTACATGCTATCAGGCTGGCTTGCATGTCTCAGAGCCATAAACAGAGAAGCCATTCATTTTTAACCCTTTCCTTTGTAAACACCAAGGACTTGAAACTTAAGGAGAAAAGATAGGGTTCTAGCGAATATTACAGTTGTACTGGGTATGCCGATGGAAGCAATATTCCATGGTTTGTCCAGTCAAATTAAAAGGGAGGATGTAGCTCAAAGATTTAACACAAATGCACCACATTTCAAGCAGGAAATGTAAAAAAAAATATATAATGCTCCTCTAATTCCTCTGGGCACTTTTGGCTTTCATGTTGTTGTTGTTGTTGTTTTAAAAAAATCATTTTAGAGTTCTTTGTAAAGATTCGTTACTAGTGAATTATATTCAAAGCAAGTATTTCAATTGAAGTTTTTTTTGGGGGGGGGGAGGAAGCAAACCAGTGTCTCAGCATTTATAATGCAAAGGCACACACCTAATGAAAAGGAGGGCAATATCAGTCAGCAGTTTGTCTTTCTTTCTAAGCTCTGAGGGAGTTGTAAAATAACATGCAAGAACTGCGGGGATGTATCTTGGTAGTGTCTTTCGGAGAACAACAATTACTAATGCCTTCATTATTATACAGTAATTGTAAGCGTAGCTTAGGATGCTGTAATCTAATGCCAAGCATTCATCTTATTGTTTCACACGCACTCGAGCCGTGCTTTATTGAAAAGCTTTCTTTTTTTCCCAAAGTTTTGATGCGCACAATAGAGAACATTTTGCATGTCTCATATTACTATCTCATTTAACTCATTTTATTGTTATTTTGGTGGGCCGGGACAAAGCATGGAAATGTTCTCAAATAAATATCCCATAGAGAATGCTCTTCATAATATGCGCTATCCAGAGACGAGATTATGGACAGTGCAAGATTTAGTAGCTGTATCCATCGAAATGGTTTCAGTCTATAAAATACGAAAGTGAATCAGAGCTGGAGACGGCATGAATGCAGTGCTCTTGTGGAGCTTCCATTCATTTGAAAGTGGTGCTCTTGTACAGCACATGTCTATTTAAAACATTCCAAGTCCTTTCTGGTGGCTGGTCTTGAAAAGTTCAGTGGGGTTTCCATGCAGGACTTCAGTGGGCAGCGTCTGAGGCCTCAGCAGAGTCTGAGGTCTTTGGGTTAGCAATCCTTCTTGTCCATTGCCCCCTTCCCTGGATCACCTTATTACACTTATCCAGTAGCAGCAGAGATGACCCAATATACCCTGAAGTTCTCAGGGATGCATGTACACACACCCAAAATATGGTTACTTCAATGACCCCCGAATGTGTTTCATAAATATCTGGACAGAGACATCTTTGCTTCAGTTGCCTATGTTCTAGTAGCCTCTGGCTGGATTACTACACAGCACTGCAAATGGGACTGCCTTTGAAGGCTAGCTGGAAAACTTCAGGTAATGCAGAAAGTCGTAGGAAAGTGTGATGATACATAACACTAGTTCCGGCCTGATTGCCAAATAGTTTCAATTAACAGTGCTGGTTTTGACCCTCAAAGCCCTGTATGATTAGACATGGTTTTCAATTATGAATGTGAGTCATGTTAATAGTAATAATAATACTACTGTAGCCTTATTGGAGTTCACCGATTGGGTCTGCGTTGCTCCGGGACAGGAGGAAGGAAGTCAAATGACACCAAGTTAGTTCAAAGAAAGAGTTTATTCTGCTCTCCGGATAGCAGAAGGCACTTGCGTGATCAAGTCCACAGCAAGTCCAAAGAAATGACGGGTTTCATGCAGTTTATATATCCTCCAGGCACCCTCTCACTCCTCCCCTAGGAGCCCAACCACGTTGCCCTACGTACACAGGTTGACATCACATATGTTCCTGCTCTGGTACTCTCAACCATAAAAGGATCTTCCTTCCTGTACTTCTGACCATAAAAGGATCTTCCTCTTCCTACTCTTATCTGGGACGAGGTCACCATCTCCAGGAACACACTTTTGGCGTTTTTCCCAGACATCGGTCTTGCGCGTATTTTGTGGTCAGCACATAAGATAAAGTTCTGACGTGTTTTCTTTGTTCCCCTAGAGAGCCAAGGTCATCCCTTGCCATGACTGATAAAGGAGAGAGCTTGTTTATGTTTTTGCTCAACAGCTCAAGTTTTACGCATTTAAAAGTGCTCTCTTTTGAAAGAACAGTTTTAAACAGTTTTAAACTTACTATACAGAAACCCATTCCTTCACTACTACTACTAATAATAATAATAATAGACTGGGTTGCCCCAGCCACTCTGGACAGCTTCCAACAAATATAAAAGCTTACTAAAACATCAATCATTGAAAACTTCCCTATACAGGCCTGCCTTTAGGTGTCTTCTAAAAGTTGTATAGTTATTTATCTCATTGAATTCTACTTTTGGAAGGAGTGGGCAAATCAACCACGCAATTTGGGTTTATATAACACACACACACACACACACACAGAGAGAGAGAGAGAGAGAGAGAGAGAGAGATTCCACACCCTTTTCAAATTTCAGCCCATATGCATTGATGTTTGGGTAGGGCACGTATGCCTGGTAGACAGAGCAGAAAAGTGAGTCTGGCTCCTTCACTGTGCCAGACTGGGTTCTCGAGGGTAAAAGGGGGTGCTACAGGGCGCGATAGCCCCCCAAAACCCCTCTGGAGGGAAACCAGAGGGTCAGGATCCCAGCGAAGCCATTTGCAGATCGCCCAGCTGCCAGGTAACTCCATAATAGGAGCGAAGAGAGCGGCGGGCGGAGAAAGCAGGCACTGGGAAGCCATTGTCTCACCCTCGAGAACGCAGCCCCAGGCTTGCAGGGCGAGTGACCAATTCTCAAAAGCAATCAATCAGAGCCTAATTTGGATTACAATTGGAGTATGAAAGAAAGGCTTTGAAAAAAAAGAAGGAGATAAAAAAGAGGTCAGTTTAGACTGCAATCGGAGGGGAACGCAAGACTACGAGCGGAGTGTGGAGCGGAGGTTGGTAAAATGGCAAGCGGTTTGAACTTCTCCCTCTTAGAGAACTTGTTAAAAGTGAGATAAATTGTTGCAAAAGTAACAAAAAGTAGCAGAAAAAGAGGATAACTAAAAGGGGGAGCAGAGGGTAACTATTTTGTGACTTTAAAAGGTCTTTGATACAATGAACGGTCTGAGCGAAGTAAGAAAGAAAGAAAGTCACTTCTTGGTACTTTCGGTTTTGGGAAAAAAACTGCGCAACGAAATAGAACTTTTGTTTCTCCATTTTATGTTGAAGGAAGTCATCCAGCGACAAAAAAATATAATAAAGGGATGGAAAGACAATATTAAACAGTAAAAAGTTTTCTTATATGATTGGATACATCTGTATTTAATTTAATTTAATTCGAACGTTTAAATATAAAAGGAAAGAAAAAGAGACAATGTTGGAATGAGGCTATCTACCCAAGTTGTTTTTGCTTTGTGTGTGTGTGTGTGTGTGTGTGTGTGAGTCCGCGGAATGAACTGAGAAAGAACAGCTTAGCTGTCTGTCTTCAGTACTATACTTTTATTTGGAGCTAAGGAAAATTGGAGCTGAATTAATCACTCCTCCGTGTTTCATTTTTATTTTTATTTTTCATTTCCCATTATTGGATTAGTCTGGACTGTCAAACTAAAGATCACTCTTCTTTTTCTCTTCTCCCTCTGTTTTTACATCTGAACTTAAAAATATTACCGTTTTCACATTTGAACTCAAAAATATCACTCCAAAATAAGGAGACTGGCAGCCTTTACAATTATTTGTGGTCAGACTCCTTTAGATATTTCTTTTTTATTTCCTACCTCTGGATATACTTGGTGCCCCTTGGACATTTCTGGATATAATTGGAACACCTATCAGCATTTTTAATAACTTTGGCCACATAATTGGATTATAATTTTGGGAATACAATATATAACCATTGGGTTACAAAAATTTAGACAGTACAGCAGCATTATTTGGAGGGCATTTCTTCAATAAGAAGTCGGTATGGATATAGCCTAAGTGGTGGCAAGAAGAAAGAAGAAAGGAAATTAATTTCTTTTTTGCAGTGGGAGATTGATCTCTCAAAAGTGTGAATCTTAAAAATTTATTGGTGTTTCCCCCTATAGGTATATATTTGTGAAAACTATTTTGGGAAAAATTGATATACATAAATTGATTAATATTTAGGTTTAAGTGCATGAGAATTGGGAAGGGTAAAAATTCTTTTTTTTTCGACGCCTTTTTTTGAAAAGAAGTGATTTAATGATTTATATCAAGATTGAATACTGATTGTTATTGATCGTATATATACTGATTGTCTTTGACTGTATATCATATCAGGTGTTCGGAAATTAATTACAATGTCTCATACACAAAAGAAAGGGGGGGAGGAACACCGGTAGAGAGGAGAGGATCAAAACAAGAAGAGGACTTTAAAGGAGAGATTTTGAAAATGTTTGCAGAGATCAATTCCAATATTAAGCAGAGTGGAAAAAAAATAGAAGCAAAATTAGAGCAAATGGATAAGAGAATGGGCCAAATGGACAAAAAAATTGATGTTACAGTTAATGAACTGAAAGGGCAATTGAAGGATGTGAGTAAGAGGACACAGAATTTGGAAGAGGGGTTGAAAAAGACAAGATTGGAAATGAGGGAAGTGAAGAAGGAGGAAGAAAAAATAAGGATGGGAATGTCGGAAATTAATAAAACACAAGAGGAAGTCTGGGATGCGATTTCTATGAATGAACTCAGGCAGAGAGAAGTGAACTTAAGATTGAGGATAGTTCCAGAGGTGCAAGGAGAAAATATTAAAGAAAAGTTAATAAAAGAGATTGCACAATGGATGGAGATGAATATAGATGAGGTGGCAAGATCGGTGCAAAGTGCTTTCCGAATGAAGATAAGATTGGCTAAGGCAAGAAAATTCCCAGGGGACTGCCTGATTACCTTTAAGGACAGAGAGATGAGAAATTTGATACTCCAGAAAAATAGAGAGAACAGGCTGAACATTGAAGGAAACTATATAATCATTTTTAAAGACATCCCGATCAGGTTACTTAAATGGAGAGACCCATATAAACCAACAGTTCAGATTTTAGGAAAAATAATATAGAATTCAGATGGGAATACCCGGAAGGAATCTCTTTTATTTACAAAAGTAAAAGACATAGACTTACGAGCCCGGAAGAAATAGGAAAATATTTAAGAAAATATAAAGAGCTGTGAAGTGATGAGGAAGAAACAAGAGAAGTGGAACCAGGAATGGAGGCGGCAGGAGGAGTGGACCCGGATGAATTAGAGGAAGAAAGAAAGAGGGAAGAAGAAGAGAAAGAAGAAGAAGAAGAAGAAGAAGAAGAAGAAGAAGAAGAAGAAGAAGAGGAGGAAGAAGAAGTAGACAAATTATAAAATTTGTAATAAAGAATTCAAAATGGCAAAAATGGAATTAAAGTTATGGACTTGGAATATTAATGGGATTAACAATAAAAAAAACGAAATAAAGTTGAACAACATCTAAAAAAGAAAAAATTGGGTATCATTTGTCTACAAGAAACTCATGTGGCAAGAAGACATAAAAAAAATAATTAATAAAAGATTGGGAAATGAATTTATATCTTCGGATAGGAGTAAAAAAAGGAGTAGTTTTGTACATCAGAAAAAAAATTGAAACTCAACAAAATTTTAAAGATGAAGAAGGCAGAGTTATGGCAGTTCAAATTAACTGTTTGAATATATGGGTCAGAAAATTATAATAATGGGAGACCTGAATGGAGTGGTGTCAATGGAAATGGACAGACTGAGAACAACAGAGGGTGAGCAAATATGGGAAATTACCTAAGACTTTTTTCTCAATGACTAAGAATTGTAATTTGATTGACATTTGGAGACTTAGACACCCACTGGAGAAACAATTCACGTTTTATGCAGAACCAAACCAATCCATGTCAAGAATAGACCAGGTGTGGGTCTCAAATGAATTAACCCCAAGAATCTCGAAAATTGAAATTCAACCAAGAGTGATTTCGGACCATAGTGCAATAAAATTTGAATTAAAAGGTTTTGAAGAAAGAACGTTTAGATGGAGAATAAACGACTATCTTCTAGATGGTCAGAAAGTAGTAGAAAATGCTCAAAAGAACCTGTCGGAATATTTTGTAAATAACTGTAATAAGGGAACAAAAATGAGTACAGTCTGGGACGCCAGCAAAGCTGTGGTTAGGGGCTTTTTCATTCAACAAAATGCCCTGAAAAATAAAAATAGGGAAAAGAATAAAAAGGAATTATTGAGACAAATAATGGAGAATGAACAAAAATTGATAAAAAACCAAATAACGAAAAGATAAGACAAAACATAAAGACTCTTGCAATGATAATAAATAAGGAAGTAGAAGGGAATATAAAAAGAATGAAACAAAGAAATTTTGAATTTGCGAATAAATCAGGAAAATGTCTTGCGTGGCAGATAAAGAAAAGAAAAGAGCAGAATACAGTAAACAAAATCATCATTGAAGGTATGGAAATAGAAGACCCGAAATAAATTAGAAAACGATTCTTAGACTTTTATAAACAACTGTACAAAAATAAAGAAAAGAATAATATGAGGAAGATAGAAAGATTCTTAAAGGAAAAAGAAGTGCAGAAGATCCCGACGGAGAAAAAAGATAACTTGAATGCCCCAATTGAAATTGAAGAAATTAAAGAGGCAATAAGCAAATTGAAAAAGGGGAAAGCCCCAGGACCAGATGGATTCACAGCTAGATACTATAAGGAAATGAGAAGCACCCTACTTGTACCACTGAAAGAAGTTGTAAACAATATCTTGAAAAATACTGGAAACTTGGAAAGAAGCCTTTATTACACTTATCCCAAAACAAGAATCGGACTTAACGCAAGTTAAAAATTATAGGCCTATTTCGATGTTGAACACTGACTATAAAATCTTTGCAAGTATATTAGCAAAGAGAATGAAAAACGTACTGCAAGATCTTATACATAAGGATCAGGCAGGTTTCCTTCCTGGCAGACAGATGAAAGATAATATAATAAATATGATAGAATATCTGAATGCCAGGAATGAGAAACAAGCTATGTTAATCTTTGTGGATGCGGAAAAGGCCTTTGACAATATATCATGGAACTTTATGTTAAAAAATTTGGAACATATGGACGTAGGTACGGAATTTTTTAATGGACTAAAGGCAATATATACAGAGCAAAAAGCGAAGTTGATAGTAAACAATTATACAACGGAAGACATTAAAATAACAAAGGGTACAAGACAAGGATGCCCATTATCACCATTATTATTTATCTTGGTGCTGGAGGTTTTGCTAAAATCAATAAGAAAAGATGAAGAAATAAAAGGGGTGTCTGTAGGGAAAAATGAGTATAAAGTCAAAGCATTTGCGGACGATCTTGTAATGATGGTAGAAGAGCCAACGGGAAGTGTTAAAAGAATTCTAGAAGAAATAGAACAATTTGGTCAAGTTGCAGGTTTTTATTTAAACAAAAGAAAGACTAAAATTATTGCGAAAAATATGGACCAAGAATTAATAGAGGAAATGCAACAAAGTACAGGGCTGGAAGTGGTGAACAAAGTGAAATATTTAGGAGTATGGTTAACCCCCAAGAATATTGATTTGTTTCAAAATAACTATGTACCTGTTTGGAATGGGATAAAAAGGGATCTGGAGGTGTGGGGAAGATTGAAGCTATCTTTTTGGGGAAGGATATCTACGATAAAGATGAGTGTGCTGCCAAGGATGTTATTTCTATTCCAATCACTACTGATAATTAAAGGGGCATCAATTTTCAAAGAATGGCAAAAAATAGTTTCAAGATACATCTGGCAGGGCAAAAAGCCAAGGATTCAGTTTAAGTTATTAACAGATGCGAGAGAAAGAGGTGGCTTCGCCCTGCCAGACTTGAAACTATATTATGAAGCATCATGCCTCTGTTGGTTAAAGGAATGGATTAAATTAGTGAATGGAGAGTTGTTAGATTTAGAAGGATTTGATAATAGATTCGGGTGGCATGCATATCTGTGGTATGAAAAGAAAAAAAAATCATAAAGGCTTTGAAAACCACATCTTCCAAAGATCATTGATAGAGGTGTGGGAGAGGTATAAAAATTTGTTGGAACCAAGACTCCCCCATTGGCTTTCACCATTTGAAGTGATGAGTGTGAAAAAGATAAACATGAGGGGGAGGTGGATAACTTATGGAGAATTGATAGTAAGAGGGGGGGGGAATGGAAAATGAAAACTTATGAAGAGGTGAAAGAATTTGTTTATGATTGGTTGCACTACTACCAGATTAGTGAAATGTTTAAAAAAGACTGTAAAATGTGTGGATATGAAGGGAAAGAATCAAAATTCCAAATAGAGGTATTGAATAATGAGTATAAAAATTTGTCTAAAATGTATAGAATGTTGTTGGAATGGCATACAAAAGATGAAGAGGTGAAATCAGTAATGATACATTGGGCCAGAAACTTTATACAATATGATGATTGGACAAAATTATGGAATGAAAGGTTAAAATTTACGGCGTGTACCGCGTTGAAGGAAAATGTAATGAAAATGGTATATAGATGGTACATAACACCAGTTAAATTAGCTAAAATGTATAAAACATGTAATAAGTGTTGGAAATGTAAAGAAAAAGAAGGAACTTTCTATCATATGTGGTGGGAGTGCAAAAAGGTGAAAGGCTTCTGGGAAATGATATATAAGGAATTGAAAAAGATGTTGAGATATACATTTGTTAGAAAACCAGAAGCCTTCTTACTAGGATTGGTAGGTAATGAAATTAATAGAAAAGATTGTAAACTTTTCCAATACGCTGTAACAGCTGCAAGAATACTTCTGGCGCAAAGATGGAAGCAGGAAGAAATTCCAACAGTGGAAGAATGGAGAATGAAACTGACTGAATATGCGGAATTGGATAAACTGACTGGGAAGATTCGATATCAGAAAGACCAAAAGTTTATCGAGGACTGGGGAAAATTTACAGATTATCTGAAAAGCATATGTGATGCACAGACAACGCTTGTTGGTTTTGAAGAGTCTCTGTGAAAAATTAAGATATATTGTAAAAAAGAAAGTAGGAGAAAGGAAGAGGAATGGTTAAAGGCAATAATAAGTTCAGAAATGCGTTAACAATAGAAATTTTAACCAAAGATTGGCAGAGAAACTGAGGGAAGTCAAAAATTGATGAATGTGAGAGTTAATGTGAGTTGATTGTATAAAAATGTTTGGAAAATGAATAAAAAATTATTATAAAAAAAAGAAATATAGGAAAATGCATTTATCAAAAGGGAAAAGAGAAGAAAAGTACACTTGAACACGTCCTGCCAGTTTCCCCCCCACGTAATATCATGAGAAAAACTTATCTTTTGGTATAAGCGCTTTTCATATGAGAATAGACAGTGGCTTGTAAATAAGCCTCTTAGAAAGGAAATGAATAGCTTCTACTGTTATGAACACCCTAGATGCACAATAGATTGAAAGTACCGTATAGGGTTTCTTTTCCATCACTGCTGATGTCACATGAACATATAAATGTGAAATGAGAGGCCAGTTTTGAAATATTTTGTTTCCAGTAGAAGACACTATTTTCATCGTACATATATCATTGATTTTGAAAGTGAATACTAGATGAACCAACACCTTAAAATTAGTTATCTTAGTTAAAAATATTCAAAGCATTGCGTCTCCTGTATCACTTCCACGTTTTTTGAAACTCAGCTTTTTCAGATTTCACAGAAAATCATCTTCATGGCAGGAAGGGTTGGAGGTGGGTCGGGGTAAGGCGTTTTGAGATGGAACACTTCAGGCTGCTTTGGATTATGGTAGGTTCCTCAAGGTCTTTTGTTGCTATGGGGCACTCTGTGGGGCCACAGTCTCTTGCTCCAAAGAGGTCACTCCTCAGACTAGCTCGGAATGGGATGCACATACCTTCCTTACCCAAAGACTTTGATGAAATTTGCCTCCTCTCTCCCCAAACCACTGGAATGCCCCTGCCCACAATATTCACCACTGTAAATGGGGTGGCAAATTCTGAAGGACCCTTTTTAATTTAGCCCTGTGCAAATTTAAGCATGCTTTCTATCCCTGATATTGGGAACTGCAAGCCCACTGTTTTGGAAAAGAGGCTTTGCCGACTACTAAATACTTACGAAATAACATTCCATCTGTTCTCTAACTCTAGAAGGGCCTTCACATAAAAAATGCAGCATTATAAAAGGATATTGTTTGCATAATTGACATTTTGTTCCTCTCGTGTGTTTTTCAAGGTTGAATAAAATGCAGCACGCAGCAGTGATTGATCATGTTTAATCAAGGAAACATTTGTGGTGGTTAGCAAAACCAAAAAACCAAGAAAGGTTAACTTTTTGTACATGGATAGCAGATGCTAGTAACATGTTTTGCATATCTACATTAATTTTTTTCAAGGCAGGCCTGTTTTGCTTAGTGTGCCTGTTTTAACCCAACCACCCAACCCATTGATTTTTGTCTCCACAAATCTAATGTTTCCAAAAAGTGCCTTGGCTGACATCCTAAGCACACTGCGCATGGCAGCACAACTTCTGGTGCAGCTCACTCCAACTCTGGACTCCCATACAAAGATGTGGTAATCGCACTCTGCAACCCCTTGGCACCCAAGTATGCCAAGAGGAGAGGAGTCACTGGATCCCTCTCTCAGAGATGAAGGTGGATATTAATACATTAATATCAGGGAATTCAATGCATCATGCATAGGGCTTCCATGTGTATTCAGACCTGCTTTACTTCAGCCAGGTGATCACACCATGTGTCCTCAGGCCATAGCCAAGTGAAGGGAACACCTGTGTGCATTGCAATGCACTCAGCACTATACACATCTGACTGAATGCCCAAATGGGAGATACAGAAAAAGGGGGGGGGGAAATCTCTCAGTAGTTCCTGCTTGTCTGCACTGTGCAGATGGTTCAGTTCTGGGATTGAAATGCTACAGGTTACCTATGAAAGCCTTAAGCAAGACAAATTCCATGCTCAGATCTAATGGTGAGCGGCCTTTCTCTTGTAGGGCAAATAGCTTTAACCATTTGGTCCAAATCCACCTCCTGTGCAACTCTGCTTAGCCTGTAGATGTGTGTGAGAGAGGAGGAAGTATCCCTTTTTTCATCATGGGAACACCAGTTCACGTGTAGGCTGAGCTGCATGATGAGCACTTTTCCACAGTCCAGTCTCAGGATGCACTGTTCATTTCTGTGCACAGGGCCTATGTGGATCATGTGGATTCTTTTGTTATTGTTTTAAATCTGCCTTTCCAATATGTGTTTGTCAAGGGAGTTGCTACAGTTAATAACACACACAAAAACCCCCTGCAACAGTAGGATAAAAGCAAACCAAAATGGCACAGAATAACATGATATAACAAAAGTGCCTCACTGGAATATGCAGGCAATTAAAAGCGCCTAAAGAGGGTGAAGGTTACTTCCTACTCTAGTGCTACTAGTAGAGATTTCATTTACTTCACATTGTAATGGGAACTTGATTCATGCATTCTGAAACTGGAACAACCATCTAAAAAAATCCACACCTCTCTGAATTTTGTGATATATATCTCCACACACACCCAAAAAGTGTACAAAAGTGCATATATTAGGGGAAGAGTGCATAAATGATGTATATATTTACGTATTATATTACAGAAAAATTATTTGCAAAAAATTGTGAATATTAGAAGAACTACAAAACGCTGGCAATTATTTTTGACTTTTGTTTTTTTTAAAGAAGGCACAAAATGATGGAGAAACATGGTAAGCCAATAAGGCAGAGTCTGGTCATTGGACCTGAGCATTTCTTGTCTGCCGACTGAAGGGAAAAGCTGACTGTGTCTAGTGTTTGTAGCTCAATTGGCTGCAGAGCAAACCCTCCTTCCCCCCTTCTTTTTCATACTGTTTTGAGTTAATTTTGTCTTAACCATGTTTTTCTTCCTGTGCATGCTGCATTTGTCTTTGCTATGGTTTCCCAATGGTTGCCATATTTGGAGCCAGTAAGGAATTTTTGCAAACAGATTGGGCCCATTGGGTGGTTTTGCTTTCCTCATAGCAAAATGTCACAACTCTTTGGGTGTGGAATTTTAGTCATCTAGGTTTGCGTAAAGTGATGCATCACCCCCAACCTAAAGCAAATGTGAACTCAGGGTACCCGATTAGAGGGATCTAGATGGAAGTAGCCTGAGTGTCGCTACCTTGGTAGATTAGTGTCTTGGGGAGGCCACAATCCTTGGCACAACCCTGTTCTAAATTTCAGCCCTCCAGTAGCCAATGCATGAGCCAAAGTCCACTTTCATCTGTAATCAATAAAGTTGTGGCCATTTTTTATCCCAGATCAAGCCTTGTCAAGTTTGTTCCTTTACAACATAGCTACTACCTTTGCAAAGGGGTTTAGGGTGCTGTGACTGGGCCAAAGTGCATTTTTAAAAAGCCACTGATTAGCCTTAGCTTGTCCTGTCCCGTCCCCCTGCCACCCTATATTTCTTGCTAATGAGACCCCTCCTTTGCAGGGCCATCATGCAGCCAGATTCTTTAATGCAAGAACCTGGATAAAAGTCTCCAATGAAGATCTCTGGACAGTTATGAACAGAAGGGAGGGGGGATTTCTTCCGGTAACTTGGCCACAATTCATTTAAGGCTTTACATCAGGCTTTGCCAACCTGGTGTTCTCCAGATGGCTTGGACTACAACTCCTATCAGCCTCAGCCAGGGCTGATAGGATTGGATAGACCAAAACTTCAGCAAAGCATGAGCTAAGTGAAGGCTGTTTTAAAGGTTTTTAGCACCCAGACTGCCAACCTAGCAGTTCGAAAGCATGCCAAAAAGGGCAAGCAGATAAATAGGTACCACTCCAGCAGGAAGGTAAACGGTGTTTCCATGCGCTGCTATGGTTTTGGTGTTCCGTTGCATCAGAAGCGGCTTAGTCATGCTGGCCACATGATTCGGAAAAACTGTCTGTGGACAAACGCCGGCTCCCTCGGCCTGTAAAGCGAGATGAGCACCGCAACCCCAGAGTCGTCTGTGACTGGACTTAACTGTCAGGGGTCCTTTACCTTTACCTTTTAGCACCCCTTTGAATTGGGCCTAGACTAGAAGCTTTTTTGGGTGTCTGTAAAAAATAGGACAGTTAACAGATAGTACATTAAGAATAAAGTTATTTGAAAATTAGGACACTCTCTTAACTGAACACATGTCAGTAATCCAATTAAGCATCTCTCCCCACAACCCGCCACCGCCTACCTTCCTTTGAAAGAAGGGGTTTTGGACAGCACTGTCAGTCACAATTATCTCCATATGGAAAGTTTAAGCCTAATGTTTGAGATAATTTTGCTATAAAACGGAAATCTGCATCTCTCTCATATACACACAATGAAGCTGCAGAAGATACCGCCTTTTGTTGCTTTCAGATAATAACATAGTCTGGCACCACCACAGTTTCTTCCAGCAAATAAACTATAGTAGATGACAGATTTATTAGTTATTGTGCCTCACTCAATTTGAGACAAATATTGGGGGTGCAGCGGCAGAAGATATGCATGTTGTGGCAAGAACAGAGTCCCACGACACCGTGAAGATTAAGGATTTTATTGTGGCATAATTGTAGGCACATCACTTTGCTCTTTGTGTGAGCTGTTATCCTTAGCTGATAAGTATATATGTGCGTGAATGTATCATATTCAGATACCTATCAACTGAGGATAACAGTTCTTGCATATAATAGGCTGGCCCCAAACCAAAGATGCCCAAGGTAAGGAACATCAATGGCACCCTCCCTCCAGCCATTTAATTTTTAACACCTTATTTTTGATTGAATTGTAGCCTGTGCCATTGTTTTGAATACACAGTGTGCATGCATGATTCATCCCTGCCACGTAAGATGATAAATTTGCATGGATGCATCTGACTGCAGTCGCTCTTGTGCATGCCATTTATTAAAGCCCATACAAAGAATAATTTTAAAGAAGTTAACAGTATTGGCCACCTACAGTATGTCAGTACCACCAGCTTTACAAAGTGAAGATGAATTGCTTGTGCAAATTGCTTCCAGCTACTCAATAGTTGACAGAGTGGATTGTTGAGGGACATTTTGGGGCAGGTGCCTCCTGAGCTTGACACTTGGAGAGTTGATTGTGTCATCTACCCCTAAATCTATTGATATGTGAGTGTGAATTCATATATACAACCATATGAGGGGGGGGGAGAGTTGTAATCAGTGGGACCGTGCAAGGAGTGGTTGAAATCTGTCGCATTTCTGTGCAGAGACTGGATGTTTACAAGATAAGAATGTGACCCATTCGAAACGCCAGTTACTGCTGGTAACTGCTTGTCTGACTCTGCGAATTTGCACCTATAGAGATGAAGTTGCTGGGTTTTTGAGTTGCCGTCAATTTCCTTTGTATCTCCCTAATGTCAACTTTTGGAAACCTGTGTGCTTGTGCATATTTAGAGACTCTTTGCACATTACATTATTTCCTTACATGGAGATGATTTCTAAGGAGGAATACTCCACTGTATTGGAGAGAAAATTCTCATACAAATCTTCCTGTCTCCAGCTTGCTTGCAAAAATTCAATTTAATTTTCTGTTAGTTTTATCTTATTTATTTACTTGTCTCCAACATTCCCGATATAGGACTGCCAAATTTAAGGTTTTGTGTGTGTTTGTGTGTTTTGGTGTTTTTTTAAGATAGCTGTTAAGATATTGAATTTGGCACGTTTACATTTAACAGAATTCCAACGGAAAAGGCCAAAGAGTTGAGGAATTGTTGGGGAGAGGGTGTTAAATAGCCATCTGATTTCAGGTTGGTTGTGCTGGAAGATTGTTACTTGCCCCACAGTGCCTCCCAATCCCATTCATGCCCAACATTCGTTGTCTTTTATCACCATGAGTTTTTTAAAATAAATAAATCCCCAAGACTGCTGTATTGCAGTTATAACAACAAAATAGGATCAGAAGAGGGTTAGAAGCAGAAACATTGCAATATATGCAGAAGGAATTATTCAGGAATGCAGCATTGTATAAACCAATACTTATCTTTTCAGATTGTCATCGCCAGTATCATGTGCAGCTATAATAAAGACGATTGGACTGAACTTTCCAAAGTGGCTGAGGTAATGGCCTCTTAATATGCTTTCTCATCCTATTCCCTCTCCCTCCCTTCCTCTCTCTTACCGTTTTCACTTTTTTATTCCATGAGAGAGATTGCGAAAGAAAGGAAATTCCAACCAAAAAACCGAGAGCTTAAGACATATCCATTATTGCTTGTTTCTTCTGTGTTTTCATTAAAATGATAGAAATGTAAATTAAATGACTCTATTGCATAGAAGCGGTCCCCTGGACTTTGCATTCTACCTGAAAATTCTTTAGCCTTTGAATCTCTACACTTTTTATTTGCATTTTAAGCAACCCGCATATTATGACGGATGCCCTGATAAAATTTAATTCTACCTTTGAGAACCTAACTTGATCTTACCTTGCCTTCAGGCACTCTAGTTTGACAGCACCAGAAGAAATTTTGAATATAAAACTCTTGAATATTTAAAGTATAAAAGGCTCATTTAATGCTGTTCTGCTTCTAATACAGATTTGCAAAAGGGAGAAAAAAAGTGGCGGCGGCACAAAAGCTATTGTACATAATGGCAGTTTGTTGGTTTTCCTATAAAATAAATACCTACTTGTACAAATGAAAAGATCTTGGTCAAGCACCTGGAATTTTAGCACTCTCTCTCTTCCTCTCTCTCTCTCTCTCTCTCTCTCGCTTTAAAGCAAGGTTTATCAAGGTTATGCAAGAAATACTTTATTAAGGCAGTAATATATAGGCTGAAAGATGCATTGCGTGCATCAGTGTGTGTGCTGAAATTATAAATGAAGCTGCAAATCTGTCTACCCTTTCCCAGAACTCTAGATATTCAAGTGGTAATTTTTTTTCCTGGACTGTTTCACTGCAGACTACAGGTGGGGTTTGCACACTTGAATACATCTATGGGGAGTGTGGAGGGAGCTTTCCTGTACATCAAAAGGTAGTGTGGGGAGGAGGACTCAGGCTTAGTCTTCCCCTTGATGTTCTCCCCCCTCCACCATGAGTAGGTAGGATTAAAAAACAAACAAACCACAGAGGAGCATCAAAATACAGACTCTGCCATCTGCAGTGTCAAATGATACGGGACAGGAAAAATGTTGCCGTTTGATTCTGCTGAATGTACCGTTTTAATCTTGCACAGTAATGAAACTGCAGGTCCTTGGAGAAATAAAGTGAAATATTAGGACCTAATCCAAATCTACAAGTGTGCAGCTGTTGGAGAAATTTAAAAGGTGTTCCTAGACTGGCGTTATCCCTCCCAGAAATCCCAAAATAAAAGGATGCAGGCTCCAAGTAAAAAGATGGCCCTTAATTGGATAGGGACGGCCTCGAAAACGAGGAGGAGGCTGCTAAGAGCATAATCCAAAGCAATGTTTCTTATATACACACATCGTTTCATTTTATCAATCAAAGGATCGCAGTGATCTTAACAGTTGCAATCCAATGTCACCATCCTGAACCAATCAAAACCATGTAGCTCTTCAGATCAGCCTTCGTCATAATATCATGTAATTACATATAATCATTTTTTTCAATATATTTCTTTATGAGGGCTTTGACTAATTTTCGTTCGCATTAACTGCCCCCCAATATCGTCTTTCATCTGTCTACAAAACAATTCAAGATTAACCACTATTGCCATGCCTAGCCCATTCTCTTTTCCTGCATCAATGGCCACCATTGAGTCTAATAGTTTATATTGTTTTCGGTGTTGCAAAAGGAACATGTGCTATATGCAGTACCTGGAAACAACTAGCAGGCAGGAAAAGGCCCTTTCAGTTTAGCTATGCTATAGGCTCAAAAGAAAATGGAATCGTCAAAACGATAACAGTTTTATGATTGTTTTCTTCATCTCAGTTCCAGTGAGATCCTCCTGAAAAGAATTGAGCGGTTGCCCACTCCCCATCCTAAAAAGTTGATAATCTGCATTAGGAATATATTACCAGAGTAAAGCATGCACAGCCCTGGTTAGTGGATTCAGCTATGAAATTACATGTGCAACATTCACTTGGAGGAGTAATTTCACCCCCACACATGAAAGGGCCCTAGCTGGGTCAGGGCAAATGCAAAGGGTGCATGTCTCATTGCTTCAAAACTAGATTCATTTTTAAATAGTTTGCTGAATTCAAGGTGCAGTTTAAAGCCTTGAATGGCATGGGACCCAAATACCTGAGGCAGTGTGTTGTGTCTTCCCACACCAATCTATTCTTGCCTAAAGATATTCTGCTGAGACCCTGTTCCAAGTACCTTCCTTATAGGAAGTGTGCTAAGTAACTACAAAGGAAAACTACCCTTTTCAGTGGTAGCACCTTGACTGGAATGCCCTATTTGGGAAAGTCTGCCTAGCACTTTTGATGCAGCTTTTTAGATGTCAGATCAAGACATTCTTCGTCACCAAGTCATTTAAAATGTGTTGTTTCTACTGTTTAATTTTCTGCCTTTTACTATTTTTGCATATCTATCATATATATCTTTGTTCACTTATTGCATACTCCCATGAAAATTCGAATTTGATCAAAGTAGTTGTAAAAATATTATATTTTTTTATACTGATAAAGTTATTGTAGTGATTAGGAGATATAAATAGGAAAGTGCTCAGAACAAATATACCTTGGTTCTCGAACGCCTTGCAACTCAAA
This sequence comes from Podarcis erhardii, assembly GCF_964252035.2. NCBI lineage: Eukaryota > Metazoa > Chordata > Lepidosauria > Squamata > Lacertidae > Podarcis > Podarcis erhardii. The sequence continues at coordinate 75,918,377 of NC_138510.1, forward strand.
CGTTTTGGCTCCTGAACGCCACAAACCCAGAATTGATTGTTCCAGTTTGCGAACATTTTTGGGAAGCCGAACATCTGACGCGGCTTCTGCGGCTTCCGATTGAGTGTCTGGGATGCACTGCTAAATCTCATTTTCCCATCTTTCCTTATTAAAATCTAAAAAGGTCTCCACTGTTTACATCCATAAATGTTGGTATTGTGCAACAGGGATTAGGAACCCAGTTGTGGTTGAATTCTGATCTCCATCAACCCCAGCCACCATGGTCAGAACGACAGGAATTGTAGTCCAACATCTGGAGGACCGCTGGTCCTCATCCCTGCTGTTCAAGTTCCTCTTCTTCTGAAATGAATGGAGAGTATACTTTGTGAAATTCTGCCTCAGCAGTTTTTAACTGGTCATGTATATCATTCCATACGAGCAGTGGACTTGTAAGGAGCCAGTGTGGTGTAGTGGTTAAGAGCGGTGGACTTGTAATCTGGTGAACCGGGTTTGCGTCTCCGCTCCTCCACATGCAGCTGCTGGGTGACCTTGGGCTAGTCACGCTTCTCTGAAGTCTCTCAGCCCCACTCACCTCACAGAGTGTTTGTTGTGGGGGAGGAAAGGGAAAGGAGATTGTTAGCCACTTTGAGACTCCTTAGGGTAGTGATAAAGCGGGATATCAAATCCAAACTCTTCTTCTTCTTCTTCATTTGGTCTTCATATTTTTTTTAAAAGCATGACAGGTTTTCCCCTCCTCAATTATTACTTCTCGATTATTCTTTTTCTAGAACTGATAAAACCATTCTTATTTTGCAAATTCTCAACATTGCCCCACAGGTTATGGTCTACATGAGAAACATTTTTATTAAAAAAATAGAAGAAAGAAAACAACCCTCTCCCTGCCAAATACTTGTGACCTTCCAAGGTGCATAAGCCCTAGAGGAGATGCAGTCAGGTCTCCATAGGAGGCCAGCCATGTACACTAAAGGTCAACCTGTCATGGAAGTAAATAACAAAAATAACAACAAGCCCACATGCATAGGTTGTGAAGCTCAACAGGAAGGGGAACGCTTAAGGAAAATGATGGATAGCATTTCTTCTGATGGGTCTCTTTAGAGTTTCTGAACCATGGCCACACAGCAGGCAAAAGTCACCCCTGTCGCTCAGAAACAACAAAATGCAAACCAGATTCTAACCTTGCCTAAGTAATAATTTTAAAGCACACGGAGATAGGTTTTTCCTGCTTTGCTAAATCAGAATGTATATGTAATACTGACTTAAGTTATCCCCCTCTCCCTGGTTTGACTCTTAAATTACTTACTCTATTGCAATACCACTGACTTTGATAAGGCTAGAACTGCTGCAGAGCCACTCACCAAATCCACAGTTGCTTTGCCTTGTATTGAGTTTGCCTTGTATTGAGATCAGTATCTACTAATAAGGGCGACGGCTACAACAGAAAATGGTGTCCCTGCACCTTCAATAATTAAAAAGGAGTAGATTTCAAGGGTGTATTACAAAATTTATATACCGCTTCCTAGGACAAAAGTCCTCTAAGTGGTTTATAGTAGATAGTTAAAATATACATTTAAAACACCAAATTAAAAACCATTAAAAGCAAGTTACATAAAACCATTTATTCTAAACAGGTTCTAAAGCTCAGGACTTTTTTTCAGCTGGAACTCAGTTCCAGCACCTCTCAGGTGGGCATCACTGCCATTCTAAGAGAACAAGGGAGAAGTTCATGGTGAGCTCTGGCACCTCTTTTTCTTTTCTTTTCTTTTCTTTTTTTTTAAAAGCACCATAAAGGTATACAGGAGCCTCCATTGCATGGGTTGATCCTTTGTTTCTGAATTCAATTAAGAGATATACTTCAGAAGTTTTTGGTCTGGGGTGGTTGTTTTGTGACTGGAACAGCCCTGGCCATTTAAGTACAACCAGATTCCCCCCTTCTTCCCTTGGCCTAGGAATAAATTCTGCTTCATGTGTATGTTAAGATTCCCCTCATGAACCATTATGGAAGATATTGCTGCATCTTCTGTGCACATTTCTCATTCCTGTTCACACACACTCCTGCAGCAGCTATTGGGATTTTAAAAACTACAGTTCCATGCTTGTCTGCAGTTAAAGGCCCATCTATTATGGCACACAGATGCAGTTTCCTGAGGAGACTAATAGCCTGAGGAGGCCATGTCGTCTGTGGCTCAGGTGATAAGATATTCTAATGGTGTTTTGAAGGTTCAAGCCTGAACTCAAGACAATTCTGTTGAGCTTTCATTTCACATTTGTTGCTGCCTGACTTCAAAGCAGCCTCTAAAACGCAGCCTTGAGGAACCAACATTCTCCACATAATGACCTGGGGCTTTTAAGTTGGGACAAAAGGGTAGATTTTTGCTTTTGCCCTTCTTCTTTGTGTGGAGTTATAAGCATCTGAGCAGGAGCATTTACTAGACCTGTTTTAATGGTGTCTTGAATGGTGAAGATAACATATTTCATTTCAAGCACAGATTTCCTGAAGTCCACACCATAATTCTCTAGAAATCACCAGGTTTTTCCTCTTACTTGAGACTTGAATAAAGATTATCGTGGCCCAAGTCTTTTAACAGTAGACCTGCTGTTCCTTCATAATTCACAACAATTGGGAAAGCGTTCAGATAATATAAGACCTATTTCCTGTCTCACAATTAAATGTGACCTTTAAAGAAGTTTAGCCGACTTTTTTCTCTCTTTCTTGCTCCCATATTCTCAGTACGCTTTTCTTGACTTCAGTTTGGAATCAACAGCAAGAGTGTTTGCCATCAGATCCTTGGCTTAAATGACTTTTGCTAACCTTTAGATAGACAGTCAAATATTGGGCAGTTCAATTATAATTATTTATTCTGTGATGAGGCCTACCTCGAAGCCTTGCCCGCAAACCCTAAATGGGATTAAGGATCAATTCAAACAATATACTTTGAATTCAGAACCTTCCTTGGACAAAACACATTGTGTGAAAAGGGATAGCAGGTTTCATTAGCAGCCACAATCCTTATGACTTGCAGCTGCTGAGATTTCCTCAAGTGATCATGAGGTTTTATTGCCAACCATATCTGCCATCTCCCCATTCTTGTGCTGCACTTATGTGCATACTGGTGTAGGGGTGAGGGAGCTAAAGAACTAAGCACATAGAGGAAAATTTGCTGCCTCCACCAGATCTTGGTAGAGAGATTAGTTCCATGAAACCTTTCTCAGTGTGCAAATCCAGAATCCAGTGAGGGGAAACTTTGATTTCTCTGATGCACAGATGCACATCATTCGTGCTTCATTTTATCCCACTGCGACTCCTTTGTCAAACAGATTTATCAGGGGTATTTTTAAAACAATGCAAATATATATATATGTTTGGTGTTGTTTAGTCGTTTAGTCGTGTCCGACTCTTTGTGACCCCATGGACCAGAGCATGGTAGGCACTCCTGTCTTCCACTGCCTCCCGCAGTTTGGTCAAACTCATGCTGGTAGCTTTGAGAACACTGTCCAACTATCTCGTCCTCTGTCGTCCCCTTCTCCTTGTGCCCTCCATCTTTCCCAGCATCAGAGTCTTTTCCAGGGAGTCTTCTCTTCTCATGAGGTGGCCAAAGTATTGGAGCCTCAGCTTCATGATCTGTCCTTCCAGTGAGCACTCAGGGCTGATTTCCTTAAGAATAGATAGGTTTGATCTTTTTGCAGTCCATGGGACTCTCAAGAGTCTCCTCCAGCGCCATAATTCAAAAGCGTCAATTCTTCAGAAGTCAGCCTTCTTGATGGTCCAGCTCCCACTTATCACTACTATATATTCACCAGTGGCAAAGGTGAGCAGGGTTGGCCCAAGACATTTTGCTGTCCAAGTCAAAGGACAAGGTACCCAACCCCAAAATTCCATTTACAAAAGTCAGCCGGAGGCAGATGAATCTTAACTTCAATGCTGGCAACTGGATTCTGTTCTCCATTGAAAGCCAAGGACCACAGGCGAGCTAAAGGTATAGCAGTGACTGGTGAGGTGGAGATAGCTTCCTGACCAGTGGGTCATTGTTGCCACAGCAGCAAATGTACTGTCAGAGCCAATCCAGCCTACCTGCTGGTGCATCTGCACTGCACTGACCTTCCTGCCGCCCTTCCAGCAAGCGGCAGTGACTTACCTGCTGGGAAACTAGGATATGAGCTGCTTCCATCTCACCTGGTGAGATGCTTCTCTGAGGATGCACAGACCAGGCCACTTGGCACTCACAGATCTGCCTTCAAACACCTTGGCCCACTTTCTACTCCCTAGCACCTGCTGCATGAAGTGGCTGCCCCACTCTACCTAATGGTGCAACTGATCCATGGAGGAGTGCATATACAAGCCATGATTAGCGATCCCTCTTTCACATTGCCGTCTGATCCGCAAACCTTCTTGACATGTTGTTTTGCTCATACTTCACTGCACCGTGCAACTCATCTGCATATTTCCAGAATTGGGAGCTCTGTGCTCCTGATAATAAACGGTGAGGAATGGACCCCCAAGGGAAGACTGGGGCAATTTAAGCCCAAAGAGGTTGCTTGCAGTGGAAAAGCTCAAATTGCATTTGGTTAGATTTTAGCATGTAAAGTCTTTATACACAGCCCCCTCCCAGCTTGGATTTTATGTAACAGTTTCTGGTATATGTATCGGGTATGTTTATATCCTCCAATAAGTCCATTTTCTGCAGAACCCTATTGCGTTTCCAGAATTAATAACGTCCTCTAAGATTGTTTCTATTTTACAAGCAAACCAACATCAAACAAATCTAGTGGATTTATCCGTGTTTGGAGACCGCCAGCCATAAGCTGTTATCTGAAACAATTAACAAAATGCCCATTGTGAGAAATTCTGGCCATGTAGAATACAAGTCTATCAGAGAGAAGGCTTTAATACAGACTATTCTCTGTTGCATCTGTTCCCTATATATTTTACTTGGGAGAGATGTTCAACCATTTCATACACCTCTAGCCTTTCACCTGCATTATGAAGTGATATAGTCCGGACTTCTATCATTATTCAGCATATTGCTCATACGATTATTCAGTATAATTAGTAGAACTGCAATGATTCCAGAGTTATTTTTGGAAGGGGGAAAGAGAGGTTAACGAAAGTTCTCTGTGTCAGATTATAGTTTGTTTTGCAATGTAACCGCTTTAAAAGTTTGTTGTGTTTTGTTTCTTCAATTACATTTTGCACTGAATTAGTCATAAACCAAAAGTAAATATTGATGGGTTGTGGGGGGTGGGGATATTACATGTGGCATGAGTTACAGATCTACACATCAGGTTGTCATTTGGGAAATTACCTTCACTGAAGTGGTGTACCATTTTGGCAGTTAATATTTGATATTTTCTTTCTTGTGTGTCATACAGGCTTCTGGAGCGGATGCCCTGGAGTTAAATTTATCCTGTCCGCATGGCATGGGAGAGAGAGGCATGGGCCTAGCCTGTGGGCAGGTAGGGCTTTTAATGGCTATCTCTTTTAAGTCTCCTCTATGATGCAGCACCATTTCATTCGCAGTCTAACCTTAGGGGGGTAAACTACATGAAGCCGATTGCTAGCTTGGGATTCTCTGGCCTCCCCTTGTTTAAATATTTAGTGACAGAAATGTGGGAAATGACAAGAGCCTGAGATTTCACACTCACACACACACACACACACACAGCGCGTTTATTTTTATGGAAGACAAAATTGCATTATGCGCTTGACAGGAAGCAATATCATAACAAATAGTTGCCAAAATGCTCCGAGAGAATTGTACTTTATACATTCTTAATGTTGACCAGCATCTCTGGGGAAATGCAGTACAAGCGATTTTGAGCTCAGAGGCATTTTACAGAAGGTTAGCTACAGCCGTGGCATTTTATGGCTATTAGAAGCTGGGCGAGGAGACAACACGAGGCTCCTTCTGAACTGGTGGGTTTGTCATTCTGTTAACTGAATGCCTGATGGTCCAATCCTGCACTTGTAAACTCCAAAGTAGACACACCAGTCCACTACTATCAGTGCCTGAGGCCTTGCTCCACATTCCTTGGCCGCTGAGAATCCAATTGATGGGGGACGCAGGACAGGGCCTTTTCAATTGTAGCACCCAAATTCATCCAGGAAGCCCAACTGGTCTGACTCCTTATTGGTATCCTTCTGAGACTTGACTGTTTCATGGATCCTTTACATTGAATTAATTACAGTCAAACCTCGGTTGTCAAACGTAATCCATTCTGGAAGCTCGTTTGGCTTCTGAAATGTTCAACAACCGAGGCACAGCTTCCGATTGGTTGCAGGAGCTTTCTGCACTCAAGTGGAAGCCGCATTGGACATTCGGCATTTGGGATCCAACGTTTGACTGTATCTGCCCTGTATCAAATCTGTTTATTTGATTAATAATGGCAGTGACTTACAGGTTGCCTCGCTCCTCTTACTTTGTATTGTTTGGACTGTATTGGACTGTATTGCTGACAACTTTCCAGTGGCATGGTGCACTGCCACCATGTCATTTTAGGGGACAAAAACTCACAAAGTATGATTGTCAGGGGCTCAGGAGCAGAGGCACAGGAGAGGGAGGAAATGGAGAGCGAGGGGGAGGAATCCGAGGGAAGCACAGGAGATGAAAGTGGTCCGAGGGATTCCATGAGCCTCTCCAGCGAATCGGAAGACACCTGTCAAAGGGCCAAGCCAGTACACAGGCCGCCGGCGGGACTGTTGGAACCGCTACAGACCCCGCTCGAACCGTGGGAGAGGGTGGCCCTGGACTTTGTCACTGATCTGCCCAGCTCGAGGGGCAAAACAGCAGTACTCGTGGTAGTAGACTTGTTCACCAAGATGGCCCACTTCATTCCTTGCACGAAGGTGGCCACAGCGGAGCAGACCGCCAAGCTGTTCATAGACCACGTGTTCAAGGTGCACGGTCTACCACGGTCTATCCTGTCCGACCGGGGGCGCCAGTTCATCTCCAGCTTCTGGCAGAAGCTGATGGGCATCCTGAACGTCAAGGTCAGCCTAGCGTCGGCAAGACACCCGCAGACCAACGGGCAAGCGGAGAGGGTCAACGCCATCATGCAGCAGTACCTGAGATGCTACGCGAACCAACAACCCTCGACCTGGGTGGACTACCTACCGCTGGCCGAGTTTGCCTACAACAACACGAAACACATGTCCACGGGGGTGACACCGTTTTTCGCCAACAATGGGCGGCATCCCAGAACCTTCCCGGGTTTAGAGAAAGTGGGGGAGGAGGAGCCGCAGGGAGCAGAGGCCTTGGCAGCAGAGTTACAGGAGGTCCACGAGCAGCTCCGAAGGCAGTTAGAGCTAGCAAAACACGCGTACAAAATGCAGGCAGACAGACACAGGAGAGTTGGGGAGGACATCCAGGTGGGGGACTGGGTCTGGTTGGCAGCCCAGGCAGTGCCGGCCAGATCGTTAGCTAAGAAGAAGCTCGGACACAAGCAGATAGGCCCTTACCAAGTCGAGGCACAGATCAACCCAGTGGCCTTCCGGTTGACACTCCCGGAGGGATCCAGAATGCACCCGGTCTTTCATAGATCGGTGCTCACGCCCTACAAGGCACCTCACAGGTTTCAGGCGCCAGGGACAGCACCAGACCCGCTCAGGGAAGCGCCCACGAAGGGGGGGTCACCGAGAGGGGAGCCACTCAACGAGGCCACAGCGATTTTAGACTCGAGATGGGGGGAGGAAGGGATATCTCCTTGCCAGGGGGAGGAATATCTCCTTGCCAGGGAAGACACCCCGGTCAGCGCCAACAGGTGGGTACCGGACTATGCCGTGGAGGAGCAATGGCTCAAAGACGAGTTCCACGCACTTTTCCCACACAGGCCCATGCCGGCAGATTATTTCGACGAATATCTTTTCACACCCACACTCTCAGCCAGCACGTTTCAGGGGTTCTCTTCAGCTGAGGACACAACGCTAGAGACTAGCTCTCCAGAGGGATCGCTCTCGGGGTTTGGCACAGGGGGCTCCTATTGGTGGGAGGATCAACCTGACGTGGGGTGGCGCAGGGAACTGCCGAGAGGGCCATTGCACGCAGCATCACCCCAGGCGACAGGGGAAGAGGGGGTCATGGGCGAGTTGGGGGAAGATCCCGGGTTCGAACACACCGCCCAGGAGATGGAAGCAGAGGAGATCGCCGTCGGCGAGACCATTGAGGACTTCCCGGACTTATCCGGCTGGCTGCACGCCACGGGGGACGAACTGTATCCTACACTCACCCCCACAACACTGGAGCACCCAGAACCCGCACCTGAAGAGGGGGGAAGGGGGGGCTTTGAGGGGGGATGGATGTCAGGGGCTCAGGAGCAGAGGCACAGGAGAGAGAGGAAATGGAGAGCGAGGGGGAGGAATCCGAGGGAAGCACAGGAGATGAAAGTGGTCCGAGGGATTCCATGAGCCTCTCCAGCGAATCGGAAGATTCACAGAAGGGAGCGCCGATGGCCAGGGCAAGGGGGGTGCCAAGGGGGAAACCCCAGAAGGAAGGGGCCAGCGGGGATTCCCAGAGCAGCAGTTGGAAATCAGGACCAGCTTCCCCACCAGAGTGCAGTGGGGGGGAGGAGTCCCAGGCATCGGGACCAGTGTTCTCACCACCAGCGAGAGGAGAGGAGTCAGGATTGACCACGCCTCCATCGGAGAGCGGGGAAACGGTCAAGAGGAAAGTTACCGGCTGGGCGCACGCGCCAAGTTCAAAGGTACAGGCGAGCGGCACAGCAGGCAGCCCGGATAGGGAGCCAGGTCCTAAAGCCCGCCGGAAGGAGGGGCAAGACTCAGGGGGGTCAGCGTCAGAAGAGTCCAGAAAGGAGGAAACCCCAGGGGGCAGAAGGACCCAGAGGAGGAAAGAACAACGGAAGAGGTGGAGTAAAGCTAGAGTCTTAAACTGGTGTCTAGGAGGCGGAGACTCAGATGGAGCTTCGCCGGTCTAGCTTCTAAGACGTAGAGTTGCACGCTGCGGTTTGGAAATGGAAACTAACCTTCAATAAAGACTTTTATACGTTATTACTGGCTAGCGTTGGTCCTCTGTGAGCTGGGACCTAGAGGCAGCTCTGACAATGATGATGTATTGTGTGAGCTCTCCATGAACATGTTCATATTAGTAAAGGAGATCGTTTATAAATGGCCAAACATGTCAGTCACTTTAGGGACTCTTTCAGATTAACCTGTATTATTTAGGGGTGTGCATTCTGTTTTGAACCGATAGTCAAATTGGACAGCTCTGGAAAAAAATCTGGGGATCTTCTGAGGTGACATTGTGTCCCAAGGGGCATGAATCAGGCCTCTTCTGAAGCCTCTGGACCACGTCAACACTTCAGAGGTCTAAGAGAACAGACTGGTGGTTGTTGCTGTTGTTTTAAATTATTTCTGTGATGCTTTTCCAGGCAAAGCTTTTCAAATGCACCTTACAACCATAAAAATACAATGACAGAAATCAGTATTGCCACCACCTTCCCACACAGGAAAACACCAGTTAAAACCTTACATAACGTAACCTGCTCGGGCCTCAGTCCTGGAAAAGGGACAACAATTATTTAGGGGAAATCTTTAGAAGCTTTCATTGTTGTATTTCCAGAAGCTCTCCATGTGACAGGAGGGAGCGAGAGGAGGAGCTTTTATTTTGTGATGGATAGCTATAGCTTCAAATCAGAAGATAATCTTACCATAGCTCTCTTTTTCACATCCAATCGCAGTGCTTTTGGAAGACATGTAGAAGGGACTTACCAGCTGAAATCAACTGAGCAGAAAACAAAGTAGCCATCTCCCACACACAACTTTAGAAGCTAAAGTTGCACAAAAGCCCCTGCACCGACCCTCCTGAAATTTTGCAGATTACTTGCTAGGGCTACTTCTGTGTTGTATGCTTACCCCCCCCCCCCGGATGATGTGTATGTGTGCATCTCTTCCCTCCCTTAAAAACTTCGAAGGCTCTCCTTCCACACAAAAATCCCTGCACCTATCTGTCTGAAATGTCACAGTATTCATCCCCTCAGAAGGAGATGCCTGCTTGTTTAAGGAAGGGCCAGGAAAAGGGAAGGTTGGAAAGGAATATAGTGACAAGTGTGTTTATACCAAGGAAGAGTGGAGCTGAAATGCAAGTTGTTCCAAGCCTATGGGATGTGCCGCTTTATGAATTCAAATAAAAACAATCAGGAAGTGTTTTGGGGTGCACAGCATTCTTCGGGATGAAAATTGTAAGTTAACACCGACTCGATTTCCATAATGCGATGCTCCGAGCCAGTGAAATAACTTTTAAATGAGTAACTTGTTTAAAAGATAATCGAAGAGTATAAAATATTAATTTTTTTTTAAAAAATCCACTTTATATGGGAAGCAAAACCCGCTACTGTTATATACATATATGTTTTTATAATAATAATGTTGGCATATTATTGGCTTATGGATCTGATTCCTTCAAGGGGTCTTATAAATCCACAGGATAGCCTTGGGCGCTGAAATTCAGCAGTTGGCTCTTTGATTCCGCTGTAGCTCGAAGATATGTAAAAACGCATGTAGTCAGGCTGTTCCCCACTGACTGCACATTCAAGAGGCTTCCAGTACTTGCATACATTATTCCTGCTGACACAGGTTGGAAACGGCTTATGCAAAAGAAAGAAATGGGTGGGGGAGGGGGGAAAGCTTATATTTTTATCTTGATGAAAAACCCCTTCAGGATTTACCTTGACTAGAAACACAAAACCTTGAGTGTGTGAGTGTGTGTGTGTGTGTGGAATAGCGTGTGTGTGCCATTCCATCCTATATCCATCTGTGTCCCTTTTCTCCCCCTCCCACTACGCCGCCCCCCCCCCATACGCTGCAAAATTAGAAGTTTGTTTGAAGGTCAAATGTTTATCTGCCTCCAACAACGAATGAGCTTCGAATCTTATGACAAAATTTGCATGACAAAATTAATCCAAACTTGCTGCTTCTCGATTTTCACCTATCCCCACTTGTGCATTATACAAGAACTCAAATGCACCATATGCAACACAGGCACACATATAAAACTGGATTTCTTGCAGACTTTCTTTTTCTTCTCTGTGAGCACTGCACACAGCTTTGCTTTTCAGTGTCTCAGGAATAGTGCGGTGTATAGTTTGATTCACAAGTGTGGCACTAAGGTATATATACTAATGCTCTATATACGACCCTAATTTTCATTCTTGAGGAAAATATCAGTACCTTCCAATGAAATAATGTTCCCCCTATGGGAGAAATCCAGACTCTCACTTTATCCCATGTTGGATGGAACTATAATTACAACCTAGCAAGGACTGAAGATTGATGGTTCCTCGAAAGAATTTGTTATGGCTAGATGAGGTCAAGGGTTAAAAATAAAATTGACCAGCTGACTTTAAGCATCGCAGCCGCGAGGCAAGGCTAAATACCTGTGATGTTTCAGTGACCTTTGTCTCGGGCCCAGTCATTTAGTGATAGGCCCTACTCTAGTATCTCACTTGGAAAATTCCGCTAGCAGATCTGGGGAATACATTTCAGAGCGACATGAGCCTAGCTAGTAAGCAAGAGACATGAGACCCCTCTGAATCTTACAGAAGCAGTTATCAGTTTTTGTTTGCAGTGCATGAGGCTTATAAAGATGTATTTGCATTGCAGATTAAATTGCAACACTTTGTGACAATTCCTTCTATTATATTTTGAACCGTGTCTGCACACAGTTGAGTTAAGCTTTTTGTCTACTTGATCTCATTATGACCTCTGGCTCAAACATCAAATGTTTTGATTGATTGATTGATATATTTTTTTCTTGATTGATTGAAACTGTTCACCCATCCTGCAATCATTGGTTAATTCAAGTTGGATTGACAAGCAACGAGATTGAACCAAGCACAACTCAGCCCTTTACCTTTTACTTTTCTTTCAGATTTGTTGCCATTTCTCGTTAGCATTTTTTTTTACTTATTTGTTTATCGTATTTTACTAGGTCATATATAATTTCCCCCTATTTCTTTATTGAGTTCTGTGTGCTTTAACTGCTTTTCTTTGCCTTCTGGGTATCTGTTTTCCATTTCTCCCTGTTGCTTTCTTTAATCTCTTCTCCTGCTGTTGCTTTCTAGCAAGGACAAAATTACTACTGTTACTGGAATATACCAATAACTCATTTAGTTCCATGTCTTCCTTTTGCTGCTGGCTGCTTTCCAAATATGTTTTATTCCTACATTTTTAAAAAATCCACCCCTCCTCCTCTGCATTCCTTGTTCTTAAGTCAGATTCCAAGAAATAACAATAAAGATTTCCTGATGTTCAGTGAGAATTTGCTTTCTTGTAATCTCCTCTCTTGAACCTGACACAGGTCAGAAATGGACAGGCCTTTCCATCCCTGTACACAAAACCGATCACAGTTTCAAGCCTGCATTCACCATAGCTAACCTCAGGGTATCTGGAACAAACATATCTGCTGCATTTACTGTCATTCAGCCTTAAGGCAGACTTTGAAAGTACAAACCATTGTGAAGCTTTTTTGCCCAATATCACTGCAGAATCCAGAAACAGTGAGTGTTTTTAAAGCAGACCATAACATTTAATAAGGTAACCTTATTAATAACTTCTTGTATTATTTATTTAATTTGTATGCTGATGTTCATCCAAAAATCACAGGGCACTTCACGACATATAAAATACAAATTGACAACATGAATAAAACAAAAGGAAAAGAAAAACAAACCAATGAACCCCCCCTGCAGAGATCCAATTATTTATATTTGTTTCTTCAATGTATTAATTTGTTTAATTTAATATTATGGTTAAATTATTACCTTCAGTTCAATGATTTATATTTATTTGTTTATTCCATTTTTATCACGCCCTCCAGACGTTTTGGGTGGTGCACATAGCTCATTCCCCTTCCCCCTCATAAAAATTAGGTCAGAGATGATCGCCCAGTTTCCTTTGTGCCTCAGCAGGGATTTGAACCTGTTAAAGGAAGGCTTGTAATTCAGAGATAGTGCATATACTTTGCATGCAAAAGGTTTCATGTCCAATCCTTAAAATCTCAATGTAGATCTTGGAAAGATAGATGTCTGAAACCCCAGCAAGCCACTGTCAGTCAGTGTAGACCATTGTTGGCCAAACTAGGCCCTCCAGCTGTTTTGGGACTACAATTCCTATCATCCCTGACCACTGGTCCTGCTAGCTAGGGATGATGGGAGTTGTAGTCCCAAAACAGCTGGATGGCCAAGTTTGGCCATCACTGATATAGACAATACTGAGTTAGATGTATAAATGGTTCGACTTAATATAAAGCCTACTTCCTATGTTCCTTTGTCCCCAATTCTCTCTGGTCAATGTCCAACATTTTCCATTACACCACACTATATACTCCCATGCATGTCTGAATTTGCCATAACTGACCAGTAAATAGGTCTTTGAGCCATGGTAGATAGCTTAATGAAAACCAGCCTAGTTTGCAGAAGCTGTGAAAAAGATGAATTCCGTGTTAAGGGTTCTTAGAAATTGAAAAGAAAGAAATGAAAACTGCTAATAGCATAATGCCAGTGTAAAATCCATGATGTAAGCACCCTTGGGACGTTGTGTACAGTTCCTGGTTGGAACACCCCAAAATGGTTGTTACAGAGCTGAGAAAGGTGCAGAAGTCAGGGAATTCCTGGATACTGAAGAGTGACCATAAGGAGAAGGGAGACAACAGACCGACTTGGAAGTAGATCAATGTTTGTTCTGATCCAGGAGGACTCTTATTGTGTTACTATGTCCTCACATGCACCAACGTCAGTGTAGCCCCAGCACAAGATTACAGTACAGTGGTACCTTGGGTTACATACGCTTCAGGTTACAGACTCCACTAACCCAGAAATAGTACCTCAGGTTAAGAACTTTGCTTCAGGATGAGAACAGAAATCATGCTCTGGCAGTGCAGCAGCAGTGGGAGGCCTCATTAGCTAAAGTGGTGCTTTAGGTTAAGAACAGTTTCAGGTTAAGAACTGACCACCGGAATGAATTAAGTACTTAACCCGAGGTACTACTGTACAGCAATGGGGGATCTGTGGTCCTGTTGGAATCTGCACTTGGGCTACAAGCTCCCATCATTCCTGACCATTGACTGTGTTAGCTGGTGCTCATGGGAGTTGGAGTCCATAGGCTCACTATCTTCTTTAGTACACAGACATTGGATTGATGCCATTAACTTGCCTGAATGTGTCCCTTTCTCTAAAGTAGTGATGTCCAAACTTGGCCCTCCTGCAGTTTTTGGACTACAACTCCCATCATTCCTAGCTAACAGGAGCAGTGGTCAGGGATGATGGGAACTGTAGTCTCAAAACAGCTGGAGGGCCAAGTTTGGCCATCACTGCTCTAAAGGAATTTGTTACACCTCGTAGGTTCCTTAAACGCAGGAGGAAGTGTTCTTAGATACAGTGAGCTTGGCTAGATGGACTGTTGAAATTACCAAACAGAGCAGTTTCAAGGCTTTAAAATCATTTTCCATTTTAGTTTTGATCAGGGCTGAGATCAAATACCATCAACAATCTATTCTGCTCCAAAACCAAATAAAAATGAAAGATCTAGCCAGTACATAATCTTTATGCTCTTTAATGCACCCCCTTGATTGCATGAAAGACTGTTATTATTCCTTTCCCGTGATTCCTATTCTTTTCTTCCTGTTAGTAATCGGAAAGGGACTAAATGCTTGCCATACCTGGCCACATGAAAAGAAGTCATTTGTAGGTGCAACACTCATATATTAGAAAAGGTGTATGGTTTTCCTTTGAAATTTCTCATGTCCGACATAAACCTAATCAAACCTTTATGCCCTCTGGCAGGTAACCTCTGCATGAACTAAAGAGTTGAAATATTGTTTAATCATACCACCTACCACCTTTTTGTACAGTGATAGAAGAAATACTATTTTACTCCTATAGAAATGGTCAGGATAAAATGTTTTGCCCTGTAAGAGTCAGGAAAGTCTATTTTTTCCCCATTGGCTATCAGTTTAAAAGGGCACTCTACAGCTAATTCTTTTGCGTTTTTCAGTGGCATAAATAAGATCCTTGCGTGGAACATTTTTAATTCAATCTGCACGATATTTAGTGATGAGTGATGTGGCAGGGAAGGATGAAGCTGGACTTTATACATCTGCTTCTTTGGTTCCACTTTGAATTGGACCTTAGAGCAACCGCAATCGTTCTCAGTCTGTCAGTGGATTGTATCCTTCGAAGTCATTGCATGAGTGGAATGACTTCCACTCACACAAGAAAACATCCCCTCTCCTTTCTGTCCTTGCACTCTAACAATTTGCTCTGGGGGCTCCTTCCCCAACCATCCAGAGTCGATATGGAGGATGCATGAGGGAAGGAGAAGGAAGGAAGTTTTGGTTCTGCGACCCAAAGTTGTTGTGCTCTCACACTCACTTCAGTCAATTCTACCCACTGTCTTTCCCCAGATCCCTGACCCTGCCCTCACCCTTTATGCAAACAATTTGATGTGAGGAGGGATGGTTGGAATTGCCACTGCAGGGACTGAGACCCAGGAAATGCTGCTCTGAAAATGTTGGGAACTGAGGAAATAGCAAGCATCTGTCTACTTAGAGATGGAGGAGAAGTTCAATTAAGTTCACATTTTAATTAATTATTGTTGTTTATCTGGCTGTGCTGCACCAGCCACTCTGGGAGGCTTCCAACACAAATAAAAGCAACGTGTGAACTAAAATACAGGCATCAGTTGAAATGTGCACTTATCCAAATTTTGTAATGGGGTCCTCAGCCAAGTAACATGTTCAAGAATAGGGGTAAGTGTGTGCAAAGATGCATACGCTCATGGAAATAGCATACAAAAAATGCCTTGTGTAATAGCAGATTGCTTTTCATGAAGACGTATATTAGGCAAAATTGCATTCAAATGTATATATTAAGAGACATTCAAAATAAAACGCTGATGAATTTCCATGAGGCCTTCAGAAAAGAAAAGAAAAGAAAACCGTCATGGAAATGTGGAGGAATTGACCTGAGACTGGAAAAATGAGAATCTGAGAGAAACTAAAATTGACACATTTGCTCAACCCTACTTCTACCTAACACATTTTAAATGGAAATTCTGGGGAACTGAATTTGAGGAGCAATATGAAAGCCACTTTCTTTCCCCATGAAACTATTTTCTATATGGAAAGTAGAGAGAACGGACCTTTTCTGTGGGAGAGTGATCAAATATTTGGCAGAATTGACTGAAGATGAGTAGGTTAGTGGAGGAACTGGTTAGTGAAGAATCAGTGGGCTTGAAAGGAGGAAGGGATTTCCTTCTCTAACTCTTCTCCCCAGGCCTTCACAAAAAGCTGTCACTTAAAAGAAAAAGAAGAAAAGAGTCGTGTATTGACTTTGCTTCAGATGGAAACAATTTACTGTTTTTACCTGGCAATGTTTGTGTTGAATCTTCGGTCCAAAATTCAGCTGTTATTAACCTTTGACAACCAAAAAGAATAATGATTGAATTTGGACCCTTAATGTCACAGAGAAATCAATAGTGTAAATGGCTCTTGCTCCAGTTTTAACTGGTATGCCATGGTTTTTAAGAGCACTCTTGCATGCCATGCCTTGTGTCTTGTTACAGTAGCCTGTGTTATTTCATCATTACGGAATATTTTATTTCATGTAACATGGTCACTAAAGGAAGCATTTTGATAAATTCAGACTTTGAGCTAAACTGAAGGCAGGGAAGCCTTCATTTGAGCTGGAAAAGGGAGTTGTTGCAAAGTTCTCTCAAAAACCTTTAAAGACAGGACTGTAGTTGCCACTAGAGATGAAGGAATAATTCAATTTAGTTTGCATCTGAAGGTGAGCCTATTTAATTTGCACCTCCAGAAATAATTCAAGAACAGAAGCACAGCCATCCTTCAAAATTCGTGCTTCTCCCAATTTTGCAATTTTCATAATGTGTGCAAAATACATAAACTGGGACAAATTGTGCAGAGAAGGAAGTATATATTGGTCAAATTAACTTACAAAGATGCATTGTATTAGGGAGAATTGCTTTTTTAAAAGTGTATATTAGATAAAATTGCATGCAAACTAGTGTATCAGGGGAAATGCAATTAAATGCTGATCAATTTTCATGAGGACTTTTACAAAAATAAAAATAAATAAATCCTAAATTGATGTGGAAATTTGGAGAAGCAAACTTAAGACTGGACAAATGAGAAACTGAGAGAAATTGAAATTGACACATTGGTCCATCCCTACTTGGACCTGGCAACTTTCCCATCACCATTCACAACTCAAGGCAAAATTCCTATGGGTGGTATTCAGTGCTAGTTCTACTCAGAGTAGACCTATTGAAGTCAGCATGCATTGCTGTCTAAGATTCATTAATTTCAGTGGGTTTTGCTCTGAGTAACATGTAGTTGAATGCAACCCTGTACTTCAAATTTGTGCCTACTGCTATGGGGGGGAAATGCCTCATTCTCTGTTTTGTGCTGCAACTCATGTGTGGTTATTCGGTTATTCTGGACATTGGAGTTTAATTTGCAGGTGTGTCTGGCAGACAAGCTGAGTTCAGGCGTATCCTAAACTAATGCATTGTGGCAGTTATAGTTGACAGGAGGCCAGCCAACTTTCAGAAAGTGCTTTAGAGAAAGACTGAATGAATGAGTGAGTGAGTGAGTGAGTGAGTGAATGGCATTGGCATGGTGAAGTGGATACCCATGCCAGATCAATTCTGAGTACCGTGTCAAAGAAGATGGGTGGGATACTGTCATCAGCAACAAAAATGAGAAGAGTCATAGCTTGTGACTCTTGCTTCTTACTACCCTCCTTCCCTGCCCCCTCAAAAGTCTGTGCTATTTCCAGCCTATCTTCCTTTCAGTCATAGCTCCCCAGCTCACCTTAAAACAGGGTTGCCATATGTCCAGAATTTCCCAGACATATGCGGAATACTGCAGATGGCAGCAGTGTGGGCGAAAATCGGGAAAACGGGAAAATCTGGAAGTGTGGCAACCCATGTTGGCAGTGTCATTTTTGCCGATTTTCCATAAAAAGAGCTCAAAAATGTAGTGCAACAACTTTTCTGTCCAGATTTTTAACTATTTGAAATATGGCAACCCTACCTAAAACATTAAGTAGCACATAAGTACTGTACTTTTCAGTGTATAAGATGCCCCCTCTTTTTTGGGACTCCAAATAAAGAAAATGGGGGGAGATTGCCCAGAGTTGTTGAGTTTTTTTGGGGGGAGTGCCGAAAATCGCTCACCCGCTGGCATGTAATAGCCAATCACACGCACATCAGCAAAGCAAACAATCAGCTGCACGCTCGCCAAATGGAAGCACCAATAGCCCACCCAATTGCCTCAGCAGCCAATAGCCAGTGGACCTTGCAGCACCCACCAATCACCAGCAAAAACGCCACAGCAGCCACCAATCGCCTGCCCCACCTCTCCACTGTCCGTGTATAAGACGACCCCAAGTTTTTAGCACAATATTTTAAGAAAGTAACCTAGTCTTATACACAGAAAAATACAGTACTCGCCAGAAAATAGGGCCAATTGAAAGCTTTTTTTTTTTTTTTTTAAAAAGGCATTGTGACTGACCTACTGTAATTGCCCACACCATACTTCGAGTTTCCAGATATATAACAAAAAAACAAGAGTGTGGATAAGTGATTGTTTTTGTTTTCATTTTCAAAATGAGCCTCGTTTACTCTGTTCATGCTATCCAGTACCTATGCTTCATGCTACTACACTGGATTTTAAGCTGGAGTTATCTGACGAAAAATGGTTTACGAAGCTCCCAATTGTGAAGAGAGGTTTGGGAACACCCACTTGGTCACAGCCGAGCGCTCAAGTCTTTTCTCAGCTAGCTGCCACTATTTCTCATAGCTCAGGCAATGATTCGAGCTGTGACGTCTCAGTTCAGCCATGACAGAAAGCCCAGACCTAATTCAGAGTAACTTGATTCTGTCCAGGAACAGTCAGTATGATTGGAAAAAGGGAGAATCTGTCTCCATTAAGGCGCCGCCGAGTGGAACTTGGAGTGAGTGATCTGCAGAACACCTGTGCAAGTCATGACACACTGCTTACAGCTTTACTTAAGTGCAGCCAAAAGCCCTTGCATTTCACATTGGGAATGAAGCTTGTGCTTTTAAACTGGAATAGGTTGTCAGAAAAGGAATGAAAAACAATAAAGCCTCTTTTTTTTTTTTTAAGTGTTGCTTCCCCATTCAGGCTAAGAAGTCTCTAGCCTAACTGCAGACCAGTTGTTGGCATGCCTTAACCGAGCTGGGAGCAGCTCACACACCAATTCCCACTCATTGAAAAGACCTACATTGGCTCCCAGTATGTTTCTGAGCACAATTCAAAGTGTTGGTGCTGACCTTTAAAGCCCTAAATGGTCTCGGTCCTGTATACCTGAAGGAGTGTCTCCACCCCCATCATTCAACCTGGACACTGAGATCCGGTTCCAAAGGCCTTCTGGCGGTTCCCTCACTGCGAGAAGTGAGGTTACAGGGAACCAGGCAGAGGGCCTCCTCGGTAGTGGCGCCCTCCCTGTGGAACACCCTCCCACCAGATGTCAAAGAGAAGAACAACTATCTGATGTTTAGAAGACATCTGAAGGCAGCCCTGTTTAGGACTGATGTTTTAATATATTTTTAATCTTTTGTTGGAAGCTGCCCAGAGTGACTGGGGAAACCCAGCCAGATGAGCGGGATATTATTTTTTATTATTATTATTATTATTATTATTATTATTATTATTATTATTATTACAACACAGGCAACTGTGTCACAGAATGAGAGACTTATAGAGTTGAAAGGATGGTTTTTTGTTGTTGTTTTTTCCAGCCCACAGGTAACTTTTGGAATTCACAGCTACAAGACTGTGGTCCATTAATTTCAGTGTGTCTATTCTGAGTAAACTTAGCTGAATACTATACACAATCCAGCAGATTTGGCACTGTGGTAGTAGCAGTGGGCTCTGCTGCTTCTACCATTTATATCTTCCAGTGTGACAGCAGCTTTAGCAAGTTTTTGAAAGAAAAAGGCCTAAGAGGAAAGGCGAGGGCACACTGAAGGTTCTTCCCCCTTACTCTAGAATTGCAAGCATTCCCTTTGTCCTGAAGCAACTTCAAGGATCATTTTGAGGGTTGGATTTTGATTCCCAAAACAGAACTGAACAGATAACCCCAGTTCAGCCATCTATGAAAACACAGGCAAATTGGGGGCAGCCATTTGGGCACATCCCTACCCATTTGGGCACATGCTTGGTGACTGTCAGAAATGCGCTTATGAACAATGGGTGCCTCCACACAGGCACCCCTTTGCAGGAGGCACTGGAGCAATAAAAGGGATTGAAACAAACTGCTGCCCAAATGAAACAGATCCACTTTTTTTTTCTAATGACTTTCGTGATTAGGAAAGTGGTGGGGACATGCACTGAAAAGTATGGGGTGGGTGGATGGATTGCCAAGGAGAAGACATGGATGGATGGATTACCAATGAGAAGACCCTACAAATAAATTAGGAAGAATGCAGGAAGAATATTAATCCTTTAGGTAAATGTAAAGGGACCCCTGACCGTTAGGTCCAGTCGCTGACGACTCTGAGGTTGCGGCGCTCATCTCACTTTACTGCCTGAGGGAGTCGACGTTTGTCCGCAGACAGTTTTTCCAGGTCATGGGGCCAGCATGACTAAGCCGCTTCTGGCGAACCAGAGCAGTGCACAGAAACACCATTTACCTTCCCGCCAGAGTGGTACCTATTTATCTACTTGTTCTTTGATGTGCTTTTGAATTGCTAGGTTGGCAGGAGCAGGGACTGAGCAATGGGAGCTCACTCCATCGTGGGGATTCGAACCGCCGACCTTCTGAATGGCAAGCCCTAAGCTCTGTGGTTTAGACCACAGCGCCACCCGCATCCTTTAGCACTCTGTAAACAAATCAGAATGAAGTAATCTAACCCCCATGTAAGCTTAGTGCAAGCAAGTTGGGATGGATGTTGAATACATAGGTTATCTAGAGAAGCCCTATATGGTAGACTGGTGGGTTCTGCCATTCATGTGTTCTAATGTATGAAAGCTGACCTCTTCAGGAACCCTTGTGCATTTGCAAAAGCGGAAGGCACAGGTTATAAAAGGGGAAATAAGCTAACCAAACAATAGGAGTGAATTCTGGGTGTCTCCAGGAGCAGCCTGTGCAAGTGACTGTACACTTAACTATGGAAATGATTACTGTGGCATTAGAAGCTCCCCTTTTCTGTCTCTTCTGACAGCTGTCAATGGTAGATGATGGCATCTGAGTTTTTACTGTCAAGTTTTCTGAGAAGTAAGGAAATACATTCTGCAGAACCCTAAGCCAAGAGTTATTTTTCTTCCTACCCTGGGAAATTTCCCCCCTTAATTTGACAGGCTTTAAGCAAATTGTTAGCTTTAATTAAGTTTGAAATGGGACAAGCACATAGACTAAAAAGCCCCTTGCTAGGACAAGAGTCTGCAATAAGATTAGCTGTGAAATTCACAAATGGTGTCTCTTTTGCTTTAATGATTGATTGCAATTCTGTAATTAGGTACTGTGAAATTTCGGGTAGGATTAAGGCAGATTCAATTTTCTGAAGGTAATTTTGGACATCCCACAGGAGGAGTGGGAAGCGATTATGTTCTTGGTGTATCATCATGAACAAGGCAAAGAATAATCTAAGAGGTGGAACTCGGATAGTGGAAAGGCACTTAGAAAGCATTGATCTGCAATAATTGAAAACGAAGCCTTTTGCTTTTTTCCCTTTTTTTGGCATTGCTTGCAGTTTGGTGGAAACAAACAACAGAGTACTTATCACATGCCTGATCCTGTACTACTAACAAGAGATGGGAGCTTTGATACTAATATTAATATCCATTATGTGTTTGTTTTTAGGTTGTTGTGTTATATGTTAATTTGTTAGCTGCTTTTAGAAATTGTAAGCTGTTCTGGCAGTTCTATTGATTATATTACGAGGCTTTCTGGGTTGCCCTAGGTACTTCCAGTGGAAGAGCTGGAGATAAATAAATGTGGTAGTAGCAGTATTAACAACAGCAATTAAGCTACCAACAGAGGCAGATTAACAATTTTCAAAGCAATTGTTAGGTCCAGCTTCTAAGAACACAGCCCTGCCAAACCATAACAAGTCCCATCTAGTCCAGACTCCCATTTCCTGCAGTAGCCATCAGAGCCTACCAGCAGTGCATGAAGGCAGGGGATTGGACTAGATGTCCCTCCCAGCTCTACTGTTCTATGATACTATGATTCTGAAGATGAAGATTCTATACTAGCTATCACTTCTCCTGTTTCTGATGTTCAGAGTGCTGTATACAAATCAGCACACATTCACGCAAGAAAGAACTTCCCATAGTCTTGGGGAAATCCAAGGTTTTCAAAAGATATTTATTTATTTATTTTTAAAGCAGGCATCCCCAAACTTGGTCCTCCAGCTGTTTTGGCACTACAATTCCCATCATACCTGACCACTGGTCCTGTTAGCTAGGGATGATGGGAGTTGTAGTCCCAAAAGAGATGGAGGGCCGAGTTTGGGGGTGCCTGCCCTAAAGAGTGGGGGGAACCCAAATAACCCAGTTAGGACTGAGCATGGTCAGTGGCCGTTGAATGCAGACTGATTGTTGGGGATGGGATACCCAAGAGTGAAAGGGAATGGAATGGAATATCCTGAGCAGGAAAGACACCTCGCCGCAACATTTTGTCACGGGGTCCCACTTGCTATGACTAATAACCATTTTTGGAGTTCATTCTTCATGAATTTGGCTGATGCTCTTGTATTTTGCATGGTTTATTTCTTATATCGGTTAGGTGCTTTTCTCACATAGGCACCCCAAGTGACGTACATTGAAACCAGTTAAGAATACCCAATAAAAATCTAAGAACACAGTTAAGGATATAAAACAATTCAGGACTTACTGATCCTACCCCACCGAAAGAATCCACAGTGTGACTCTTCAAATTAAAAGGCCAAAACCTGTGTAAAGACAAAAGTCTTTGTGGCACCTGAAAATAGATAAAGATGGTGCCAGCCATGCCTTCCTAGGAAGAGCATTCCACAAGTAAGGGGCCACCACTCGAAAGGCCCTTCTCCAAACCTCCCATAGAGGGCACGCATGAAGAAGGGTCTCAGATGATGATCACAGGGACCAGTGGGGAGAGGCAGGCCTTGAGGTACTGAGATCCTGAGCCACATAGGGCTGTATAAGTTGAAACCAGCACTTTGAATTGAGCCCCAAAACAAATTGGTAGCTGGTGCAGCCGCCCCAGTTAAAATCCTGGATGTTGTTGAACTGTTCAGAATACAGAGCTGTAGAGTCCAGAGCCCCCCCCCCCCAATATTCAACTGAAATGTACTACCCTGTAATTTAAGCCCATTAAACCCAGTGCTGCCCTCTGAGACAGCAGAGAACAGGTTGTTGTCCCCTTCTCTACTTCTCTCAACTCCTTTCCTCAGTCTTTTCTTCTTTACCATTCTCTGAACCCGTTCCAATTTTCTATGTCCTCCCAAAATTATGGTGCCAAGAACTGGACACTGTTCCCCATGGTGCAGCCTAAATTTCAGTCATGTGAGCTCCTGTTGATAGTGTGTACTGGTTCAATCAAGACCTATTATTATTATTATTATTATTATTATTATTATTATTATTATTCCATCTTATCTGTAGTTTAAGAGAACTATGTCTTTGGGGGGTCAATTAGAGTTATGTTGTTCTCTTATTTTCAAAAGTTTGGGAGGGCCTGCAACCCTGTATATTACTTGACTTTCCATACTTGGTTCTCAGCTTCTCATGGTGTGGAGTGGCTGCAGAGTTGTTTGAAGAGGCATGTCTTTCAAACCTTGTGCTGATAAATTTCTTAAAAGTTCTGATTAGGTATCTTTTTAAATCCACAGTGGCCCCATTTCTTGGTTTTACCGTTTGAGACGAGAGCTAGCAACACTTCCTTTTCCCGGAGTCATCCACACAAGACATGTTAACTGAAAAAACAGCTTAACTTTTCAAGAACAGGTGCAATAAATCTGAAACGCACCTGTTGTTAACACCATAAAACATTAATACGTTTTTCAAACACTCAATATGCAGTTAACCTCCAAAAGCTAGTAACTATGGAATGTTTTTCAGCCAGGTCAACATTATTTCCAGAACTGCATAGCATAATTCTGTGGGGCATTTGTTGGAGGCTAATGGGGGCCGGGGTGGGATGTTTCCTTAGATGCAAGTTGTATGTTAAAAAGCAATGGTCTTACAATGGATGTTCTGGAGTTTTATCCTCGGGATATAGGCCTGGTTGCATCATTTGATTGTTGTTGTTTAGTCATTTAGTCGTGTCCGACTCTTTGTGACCCCATGGACCAGAGCACACCAGGCACTCCTGTCTTCGCTGCCTCCCGTAATTTGGTCAAACTCACGCTGGTAGCTTCGAGAACACTATCCAACCATCTCATCCTCTGTCGTCCCCTTCTCCTTGTGCCCTCCATCTTTCCCAACATCAGGGTCTTTCCCAGGGAGTCTTCTCTTCTCATGAGGTGGCAGGGCACCCAAGATGAACAGGTCATAATGGAGAGTTTTGACCAAACGTGATCCACCTGGAGGAGGAACCGGCAAGCCACTCCAGTATCCCTGCTAAGAAAACTCCATGGACAAAGAGAACAGGCATCATTTGATTATACTCTGTCAATTGGTTTACACATGAGTCTGTGAAGTGTACACATATACACAACCAGAAACAGTATCTCCACGACATTTTGTTGTAAACGGGGATCTTCAGCTCTCACAAATATGAAAGATCAGAAAAGACAAAGGCTTCTTTGTGTTGATGAGGAGATGAGAGTTAGTTTGTCTCACATTAGACCTAATAGAAATGAGATTACCCTGCAAAAGCAAGCTCACATCTCGCACTGAGTTTGTTTACATTCTTAAGGTACATATGTGAGAGGCTCATTTGTAATTATATTTTGGGAATGATCCATGTTCTTACATAGCTGCATTGTTTTACACTTTCTCGATGTCCTATGATCATATTATAATGTACAGTGGTACCTCAGGTTACATACTCTTCAGGTTACAGACTCTGCTAGCCCAGAAATAGTACCTCGGGTTAAGAACTTTGCTTCAGGATGAGAACAGAAATCATGCTCCGGCGGGGTGGCGGCAGCAGGAGGCCCCATTAGCTAAAATGGTGCTTCAGGTTAAGAACAGTTTCAGGTTAAAAACAGACCTCTGGAACGAATTAAGTACTTAACCCGAGGTACCACTGTATTTGTGTTCTATGTTCTAAATCAAGCACTGGTGGGAGTTGTTTTCCCCCACAAATTTCTTATAAATAAAAAATGTGGTGTGGGGCGAGCAACTTTTTATTCTGAAAATGTGGCTGGCCCAGAGTGGGAATCACTGGTAGAGTGTGGAGTTAGTGAACAATTGCTTTTTAAGGGGGGATGAATATGGGATCACATTTATTTGGTTTATGTGTTTAAATTGTACTGTAACTGTGTTTCTTGTCCTTGTTTTAGATTTTCTCTGTAAGTCACCATGAGACCATTTTATGGTCTCTGGCAGTGGAATAATACTAATGCTACTAATAATATGCACTACATTAAATAGATGAAGATGATATAGGAGGGGAGAGAGGAAACAAGGGCTGAGCATCTGATTCCTTCTCTGAGAATCATGTAGCCTAATCCACAGTGGTTCTGCTGCTGCCAGTTGCTTCTGAACTGATTAGCAGAATATAACAGCATCCATAAGCTAAATGCATTTTGGTACAGGAAGCTAAAGTAATAGGGGTACTGGAAGCCAAATTAGCAGATTTCTGTGCTACAGTAAATCTCTCCTGGCCCTCAGGGTCATCCACTTATTTCCCTGGACTGAAACTATGTTACAAATTTAAAATTAAGATTACAATAAACAGTCATTAGTAAAAAGAGAGAGAGAGAGAAAGAAAGAGAGAGATAACCAAAGCGAGATATATTTTCAATATGGCAAGGCATAAATTATGCTGTAATTATTATAGTGTTGTTTGTTTGTTGTTCAACCCCAAACATTAAGATCCTTTAACCTGATTAAGTAAAGCCATTTTGGGGTGGTTTGCATTTGTTGATTTTGCAAATGCAAATGCCCATCTGTTTCCCCCCTTTTTTTTGCAGCTAATAAGTTTTGCATACCAAGCAGTTAAAACAAAAACCAAACCTTTTCCACATAAGCTTCCTCAACTTTTTATTTTTATATATAATAGCAGCAGTACAGGCCTAAGGCTCTCTCATAACATTGAGTTTTGGATAAAGGAGAGATTTGTATTACACTACTAGTCACGCAGGTATTCTGCGCAGAAAGAAGATCATTGTTTAATTTAATTTGAGTGCCCCAAGGTACGGTCTTTTATAGGCTACATTCCTATCTTCAGTCTTCATAATACCGGTCTTTGTATGTTAAAGCCTTGACTTCACAGAGATTTACACTAAGGAATATAAACCAGCTTAGATAACTCAGTAAAACTCCAGATGGGCAGCCCTTTTAGTGAAACTGTAACCTGTTTCAATTCAGCTCAGACCCTCATCAGACATCAGACGTCCTCCTAGCAATGTCAGAGCCAATTCTGATTGGTGTGATTCCCACAATGCAAGGCTGTGTGTATGAATAACATGGCAAGGTGGGCAGAGATGACTTGAGTGCATTGTTCCCATCTGATTACTACCATCTCTTCGGTTGCGAAGCAGCTTGCTTTGGGAAAGACCCACAAAAAGAGTCCTGCTTGTAGGGAAGCATTTGTTTCTTATTTATTTTGCTTTCATTGCATTGTTAAAGGTTCTCTCCTCCCATTTTACCCTTACACCTGTTCTGTGAGAGATGGAGACTGGCCCAAGGTCATCACTTCATGATTTGAGGATGGATTTTACCGTATTTTTCCATGTATTAGACAAGGTTTTTTGACTCAAAAATCATGTCGAAAAAGTGGGGTTGTCCTATACACGGATAGTGGCGTGGGAGAGGGGAAGCTGCACACCGCCAGCTGAGGTGCAGAACTCCCCCCCCCCATGCAGCTGCAGGAGGCGCGCACTCTAGGGAGCATTTCTTGCAGCGGCGTGGAGGGCAAGCCAGCAGCCAGCTGGTTGGTGGCCTACGCTCTTGGGAGCTTCCCTCCGCAGTGGCGTGGGGGAGCAGCTGCCCACTTTGCCAACCCCCAGCAGAGGCCTCGCTGGGGTGGTGGTGTGTGTGCAATTCCCCCGAAAGAAAGCTCAACAATTTTGGGCCATCTCCCCTCATTTTCTTTAAATTTAGTCCCCCAAAATAGGGGGTGTCTTTTACATGGGGGGGGGGCGTCTTATACACGGAAAAGTATGGTAATCCTGGCTTCCCTGGTTAGAGGATGACATTCTAGCCACCCATAGCAGCTTTCTTCTCTTTAAAAGAAGGCAGCCCTGTTTAGGGAAGTTTTTAATATTTAATGCTGTATTGTTTTTAACACTTGATTGGATGCTGCCCAGAGTGGCTGGGGAAACTCAGCCAGATGGGCAGGGTATAAATAAATAAATAAATTATTATTATTATTATTATTATTATTATTATTATTATTATTATTATTGCCACTGCACTGAGGAATGGTGGACTTCAGGTCTGGGGCCCAAATGTGACCTGTCAAAGAGCCAGCCAGCCAGCCAGCCAGCAATAAATCACACAGAGTAAGTGAAGGAAACAAAGTCTGCTCAGAAGTACCAGAAACTCTTCCTTGGTAGGTCTTGTCCATGTGAAGCAGTTGTAGAGACTCAAGGTTCCCGCCTTCCCACAGCTGCCTAAGTCTCCTCTTCTCCAGGGTTTTTCACAAGCAATCTGACTATGCTGGCATGCCTGCCTTGGCGTGCCCTGCTTCATGCGTCACCTGGTCCTGTGAGACAAGGGGAGTTCATTGCAGCATGAGGGGAAGACATCCTTGCTTCTTCATCGGCCTGACTCATCTCTGCCTCTGGTCCTCCCTCACCCCTCACCCCACGCTCCTGCTTTTGGACTTCTCTCTGCCACAGATTCTCCCTTCTCACAAATCCATGTTACCTCTTCAGCTTTTGACAGCCCCTCCTCCCAGTCTTCCCCCTTTTCACCCTGTGACCACCCATCTATAAAACAAGAAGTTGAATAAGGACATGAAGCAGAAATTGGTTCCTCCAGTCCCAAGTGTTCTGTGAGGTCTTAATGTGCCAGTTGAACCCTAGTAATGACGAATTTCGTGACAGCAGCCACAAAATTAAAAGACGCCTGCTTCATGGGAGAAAAGCAATGACAAACCTAGACAGCATCTTAAAAAGTAGAGACATCACCTTGCCAACAAAGGTCCGTATAGTAAAAGCTATGGTTTTCCCAGTAGTGATGCATGGATGCTTTTGAATTATGGTGCTGGAGGAGACTCTTGAGAGTCCCGTGGACTGCAAGAAGAACAAACCTCTCCATTCTGAAGGAAATCAGTGCTCACTGGAAGGACAGATCCTGAAGCTGAGACTCCAATACTTTGGCCACCTCATGAGAAGAGAAGACTCCCTGGAAAAGACCCTGATGTTGGGAAAGATGGAGGGCACAAAGAGAAGGGGACGACAGAGGACGAGATGGTTGGACAGTGTTCTCGAAGCTACCAGCATGAGTTTGACCAAACTGCGGGAGGCAGTGGAAGACAGGAGTGCCTGGTGTGCTCTGGTCCATGGGGTCACAAAGAGTCGGACACAACTAAACGACTAAACAACAACAAATGATGAAGCCAGGTGAAAGTTCCACAATCTTGGTGCCGCCCCTAAGAAGGCTCTGTCTCATGTAGCTACCCAGTACAATCAGACCATGGGGGACGGCAGAGTAGGTAGGCTCAGTCACACATGTGCCTTTGTAGCATGTAATTGTGCCATCAAGATGTAGCTTCCATGCTGATATAAGCACAGTATATCATTCTTATGTTCATTGTTTACTGAGGGCTGATGCAACATCGGATATCCACTTCTAGCTACAGTTTTCAAGTTCTGGTTTATGGGAAATCACCATTAGTCTTAACTGTGGCTAATGCTGGTGCTTATGAATTGTTTAGTTGTGCTTAATGGGGATTTTTTTCTTAGTGAAGAAATCTGCTGCCTTTGAATGGTGAACAATGGTTAGCAGGTAGTCATGGTTGCCTTGGTACAGGCCCCTAGACCTGATAAATGACCTAATTTTTTAGGGGGGGAATTATGTTTGAAGGATGTATACTCTCTTGGGGAGCTATGGTTTGCAAACCAGTCTCTCCAGCATGTATACAGGAGCAGATTCTTGGCACACTTTTTCAGCTGTATCTCTCTATCCACCCACTCAGTCTTGCATCATCATCATCATCATCATCATTATTATTATTATCATTATTATTATTATTATTATTATTATTACCTGGAATCTCCACAAAGTCCTAGCTACATTAAACAGCAAACTCTGCATTAGAGAAATAAAGTAAATCAGTATTTGATAAAGCAAATCAATTTTCATCCATTTTCTGTCATCACTGACATTTTTGCAAGCTGATGAAAATCTGCTATCTCAGGTGCGAGGGCTAATTTGAGACACTTGCTAAGGAACTGAATATGAATGAGAAAAAAATCAGTGTAGCGTTGATAACATTTGTTGTGAGAAAAAGTGGCAGCAAATTCTTTACTCTGTCTTCTGGCTTTGTACAAGGTATTATTTCTGTAGAGCAACTTTCTTCATACTGCTACAGTGATGTTAACTCTGTTTCAACTTCAGCAATTCAATGACCATGTGGAGATGGGAGAAGAAAATTAATTGATTTCACATTTATAGGGAGAGAATTTTGATTGGATTCATATTCAAAGGTGAATCTACCTAATTTGGACTTTCCAAAACCATACGGAAAAACAAAGCACAGCTGCCCTTTGAAATTTGTACATCTCTGTATTTTGCAATGCAGTTATCCAGCCAAATAATGTGTATAAAAATGCATTTGTTATTAAAAATAAAATGCAGAAATGCATTATATTGTGGGGAAATGCCTTGCAAAAAATGTGTATGAAAGGCAAAATAGCATATGAACATGGATATAAAAAAAAGAAATCCACACTACAATCCTGTTGAATTTTCAAGAAGTCTTTAAATAAAATTCACAAACTGATGGGGAAATGTGGAAAACTCAACTTAAAAACTGGGGGAAAAAAAAAAAAACCGAGAGAAGCTGAAATGGGCAAATTAATTCATCTCTGTCTCTAGGACACAGATGCCTGAATGCAAAGACCTACTTTGGCAATTTCAAAGAGGCCTAGGAATACATCCTTTAAATAATAATAATAAAAGCTTTGAACCGCTGACTCCTTTGAACAGGTAGACCACTGACACTTTTAGGCAGGTGGAAATAAGCAATATTGCATCTTCCAGATTCTGTTTCGCAAAGCTTCCGTGTGTTAGGATGACGGGAGAGAGAGAGAAAGATAATGTTGGCACGGCACATGCTGCTTTGCTTATAATACAGATATTCTCCCCATTATTGTTAAAATGCCTAAGCTGGAGAAAATTATCACGAAAGCCTGTATGATTTGTACCTTCTGGAGGTTCCCTCTCTTCTAAAGTGGGTCCCATCAGGATATTCATAAGCGAGCAATGGAAGTCGCAAGGATGCAGCTGCTGTCGAAACGCCGGTGCAGCTCTCATGAATATTTCATGAAAGCTGCATGTGCAGGGGAGATCACCATTTTTATTAGCTAGAAATGTGCAGACCTAAGTCTGGGAGGGGCGCCGTTCATGTAAATACACCTTAGGCCCTGCCGATGCGCAAGGCATGTGTCTTTGAATGCCTACGATTAATTATTAAAGCGTTCAAAACACAACAGGGGGAGGAGAGAAATACCCCCGAAGTTTTGCTAAACGGGAGCTGCGGATCAAAGGCATAACACATCCTCCTCTTTAAGCTCTGCTCATATCCACTATTATTCCTAAGCGGGAAGCACTTGCTTTCCTTTTCCAGAAATTTCCTGGGAATTATAACTGCACATAGCAAGCATTTTGTTGTGAAATGGGTAAAATAGAAAACGAGCCCCTATGGATAGCCGTGCTCTTGAATTATTGTTGTTATTATTATTAGCAACTGCATCTCGCTGTTCCTCCAAGAAATCCAGTCTATTATGGGATTGGGCCCATTTTGTCCTCAAAATAATCCTGTAAGGCAGCGGTTCTCAACCTGTGGGTCCCCAGATGTTGCTGGACTACAACTCCCGTCATTCCTGAGCTCTGGCCTTGCTAGCTAGGGGTGATGGGAGTTGTAGTTCAACAACATCTGGGGACCCACGGGTTGAGAAAGGCTGCTGTAATATCAGCCCAGTTTAGGGAAGTTTTTAATGCCTGATGTTTTATCACTGCTTTATTATTATTATCATCATCATCATCATCATTAATTCTTTTGGAAGCCGCCCAGCGTGGCTGGGGAAACCCAGCCAGCTGGGTGGGTGGGTTATAAATAAATTATTATTATTATTATTATTATTATTATTATTATTATTACTACTACTACTACTACTACTACTACTACTACTACTACAATGCAATCCCAGCACTCTACAGTCCCACACTACTCTGACTTCAGTGTCTCTTCACAATGGTACCACACAGGCTGTTCTCAACAATCAAAAGCACAGGTCACCTGTTCTCCATTGAAACCTTAGCAAAGAAATCTCTTAATTCAATAAAGAGGAAGGTGCATTGCTGAGGAATAACCCAAGACACATGCAAGGACGAGCAATGGAACACATTATTATTTATGGATGCTCCATTATCAGAATATTTTAAGATAGCGCTCTGCACTGTAAGTCAGCCAGCAGTGGTTTAAATATAGTGATATTTACCTCAGGCTGAAGACGCAGACATAACATTTAAATGTGATGGAAGTGGTTTGACATACGTTGACTACCCTGAAAACAGATATGCTCATTTGAGCTATTTCCACCGCACTTAAAATGTTACATCTGTTCAATACAAACGTCTTTCTTGGTCTGATAAATGATGGTTTTATGAGATTAGGATCGCAGTGGTCAGGTTTGCACAGCACAGCAAGCCAAAAGTACGGCTTACCAAGACTACACAAACATGCTGGATCCCAGAGAAGAGCTCACACCTATTTTTTTTTTCCTTCCCTTGTCCTTTAGCTCAGGGCGGTGTGACACCAAAGCCAAAGTTAATGAGGAAAGTGTTTAAGCACCAACAGAAGACACACCAAGCCAAACCTTGGCTCAACTGCCACTCCACACTGAGCTAAACGGACCCAGAAGGAGTAAAATGGCTGCAATCTCTGCCTTCAATGCCTCCACATTCACACTAAGTAAGCCATGGTTTGGCTTAGTGTTTACGTGCAAATTCAGCCTATATCTAAATCTGGTTATCGGCTGTTTTTTTGTGACGATACGCCCTTTCATCAGAGGCCTCTTTCTTTATGACAAATTTAATTAACTTCAGCAAAGAGCATGGAAGGAATACATGTAAATAATTATAGGAAAGGATCTAGCTGACACACGACTGGCGCGCTCGTACGGTTTGTTTTGGGATAAATTATTTATCATTCTCCTCAGAACTTTTTAACTCATTAAGATCATATTAGTCACGAAATCGGTGTTGCCGATTTTAACATAATGTATCAAAAGGCATTATCAGTAGCTGTCACAAGAGAGAGAAACTTATTACAGAGTAATAAAGTGAAAGACTGTTCCATGTTCTGGAATCAAAGAGCATTACTACTATAGAGCCATTATCAATAGAACAGATAGCTGATTGTCCTCTAAAAGATGGCTGTCCCACGAGGGCAGTAAGTGCTTGAAGATTTCTATTTCTAGCTTTAAAGAGAGCGAGTTGTTTTTTTTCTTCTTCCCCATTTAGCTTTTTGTCATCCTGAACCATTCTTCAAAGGAGATGAGTGTTCAGAAAAAACCATTTGACCTCTCCAAAATAACTGTGCTTAGGAGCTATTTGGGGGAAGGAGGTATGGGGGGAAGGCTTAATACGTCTTTGTCAACTCATGTTGTTTAGTTTATTGGAGACTCCTGTGGCTCAAATGGCATTGATTACCTCCGGGATAGTTCTCTAGGACCACTGTATGCTCCAGACCTGGGTTCTTGGGTCTGAAGTGTCTCCCCCCCCCCTCACAAACTGACCGCAGGACAAATTACATAATAAACAGGAGTAGCCTGAGCTTTCACAGCCCAGTAGGAAAGTGCCCTTCGTGGGATCCCTTCTATGTTGGGGCTGGGCGGAAATGTACTTCACCAGTGGTAGTGGCAGGTGACTACAAGGCACTATTTTAGATGTCTCACAGTGCCACAGAATGCTGCATTGTGGGAAATTTAAGGTGGCAGCTTGTAGCCACGCAGTGCCTTGTGTGGCAGGCCCAGGGCAGGATTTAGGCCCTGGTAGGACTCCAAATGCTGGCACCAGACCTGAAAATAAATTTCTGCTTAGTAGTAGGGGGCTCACTGTTCAAAATCACCTGTACTCAGGAATAGCATTACCTACAGCAGGGATGGGGAACCTATCGCCCTGCAGATGCTATTGGACTGCAACTCCCACTATCCCTGTCCATTTGCCAGGCTAATGAGAGCTAAAGTCCAACATCCCATAGAGAGCCACAGATCCCTGATCCCTGCCCTACAGACGTTAGATGTACAGGTTGCCTACAGGTTCATACGGAATTTTGAAGTGTAATCACAAGTGTGGAATTTCATACATTTTGGTTACTTTTCTTTGTTTTCTTAAAAATGCAACAGTGGGGAAACATTTTGAATACAAATGGCAACTCCCATGGAGGGCAGATAAAAATAAACACCGTCATGTTTGGGTCCATACCCCTCCAAGGGTCTACCAGTTGGCTGGCTGTGGGCTACAGAATAATCAAAATATAAATAGTCTGAGTAGGCGAAATGCCTTTGACTTTTTGTTTCAGTTTGGTATGAGATGTTTTTGCCTGCGGTTAAGGTTTAATTATGCTTGGACTTGTGCACTGCTGTGGAATTGCTCACTCATGTTGCAGCCATGGTAAAGACGTTCTCTTCCTATGTGTGGCGTTTAACCTTTCTGTGATATATGTGCAGCTCATCATAATTTCTCAGTGTGGAACAGCTAAATCCTACATACAAACAATCTTATATGGTTAAATTAAAGCTGTTCAACTTATTGCGCTATTTTAATAAAATGAAATCCGGTCATGTTAAAGAATAAATCCAGATAGCCAAGAGCTTTTCAGTGCACTATTTGACCCTTGCAAAATGGCTGCGTGAGAGAGAAGAATTGGCAGGGGAGGGGCATCTGTGTTTGTGACCCACTGCAACCCACTTCAAGGATCAACACAGGTTCTAGATTCACTTAAAACGAGTCATAAGGTTTTGTGGGGTTTTTTCAAAGTGGAGGCTCACATTTTTGAAAGCCCTCCCCCCCCCCAAAAAAAAACCCAGTCCCAGCCCTAGACCATGCACTTGTTTCCACACAGTTTTGAGGCATTCAACTAGCTGATACTTATGGCTGTCCACAATGAAAACTTGAGCAAACCTACATCATACTGCCAGCCCTCTTAAGTTTTATTTTTAGGTATCAAATATATGGCAGGCATTCTTTTCCTGCTGCCTTGGACTGGGAAGAAGGAATGCAGATGCAGCTTAAGATAATGAGGCAAAGCAGAGCATTTAAGTATCATTTCAGCAAGCCACAGTGCAGCAGATTGTTGGAAAGTTTTGATCACATTACTTTTAATTATGCACTGTATTTATCTGACCTATTTGAACAGGATCCAGAGCTGGTGCGCAACATCTGTCGCTGGGTGAGGCAAGCTGTTCGGATTCCTTTCTTTGCCAAGCTGACCCCAAATGTCACAGATATTGTGAGCATTGCAAGGGCTTCCCAAGAAGGTAACAAGCTCAGATGTTTTGGCATCTCCCTGTCATATAAGCTCACAGCTTGATTAATCAGGACATGTAAGTGGCGTTGTAGCAAGAGAAATCTACTAAGGGACATGAGACATTTGCCATTTTCATTTTCGCCCTCTTTTCTCACTGAGAAACTTATGTGAAGGGATGCCACTGGTTCATACATTATCTGGGCCTTCACCTGGTGTCATCTTTTCTTCTCCAGGGCTGTCTTTTGGGGGGGGGTGAAATGGGAGGGGGGCAAGACACCCTCAGTCCATCCTATTCTCTGTGCAAGTCATAATCCCTTAGTGCAACTTTCTCCAACTCCCTAAACCCACAGCTACGCTGACTATTTGGCCATGCTAGCTGGGGCTGGTGAGAGTTGTCGTCCAAAATATCTTGAGGGCACCTGGCTGACTGCCTGCACCACTAGATACTGCTCCTCCTCCCTCACCATTGCTGCCGCCTGCTCTCATTTGCCAGGCAGAGTACAAACAAAGAGTTTTGGCAACCCCTCCTCCTTATTTTCCACCACTGTTCATTTGCTTTACTCCATTTGGACAAGAAGGGGAGGGCTGGTGGTGATGGTGAGGAAGAAGAGGAGGCGATCTGGAAGGGGGACCTCAATAGTGGAGCCCTCAGTGGGATGTGGGCTTCAGCAGGTGTCTAATCATGTCAACCCCTGATTCTGGACCTGTTTTCCTCTGCCGTGCAGATGCCCTCACATATAAACCAAGCACCCCATGCTAATACCTGATCATGTGTATTCCTGGCTCATAGAATTATTTTCTCTCCTTAAAAAGGGGGAGGGCAGAGAATCAAATAGTCTAGATGCCGGCATGGAGCAGCTAAGAGACAGGGTACTCCATTCTTCCACTTCATGAAGATCCAGCTAGCATATAACCCATGAACAGAAACTGATGCACTAAACCTTTTGAGAGACATGGAAAAAAACCCTCCCCCAAACAAATCCAGATTGCTTTGCTTATGGTTGTTTTATTCAAGGGAAATACAAAATTGTAAATCGTTGCTTGTTTGATGCAAATGATAATCAGATTGTTTCTTAGACAATATATTATGTCCTTAAATAGGCTAGCTCTTATTGGTTTCATTATCCTGCTTAAACAAAGGGACAGCATGGAGGATATACACACATTCTTTATTTCAGTCCAAAGACCCACAAAAACATTGTCAAAAGGGAAATAAAACAGAAATACAGGGAAAGGGTTCCAGTGAAGTCACTATGTTTTATCAAGAGCGTGTAGGTTTCTGTTTCTTATTACTTCCAAGAGGAACTTAGCCAGGGCCAGGATAGTATCATTGTGTTTGTGGATGGAGAATATAATTGTAAGTTGTTCTACATGGGGTGAGGTGTGGGACAGCTTTCCTCAACACTCACCCAGCATGCCTCCCTCCATCTCCTATGCAATTGGCCACTGGGGGTGGGGGCTAACATTTGATTGGATGAAGATTCAGCCATGCAGTCAATTTCCAGCATAGAATCCAGAAAACATGAAATAATCTTTAAATGCATCAGATTGTCTATGTGTAAACGGTGGTCAAAGGTTAAGCCCTTGTGTGAATGGCCAGTCAAAACAATTAGGTAAAACCATGCTATTTTGGTTAATCCTATTGCAACTCTTCATAAGCACTCATCATTTGCTCATAGAAAGATTTTATAAAATTCACATGTATTCCCCTTGTAGGTATCTCTCCATGGGGGGTGGGGTTTGATTTATATTGGAGTCGGACAATAGTGTACCCTCTGAAAGGCCACTTGAGAAGGCCAGAGCACAGAGAGTTCCCTGGCTGCATCCCCCTGATTTTTTGGACTATTTCCAGCATTACATCAAAATAAACATGGGTTTGTTATCAAGTGTGCCCTTGACATAGGAACATACGAATCTTCCTTGTCAGATACTTGGTCCATCTATCTCAGTATTTCTCTGCTGACTGATGGCAGCTCTCCAGAATTTCAGGCAGAGCTATTTCCCAGTCCTACCCAGAGATGTTGGGGAATGGACCTGGGACTTTCTGCATTGCATATGGTCTACCAGTGAGCCACAGCCCTTCTCTGACCACAGCTGCTAGCCAAGAGCTGCAAGCAATCCCTGCTCCATGACAAGTGTAGCTGCTGTAAAGATTACTCTGTTTGGCATCCTTGGGATATTTGAAGTGCACTCTATAAATTCTAAATTTCTTTTTTTAAAAAATGATATGAGGACAATGAATTGGTTGAGGGTGGATTATGGCTAGAAAGAAAGGCTGACTTGGCTTTATGGTCTTCTTGCGCTACCGCTGTGGGATAACTTCCAGCATCTCTTTTCCAGCTTATTAAGTCTGTCCCTAAATTTCTCCTCAGGTGGCGCAGATGGTGTTACAGCCACCAACACCGTGTCAGGGCTGATGGGACTGAGAGCAGATGGCACACCTTGGCCAGCTGTCGGGCTGGGGAAGAGGACTACCTACGGCGGAGTGTCAGGTAAGTGTTGCCCTTTCCCGACGACAACGCCTCCTCTGGGGCCAGTGAAAGATCAGGCGGTACTTTCAGCACGGCTAGGGGCATTGTACCTGCTCTGTTCTCCGCGCTTCTTTGCAGGCCAGTGTGTTCCCTAATAGTCATGACAGATGGAGCAGATTGAGTGTGAACACTCTTGGGCTGCCCTTTCCTTAATGGTGAAACACTGCAACGAAAGGCAGTGATAGGGTCAACCCCGAGGAAGGGGGAAATCTCTTTTCTCTTGCGACCCACAGTTTTCCTGGAATTTTTCATTCTGTCACAGTTGTCAGGCCACATGTTAGACAGAGGCTAATCAAAGGGCACCACCAGAGGAAAATACAAGCATTCCCAATGCATCGTGGGAATTCTTTATGTGCTGCACTTGGCATCTGTCTCCCTCTCAAAATCCACCTTCCCGCCATGTTTCCATAAGTGGCTCCCCCAGGGATGTGAAACCACACTCCCCAATTTAATTTTTTCTCTGCCTCACTCCTTTGTCACACACACACACACACACACACACACACACACACACACACACACTACAGTGGGTGCCTGCACAAAACATGATTTCAAACCCTCTGTCGGAGGCGTGGGGGGAGTTGTGGTGCACCCGTGCCATGCTTTATTTTCACTGATGGATTAATCTGTTTGACCCCGTGCCCTCAGTTGCTGTGACAACATGAACCTGGTCCTGCCGAGAAAATGCCGTGAGCTTCTGGACTGTAGTGGTATGGAGATTAGTCTCCTTGGAGATATAAACAGTGGTAAATATTCATCGCATAATGGTGCCCCACTGTTCAAGCAAAATGCAGCTGAATCAGGCCGGACAGACAAAAGGAAACAGCTTTCTTTCATGTAGTTCTATTGTGTGTCAAAAACAGGAAGGCTGTCCTGTGGCGATTATCTTGCTGAGTGTGGTGTGTGTGTGTGTGTGTGTGTTTTAATTGACTTATAAATGTATGGAAATCGTTTACTGCAGTAAATTGGTCCATAGCCTTGCACAGATAAATACACTTTTGTGCTTAATAGGCAGTATTTAAAGTAAATATAGAAATGTAAAGAAAGGCATTAGCTTGAGGCAAAAATAGAGCCATTCGGTTTAATCTCTGTGCGCGTCAAGTGTGCGCGAAGAGACTGAGATGCAGACAGACGGACAGGAGAGGAAGAGGAAACCCACATGTGTTCTCTTGGGTTTTAAGGACTTCCTAGACTTTATTATCCCGCTTCAATTTTTTCCCAGTCTGCCATGTTGACAGCGAAAGAATAAAAGAGGTCACAGAGGGTGCTGCACATTAAAAATTAATAAAAGAACTATTGCAGTAGTATTTTATATAAGTAACGCCGTTCGGTGGTATTCCCCCCTCCCTTTCTTTCATTTTAAGCTGCCATTTCTGAATTCCTTCATGGCAATGTCAGACCAATAAAACTATAAAATTGCTGCATGATGAAAAGCGTGTCCTCCACAGCACAAATTTTTAAGTATGTGTATAGTACAGATTACAACAGTACCTGGACTCCTTGCACTTTTCCAAGCCTGTCCCCATTTCCATAGTAAAGCTCTGCTTTCATGGTTGGAAATTCACCTCTTTGGGGAGCAAGGGAATATCACTCACAACTGGAACCCTCCTGGTCTGTGGAAAAAGGGTGAGAGATTTTCGAAGCTAAACTTAAAGAGTGTTGAAAACAGTAATAGACAGCCTTCCGCCCTTTTCTTTTCTTTTGTAGCAAGGCTTTAAATGTCCAGCATTTACAGGGGAGGAGAGTGGGAGAGCGAGATTAAGCAGGGCAACCAAGCTTAAGCGGTTCAAGTCCCATTGTTCTCAATGGGAGCAGTGTGGTGAAATTTTTCGTAGGGGAACGTTTAGGGCCAGAGGCAACAGCTTGCAAAGGCGATGGGCAGGGAGACGTCACGTTCATGACATCTTGACGTCCTGATGTCATGTGCGTGAGAATCGATCTTCCCTCCCTAAGCCAGCAGAAGCTTCCCAGGCTTTGGGAAGGAGGTGCCAGGGGAACATTTAGGGGACCAGTGGTGGAGGAAGGGGGCAGGGTGGGTGCCATATCTGAGGGGGTGACAAGAAGGCACCCCATGGGGGACTCACCTTCCCAGACGCAGCGGCGCGAGCCGCCACCATTGCTCCGCCGCAGCCATATGCGAAGGATCCTCTGCACATGGCTGTACCCTTTGCTGCCTTACGGACACTCAAGCAGCTTACAGACGATGGTGGGATCCTGCTGCTGCTGCTGCTGCAGTCATGAGCCGAGGATCCCGCTACTGTCTATACAGCACACATGCATATGCGGTACATAGCGACATGCGCATGTGCGGTATGTAGAAGTGCACACACATGCACGCCGGGTGGTTTGCCCCGCCCCCGACATCCGTACCAGGGGGGCAGTTCTCCTTCCTTTGCCCCTGTAGGGGGCTAGCCTAGACCCCCCCAGTCCACTGACCACACACCACTGAATGGGAGAGTGATAAGCAGGGGATCAGCTCATTCATTCAGCTCTTAAGCATGGTAGCTTTCAGAAAAAAAGTTGATAGTTGACCAATAAGTTATCCTATATTTTTATTAACTTCATTAAAAAACATCAAAATTTAGGTTAGGGGTAAACCAATTCCAAAGAGAGCCAAACAGTTATTCAGCTGTAACTTTAAGAGCTTGTGCTTGCTTTCCCCTCCTCCCTCCCATTCCTTTTTCCTTGTGTGTCATGTCATTTAGATTGCTATGCTGAGAGCAGGGACTGCTTTAATACTGATTATTTAAGCTGCTCTGAGAGCCCTTGTGCCGAAAGGGCAATAGCTAAATGCCAAAAACAAACAAGCATGCTTTGCCTATTCTGAAGTGTTGCTGCAAGGGGGGTATAAGCCTTCTGGCTTTTATTAGCTCAGGCTCTTTGTGTTGCCCAGGGCTTCAGCTTTCACTAGGGTCTGGCTTTTCCAGTATGAGAGCCAGAAGGGACTTCACCTCTTAGGATACCTGTGAATGAAAATGTGTGTGCTATCTTCGTCAAGAGGCACTAATACACCTTGCCTAGTAGAACTTGTTAATACTTCATGTTTCTTGCTCCTGTGAGTTCTGCTGGCTGTCCCCCAAGCACCTGCTCACATGAATAGACAGAGAGAACATTTTAGACTTCTGCAAGGGTTGCTGTGTCCATGAGCTTAGTGAGATTCCCTGCCTGCTGTTGTATGCACAAGTAGATCACAGACTGATGGCCATCTGTACGATGGCAAGCTAGGGCATCCATCTCACCTTGATTAGTTCCTCCTATAACCCCAGTCTCTGACTCAGTGCAGGAGTAACTTGGGGAAAATGAAGGCAAGATTGTTGCTTGGTATGTGTATACGCACTCCTCGTCTTGTACCAAAGAGCCAGTTTGCTGCGGTATATATAAGCCTGAGGAGGAGGAGGAGGAAGGTGCAGAGTGGCTCATGTCAGCCTCACTCCCTTTGGCTCCGCAGCTTGAGTGGTGAGGAACAAACAACGCTAGCAGTGCTGTAGATTTCCACCCAAGGAGAAATCTGTTCAAAAGTTGTGTTTCTGATGGAGCAGGCGGCTGTTCTGAAAATGCTTACTTCACTCACCAGTCTTCTGATACCTGGCTAATGCAGGACTCTTTAAGTTCTGGCCAAAGCCCATTGGGTTCCTCCCCAGGAAATATTGAGGTACCCTATGGGTTGTTTGCAGACCTGTGAATTTTTTTTAAGCCACTGTCAGACTGAGGCCTGCTCAGGCATGAACACAGGTGAGGTGAAGGGGTCTTAAACCCCCTCAATATTTGTTGAGAGGGCGGAGGAGGCTGAGCATGGTGGAACATCAGTGGCTGGCTCCTCCTGAGCATGAGAGAGGAGGAGCTGCCAGTCATTGAAGCCACAATGGGCCTGGCTCTGGGCTCAGCCTCCTTCCAACAATTTACATATGTTGCATACGAGACATCACAGGAGTGTGCGGCGCTGGGTCCCCTCAATGCTGGGCCCTGGCTTTTTTTCTGGCCCATGTAGGACCAGTCTGGATAGTTAGCTTTGGTGAAGACTTGACATTTTCATCCCCCCAAAAAGTTTTTGATTTGAGTTTCCACTGAAATGAGGCTGCATTTTAATGTTTTTATGTTGTATTTTAATCTTGTTTTTTTTTAAGCTGTATTTCAATCAATTGTTTTTATATTTGGTGTTGGCCGCCCTTGGCTGGGGAGGGTGGGGTATAAATAAAATGTATGAGAAGATCTGTCTAATAATAATAATAATAATAATAATATAATAGTGTCAGGCTGCAGAGGAACCAACCCCCATGGCAGGTTGCCAGGAACAGATAAGACAAGGAAAAGTGCTCACCATCTACTTTTTATTCAATATTTACAGAGAGAGGCTTGGAAATGCAGCCTCTTGTAATAATGGCGTT
Source organism: Podarcis erhardii (assembly GCF_964252035.2). Lineage (NCBI taxonomy): Eukaryota > Metazoa > Chordata > Lepidosauria > Squamata > Lacertidae > Podarcis > Podarcis erhardii. The sequence goes on from NC_138510.1 coordinate 75,960,138, forward strand.
GTCCCCAGTAAATCTCCACTCCCCTTCTCTCCCACTTCCTCATTTGTCATCTCTTCTACGGGTGGCGCTGAGGGCCCTTTGCTTCTGAGTCCTTTGCTCTCCTACTTTTAAGGCTCGCCAGGTTCTTGGAAATGGTGGGTCTGGAATGCTTTCTAGTGCTAATATGGCAGCCAGCCAGCCAGCCTGCCAGCTCTGCCTCCTCCTCTCCCATAATTTCCCCCTCATCTTCCTCTGAGCTGTGACCTCCCTCAAACACCTGTTGTAATTCTGAACTGTCGTCTTCATTCTCCTAAAGCATCAGGCTGCAGAGGCAGTCTCCACCATTCCTCCTCTCCCCAGTCCCTCAGACCCGGAGAATTTTGCACGTTCCCTATGCAAAATGCCATGAGTCTCCATCCGTCATAACTGCCTGTGTGTTTTTAAAATATAAACCCAACAGCATTTGTCCCGTGGATTGCCCTGCGAGTGCAAAGCAGAACACAGGCACTTTTTATTTGGAAGCTTTCCACTTAAAAGGATTTATAGTTCAAACTGTCTGGCTGCGGTTATTTCTGTGCTGTGCAATTGTGGTTACAATTTGTTCTATAGGTGGGCAGCCTGCTGTTTGCAAGCTGCCATGCTATTTTTGTATTACTGAAATAAATTATTCTAATAGGATTAGCTCTAAATTATAGATTTGTAAGAGTAATATAGTTCGCATTACTGGCTGTTCATCTTTATTTATTTATTTTTTAAAAAGGAAAAAAAGAAAAAGAAAAGCCCATTTTTCAGAATGAATGGCAGCAAAGAAAATCTATAAATAATGCAAATTATTTATTTGAATTTTGCCCACCCTTTATTAAGAATTCAGGGCAGGTAGCCATATTGCACAATAGGAAGAGGGCTCTCTCTCTCCTTAAGGAATAATATAGTACAGCCTTGCTCATATTATTTATATAAAAATCATGATTTGGACTCATAATATATAACACATCTGCAGTACATAACAAATAGGGGATTGTCCATGCTGGCACCCAGAGGATAAGGTTAGTCAGACATCTGAGGATTTATAAGTCAGTGTGACCTTGTGTGACCCACCTAAATCCCAGATTTTGAGCAGTTTTCACCTTTTTGTGAAAACACATTCCCTTATTGGAGCTGACTGGGCACTTTCCATGAGCAAGAAAGTGTAAAATATGAAATAATCCTAACTAAATCTATGTTCCTGACCAACATCAATATCTTGTTCTTCCTTCTCAAAACATGCATTTTTAAATGTATGTTATCTAACACATTTTAAAATGCATTTTAATGCATTGTTTTGAGCATAAAAATTCATCATGGGGGGGGGGGGGAGAGTGAAAATCTGAAGGATAAAGTTCTGCTCCACACATTGGCATGGGTGATAGTGGTCTGTTCAGTTCATATTGGAATTTGCAAAAGTTAAATTTGTCAGGAATACCTGAGTACTCAGGTACTACTACTACTAGTAGTAACATTTTTGTTGTTGTTTCTTAAAAGATCACAGTCATTGTTCACTCTGTGTAATGCTGGGGTTGACATATTTGCCTTTAATTCTCTGCTTCAGTTCACTTGGATTTTAGTGCCAGATAGCAACTCCATTTTTTCTTTTTTCCAATAAATTGTTTAAATTATGTAGCAGTTTCCTCTATACTGACAGACTTGAAATAAATGGGTTACTATATGTGCAAACCTAGGTGGCTTTTCCTCACCCCTGGGTTGCAATTTAGTCCAGTAAAGTGAGTATCTGCAGCCCAAGTTTAGTCAAAATTAAATTATCATATTTCAAGATGGGGGGCCTCAGGCCTGGGACCCCAAGCGACAGGGCCAGCCCAAAACCTCTTGGCACCTGAGGCGAACCACAAAATGGTGCCCCTTCCTTGTCAGGGAAGAAGGGGCGAGTGAAGATCTACCTCAGGAACAAGGGGGGTGGGATAAAGATTTGCATCAGAATCTGCTACTCCTGTGGGTGAGTTCAGAGATGCTAGCAACATCCAATCTTCATTTTAAATATCTAGAAGAACAATACAGATGCTAAGTGTTGCTTCACTTAAGTTTAGCCAGAAATCTCTCAGAATGGCTAACGATGGGTGAGAACAATGGAGCTTATGAAAACAGAACAAAAAAAGGTGACAATTTATCTCCAAATCAGAAACGTAAGGCAGAAGATCTAACTGGGCTGAGCAACTAAAAAGGCTTCCTCCTGTGAGGTTGGCAACAGCAGCAATACTCTGGGTAGAGTATCCCCTGTGATGGGGAGCCACAATTAAAAAGACCCTGTCTCATGTAACCAGCCACATTGCTGTTTTTGGCCTTTAGTGACCAGAATAGTTAAAAAAAAGTTAACAATTACCTGCTTTTAATAACAGAGTCTATAGTAGCTGCCTTAATCTAATTAATGGATATGATATTAATGTCACATTGTCTACATATAACGAGAGAGGATCTTTTGTCTTGAGCAGAATGGGAAAGAACTGGCTGCCACAGAGTTTGGTGACTATCAGAAAGCTGCTTTCTTTAGCTGGGAGGAACGTAAAATTAATACAGAAATTACACCTTGCACCAACTTTTCAAAAAGACAATTTACATTAAGTGTCAGAAAACATACTTGTATAGCAAAAATAATAATATGAAAATTCCATTAATACCCTTACAGAACATCAGCACATAATCCTACATGAAACCCTTAGAAAACCAAAATCATTCACCATGAAAACATCCCACTTTGGCAAATCAGTTATGATCTGAGCTTTTTTTTTCCCAGCCAGAACTCGCCAGAACTCGCCAGAACTCACGTCTGGCACCTCTCAGGTGGGCGCCATTGAGAAAGAGGAAGGTGTTTGCGCTGAGTAACAGCACCTATTTTTCTAGAAAAAAGGGTTGCTTATGACTCATTATTATCTAGCTCAAAGATGGTGAACCTGTGGTCCTCCAGAAATTAATGGGGAAATTAGGTATGTTCACATTCAGGTCCTAACCATAAGTATTCCTAACTGTGTTTTTGCCTCTTTTATCTTTCTTCTTCTTCTTCTTCTTCTTCTTCTTCTTCTTCTTCTTCTTCGTCTTCTTCTTCGTCTTCGTCTTCGTCTTCGTCTTCGTCTTCGTCTTCGTCTTCGTCTTCTTCTTCTTTTGAAGAGATAAAGTGTTGGGATGGATGCTAAGTTTGCCATTCCCTACTAATTTCTGTGTTTGAAGGGTCTGGGGATATTTTATTTATTTATGCATAAAAATATTTATATACTGCCATATCATAAAAATATCAAAGTGGTTTACAATAGTTTCAGTATGTAATAAAAAACACATAAAACCAGAAACCATCAACTAACTCTTACCCAGAACTCCCACAATCTTGCCTCTCGCCTTAAGAGGCCACACACAAAACATTCCTGCCATGGTTTTCATTTGAACAGGGGAAATGAATCTTTAAAACAATACTAAAAATCTGTCTGTCTTTCAAATAATGTAATTAAACCATCTGAGGAAACCCTGACAGGAAAGTACCAAGAAGATCATTTGTTACGTCGAAACACATAGTGAAATAATATCAATATATGTTAAACCTCTTAGAAATAGATAACGTTAATTTAAAGAGCGAAGAGGCTGAAGGAATACCAGCTTTTTGTTGCTATTATTATTATTATTCTTTGACACATCACTTGGTGGAGACCTGGCTGGAAAGCGGGGGGGGTGGGGGAGCAAGGAGCTTTCTGTTTTCTAAGTCACAAGTTCTTTATTGATTACGTGATGTCAGCTCTAGTCATTAGACACGAATCGAAATCCAGCCATCGTGAGGCAGGAAATGTATGTGATATGCATGCTCGCTGAGAGCAGAGGGTGCAATTCGGCGCGGTTAAAATCAATTGGACTTTTACCATTTATTTTAGTGGGAGGTAAATTGCACCTGGAGAGAGAATCAGACAGAATAGGCGAGAGCACGTTAGAGCCTGCTTTGCAGAGCGGGGGGCTACGGAAAGCCTACGCGGAGAGCAGGGCTGCAACACAAATCGGATACGATTTTAATTTGGGGCTATTATTTCTGTTAAGTGTAGCTCGCCCATTAGAGCGGCTCATTTGCATGCATTATGTACACAGACTTACAAAGAATTCTCTTTATTCCATTAGGGCAGTACGGCATGCCGTCTCGCTTCCCCCCACCCCCTCCAACGCACTGCCGTCAGTGGTCTGTGCAGAAAGAGATCAGAGTCCTAATAATAGATTTTTGACAGTGAGCTTGCCTGCTACCTGCCCTACACTAATCCCCACTGTTCATGTTTGCTTCATGGCAACAAAGCAGACAGAAGGAAAATGCCAAGTGCTGAGTTTGAGGTACAGGCCTGCCATAGCTTGACATTTCAGCAGAATAGCAGCTTATGAGATGCATAATTTTTCAGCTGGGACTCAGCTGCCATTTCCATAGAAGCTCGCAGCTCATCGACTGACTTAAGAACCAGGGCAAAGGTTTATGGAGCACAGACCAGGGGCGACGTCCCCTTCCGTTGCTGTTTTTCAAAAGGTGAGGGATATAATCTGAATCTTCTCACAATCAGCACTTCTTTTAAATAAACAAGAAGCCTTAAAAGTTGCAACTCTTCCCACACAACCACCAAGTCATGTGTTTCATGCAGCCTTTGTCAACACATGTGCAGTCTTAAGTAGATCTTTAAAGAATAATGAATTGACATTGTTTTAAGGGGTGGGGCATGCATTCCAGGGGCGGGGTGTGCCTCCCGCAGGGGCAGGGCACATGTCCTGGGGGCGGGGCGAGGGCAGCCGTGATGGCACCCCGGCGATCACGCTGCCAGGGGTGGTATGCTCCTCCCGCACTCCTCTTCCTCCGCCACTGGGCATACCTGGAATTTCTAGCCTTAATTTTCACAACTAACAGCAGCAGACCATTCTCTCAGACACTTTTAAGCTCATGATTAATAATAATAATAATAATAATAATAATAATAATAATAATAATACTTAACGTTTTTGGTGTGGTTCAGGGGTTCAAATCTTGATTAAATTTTGCAATAGCCTTGCAAGGTGGGCCAGTATTCTTCTCAGCACATTGCAGATGGGGTGTTTCGGCTGAGAATAGCATTTCACCTTAGGCAAGCTGGTGAGTTCATGTCTGCAGCTTAATTTGAACTGAGGACTCACTGGCTCACACAGTTCCATTATTGGCTGCCCAGCATCTCTCTTTAGTATGTATATTTTTTTAATTCAAACCGCCCCCCACCCGGCTTTTCATATGTTAACTAAATCACAATGGATCCCTATACATCCCTACACCCCATTAAGTTCAAGAGCACTTACTCCTAAGTAATTGGGAATAGAATTGCAGTCAGAAGGGAATGGGATTTGGGATCCTTCCTCCCCCTCACCTCCCACCCCCGGTAACATTTCTTGAGAGTGAATTTAAATATTCAAAATCATCTACTTTGTTCAGGAAGCGGGGGAAATACACCTTAGGATATAGATTCTGCCAGAGTCTGTTTAATTTAGTGCTATACTTCTTTTGGAGCCTGGATAGTTGTTCAGTATGGCACAGTATTACATAGAACAATGGCACAGTACATTGGATTAATTAAGGAATCCTTGCTGAGAACTGAGTTCTGAGTATGTCAAGATTTCAATTTTATGTTAAATATTTTCTAAAAGGCCAGAACCTTAAATCTCAGGGGTTGTACCAAGCAGTGAGCTGTGAATTTAACCATAGGCTAACTGCTAATGATAAGGAAAAGAGTCCAACTTGAGGCAGCTGTAATACAGTCGTTGGATTAGGCTATCAATCACCCTGCTCCCCAAGGAAAAAGGAAAAGAAGACAAAACAGTGAAAAGGGAAATTAGGAAAGGAAGGCATGACTGGAATGAGATTCTTCACAAAATTTATCTTCGAGTTGCCTTGTATCTCCCAAGTATCAGACAGAAATGCCCAGTGCTGCTTTTAGGCTAAGAGCCAAAGCATCTTATTCCAGAGCCTTGGAGTCCGCACAAATCAGCACTTGCTACCTCTAATCCTTGTAAAGTAGGGATTTTTTTGTTTTCCTTTTAAGCAAAGTGCACTGTGCAGTGGACATGGAGTTGTATCTGATGCTCTGCGCTCATAGTTCTGTTGGCACTGTGGGACTTCTGTTTCATCTCCTTCCCCTGCTTCTTCCCTCAACCCTGTGGAGCAGACTTTGAAAGCACACAGGGTGCAGTGAGGAAACAAGAGGGGAAACACAGGTACACACACAGAAGTCTGAAGCATTGGGTATGACCCATACATTTTTTAGTTAAAGTAAAGGTAAAGGGACCCCTCACCATTAGGTTCAGTTGTGACCGACTCTGGGGTTGCGGCGCTCATCTCGCTTTATTGGCCGAGGGAGCCAGCGTACAGCTTCCGGGTCATGTGGCCAGCATGACTAAGCCGCTTCTGGCGAACCAAAGCAGCGCACAGAAACGCCGTTTACCTTCCCGCCGGAGTGGTACCTATTTATCTACTTGCACTTTGACGTGCTTTCAAACTGCTAGGTGGGCAGGAGCAGGGACCAAGCAATGGGAGCTCACCCCATCGCGGGGATTCGAACCGCCGACCTTCTGATCGGCAAGTTCTAGGCTCTGTGGTTTAACCCACAGCGCCACCCATGTCCCTATTTTTATTTTTTAGTTAGCTGAGGCCAAAATACACATATCATGCCCACATATGTACCGGTAGCATGATGGCCTTTCTTTTGTCTCTTTCAATGGAAGGCGACTTTGCAAAGCACTGACTGAGAGCAGCAAAAGCAAAGTGTAGGTGGGAACCTGAGACCTTTCCTGCCTGCCATTTCCTGGCTCCAAATTTGCCACATGCAGGGATTCAAACACATGTTTGCTTTCACATTTCCAAACACAATACGCTGCATTAATTAACGTGGTGTGTTTGCTGAGTATTATGCATGCACATGTTTTTTTAAAACAAATGGTAAGAATTGATATCCCACTTTTCCTTATTAGATACCCAGAGTGACTTATGACAAGCTACAATGACACAACAAATAGATCCAGTTACAGATAGGTAGCCGTGTTGGTCTGCCATAGTCAAAACAAAACAAATTCCTTCCAGTAGCACCTTAAAGACCAACTAAGTCAGTTCTTGGTATGAGCTTTCGTGTGCATGTGTATCTGAAGAAGTGTGCATGCACACGAAAGCTCATACCAAGAACTGACTTAGTTGGTCTTTAAGGTGCTACTGGAAGGAATTTGTTTTGTTTTGACAAAAAATAGAATACATCATAATCAATAAAAAATATATAAAAAGTTTTTTTTATAAAAAAATATATAACACAGCAGCCAGTTAAAGTCAAATACCACAAACAGTCAAAATAAATAAATAAAATTAAAAATTGTCTAGTAGCACCTTAGAGACCAACTAAGTTTGTTCTGGGTATAAGCTTTTGTCTCTAAGGTGCTACTGGACAATTTTTTTAAAAAAAAATAATATTTATTTTGACTGTGTCAGACCAACATGGCTACCTACCTGAACCACAAACAGTGTAACACGGTCGAGAAATCAATATGGCAAAAAAAAACCTAGTAAGCCAAGCCAAAAAGCTATTGGTGTATTGAGGAAAAACTGAGCCAGAAACAGCTAGATGGGATACCTCGAGGCAGGGAGCCTGGACACATAGTGGAACAAAAAAGAAGAAGCTTTATACAGCGTCAAACAATCTACTGAGAGCCAGTGTGGTGTAGTGGTTAAGAGCGGTAGTCTCGTAATCTGGGGAACCGGGTTCGCGTCTCCGCTCCTCCACATGCAGCTGCTGGGTGACCCTGGGCCAGTCACACTTCTTTGAAGTCTCTCAGCCCCACTCACCTCACAGAGTGTTTGTTGTGGGGGAGGAAGGGAAAGGAGAATGTTAGCCGCTTTGAGACTCCTTAAAGGGAGTGAAAGGCGGGATATCAAATCCAAACTCTTCTTCTTCTACTACTTCAGTATTCTCTACAATGACAGCTGCTCTTCAGGGATTGAGACTGATGACATTCCCAACCTTGCCTGGAGGTTTGAAGGATTGAACCTGGGATTGTCTGCATGGAAAGCAATGGCTGTGCCACTGAGCTACAGCCCTTCCCCATTTGAGGAGGCCCTCACATCCATCTCTGCTCAATGTGCATCAGATGTTGATGGAATGTGGAGGAGAGCCTCTCCTGTGGAGCTTAATAGTTGGGCAGGTTCCAAGTTGTTTAGGTTACCTGGTCCTAACCCTAACCAGTACCTTGAATTGGTCCCAGAAGTGACCTGGAAGTTGGTAGAGTTGATGTAATAAGGAAATCACTAGCTTCTGTGACTTTCGGTCCACCAACCTTGTGGACTTGCTGGAATTACCAATCTCCTTTCAATGACGGCCCCACATAGACTGCATCCCAATAATCCAATAGTACATCTTCCATGCTGAGCAGTAATAATGAGTCAGATAATTTCGTCTGATAGGCAGCCATATCTGTGTTAGGTTTTTCTGGACAGTATCTGTAGGGCTTTTTATTTCCTCTGCCCCATGATTTCCTGCTCCTATAAGGTCAGCTCTTCCACCCACCCTTTTGAACCTTTCAAACATGAATCTAATAGTTTGTAATAGCATTAGTGTCAGGTGTGTGTGGGGGGGGTTGTTTCGGTTTGTTATTATGCTATGTATTGTTGAATAATTATATTGCAAAATAAAAAAAAAATACTGTGGGGAGGGGTTATTGGCTTGCTTTGTTTTCATTTTATTTTGTTTACAGATAGGTAGCCGTGTTGGTCTGCCATGGTCAAAACAAAATAAAAAAATTCCTTCCAGTAGCACCTTAAAGACCAACTGAGTTAGTTCTAGGTATGAGCTTTCGTGTGCATGCACACTTCTTCAGATCTGAAGAAGATCTGAAGAAGTGTGCATGCACACGAAAGCTCATACCTAGAACTAACTCAGTTGGTCTTTAAGGTGCTACTGGAAGGAATTTTTTTATTTTATTTTATTTTGTGTTTTCATTTTGCATTGTTATGCTGTGAACGGGATCTTTGGATGAAAGGTGATATTGAAATTTAATAAATAATAATAATAATTAAAGCAGTGGAACATTTTACTCTAGGCTTTCCCATGTAATACTTCTGATACTTTGAAACCATTATTGCTGAGTTTCATACTGACAGCCGTAAGAGGGTCCATCAATGGGCACAAATGCCCAGTTGTCAAGGGAGTTCATGAACGAGAAGGTGGAACAGGCAAGTAGATTGCTACAAATCATGTTCTTCTTTGGAATGCAGAACAGAAATGATTATATGTGATGCTGTTCTGGTAGGCATGGTGTTCTGTGCACCAAGACACTATTTCATTTTTTTAGTTTTTAAATTTATACTTTTCAAGTTTATACATTTCATTAGTTTTGCAATCAATTTAACATGTCTTGTTTAGGAACCAAAGTTATGTAAGCATTCTTCCATGATTCTGGCAGCTCGCCTGTACCTAAAACCATATTCATAATGTCCTTTAATGGTTGTATAAGATAATCCTGCAACTTCTTATAGTGTATTGCTTGAAAGACCATCAGGTCCTGGTGCTTTCAAAGGTTTCGCCTGTGAAATTACTTGCTGTAATTCCATCGTTGTCACTTGCACCAAGACACAGTTGCTTCCTTTATATCATAAGTATGTAACTGATCTACTGTCATGACTCTAGAAGCAAACAAACTGTCAAGTAATCACCTGCCTGCAAGTAGGTCTATTCACTTCCAGATTGATAAAGCGAGGAGAATGGAATAAAGGTGGGTGGAGGGGCAGGGCTACTTGAGAACTGTGAGCATGTATGCACATACTGAAAATGTGGTTGGCAAAGAGCTCTTACTCCATTGAGGTCAACCAGAAATATTACAAGGTTGGTGTCAAGACCCAAATTCCATAATATATAAGGGGGTGCCAGCAGTTATGAAGCCAAAGAGCATGCATGACTCATATGGTCCTTTAGAAGGGGTGAATCTCTGAGACACGCTCAGAAGATCTGATTAGAAAATAGATACTACAATGGGTGCCTGTGAGTTGAAGGACAGCGAACAAGGAAACCATTTGCTCTCCTTTGAGTATGCATGAAGTTTCGGTGGGCAAAGGAAGTCAAAAATTCAGGCTTGGGGGTATCAATCAGAATGGCAGCCCTAACAAAAGGGCTCTCTGTACCATCCTGAAAGTGTATGCTGCAGTCAGAGAGCAGGCACAACTCACAAAACAAATAGTCTCAGGTGATATAAGCAAACGGATGGTTTGGAAGTTTGTTCCTCCTTATAATTTTGGGGGAACATTTTGGAAATGTAAGTGAATTCGTCTCTGCAAGCAGTTGCTTTCTCAAAGGGCTGCCCAAAGCATTTGATATGAAGTTTGCCCAGTTTTCAATATCACAGCAAAGCAGAAGGATGGAAGGTTGATTTCAGCATTTGATGCAATAGAAACACCACAAAGATGTAAAGTGCCTAGTATTTAATGAAGGTTAAAACGTAAAAAGTATCTAATACACTCATACAAAGAGCATTTTCAATTGCATAACACACTTTATCACTTTTCAGTTGCCAATGGTGTATAGGAATGTGTGTGTGTACACACACACACACACACACACACACACACACACCTCTTCTTTAAAAGTCTCAAAACAAATTTCAATAGTTTAATCTCAATGTTAGAAAAAGGATCACAGCAGTCTCTCCTGTGTTTTGTCTATAAGCGAGTTTTTGTAAAGACTCGTGACATGCTCCCTGGGTGCTAAATATTGACAAGCATGCTCTGGCAAGCAGGATCAAGCTTGTTGAATTAACACAGCTCAAGTCTCTGCATTGACACAATAACCCGAGTCTGAAAACTATTATTCTACTCCATTTGTTTTGGCATTATAGGTGATGCTGTCCAGTTGAATTTTGAATATTATTATTATTGCTCTTTTTAATATTCTGTATCTTGCAGATTAAAAAAAGATTCTTTTTCTTCATAGCTGCTTGTATAACATGAAAGTTGCCCACATTTTATTTTCCTGTTTGGTATATTTATATCAACCTGTAGAAATCTCTTTCTTCCTCGCTTCTCAATTCCCTTAAGACAGTTCACAGAACACATTAAAAAAAAAGTATTATTTAAAATATCTCTCTCTCTGTCTCTGCTCTATACTAACACCAGATGCTCAGAATCTAACTTCAGGTTCATTGCTCTAGCTATACCAAATCCCTGAGAAAAGAAAATCAGTAATTGATAAAATTAACAGCAAAGACTTCCTTCCTTAAAAAAGAAAGGAAAGGGCAGATATCCTTTATATTCTATTCTATTTCTACCTATTCCATACCCTCCAACATTTCTCCACTGAAAATAGAGATGTCCTATTATTATTATTATTATTATTATTATTATTATTATTATTATACCCTGCCCATCTGACTGGGTTGCTCCAGCCACTCTAGGCAGCTTCCAACATATGTAAAAACATATGTAAAAACACCCTATGCAAGGCTGACTTCAGATTTCTTCTAAAGGTTGCATTGTATAGTTGCAGTATTCTAAGGATGGGATTTACGTACATAGAACATTTCCAGGACTTAAATGGAAGAGACCTCGACTGCGCCAGGCCACACAACACACACACACACATTCTTTAGTGCGCATGAACCACACCTTCTTCTCTTTGGGGCCCTCCTAGCGTCAGCTAGCCCAGAACACAGCAGCTACACTGGTAACAGAGACCAAGCAAAGAGATCATACCTCTTCTGTCTTCAAATAACTCATCTGGCTCCCTATAAGCTTCTCAGCTGGGTTCAAAATATTCGTCTTAAGCTTTATAGCCCTCCATGGCTTAGAACCCCAGTACCTGTTGGACCACATTCTCATCCCACATCAGGCTGAGATTGTCATCTGAGGCCTTTTTCTGCATGCCCTCCTCCATCTCAAAGGATGTGGGTGGTGACACTGAAGAGAGAGCCCTTTTGGTGACAGCTCCTCACCTTTAGAAAGCCTTCCCCAGAGAAGGCTATGTGGTATTCTGGTTACTCTCATTCAGACATCAGGCAAAATGTTTGGGGTTTTTTTTTCTGTTTTCTGTTTTTCCAGGCTTTTAAGAGCCACCAGTGTTAGTACAGTGGTGCCTTGGTTCTCAAACTTGATCCATTCTGGAAGTCTGTTTCAAAACCAAAGCGTTCTAAAACCAAGGCATGCTTTCCCAAAAAGTAATGCAAAATGGATTAATCCGTTCCAGACTTTTAAAAACTACCCCTAAAGCAGCAATTTAACATGAATTTCACTATCTAATGAGATCATTGATCCATAAAATGAAAGCAATAATCAATGTACTGTACTATAAAATAAATAAAACAGTATTGTAGGTGATAAAAATGAAAATTTTTATTTTTTCTTACCTGTACTGATAGTCATTGTTCTTAATGGGGGGCTTTTATCCATTTCCATAGTCACACAATCAATACCCAGTAGCTGAACTGGGTTTCACACACTTACAAAAACAGATTAACCGAAAAACGCAAAATAAATGGCAAAAACAAAAGCACCAAACTTAATCCATTCTGCTTGACTTCCGAAATGTTCAAAAACCAAGGCGCAGCTTCTGATTGGTGCAGGCGCCCTGGAAACAATAGCTGACAGCTGCATCATATGTTTGGCTCCCGAAAAAACGTTCGAAAACTGGAACACTTACTTCCGGGTTTTTGGCATTGAGGAACCAAGGCTTTTGAGAAGCAAGGTACCACTGTATTTTAAGCTGAGAGCGGTTTTGAGTTTACTGTCTGCTTGAATGGATGGTTGCTGTTTTAGCTTGTCTCGTGATGGAATGCGTTGCTTTATTATCTATGTTTTTATTGCACTTCTGTTGTTTCTTAACTACCTTGCTAACCACCCTGGAAACAGACGTTTGTGTTGAAGGAGCAGGTTATAAATTATGTAAATAAAGTAAACCCTCGGGCCTAATACGTGAAGCATGCAAACAGGTGAAGACCACATCAATGTGGGATTAGTAACGGGCTTCATACCTTGGCTGTTATCCCGAAGGAAGTATGGGATATCAGTGGAAGCAGAATGTTCAAGGCAGTTGAGAAGAATGTGTTCACTTGTAGCCTAGCGATGTTTGTAATGGGAGAGAGGTTGCACACTCATGACAATGGGGAAAGGGGGAATGGACAACACTCTATCCCCTCTAATGCTTTGAGTTATACTTCTTTCTTACCTTGTAGTACACATGTATGTTTTCAGATCTCGGTTTCTTTTATTTCAAGAGGTGCTCACCTGTATGGATGATATTTAAGGTGAGACCTCTCTGCATTTGTGCAAGGCATTGATTTTCCTGCATCTGTGTCCCCTGTGAGATGTGATTCTGTGTAATACCTCTCTCTTTTTTTGTTAAAACACTTTGATATTTTCCGATGAAAGGGGCATGTTACTTGCAAAGATTGGTTGGGTCTGATGCTAAATGTTTTCAGATCAAACAGGCATGTTCTTTGTGGGTGCATGGAACAGAGTTAATTCAACTCAGTTTTGATCAGCCAGCATTGCTCCAAAGAAGAAATCCGCTGAGCGCAGTTAGGCACACTTTTGTATGATTACCATCTTTCCCTTTCATGTAGGCTGGGGAACTCGCTGTGTACGAAAATTAAGGACCCTCCTCACCCTCTGAGATGCCCTTGTTAGATAACAATTAAAATGATCTGATACGGCAGCACGTTGGGATTCTCTTGCATCTCTTTGTGTTGCTTCTGAATAAATCAAGCACTGCCGCTAATCCTGTTTAACTTTCATCAATGCAAAAACTCTGAACCAAAATATGACCTGCAAAACCTGAAGCCAGCATACTGGGAGTATGTATATTAGGCTAATTAAACTAGCTGGGAAACTGCCTCCCCCGAAAAAAAAAAGATACTATACTTACCAGTCTGTGTGAGTAATACACAGTCAGTCCGTGTGAGGCAGTAGCTTACTTACTGGGACAATCCGATAAACCGTGGCATCCCCTCTAATTGACCAGCCAAGAAGTGATGGTAATATTTGAATAGCTGATACATGCAGGCTCCCTGCCTAATAGACCCAGAAGAGTGATCATGCCTCTCCTCCTTCCTGTGAGCATATACATCATGTATAACCAACTCATGTGTGCTCTATATTTTCAGCCCAAAGAACAGATAGATGGACAGATGGATGGATGACACTGTTATGGCAGGTGTATGCATGTATTTAGCCAATGACACAAGGGGGAATGCACGGATGAGCCCCAGACTTTCTCCTTCACCCAATTACATTTAGAGCAGGGGTGCCTAGTGGGCACAGCAACTAACGGTCAACCCTTTGGGGGCTGCATATCAAAATGGTAGATGAATAGGTACCGCTCTGGCAGGAAGGTAAACGGCGTTTCTGTGTGCTGCTCTGGTTCACCAGAAGCGGCTTAGTCATGCTGGCCACATGACCCGAAAGCTGTATGCCATCTCCCTCAGCCAATAAAGCGAGATGAGCACTGCAACCCCAGAGTCGGCCACGACTGGAACTAATGGTCAGGGGTCCCTTTACCTTTACTTTTTACTTCTGAGTAAAGACACAAAAGAAAGCAATAGTTCCAGAACTCCATAATATTAGCTTCCTAAATACAGTCTCATACATAGTATGGACATGAATTGTTTGGCACACCCTGCCTCTCATTTATTTTAGGTTCCTTGCCTTCCCTTCTTGTTGTTTTTTAAAATAAAGCATTTAAGTCTTTCATTTAAAAAAATGCTGCAAATTAAAAAGCAATTAAATAAAAAAGAAGTGATGCATTAAAAACAGAAGCTTCATTGACTTCTGTGAATATTTTCATTTAAAAAAACCACTGTGGGGTTTCAGTTCAAAGCTATAGAAACAATAGCAGAAAGAAATGTTTGGAAATTGTTATGAAGACATAATTACAAAAAGTGTTCTTGTTGCACAAGCAGACTCCACATCTGTCATCTAGTGGTTTAATGCTTGTGGTAGTTATTAGCTGAATATTCCTGTTATTACCATTCTGCAAGCAAGCGCCTTTCTTGAAACTGATTGATGTTTAGGAATAAAAGATATCTATTATACGTTGCCAGCTCCTAAGGACCAATCTTATAAGCCAGAATGCCTTCACAGAAATGATGATACCTCATCTTTCTGGAACTAATCACCGCAGAAGAAAGTTAAAGGGTTGAAATCATGATATCTCCCTGTCTACCCTCCCTGAACAACTTTCATTGCTTTGTATCCCCATTCCACTACCAAATGATGGTGGTATTTTATCTGTCAATGGTGACAGCGGTGGAACATGTCTTTATTCTGCTGGAGGTATAGACAAATAATTTGTAATATACTATATAAAGAGTTTATAATATATGAGAAGTTACTTTGGAAAATGAGCATCTATAGGATTTAAGGGCCATCTTATACCATGCCTCATGGATGTCCTACCTATTCCACACCCCGGCAAAGTTTAAGAACATAAGTGCTTAATATCTGATTTTTATTTTATGCTAAGACTGTTTTTATCTTGCCTTTCCATTGGTGGTGTGATTAAACATCTTTATGTTTTTGGTGCTGTGTTTTAACCTTGTGGTTTCCCACTCTCCTGGAAACCTTTAACTGAACAGCAGCATAACGATTTGGGGAATGAATAATAAAATAAGAGTCCTGTGAGAGCTGACCCAAGCCCAAGAGCCAACCAGATGACTCCAGAAATCAGTGGCTGTTTCTCCCCAGGAATACCCTCTCTGAATCTGGAGCTTCTATACAGACATCATAAGAAATAGCCAATGATAGTTCTGCTCCTCCACTGCCTAATTGCCTTTTCAAGTCACCCAATCCTGCAGTCATCATAGCATTTTGTAGCGGTGAATTTTCCACATGCAAGTACATCTTCCATGAAGAAGTTGTTCCTTTTTGTCTGTCTTGAATCTCCTGCCACCCAGTTTTATTGGTTCAAACTGTACCAGCTCCAGTTTTATTTATTTGTTTATGGGGAACGGGCAGCCTTTTGTGAGATACTCGCAGAGGTAGAAATGGAAGGGGTGGCATGCAAGGAATCTCTCCATGCTGATCTTTTTTGGTGTTCTTGGCCAAATAGTACTCTTAGGGCTGCAGAGTCTTCACTGGTTTTGACACAGTATTTGAAGGATCATCAGTACCCACACGTTCTACCTGCACCCTGAGATCTTCATTTGAGGTCCTTCTTTGAGGCTGCCCATATTTGAGGTACAGTGAGTGGGTATGACTGAAAGGATCTTTATAGTGATGGCAGCTTGGCTATGGAATCTTCTCCCCAGAGTGGTCCACCTAGTGCAGCCAGTAAATCAAAGGGTAACTGTATATAACTAAGTTGACTTATTTGCTCAAGGATTTCAGCTTGTGCAGCAGAACTTCTCCTCTCTCTCCTCCCCCTCCTCTCCCTGAGGCAACATATTTGAGGGGTGTAAGGAGGGAGGACAGGAAGGGGAAGTTCCATTGTGCGAGTTGGAACCACTTGCACAAACTTCATTGGATAAAACCTACTCTGGGCGGCTTCCAGCAAAATATTAAAGCACACAAAAAACCCCTTAAACATTCAGAATTTACCTATACAGGGCTTCTAAAAGTCGTCTTCTAAAAGTCAGATAGATGTTTATTTTGTTGGCATCTGATGGGAGGGGGTTCCACAGGGTGGGCGTCACTACCAAGAAGGCTCTCTGCCTGGTTCCCTATAACCTCACTTCTTGCAATGAGGGACCCTCCAGAAGGCGGTTTGCTATAGTTTATTTATTTAGATTCCATCACCCCCCCCCCCCCGCTGCATTCCAGATCACTTGAATATTAGGGCTGGTAGGTGTAATCTACTCAAGCTTTAGTTGATTATTGGTGAGGCTCAATTTGAATCAGTGATGGAAAAGTTCAGGCAGCAACAGGGGAAAATGGGGAAGGCCTGTCCTAACAATGAGTGGTAGTGTTTGTTTATTATATTGTTAGCTACCTCATATACCCTTTTAATATTTCTACAAGGCACCTATATCGAGGCTCTGATTATATGCATATTTTATCTCCGTTTAATCAATGAATTAGTTAAAACGGCAATCAGTTAAAATCCTTTCTCATCAGTTGGCAGCCTTAATTAAAATACACTCATTTCATATTACTCTCCCAACATCCCCATGAGGAATGTTAAGCACCACAGTCGTCTGGCTTTCACAAGTCAATGAGACAAGTTATGTGCCGAGCCCTCAGCACACTGCTCCTGAATACAAAGGAGCATTTCGGCTCGTGTATCCTGAGGTAAAACACCGAGCATGTCGTGTGCTAATGTGTTTGAAATTTATATCTTCCAGAAGTTTCAAGATCACTCGGTTTACTAAGCCTTAGTTTTTTCAAAGAAGATTAAGAGAAGCCCTGTGCTAAAAATCTTTTTTTAAAAATAATAATGTATGTACAATGCTAATCTTATACCTAAATCCTGGGTTGTATCCAGTTGTGACCCTTGTGTTGACAGAAGGAGAATTGATCCAATGGAGGCTTCCACCAGTGGAAGTGGGAGGGAAGCAGTATCTGCCCCATCCCCACCTCACCACTTGTATGTCCAAAAGTTGTTTCAATGGACAGAGTGGGAGGTGGCATAAGTGAGAAATTGGTAGCTTCCAGTTGCAGTGGGGAAGCCCGCCAGCATGCTGCAGTAACAAACTAGCTGATGATAGAGTATTTGCAGTATTTCAGTGGCTAGACGGAATGATTCCCTTTCCCCACAGGGGGTTGTCCCAACCTTCCCCAGAGCCATTTACAGGGGGAGGATGGGGAAAAGAGTTTGGACTTGATATCCCACCTTTCACTCCCCTTAAGGAGTCTCAAAGCAGCTAACAAACTCCTTTCCCTTCCTTCCCCACAAGAAACACTCTGTGAGGTGAGTGAGGCTGAGAGACTTCAGAGAAGTGTGACTGGCCCAAGTGTGACTAGCAGCTGCATGTGGAGGAGCAGGGAAGCGAACCCGGTTCACCGGATTACGAGTCCACCACTCTTAACCACTACACCACGCTAGCACAATTGTCCAGATAGAAGCCCTTGCACACCACCCCAAAGCTCTGAGTGCTTATGAGTATTTGGCAAACCACCTCACAGTGTAAGCTGAAAGTACAGGTAGCCAGTTCTTCATACTGATGTAGCAATTTTATTCTGTGGTATTATTATTATTATTATTATTATTATTATTATTATTAGGGATCACTCACTGGAACTCAGTTCCAGCATCTCTCAGGTGGGTGCTATTGCCATTCTAAGAGAAAGTGGGAGGAGTTCATGGTGAGTTCCAGCACCTCTTTTTCCAGAAAAAATATTTATTATTCTTCCTCCTCCTCCTCCTCCTCCTCCTCCTTCTTCTTCTTCTTCTTCTTCTTCTTCTATGTGCCCCACTCATCTGGCTGGGTTGCCCCAGGCACTCTGCAGATACTTATCTGCCTAATACAAATGAACACTTTGGGTGGTGAAAAAGTGCATATCATGGGTGGGATTTAACTAACACACCCTGTCAGTGGAAGTCTTGAACAAGGACATAATAGTAATAATAATTTTATTATTTGTACCCCACCCATCTTACTGGGTGGCCCAAGCCCCTCTGGGCAGCTTCCAACACATAGAAAAACATTTTAAAAATCACACATTATAAACTTCCCTATACAAGGCTGTCTTCAGATACAAAGTTGTATAGTTATTTATCTCCTTGACATCTGATGGGAGGGCATTCCACAGGGTGGGCGCCACTACCAAGAAGGCCCTCTGTCTGGTTCCTTGAGACTTCATTTCTCGTGGCGAGGGTACCACCAGAAAACCCTCAGAGCTAGATCTCAATGTCTGGGTTGAATGATGTGTTTGGAGATGCTCCTTCAGGTTATAAATGACTGTAGGCTGTATCTATCACCCTAAAGAATAAATCTGATTACTGCTCTACAAATGGCAGAAGAACCACACTTCTTTGTATAGTTTCTTGATGTGACTCAAGAAAAATGATGATCAGATTTACCATCAACAGACACTTCTGAAAAAGAAAAGAAAATCATGTTGCTCCTATTGACTCTGAGGGGTTACCCCAGACTACAGGTGCCACTTAAAGTGGTTTAATAGTGATTTCCCAGGGGACTAAGAAGTTGTTGTTCTTTGAGGGGACGAACTTATCTCCACATCCTATTAGGTTACAATTTTCAGGGCAAGTGGAGGAATAGCCATGGCAGCTAAATTGATATAAAACCAATATAAGGTTGTAGTGTAGATCAGGACTGTGAGGCATCTTAAGTAATTCCCATGAAGATTCCAGAGACATTAGAGATTTTCATATTTTTATAGTTAATGCAGTATTTTGATTTTTTTCCTTAAATAAGAGATTAAGTGTGATGCTACAACACTGAATTTCTTTCTACAATGTAACTGTAGTTTCTTATATATATATATTCTACAAACTTGTATGTATACTGGGTTTCTTCTGCATTTAAATGCATTCATTGGCCATTTTGAAAGATGTGCTTGCTGCGCTGTTTCATTAAGCTGCTGCGTTATCGGGTAATTGTTTAAACATAAAGCCATAGCACTATCAAAAGGAAAGGTGAACTAATGGCATTTGCAAATGTCAGGGATTATCTTAACACTTTTATTATAGTTTATAAAAAGAAGGTTCGGGGCATTCCATGGCAATTATTTCCACAGAAATTGGTTATTTAAATAAATTGCTAATTATCTGGATATGACAGTATTGAAAACCCTGCTAATGAGTTATGTGATAAGTGCAGCTTTTGAAGGCCACCTACAGGTGGAAGGGAGCAAAAACAATATTGAATTTGTTATCCCAAATAAGGAGATGGATGCAGATGTCTTGTTTATTATATTTGCATCTGTCTGCGTCAAGTACTTCCCAAATGTCACGCTGCAAACTGCAAGTTTGTGGAGTTTCTCTGCCAGGGAAGGTTAGACTTCTCCGTTTGCTTTATTTGCTTGTTTGCCCTAATCCTTGAAATGTCTAGCTTAATTAGTATTTACGCTAACGTGTTTACAATAAGTGAATCGCAAATGTTTCCAGATTAATTCCCGTTCTGCCATTTTGAGTGCTGATATTTACTCTTAGGTGGTTGTTTGCTTAACAAAAACCACTTGTTGTCATATTCAGCAATTTTATTAACTGTAATAGTAGGAAACCAATAGTGTACTGCATGCCCAACAGCACAGCTAGTTGGACGCAATCCTAAGCAAGCTTAGTTCGAAGGTGTTTCCACCAAAATCACATCTTAATAGTGGGTGCCTTCTCTCTAGGTAGGAGCTTGTTTATTTTGAGTAAGAACACATCAGGGATGCCTACTTGAATAAAGTAGTGATGTTTCCCAGTAGTGATGTTTTCCCAGCAGTGATGTATGGAAGTGAGAGCCGGACCATAAAGAAGCCTGATCGCTGAAGAATTGATGCTTTTGAATTATGGTGCTGGAGGAGACTCTTGAGAGCCCCATGGACTGCATGAAGATCAAACCTATCCATTCTTAAGGAAATCAGCCCTGAGTGCTCACTGGAAGGACAGATCCTGAAGCTGAGGCTCCAATACTTTGGCCACCTCATGAGAAGAGAAGACTCCCTGGAAAAGACCCTGATGTTGGGAAAGATGGAGGGCACAAGGAGAAGGGGACGACAGAGGACGAGATGGTTGGACAGTGTTCTCGAAGCTACCAGCATGAGTTTGACCAATCTGCGGGAGGCAGTGGAAGACAGGAGTGCCTGGCGTGCTCTGGTCCATGGGTTCACGAAGAGTCGGACATGACTAAATGACTAAAAAATAACAACAACTTGAATAAAATATTGGGGAAGGGGCAGGTTAGCCCCGCCCTGCATAATCTATCACAAGATGTGACGCACACACACCATCTGGATGACTGTTCCCATCAACTTTGGGCATGCGGCCTCCTCAAATATTTTATTGCAGGGGCTGAAGGGATCTCAACACTTAGGAGCTGGCTCCTATGGAACACATCCCATCTAGGTACTGACTAAACCCACACATTAAAGTAAAATAATTAGATTATAGTACTATTAAAAGGCTGCTCACACTCCTGCCTCCAAAATGTTAACTTCTAAAGCAGAGTAAATTAGGTTGGGTTAGACTCTTGGGAAAATGTGAGGAGGGCATTATAACTGTGAAGAACTGTGTTTTTTGCGTGTGTTTTGGTAGCCCTACATACCTCTCTATTGGAACCTGGACACAGGTGGTGTCATAAAGCTGACACCTTCGAATTAAAGCACATGTGCAGCTGAAGCTAAAGAGGTTATTGTAAGACAAGAGTTTGGGCTTATCTACACTTCCACTTGTCACAAGCTGAGTGGTTTTTGCCTTTGCCCACGACTTGCCCCAGAAAACCCACTCTCCAGCACTAAATTGGAACAAATGGCAATCTGTAGAAAACCTCATTGTTGTTTGTTCCGATTCAGCACTAAACCACGGGTTTTCCAGGGGGGACACGGTAGGGAAAACAGAAGTGTGGCTGAGCCCTTCCTCATTGGCATTTCTGTGGGCCATGTTAATGGGCAACATCTGTGGCAATGGGACTTATCAGGAGGTTAATTTTGCTGGGGAGGGGGGCCTACAGTTTAGACCTAGGTTTATATGTAATCAGCACTAGGGCTGGGTGATATCCGCTTTTCAATATTGCGATATATCACCAGCTAAACATCACGATATATCAATATATCACAATGTCTGAAAGAACGATGGAGCTATGCAGAAGCATTGGCTGGCTTCACGGTGTTCCCCACATTGTGATTTTGGCATTGCACACAAGCATACAGTCATGATTTGCAATTTACTGCCAGGTCAAAAACTATGAAACTGATATCACGATATGGACTTCAAACCGGTTTGGGACGATATATCGATATATTGCCTGGTCCTAATAAACACCTTGAATTGTGCCTAGAAGACAATTGGGAGCTAATGCAGATGTGGAAATACTGGTATAATGTATAAATTGCTCAGTGACAGCTCTGCATACAGAAGACCCCATGTTCAATCTTCAGGGAGAACTCGGCAAACCCCTCTGTCACATCTTAGAGAGCCTCAACTAGTCCTGGTAGACAATGGGATCATCCACATTTCTGCTTGTCTCATGCCTAGAGAGCCTAGAAAGCATGGGTCCAAGCAGTTTTGCCCTTGTCCCACCACAGTCACCTGGAAAACCCGCTGTTTAGCGACAAATCAGAGCAAACGTCAATCCGGAAAATACCCAATTGATATTTGCTCTGATTCAGCAGTAAAGATTGAGTTTTTGCAGGGAAAAGCAACAGGGCAAGGGATGAGCCCAGTACTGAGCTAGAATCACAGTCTGGCTCAGCATAAGGCACTTTTTCCATGGCTGTACATGCAGTGCTATTTTTTTGGAAAAAGAGGTGTCGGACCTCACCATGAACACCTCCCTCATTCTCTTGGAATGGCAATGGCACCCACCTGAGAGATGCCGGAACTGAGTTCCAGCGAGTTCTGGCTGAAAAAAAAGCCCTGTATATATGTAAAACACAACATGTACTAATACATATCACTTGTTTTTTTTCCCTTTAATAACAGCACAGTATCCAAAATTACCCTTAGTTCGCTAAAAATAAATTGTATGTTTAATATTATGTTAGCTTCTTAGTTTATTCTTAGTTCATGTTTAATACAGTGCTGAGTGAATCTTAAATTTAATTTTGCAAGGAAGATCCATGCTGTAATTACTGTAACATAAATAAATTAAAGCTAAATTTTGCTTTGCTGTATGCAGTGTGCTACTGAGAATTATGATCCAATTTCATTTTTATGCCAGGAACACGGTACGATAGATATTGCAGGAAGGGTCTGCCCCCAACCTTGCGGTGTATCTTTTGTTTCTGTTGATAGGACAAAAGATCCAGGTGGGCTTTTGAACTAACGGTGAAGGAAAAAGACAAGCCGTGTGTGTGTGTGTGTGTGTGTGTGTGTGTGTAAGTGTAAGAGTTATTTGTCAGGGTAATTATTGTTCTATCAGTGAAAGGCATCACCCAGACACGCCACAACCAAAGTGAATTGGATCCAGACAGACAGAGCAATTAAACCGCACCCTTACACCAAATTTTGGGAGGGTTGGGTTGAGCAGAGCACCTACAACCTCCCTGCACCCAATAGCACAATGTGGCGTTCGTAGTCAATACACGAAAGACTACGTTTTGCAGTGTTGAGACAGCGCATGCCACCAGTATGACTTTAGGAAGACTCTTTGTGTTCCTCCCAGTCTCCTTAAGATTGATTTTGCTAAGCTAACTGCAAATATCAAGCCATCCATTAATGACCAATGGGAGTTCTTTGCCCTCTCGCTTTTCCCTCTGTGATCTTCTGTTTTGCTATGATCTTTACTTACGCTCTTTTAGGTCTTCTTACAGAAATCCCCACCTCTGCTCAAACATACACATCCACACACCTTTCACCACCTTTGCAGTTTGGAGTCAGGGGCCTAATTAAACTTCATATCTTTCCCCCTCGTTGCCTTCAATCATTATTCTGCCTGTCTGAAGGATAATTTCGCTGCACCTTCCTACCTATGCAAAGGGGGGTGGGGGGTGGAATCAGCAATTCTTTGTCGCTGATGGTTCTCTGTCCCTTGAAGACATGTGTTGTTAATGGGGTTCCTGAGGGGCTGGCTTGAATATTGGTTCTGGAGCGGTTGTTGATGGGGGGTGCAGGTTCATCGTTGAGAATGGAGGAAATGCCAGCGTAGGTGAATAATGAAGAGGAATCTGTGCTGAAGCAGCTGAAGGTGGCACAACCCTAGAGGATAATTCGTATGCTGAATCAGGAGCAGATGTCAATACAGACAGCTTGTCTGAGTATTTGGATGCTGATTCAGTAGCAACTAGCATTGATGGGAGAGGCTTGTCAGACATCCTGTTTGTAAAGACCACAGTGTCGACTGTAAAAATGGTGGGCTGATAGAAGGAGGTGACATTTCGCTGGAGGCAATAAGCACAGAAGAAACACCTTTCGAAAATTGACAACGCAACAGATTTTTCTGTGTTCCATTGAAAAACCAGATCAGAAAACAGATATCTGCTTTTTAAAAATAATAATAATTTAAAAATGAAAAATGGTAGTGCAATATTCCCTAAATACTTTAGACACCTTAGTGGGGCGTTGCTTACTCACTATGCACGGTGAAGCTGGCAGCCCACAAACTTGTTGGCTGAAAGATTCTCTGCCAAGTGGCCATTGTGTTTTCTACTGTGCTGTATATGTATCTACTGTGACTGAATATTGGCGATTCACAAAAGGAATCGAGGAGGAGTGTGTGGAAGCAACTGCAGGATATATCCATCAGGATGCACAAAACTTTCTGATGACCATGGATTGCACTTGTCTCACGCCATTTTCCAGTTTGCGGCAAGATTGGTGCAACAAGTGTGCCCCATAAAGCATTTGCGTTATTATGCCAGTTCCCTTAAAATGTAAACTACTCTTGCTGTCTTGTGTGCAGTGTTCATGCAGAGCCAGACATAGCAGAAGGTCAAGACAGGTGACGCCCATCGTGCTGCAGTAGCTGCAGCTTCAGGCTAGGGTTGGGAGATCCAGGTGCAAATCCCCATTCAACCTTACTGGGTGACTTTCCCCATGTTGCTTGGCCTTTTCATGCATAACTCTCAATTATGGTGAGCATGAATCCACTTCGGGTTCCTCCACCAAAGAGATCAGAAGCTTTCCTTTCTGTTTTTAAATTGACCAGAATTCCTCATTATGTCTGAGCTCAAGACCCCCAAATAAACTATAGTTAGTTCAAACAGATTTCTGAAAAACTCAAAAGGAAGTTGACCTTCATGGGTCTTTGCTAAGCCTTGTCCCACTCCTTGATATTGACAAGAACATGTTGGTGTTTGGTTTTTTATTGGTTGCACTTAAAAAATGAATAATTCTTTCATAGTATATGCATTATTATACACACGTGTTTATACATATAAGTGATATACTATAAACTTAGAGAGGTTTCTGGCTCAGTGACATAGACATCTTTCTAAATAAATAGATAAATGTAATATATGCACTGCTTAGAGAGTTTATGATTAAGTGGTCCATAAATGCTTCTGATTGAAATAAGGATTATGGTTAATAATAATAAATATAGAGATGAAGACAGACTTTCGTAGGGCTGCATGTGCCACTCCTGGCCACTCCAACCTCGACCTTCCCATACCGAGATTGTGTGTCCACTGTGCCCTCCACAGTCTTATCAACACCAGAACAGGGCTGTGGATCCTCAGACACACATAGGATTTTCTCTAGCAACTCATCCAAATTTCTGGAATTTTCCAGAAAGAAAACAACCACCACCCTGTCAACAGAGCAGGTTTTCCAGTTCTGCACGGCAACTCTGTGGGAGTCCAGGGAAAACTATGCTGAGGAGGAGAGCTGATTGGTTGGTTGGTGGGTGGGTGGGTGTGGCTGGACAAATAACAGATGAAGAGGTGGTTCCAAGCATGGAAAAGTGGCAGGATAGGAAATGAAGCCTGCGACTGGTTGGAGAGAAGAGTAAAGGGGGGAGTTGAGAGTCCGTGACCCTCCTTGCCTGCTGCTTCACTAATGCATACTCACTCTTTCTCTATACAGGAAGTGCCATAAGACCCATTGCTCTTCGAGCAGTTTCTGCAATAGCTCGTGCTCTTCCGGGGTTTCCAGTCCTGGCAACAGGAGGCATTGACTCAGCTGAGAGTGGCTTGCAATTTCTTCAGAGCGGTGCTTCCGTTTTGCAGGTACTGCTTTCATTCTGATAGCTTAAAAAACAACAACCAGTAATATGTTTTACAATAAAACAACAACTGAGATTTGGCCTTAAAGTGGGAGGAGGGACGTGCCCATGGTAAGTCCAAATATATCTTTTTACCCTTATCTCCTTTTTCTTTGTTGTTGTTATGAAAATTAATGTGTGAATGCCAGCAGAGCCAATGGAATGTTGGGAGTTATAGTCTAGCAAGATCTGCAGGGGCAACAATAACCACCTTTTCTCTAGTTGGATTTCCATGTACCTCCCACAGCAACACCGTTTGATCAACTTGTTACTTTAGGATGTTACTTATACCAGGAATGGCAAGGGTATGTCTGTGCAATGAATGAGCACCTGAAGGTTTGCTGTTGAAAATAATATTGTGTTGTAAAGTCATTTTATTCTTTGCCCTAATAGAGAAACCTCCACTGAGTTCAGTTTTGAACTTTGGGTAGTAAAAAACTATTGCTCGGTCAGGCTGATGGGACAAATGTTTCTTCCAGTGTTCGGAACCACATCCTGAATATTTGCCAAGCTGCCATATTAGAAAAGCATTTCAATCCCACTACTCAGTATGTTCTAAGATTTGGTGGGCTTAAAATTCTTCTTGCTACCTACAGTCATGGCAAATTTCAAGTTACATATAGGATGGGCAGGTAAATTGAGAGCCATTACATTCCAACTTTGGGTGTGTTGGTAATTGATTTATGGTGCACACATATTGATTCATTTATCAGATTTATCTCACACTGTTCATCTAAGAAAGTTGTGGATGTTGTGCATTTTATTGCACAGTTCTCTCCTAACTACCCTGTGAGATGCATATGATCAGTGCTCAGATGTGTAGGAGACTCTGTTCCATACATTTAGTGATGGTTCCCTTCTAGGAAGAGCCAATTTGCCTAAAATTGGGCGAAACCAGGGAGTGATTTAAGGATATAATTAGGGGACCTCTGTCTTCCTTCCATAATTCCAGTGCTGGATTAGGCTGAGTGATAATAACTGAATAGAGTCTGATAATAGTAATAATAATAATAATAATAATAATAATAATAATAATAATAATATTTTATTTATACCCCGCCCTCCCCAGCCAAGACCAGGCTCAGAGAAGAAGATTAGAACCTAAGTGTCCCTTTTCCATGTCTCAAACACTTTAATTTTGCTACTATTAATATTATTTTATAGCTGTAGAGAAACTTACATTTGCTTTATTTAGAGTCTTGTAGTTATATGCCACGGGACTGTCTAAATAAAAATAGCTAATTTCCAAGACTTCAGTTTTGAGCCTTTCTTTTTCTCGTTTTGCCTTCCTGAATCTAAAGCAGCATTTATGTCTGCAGAAAAGTATGATCAGCAGGGGAATATTCCATTGATTTCATTTATGACTGCTAATTAGAACTGAACCTCAACCAAAGGAGTATATAACTTCCTACAATTTGTCACCAAGCCTCTGAAGATTTCCATTAAAATGTTATATTAGCTGAAATATATTGCAATGCTCCTTCCATTTGTACTCAACTTGCTTAAGGACTTTGATTTGACATTAAAAAATTGATGACTTGATTAGTTTACTAATGTATAGTTAGGCAAAAGTGAATAGGTTCAATGTTACTCTTTTTTTAAATAAACAACAAAATCCAACCTTGTCTCTAATGATACATTTTAAAATATTAACAATGGAGACACAAAGAAGTGCATGTGATGGGTTGGATCCAGAGTAACCATGAGTGGATAGAGGAAATTATTGTCACTAATGCTTCCTTCTCACTGTAGCTGCCTGTGATCCATGGAATGTTCTTCTTGAGGGTTGAGGGACCCTCTGAATTAGTGTGGGGGACAGTAGCAGATAGCAGTGTGATAAGTGGAAGTGTGATCCTGCCAGTTACCAAGAGCAGGAGGGAGAAGACACCAGGAGTTTGGCATGGTACAGACCCAGTGGCAGGAGGGTTGAATGGGCTCTGCCACTGTGCCCACACCATGCTGAGCTCCCTGCTGCCTTGCACCTAGAATCATAGAATCATAGAGTTGGAAGAGACCACAAGGGCCATCGAGTCCAACCCCCTGCCAAGCAGGAAACACCATCAGAGCACTCCTGACATATGGTTGTCAAGCCTCTGCTTAAAGACCTCCAAAGAAGGAGACTCCACCACACTCCTTGGCAGCAAATTCCACTGTCGAACAGCTCTTACTGTCAGGAAGTTCTTCCTAATGTTTAGGTGGAATCTTCTTTCTTGTAGTTTGGAACCATTGCTCCGTGTCCGCTTCTCTGGAGCAGCAGAAAACAACCTTTCTCCCTCCTCTATGTGACATCCTTTTATATATTTGAACATGGCTATCATATCACCCCTTAACCTCCTCTTCTCCAGGCTAAACATGCCCAGCTCCCTTAGCCGTTCTTCATAAGGCATCGTTTCCAGGCCTTTGGCCATTTTGGTTGCCCTCCTCTGGACACGTTCCAGTTTGTCAGTGTCCTTCTTGAACTGTGGTGCCCAGAACTGGACACAGTACTCCAGGTGAGGTCTGACCAGAGCAGAATACAGTGGCACTATTACTTCCCTTGATCTAGATGCTATACTCCTATTGATGCAGCCCAGAATTGCATTGGCTTTTTTAGCTGCCGCGTCACACTGTTGGCTCATGTCCAGTTTGTGGTCAATCAAGACTCCTAGATCCTTTTCACATGTACTGCTCTCAAGCCAGGTGTCACCCATCTTGTATTTGTGCCTCTCATTTTTTTTTGCCCAAGTGCAATACTTTACATTTCTCCCTATTAAAATTCATCTTGTTTGTTTTGGCCCAGTTCTCTAATCTGTCAAGGTCGTTTTGAAGTGTGATCCTGTCCTCTGGGGTGTTAGCCACCCCTCCCAGTTTGGTGTCATCTGCAAATTTGATCAGGATGCCCTTGAGTCCATCATCCAAGTCGTTGATAAAGATGTTGAATAAGACGGGGCCCAAGACAGAACCCTGTGGCACCCCACTAGTCACTCTTCTCCAGGATGAAGAGGAACCATTGATGAGCACCCTCTGGGTTCGGTCAGACAGCCAGTTACAAATCCACTGAGTGGTAGCATAGTCAAGACCGCATTTTACCAGCTTCTTTACAAGAATATCATGGGGCACCTTGTCAAATGCCTTGCTGAAATCAAGGTAGGCTACATCCACTGCGTTCCCTTCATCTAGCAGGCTTGTAATTCTGTCAAAAAAACGAGATCAGGTTAGTCTGACATGACTTATTTTTCAGAAATCCTCTCCCTCTTGGTAGTAATTAGCAGCAATGAACCCACCCCATGTCATTATTATTATTATTATTATTATTATTATTATTATTATTATTATTAATATACCATCCTACACCTGCAGATTTCAGGGCAGTTCTCTGGGTGGGGGGCACAGGGAAATGGGGCAAAACAGAATCTCTCCCAATATTGGAAAGAGTCCTACTCTTCATAGAAGGGCGTCCTTGTTGCCACTGGTTAACCACAACCACCAGTTTCCATAGATCTGGGAACTGGTGGATAAGGCTCAACGGCGTCCTTGTTGCCATTGGTTAACCACAACCACCATATTCCAGAGAGCTGAGAACTAGTGGACAAGGCCCAGATTTATCACATGGTATTATTCCCGGTTGTCCTTGAACTCCAACACCTTTCTGTTGAGGGTGGGGAAAAGCAATTGTGATTCAAGGACTCGCCAAGCCTCCACCTGGTTAGTTGGTGCGGCAGCTGGAATGGCTGGGCAGGGGCCGAAACGCCCCCTGCCAATGGGGGAAATGGCTCCTGCTCACAACTCCTCCCCTCTGCAAGGAGGAGAGGCTTTACAAAAACAGCTTGGCAGGAAGGAGAGGTTTCTGCAGAATCTAGGCATGTGCAATGATAAAGGCAAAGGAACCAGCTCATAGGAAATGTCTTTATGCTTGCCCCACTGAAATGAACCGTGGGTTCTCTTCTACTGCTTCAGTTTGCTGCAGTGACATTCCCACAGGAGAGTGACAAGATGTGGATGCAAGCATGTGTTAGCCCTGCTCATATTAAGCGTTTTCATGCCAAATTGTTTTCAGGGGCAGAGAGTTAAACTGGTGCTTACTTCTCCCATGGTGCCAGTAGGTTAAAGCAAGTGCTTATATATATATTATGTATTTATTTGATTTCTTACTCACCCTTCGCCATAACATCCCAGGTGGATTGCAACAATTTAAAAAGTACAAGTTTAGCTGGACTTCAGCTTTATCGATCTTTATCAAACAATTTGCCCTATCAAAACCTTTTGAAGAGCACAGATTCTTCCAATGTTTGTTTCCTCAACACAGTGCCCATGCTTTCTTCTCTACAAACAAATTTAAGCTTGTGCATGCAAGATGTTTCCTGTTTTGTCTTCCTCTTGAACTGATTCCACCTGCTGTACTAAAAGCCAGTTTTCTTCTTTTCAAAGCAAAAACACTAGAGCTAAGCACCAGATTCAGCCGAGGTCTGAATTCTGAAACAAATTTGGGCGAATCAGATTGAGATGATCCTAAATCAGCCTGGGACTATGAAAAAGGAGGGCGGTAGCCAGGGGCATCTTGAACATAGAGCATGGGTAGGCAACCTAAGGCCCGTGGGATGGATGCGGCCCAATCGCCTTCTAAATCCGGCCCATGGACAGTCTGGGAATCAGCATGTTTTTACATGAGTAGAATGTGTCCTTTTATTTAAAATGCATCTCTGGGTTATTTGTGGGGCACAGGAATTTGTTCATTTTTTTTTTTCAAACTATAGTCTGGCCCCCACAAGGTCTGAGGGACAGTGGACTGGCCCCCTGCTGAAAAAGTTTGCTGAGCCCTGACATAGAGGCGCGGGGCGCCAGGGCGCCAAGTTCCAGAAGGCGCCAGGGAAGTGGCGGAGGCTAGACGTGGCACCTCCCGGCATCAGCTCGCTGCCCTTGCCCGCCTCCACCATGCCGCGCCAAAGCAGCGCCGTGCCCAGAGCCTCTGCCTCTTCCCCACTGAAGGAGCTGCCCTCCAGCCCCGCAAAGCTGCCAGCAGCGCTGCAAAAAGGTTGGCAACTCTGGGAAACAGGGGCAGAGGGATCTTTGCACCATGGTGCCGGATATACTTAAGACGGCCCTGGTGGTAGCTCTGGGGTGAGGAGTGGACACAGACATGCATTCTTACTAGAAATTAAACCCTCTTTATTCTCTGGGACTTGCTTTCAAGTAAACATGTTCAGTAGTGTTTGGCAGGGCTGCCTTGCAGTGACTGAGGGGGCAGCATGGGAGGAGAAGCGTTGCTTACCTGGCTTTCCATTGCCACACACTTATTGAAAGGGGGAGGCAGGAGGAAGCTCTGTGGGTTGTGGGTATAGTGGCTGGAGTGTTGGATTGGCTCCCCTGCAGCTTCCACCCCCACCCCACCCTGATATCCCTGCTGCCTTATCCCTCTCTGTCTGCCTCCAGCCACTCTATTGCTTCTTCTTCCTGACCATATGTTTAATTAGGGGTTTTAAACCCTAATTAAACACTGAGTTGGGAGGGGAGGAGGTAAACACAATGCCTCCTCCTTCTCCTGCTCTTCTGTTCCTGGCTGCATGTTTACTTAGGGTTTAAATTCCTAATTAAACATCAGATATGGGCCCTGATTTGATTTGGGACCCAGATCTGGGTCAGGTCAGGTTGGCAGCAGGTCAGCTTTGGTGTGTGTGTGTGTATACATGCACCCCTAAAAATGGTTCTGTATGTGGCCTTAAATAAGAAGTTACTGAGTGAAAATTTAAAGTTCAAAGTGGCTAAAAACCTAAGCGAATACAGAACAGTATGATTCATTATAGTGTGTCTTGTGGAAAACAGAGACACCTGGCTTGGATTTTTATAGGACCTGTTTCACCCTCCGTAATGTAACCGAGGTTTTCTTTTAGGGTTCTCACCCCTCCCTTTCTTCTTCTTCTTCTTTTTTTTACATAACCAGGAGATCAGCATCTGAACAAATGCCAGTACAGTTAATTTAAGCACATTCAACAGCTGAATTGAACATTTTTAATTAAGGAAAGAATTTGCTTTGGTGATGTAGGTGGAGTGTGAGACAAAACCCAACCTCTGACTCTTTCTGAGCATTATAAATTCTTAGGTATTTTTCTAATTAGTGGGATATGGAGTTTTTGTGGGGATAGTTATTGCTTAAACGCATTAAAGCCATCATTTCCTTTGCTGCGTACATATGAAAAAAAAGCCCAAAGGTAACAGTGTTAAGAAAAAGTCAGTTCCTGGTATATACATCACTCCAGATGCTTGATATTTCTTTGATGAGAGGCAAATTAATCCTTAGATTTAGTTATTTTTAACAAAGTGTAGCATTCCAGTTCAACATATGTTTTGCTTTTTTAAAAAGTGAGTTCTTTCCCCTAAATCTTTGATTTGACAAATAAGACTTTCATCCCTTTTCGCATATCTCTTTTTTCTCGCGTATGTGTTCTACTGAGTCACATCTTTCCCTTTGGTAGATTTTTAAATATATATTTATATATTTTTTATATAAAAAAAGCTTTTGAGGCAGAGACATGCATTTTTAGAAGTCATCTCACTGTAGGAAATTAAAAATGGAGACAATTATAGAAAACTCCAGTTGAAAGAGAAAATGCATTATGGAAAACTCCATAAAAGCACAAAAAATATTAAAGTAAAAAATCACTTCACAGCAGCCCGTATGATTCAATTGTAGATCAATAGTGTGTAGTTAATGCATTAGCAGTAGAGCATTAATTTGCAATTACCGCAGGTGATCTGATCCTCTATGTGCTGTCCATTGACATAAATGACCTTTTGTTGAAAAGGATTCTGCAGTCATTATTTCTAGCAGCTGTAACCGGAAAGGGAATAGAATGAAGGGGTTTATTTCGACCGTGTGGACATTTTATATAGCAGCAGCTCTAGAATATGAAACCTGGCCTGTTTTTGCTTTAGAAACCTTCGCATGTTCAGCTTCTTAGCTGGATGAATGCATTTGTCCTTTCGGACAGGATATCAGACATGTGATATAATGCACATTCCTAGTGATGTGCCTTTGTTTCTTTTCTATGGGTGTCTTTTCTGATGTCCACTGAATGAAAAAGTGGCTTCAGAAACATGTCATGAATGCTGCTGCTGCTGCTTTTCAGCAGGCTTAAGTCCCTAAAAATAATAACAAATAAATAATATTTGAAAGTGTTGCTTATTTGGAAGTCTTAGCATCCTCTAGTTCCCTTGCAAAATATCATGTGTTCATTGTTCTTCAATGCTGCTTCCACAAGAGAAAGTAATAGGAGAAAAACCATTATTTCTCTTCTGTATTGGGGGGGGGGGATCTGTTGGTGAGAGTGCAATAGTTTTCAAACTTCACAGCACAGCCCTTATTTGTGTAGGTATAACCACAGTTTGGCTATATCACTAAAGGTTGACTGTGCCCAATTTTCAATTACGTTTGAGGTCTTCTCTTCCAAGGAGGAACTAATGCACCATCTTATAGAATGGCCCATGAACATCTTTTCCAAAATTGGCCTTCTGTGAAATAGCACATGGGCTACCTTGCCCAGAAGTGATCTCTCAGAAGCAGAAAGGAAGAAAGGAAGAAAGAGAAATATTGTAGAAACTGAGATTTTTGTAAAAACGTTCCAAGAGCCTCCATTTTACTCCTTCTTCTTGAAAGTTATTATCTGGGTAGAAAGACAAGAAGTCGAAAACAGTCTCTTGGGTGGTGTGAAAGTGGGTTTTCTACTTTATTCCTGTAGGACTCTAGGGGTCAGAGAACTTTTCTCCTTTCATAGATCACAAATAAGTTTCTTTCGTGGACACCAAATTGAGTTCACAAATTCTTATAGCCAAGCTGATGGAGCCCGAAAGCAATTTTAACGGAAAGAAAATATAGCAGTATTGAAGGAAGAAGCTCAAAAGGATGAGAGGTTAATCACTCCAGGACTAAATTGAGGTCCCAAGACAGAAAAATTGTTTTGCTGGCTGGTTTTGATAGACTTGCAGTTTACAAAAATATGGCCCCTTGGGAACGTGCCTCAAGGGAACAACAGGCTCCTGCTGTGATGATATTGTTCATTACAGATTTCTGTCTGCCCACAATGCCGTCTCCGTGGACCAAGGACAGTCCATCCTGAATTCAGCCAAAAATACTGAAATTCTTTGCATTCTAGCTCATCCCGCCCTTGTTTTCCATTTCTCTACCTCAGGTTTTTTTGGTCTAAATGTTTTAAGACCATTTGCAGATACATGGGTCTGTTGATGTTCAAGTGGTTTGGGATTTTTGACAGCAATCTTAGGCTCTGGGCCACCTTGTGCATTTGGCAGAGCATCATATGGACAGAACCATTATAATTGGCAAGTTAGAAATTACAGTGGTACCTTGATTCTCAAACGCCTTGGTACTCAAATAGCTTGGAACCCAAACACTGCAAACCCGGAAGTAAGTGTTCCGGTTTGCAAACTTTTTCCAGAAGCCAACCGTGCTCCATTTTGAGTGTTACGGTTCCTATTTGAGTGCCACACTTCTGTTTTGAGTGTTACACTAAGGTTTGCCTGTTTTCACTATTTATTTTGCATTTTTGTGCCTTTTTTGTTTTGTTTTTGTGACTGTGTGGAACCCAATTCAGCTACTGATTGATTGATTGTGTGACTGCAGCACACTGTGTATTGCTTTCATTTTATGAATCAATGGTCTTGTTAGATAGTAAAATTCATGTTAAATTGCTGTTTTAGGGGTTGTTTTTAAAAGTCTGGAACGGATTAATCCATTTTGTATTACTTTCTATGGGAAAGCACTCCTGGGTTTGGAATGCTTTGGTTTTGGAATGGACTTCTGGAATGGATTTGTTTGAGAACCAAGGTAACACTGTACAATTTTGAATGCTGCTCTTATATAAATGCACATGAAATTAGCGGGGGTGGGGGTGGAGAGAGAGGCAAGCTTCTTCCTGATGTGCTGTGTCAGGTATGTATCCTTCTCTGTAGTCTCTTTGACTCCTGCTAAAAACATTTTTGTTTAGGCAAGCATATCCAGACAAGTAGAATGTTGACTTGTGTTTTAACCTTATTTTTTAGCTTATTGTTGACTATAACTTTTTTTTGAAGGTTTTGAATTGTTTTTACTGATAATTTCATTGGGTAATTCTTTTTGTTATTCTTTGAGGATTTTTTTTAAAACAACAACCAAGCAGTATATAAATTTTATGAATAAATGAATACAATAATAAAGTATTCTCAGTTCCCTCAGAATGTCTGTGTCATCCAAAGCTAGCACCAGTACTTCTGAATGGAGACAAGGGTGTTTGTTTTATTATTATTTGACCTATCAGCTTAGCTCTCAGGAAATCTGATTATGTACAAGGGTTTATGCATGCAAAGAAAAAGGAGAAGAAAGGGTTAAGTGTGCTAGTTAATTTTGGGTGTGCTTGTCCTGCACCTGCAGCTAGTTAAGCACATGAGAGTGATTCAGCAAGCAGGTGAGAGTGATGCAGTACAATCTAAAGTAGAAATACACTTGTGTGAAGCAAGGCTTCTTGATCAGAACCTCCTCTGTGCTGGAACACTGCAAGGAGACTGTCTGCTGCTGGAATGACCCTATACTACAACTGTATGTAACTGCTAAGATGGGGGACTGCATTTTACTGTCAGTAAGGGAACTGACCCTACCGAGAGCTGCTTGGGGTTTTTCTGTTCCATTGGCACACTCCACTGGTGAGTTGAATGGGCACTCTGCACCCACCCCAACAAAATTAACTGAGAGCCAAGTGATAAGCCAGCAAATGTGGAGACTTCTGGTAGTGAACCTGTGTATGTGAATCAGCCCTCACAACCAGAAGAATTTAGCAAACCTATATTTACGTATAATTTATATGAATGTAATAGTTATTTCAATCCACACTTTTCGTCCTATCTGCAGCTTCCAGGGCACTTTCCATGCCTCTGGAGCAGCTTTCAGGGAGCACAGGAACTCCAAAGGGAAGGAGGAAGTAGCAAAAATCACTCCCCTCCCCTTCCTTCAACAGGAACATCCTATGAGTAGATTTCCACTCAAAGGAACTCTAGATCCCGCCCATTGTATCCTCAACCTTACTCCCATAGACTGTGTTTATCAGATCATTGGTTCCCAACTGGCAGTCAGGATTCACTAACGAATTACTCAGCCTGATCTCTTGCAGGTTACAGAAGCATCACTAACACTGTAAAAATATACAATCAAAGATAAATAAGGGGGTCCTGAAACACATTTTTGGCCCTGCATTTGATTATAGAGATGGCCAACACTCTAATTCTGAAAATGTTAGATTTACTTCAATCCTAGTGTATTAAAAATTTATATTTTTTTAGAAAGCACCAGGTTCTGAGATCCTTCACTGGAAGGCAGGGTTCTTGGTAGGCTTTTGAAGAACCTGTTTGATGCCATTTGGCTGTTTTGGTGCCCAGAAGCTTCTCCAAAGACCTAATGCTGCTTGTAGCTGAATCACGAGGAGTTCAAGAAATGGGTGAGATGTATGGTAGATTCCAGCAAATGGACCTCACCCTATTTGGCAAGTTATTCGGGAGCAGGGATTCCATCTGCTATGGAATTCTATTCTCCACAGCAGTGTGCTAGGACAGTCTCAAGAAAGTACATTATAATATGCATAGCATGTTGTAAAATCTTGGGTGGAATTCAACATTGTGCTGTTCTGAACATTCCATCTGTGCATGGATTAGAATGCAGTGTTGCACTAAGCAGATCCCTCCAATAGTGCGAGCATTTCTGATTATTAGGTAGAACAATCCCCCTCTCCTCACCTTGCACTGTTCTGGGGTTTCTCTCTACTGCCCTAGAGCCAATTTTGGGGAGTGCAGGGGAATAAGAGAGGGGAATGCCCCATTGTGCAAGCAGAAGATCCAGCTCCGAGGGCCTTCTGGCAGTCCCCTCACTGCAAGAAGTGAGGTTACAGGGAACCAGGCAGAGGGTCTTCAATAATAGCAGCCACCTTGTGGAATGCCCTCCCATTAGATGTCAAGGAGAGAAAGAACTACACAACCTTTAAAAGACATCTGAAGGCCGCCATGTATGGGGAAGGATTTAATGTTTAATGTTTTGTTATTCCAGAGTGGTAGGGGTCACCCAGTCAGATGGGTGGGGTACAAATAATAAAACTATTAATGTTAAGTCCTTGTTCGAGACTTCCACTGACCGCGTGTGTTAGGTAAATCCCACTCATGATATGCACTTTTTCACCACCCAAAGTGTTAATTTGTATTAGACACATCAGCATCTACTGAAGTTTTGATGACACTTGCGTGATGTGCTTTCATGCCATTTTCTATAGTTCCAAAAATATTACCCAAGTGAGCAAAAAGGGAAATGGTCTCGATTTGACTTTGCAAAAAGAAATGAATCCAGCTTACCTTGGCACTTTTATAACCCTGAAGTCATAGGTTGATTTATTTTGTGTCTCTCATTGCCAATTTAAAATGCAAGGAAATAATGCGGCAAGTGTGCTTAATGGGCGGCATGCATAACTTTTTACTTACCTTTCGTGTATTGCCACTGAGTAACATTTTGAAGTCAGCCAAATTAAACATAATATAATCAAAACAACCTATCCACTGCAGGACCTTTCTAAGGTACCTTGAGTACAGTTTTTGTTGCTTATCCCATCGATACGGTGAGAATATTAGAAACACTGAGGTGAAAGGCTGGCTTCCTAATAGGATGGCATTTGGAAAGCTCTTTTACTTGGCAATCTTCTGCAGTTCAGTAGCAAAGCTGAACCGAGCCTCCACCTTTTGGGGGAAGCAAGGTGGCATTCTGGTAAATGCTAGAATTTTATCACTTTGACAAAGGGGGGAAATGATAGTCGAGTGAAACATTTGTGATCTCCAAAGAATACACTGCCACCATAACAGCACAGATGAAAGAGGCTGCTGTCTCAATTGCCAGGAAACTACTTGGAAACTCACTTTGATCTCCGCTGATTGTCTGTTAACGTCTTTTTTTTTTTTTTGCTAAATGCAGTACACAGCGATATCACTGTTTTTGGTGTTGTACAGATACAACAAGGGGGAACAAATATTTATAATGTTAGCTGATAGATGTACATAAGCACAGGCAAACATGCTCTTTTGATGTGGCTAATAAATGGGGAATGTGCAGAAGTAAAGCACATCAGTAAGGGATTTTGGACATTGCCTTGAATGAAGGGCCCAGCAGAAAAGGGAGAGAATGAGAGAGGGGCACAGAAAAGCTCATTCTTTCTCTTCCCTTCATTTCATGACAGGTAAATCTACAGGTGCCATCTACAGGTTTAAGTGGTAGGTTAAGCTCACTCGGTCAGCCCTATGATTAGGCAGAGTGAGAAAGATGTGGCTGATTTGGGGTGTCACGAAAGGACAGTTATTTACTATCAATGTATTTTTACTCTCAGAGAGCAGCTCTTGTGGGATTTCCTGCCTCGGGTGCCGAAATAACTTGACCACCTTTGGGCCCTATGCACCTTGACGTGGGATGGGGATAGGCAACATTTTCTGCGGCATCTCGGGCAGCAAAATGTCTTGGGCCAACCTCGACTAACGAGCTGTCTCTGGGTGTGGCAATACAGGGAGTTGTTTTGGGGGGAGGACTCCAAATCAAAACAGCATCCATCCAAAAGTGCCCACTCTTTAATGCCTTGTTGGTGGAGGTAGAAAGTTCAAGTGGAGGAGCATTCAGTTTGCCGCAGTAAACAACTCTGGATCCATGATTTCACACATGCTCGATCGCATCCTGCCTTCATAAGGGGGACACTGGCCCTGCTTGGGGATGTGGGGATGTAAGAATTTAGTTTCACCTGAGATATTATATATATATATATATATATATATATATATATATATATATGTGTGTGTGTGTGTGTGTGTGTGTGTGTGTGTATATATGTGTATATATATATATAAAATAATGTCTGTTGGATGAATTCCTACTGTGCCATAAGAGCTATCCCAGATCATGCAGTAGCCTACCAATTGGTTTTTGCATTTCCTAATACATAATTGTCGCAGCACCCTGCCTTGCTTTCTCGTCCATTGTGAGATCTCAGCCGGCCTGGATCAGTCGTGATATATGCTTTGATGCACAGCTGGGAATTTGATTGGCTGGCCTCCCTATTTCTATGAAGGCAATGCATCCTGATACTATTTCAATTGGTGCCATTAAAACAAGGTAAAAAACCACACATTAAAAATCACATTGTGTATAAAATTAGAATAGTTGTACCCCTGCGTATTTCAACTGCATACAAACTGTCAAAATACCATAATGTTTCGGCATGGGACTCTGGCGTGTTTGAATTATATAAGCCAGCATATCTTTTACCTGCATTTTCAATGCCCCTTTTCTTTTTCCCCCAGCATCCAGGGGAAAAAAAAAATATTACTCATATATTTAAAAATTAGAAGCCCTTAGTGAACAAAGAAATTTAAATAAAGCATTGGTTGAGTTTTACAGTTAAATAACCTGTGGAGGAAATTATAATGATGTTCTCTATAATTGTTCTGAGAAGGAGAGAGAGGCGGGGGAGAGAGAGAGAGAAAGATAAAGCTTAAATCTATGGAAGGTATAACAGACCTAATTAATGCTCACACTGTTCCTCCAGAGAAACAGATTTTGTGTAATGTAAATGGGCTGCATAGGAAATGTTCTTGTGCATATTTTATACTTGTTCCTTGTTTCTTCCTGAGCAGCTGTAGTGTACAATATTTCAAAGTATACTCTTCCCCCGTCCCCTCCACCCTGCCCCATGAACAGTAGCTTGTATGATATAGCAGGTGGCACCCAAAAAGCTTTGATGATATTACCTAGGATTTCATCAGTAGCGGCTTCAAAGTTACGCAAGTTAATTTTAGGTGGTCGGGTGGTGTGTATGTGTGTGTCTTTGGAAAAGCTGGGCATTTCATATTATGTCCAAATGTGCAAGAGTGCTTTGGAATAATACTAGCACTGTGCTGAAAATTCCTCCTGCATTTTTATTTTACTATTCTCAGTCTATTAATCAGAAAAGAAGTTATTTTCAAAAAAAGATCAAAGCGGACATGGGGGGGGGGAATGTGCCATTTTAATGTGTGTGCTTGCTTTACCTTTTAAAGTGGCCTGGAGTGTTTTTCTTTTCATTCAGACTACTCACCATTTCTCTGCACTCTGCAGTCCTCCTGGATGCCTTTGTTTCCTGAAAAACTCATGTCCACGGCTTGGTTTTACTACAAACATGAGAAGTTGGGGAGGCTGCCGTGTGTGTGTGTGTGTGTGTGTGTGTGTGTGTGTGTGTGTGTAACACTGTTCCTTGTTTCTTTTTA
Organism: Podarcis erhardii; assembly: GCF_964252035.2. Classification (NCBI taxonomy): domain Eukaryota; kingdom Metazoa; phylum Chordata; class Lepidosauria; order Squamata; family Lacertidae; genus Podarcis; species Podarcis erhardii. Next base: position 76,000,179 of record NC_138510.1, read on the forward strand.
CTTGCAAACAAATCAGTGCAGATTTTTCTTTTTTTAAAAAAAGCAGCTAAAAGGACACCCTTTCTTTAAAAGCAAAACCAGTGAGCACATTGGTCTCAGGTGCTCAGAAGCCAGCCTCTCTGACTTCCCATGCTTTAATGAAAGTTCAGAAGGAGCCACCAGGAAGCAACTCCTTCCATGTGGCTTTTTCAGATCAGAGAGTCCAGGCAGCCAGGGAGGCTGCAAAGTTCTAGAGCAGCCTTTCTCCACCTTGGGTCCCCAGATGTTGTTGGACTGCAACTCCCATCGTACCTGACAACTGGTCCTGCTTGTTAGGGATGGTGGGAGTTTCAGTGTGGGGGACCCAGTGTGGAGAAAGGCTGTTCTAGAGTAATGTCTAATGGAAAGAAAAGCACAGACATACCATCCATGGCCACTGTCACAAAAATAAAGTTAAGCTTAACTCCGCACCCTCCAAATCTTTAAAAAACACCAGAAGTTCTGAAGACTTTCTAGAGCACTCTGACAAAGAGGCAGAAAAACTGAAGCTTCTTTCATAGGGGAAGAAGATTTTTGAAAAAATTGGAGAACACATTTCAGCACAGCACTCAATAATGCAGTTCTTTGTTATTAATGCAAATGGAAGCCAGGGAGGTATATTATAATATTGAATTCTTCTTTCGGGGGTTCTTCAAGGCTCATTTCCAATTAAAGTTTGGAACAAGCAGGTAGGAAAGTAACTGGAAATGGCAAGCTTTCAAGTTATTTTGTTCAGGAAAAGCATTATTATGCCACACACTAATAAAATGTACAAGGGGCAAGTTCCAGTTATTTTGCTGCAGCTTGCTTATCAGTGAATACATCCAAGTACTTGCGTTATTGTGTGTCAGTAATATGGGTAGAAGTGCCTGGCATGCTCTGGTCCATGGGGTCACGAAGAGTCGGACACAACTAAATGACTAAACAACAACAACAAATATGGGCTAAAAATTCTGAATATTCAATGAACGCTTACTGACAAATAGAACTGGACCAATGGATTGGTTGCCAAATCCATATTACTAAAACAAAGAAAAGAGTAAAGAACAACTGATTACTTTGTCCTGTTTGAACCTACTCATGGCTACCAATTTACCTGAAACCCTACAGCAAGTATAACAATCCATGATCAATAAGTGCCTCAAAAAGACTTGGATACTAAAGGTCGGTCATCTTCATTCATGAGTTCTGTACCTTCTGCCTCTAACATCAATAGATACACATTTCCATAGTAACAAAGTTTGCATCTTCTATTGTAGGTTTGCAGTGCAATACAGAATCAAGATTTTACCGTGATTGAGGATTACTGCACTGGGCTGAGAGCTCTGCTTTATCTGCAAAGCATAGAAGAATTTCAAGACTGGGATGGACAGAGCCCACCAACTATAAGGCATCAGAAGGGAAAACCCGTGCCCCAAATCGCTGACCTGGTGGGAAAGGTATGTTACATTAGACTACTCACTCTCAGATGCTTGCCTATGCTGGGTACTGGGCTCCGAGGCTTGTTAATTATTTATTTATAAGATTTTTATGCCACCTTTCAATATAGTATGAAGCTTGCCACTATGCTACTGTCTGGGGTGGAGAAGAAAAAAACCCCCAAGTATTTAATTAGTAAGTTTTGGTCTCACAATCCAAGCTGTGCCACATTCCTAACCTCCCACTTGGCCAACTTCAGTTTTTCTCCCATTTAAAAAAACATGCCAGAGAAGCAGTTGTTGAGCTGATCTATTAAACATCATCATTATATGGTGTGCAGGTATGGGAAAACACTATTATCAAATCCCATCGAGACCTTACAGCTTGGTAATGTGGGGTTTCATGGAACCATGGAATTGTCAAGATAGGAGGGATCCCCACTGGCACCTAGTCTGTTCATGGGACTGCCAATGGGTCTTAAAGGCATGTGAGAGTAGAGGCAGCCAGGTAAAAGGTAAAGGTACCCCTGCTCATACGGGCCAGTCGTGTCCGACTCTAGGGTTGTGCGACCATCTCACTTAAGAGGCCAGGGGCCAGCACTGTCCGGAGACACTTCCGGGTCACGTGGCCAGCGTGACAAAGCTGCTCTGGTGAGCCAGCACCAGCGCAGCACACGGAAACGCTGTTTACCTTCCCACTATAAAGCGCTACCTATTTATCTACTTGCACTTAGGGGTGCTTTCGAACTGCTAGGTGGACAGGAGCTGGGACCAAAGGACGGGAGCTCACCCTGCCACAGGGATTTGAACCGCTGACCATGCGATCGGCAAGCCCTAGGCGCTGAGGTTTTACCCACAGCGCCACCCGTGTCCCTACAGAGGCAGCCAAGTCTCCAGATATTGCTGGAGTCAGGCCACTTCCAGCTTTGTAGGTCATCTGCAATACCTTGAACTAAGCCAGTCCTGATGTATGTGGGGCTCATTCAGGCTGTATCAGGGCAGACCTTTATTTCCTTATAATTTCCCATTAGCAAATACAACAATTTTATTTTATTTATTTATTTGGAAAATGTCACACCAATTAAAACAGATTTAGAGTTTGGGTCACAGTCTTGAACATTGAGACCCGTTCCCTGGAGGAGCTCCACCTCCCTTTCCAGCTGATCTGGTTGGTGCAGAGGAAACCCAGAAAGCTCACGCCACTGTAGCCATGTCGGAATTCTCTCCACGTTGCTGCCATGCTTAAGCATTCCCAATTTGCAACAGGATTCCTCGGGGACTGTTGCCAGCTGGAATAAGTTACAGCCGGCTCAGGGTGACTTTTGCTTTCAACGAGGAGAGCCGTGGTCAAAACCGGCTTTTTAATTTGCTCCCCGGTGGCTTTTGCCTCCCCCCACTGCTCAGGCTAGATTTTCAGCAGGAGGAGAAAGAGAGAGAGAGAAAGAAAGCACTAGGCTTTTGTTTCTGGCTTCTGGAAGAGATTCACTTTGAAGAGTGCTTTCAGTTATACATCATGCCTATTGATTATCCTTTGAAAAATCTAATATAACATGGTTGAAAATGTTGTATAAAGCAAAGATTTACAAAAGAATAGGATTTGGAGTGTCAGATACCTCCAAATCTCTGCTTATCATTGCTGGAGACTGGAGTTCTTTTCAGGAAGGTGTTAGTGGGAGGGGGGAAGGTTTCTTTGTTCTCTGTGAAGCTCTGAAAATTATAACATTACCTTTCGATTGTAGAGACAATCCTATCACTAAGCTCTGGGGAGTACAGTCTTTCTAGGTCTTTTTTTTTAAAGAATAATAATTAAACATTTTGGGGGGTTGTTGTTTCAACTTCTAAAGCTCAGTGGTTAAACTCAGGTGCCTGAGGTTATGTACTAACTCTCTTCTGCTTGGGGTCTCTTTGCCACCCCACCCCGCTTGGCAGCCCCCTCCCCAGACACTTATTTTCATAGTATCACAAGGCTTGTTCACATCTGCCTAACACAGGGCCATCCAAAAACACAAGGACTTTCACCTTTTGTTGTATCTTTGCATTATAGAAAATAGCACTTGTGGGAGAATCCCCCCCTCCCATCTCACCCCACTTTTCAATGTTTTGAATGAGAAGAGGGACTGCAATTCATAGTTTTCTCAGCTTGTCACTATATCAAGAAATAATTCTATATAAATGTATGGTGCAAAAAGCTTCTTAAACATTTAGTAATATAAATGAATCTTAACCCAAAGGCTGATGCCATGGAAAAGATTGAAGTGGGTGAGGGAAGAGGGAATACTGTCATATCCAAGGTAGCTGAGCTTGCTAGAAGGGATGTGGATGGTGCTGTGGTCTAAAACACTGCGCTTTTTGGGCTTGCTGATCAGAAGGTCAGCGGTTTGAATCTGCTTGATGGTAGTGAGTTCCTGTTGCACTTTCCCAGCTTCTGTCAACCTAGCAGTTCGAAAGTACACCAGTGGCAAGTAGATAAATAGGTACCGCTGTGGTGGGAACAACATTTCCATGCACTCTGGCTTCCGTCACGGTGTTTCATTGTGCCAGAAGCGGGTTAGTCATGCTGGCCACATGACCCAGAAAGATATCTGTGGACAAATGCAAATGCCTGCTCCCTTGGCCTGAAAGCAAGATGAATGCCACACCCCATAGTCACCTTTGACTGGACCTAACAATCCAGGAGTCCTTTAACTTCTTCTCTTTTTTTAGCTTACATGGCTATGTTGGAAATCTAACATGAATGGAAAATCAAAGGGACTAATCTTGTTTTAAAGAACATTGGATTAAATTATTTAGCAGATTTTTAAAAACAAAAACAAAAAACCCTGTGTCCGCTCTCTCCAGGCTAAATCACTGAAAATAAGAATTCAAATACTCTATTATATATTTGTTTTCAGGCTGAACCCAAGTAGTCTCCCTGCACTGTTGCTGAAGCAGATGTGTCTGCTAATGCAGGCAGAAAAGGAATTTTTGCTTTTGCTAATGCAGACCCCCAGCACACCTCTGAAATTTATTCTGTGGAGCGGGGTGGGGTTGTGACATCCTCCAGATCTTTTTTTTGGGGGGGGGAGTGGAATTCTGGAGACTGCAAGAGGGATGGACAATTGGAAAAATTGCCTCCCGAAAAATTGCCTCCCCTTGTCCTCTTCCCTCCTTAGTGAATGTTTCCACCTGGTTGAAAAGCCCTCGCAGATCACCAATGGGATTGTAGCATTACAATTTTATCCTTCCCTTCCCTTTATCCTTGAGCCCATGGGTGCCATTACAAAAAGAATGCCCTGGATGAGGGGTCATGCTCATTCACAAAATGGCTGCCAGTGTGGGCATAACCAGCCACAAGACACCTATTTCATAGAAGGCAAAGTGATGTTGATATACAAGTGACTCTCTCCCCACCCCCCCAAAAAAACCTAGATACAAATGGGGTCTAAACCCCAAAACACAAAACCATTCCTTTCACCCACTAGTCTTCTTTTCCAACATCCATTTCTGGATGCAGATAAGGCGCCACATTCATTTTCTAGGGTGAGAAGGCTGACAAAGGAAATAAGTGGCAAAACTTGCATCTGGATGTCATCTAAAAATATTGACAAATTGCAGGAACCAGAAGCTTGCCTTCTACCTCAGGAATGTTCTCTGAAGCCCTTCATTTGAGAGGAAGGGTGAGGGGGGATATAAATTTAACGAATAAAGTAAGTAAATTATCCCACCCATGTCCTGTCATTCACAATCTGATCTTCAACATGTTTAATCAAAAGTCCTGTTCATTTTGGAAGCCATTTTTAGTACAGCAGCCTATAAATTGGAAAGAAATGAAAAGGGTGCAATCCACTCCCTATATTCTATTGAAGGGCACAGCTAAGTGCCAATGATTTGCTTAGCTGTGCCTGGAGAACACCCAATGAATTTGGAATGCTTTGCCTGCTCCCAGCCACCGTAAACATTTAGCAGATGTTATCCAAATTTCCCTTCCCTGTTAATGTGACCCAGCAACCTAAGTCATTTACTAGGAGAATCTGAACAAAAATATTGACAGACTGCTCAACCCCACAGCTGTGTAACCCGTGATTCAAAAACTTGACAAATTAGTTATAACCATGTATAAAAGGGAATTAACTCACTTAGTTTCAGTCAAAGGATCTATTCCAAATGAGTAAAGTGGTCAGAACACTGTATGATTTTCATAATGATGTTGCTATTTTCAAAGGGATGCACCACAATTTAAAAATAAAATGGCAAGGTATGATTTTTTTTTTAAAGAAAAAATGTAGCAGCTCTTAAGTCTGTTTTTAAATAGTTTATAGATTTTGATCAGGTTTTATGTATAATTTTATCTGTATACCATTTGGAGATTATTATTTTTTACTTTGAAGTTTCTAAATGAAATAGTGAGTTTTGTTTCCTCCATGTGGACAACTACCCTATTGCATGTCTAGCTGTTAGTATACAGTGGTACTTTGCTTTAAGAACAGCTTAGTTTATGAACAACTTGGATTAAGAACGCTGCAAACCCAGAAGTAGGTGTGTTGGTTTGTGAACTTTGCCTTGGAAGCAGAACATGTTTCGCTTCCTGTTGAGTGTGTTCCATTTGTAAATTGAGTCCCCCGCTACTATGGGAAAGCACGCCTTGGTTTAAGAACGGACTTCCGGAATGGATTAAGTTCGTAAACCAAGGTACCACTGTAGATTAGATATTTTGGATATGGAGAAGATGTAGATGGGATTTTGAATGCTGCTTTCTAGAAGCATGCCAAAAAGGTTGACTCGGGGGAAGGAGAGGGTAAGTTCTGAAGAACCTAGAAGAATCTTGCACAGCCCTGCTAACGAGATAGGTCCATGCTTTAAATCTTATACAAACTTACTTGGGAATAAACCCCACTGGACTAAATAGTGCTTACCTCTGAGCAGAAATTTACAAGGACAGAACTGTGTTGTCTGTCAAAGATATAGGACAAGACTCAATTACATGCTAACGAGATAGGTCCATGCTTTAAATCTTATACAAACTTACTTGGGAATAAACCCCACTGGACTAAATAGTGCTTACCTCTGAGCAGAAATTTACAAGGACAGAACTGTGTTGTCTGTCAAAGATATAGGACAAGACTCAATTACATCTTCTTGCTTGCACAAAAGGAACACTGCTTGTGCAACAGGGCTTTGGGTTTCTTCTCTCCAGACCCCGTACTTCCCCCCCTCAAAAGAAATAATCTGTTCTGGAGAATCCTCTCCTCCTTCCAGAGCAGTTTTTTGGGGGTTTGGGGGGGGCTGGAGTGGAGAACGGCAATGCCTTGTGTTAGCAGACTCCTGTACTGCTAGATCACTCAAGTCAAAGCCAGCAATAGCACGAATATCAACTGTTGTCTCCATCAGTGCAGTTTGTGACTTGCGCTTATCGATTTTACTTCATTGTTCTTGTTGATAACAGAAGTTCTTTCTCTACATCACTTTTTCATCATAGGTTAGTTAGAATTTAAGTGCATTAAAGAGTTTAATAAAAGCTCTAATCAGCCTTGTGCTGTTTTAGGTGCTGTCAGACACCCTGCTGTGAACTGCTTCTACTTAACTTTTGTGTTAGCTGGTGGTGATTATTATTTTTTAATTGGTAATAATAGCAGCTTATGTTTTTTGTTGTGGGTTTGATGATTCTTTTGCCTTGTTAATAGTGTGTCCATGCAATGTTTTAAGCTTCAGCAATTGTTTGTATCGGACTCTGATGTCATTTCATCCAGCAAGTATTAGTTTGGAGGGAAAGGTTTGTAATATAGTAGAGTGAATTGTGGAAAAACTTTGGTGGGGGGAAGAAAAGGGATCTAACTTCTCATGTGAAAACCCAGCGCAGCAAACGTGACACATTGTTTTTCATTAATTTCCATGATTCATTTGGTATTCCCTTGCAACCTGACAAACTGTACTGTGCAACAGAAATAAAAACTTTGGATATAAAACAGCATTAGCTGATTAATATCGGTGTAAGGATGCTTTTGCCTTCAAACTAATGTTCCAGGGGACATTGAGGATAGTGTAAAAAACAGTCTGCTAAAACGTGTGTGTGTTTTCACATCATATTCCCCATAGTAGAATTGGATCGATAAGTAGTCACTATCTGGTGCTGTCTGTCTCTTCCAAGAGTCTTTCATTCGTTGCTTACTTGATCACTCTCTGCAGACTTTCTGCAATTATGTTTGAAAAATGTACTTGCGTCTGCTGGTGGTAACAAAAATGTTCTAGTCCACAACCGCCTTTAAGTCAGTTCATCTACCTATTCAGGTGCCACCAGTATACAAACATGTAAATAAAGCTTGTTCTCTCCCCTCCACCACCACACACATTTGCAAACACACACACACACACACACACACACACAGAGAGAGAGAGAGAGAGAGAGAGAGAGAACAAACCGATACAAAATTATTAAGCGTGTAGCATCAGTTTAGAATTATTGTGTATGACACCAAACTATTTTGCTGCACAAGATAGGAAATCCAATACTTTTAAACAGTGCTTTTTTTTCTTAAAAAAAAAAAAGGTTTATGGGTACTCTCCTGTTCCTTCACATATTGAATTACTGCCCCTCAGTGAGGCCAAACTTAGATTCACAAAATGTTTAGGGGTATGCGTACCCCCAGGAAAAAAAGCACTGCTTTTAAATATTTTTAGGAAACCAGAACAGATTCAATTCCATTCTGGCCTTTTTAAATCAGTCAGTTTTTTGTAACACAAAACAAACACAAAAAACCCCCAAAAAACCCCAGCGCTTTTTGGCCACCAAACAAAATGTGTTGTAGGCATTGGAATACAAGAGTTGATAATTTTCAGCAGAACTGAAAAATCCATGAGCTGCTTTTTGACTCCCGGAGGAGAACATTCCCATCACTCTGTGTTAAAGGGCTAGCTCGGTTCCATTGTTTACTTTTACCTCTGAGATATGCATTCCGGCTCCATTATTGATTCTGAGCCGATACAGGCTGAGCTGCAGAAAAACCCTCTTGTGAGGCAAGCAGCATGTTACATGCAGCCAAGTCCTGTCCTGAGGAGGAGACTCAGCGTCGGGAGGCCTGTGTTTTGAATGGAAGAGATGCAGGAAGTGCCTTGCTCATTTCTCCCACCCTTTAGTGTCGTTCCTCACAAAATTATCCCCATGCAGCTACTGCTCCTCCCACTGTGGAATTTGAGGTTCACATTCAGTAAGCATGCACCTGCAGTCCCGCAGTGGGAAAACCAGTTTGGGGAGAGGCCATTTTTGAGTAGAAAGCGCAGAGGCAGGAAAAGGGTTAAATACCTTCCTCTACCTGCCCAGTTTCCCACCCGAATGGCTATTGGTTTTTTTTAAAAAAAATCAGTGCTTCACTGGGCCAATGTGTTTTCTACGTGTAAATCATATGCATCATATACACATAAACTGAGGCAGACCACATATTTATCATTCAATTTATTGTTTTTAAATTAGAAATGTATACATATATTAGAAACAGCTACATATATTAGTAGGTTATATAATTACATAACTTTGTTATAGATATACACTACTCATAGCAGATTTGTGCTTGTGTAAAGAAGGCAGCTTGCCGTTTTAAAGAATGAAAATACTACCCCCTCGTTATTGCAGCATTAAGGCAGGACATGTGATCGGGGCAGCGAGGAGAAATCTCACCAATTATAAACAAAGTGGTAAGAATCTGAACAGCATGCAGCAGTTTTGAATCTCACCACTGTGTAAAAAGGTGCAGACATACCTAGTGTTCCTTTCTTTCTGTCAGCCCACTCCACAGAGCCCTCTGGTGTATAGTGGAGAGCAGGAAATGAATCTCTGCCCTCACAAGCCCATACCTTCCAACATTTCTCTGGTTAAAATATGCTAGTCCTATTCAGTAGTAATAATATATAAATTAATAATACCTCACCTATCTTACCTCGCCCATCTGCCCTAAGCACTCTGGGCAGCTTCCAACATATATAAAGACATAATGAGCATTAAACAACTTCCCTGTACAGGGCTGCCTTCAGATGTCTTCTAAAGGTTGTATAGTTACTTATCTCCTTGGCTCGGGGGTCGCATAGCTCCATAGCCTCCAACATTTCTCTGATGAAAATAAGAATTTCCTACCACACCCGCCAAGATTTTCCGATGAAAATAGGGACATCCTAAGGAAAAGGGGGACATTCCAAGATCAAATAAAAAACCGGGATGGTTCTGTAAATCCAGGACAATGGGGACACTTGGAAGGTCTGCAAGCCCCCTCCCACCTCCCAGGAATGTCACGTCTGAACATGCCCATTAGCATGTGCCTCTGTCCAAGTTGCCCATCCTTGACTGTGTCAAATGGAATCTGAATATAGTGAGTTTGTGCCCAGGGATGGACACTCACATGAGACCAATATCCGTGAAGATTCTGCATGTTATTCATTCGTGATCCTAAAGCTTGTGCCCATACCAGTCTGGGGGTGAGGAGGAAGTGCTGTATGCACAGTGTGTTTGTGTGTGTGTGCACTGTCACTATCTAAGATCCCTTTGTGAGATTGTGGGTTGTTATAAAATGTACTTTTTGCAAAGCGCCAAGCTATTTTCAGTAGCAACTTTTAAACAAAGGATGCTAAAATGATTGCGAGGTGAGTTTTAAAATGATTTAATCTGTGTGTGCCTTCGTGGGCTGTATGTTACGTTTGCTGGGAGTGCTGTGTTTTAAGATTTTGTCTTTTTCAGCTAGTAAACACAGCCATTAGAGAGAGTGAGAGAAAGAAAGAGAGAGAGAGATCAACAGCAATGTATTCCAGTTAACTCTTTAGCTTTGGCAGTTTTAGTGTGTTCACTGCTGGCGTTGGACACGGTGCCAGAAAAATCCAGCTCCTGATGCAAAAGGATTTAAAAATAAGTCAAGCCCTGCCAAAAATACATAATTCTTTTTTGTACTCTCCAGTTTGTTTTACTTACAACAACGGCCTGGTCATACCCTACAGCATGCATTCATTACAGTGATCTTTGACTGGCAGATGCAAAGTAATAGGATGCATATTTTAGTGCTTATTATAATACCCCTGTCCAAAAAACAACTTGACAAATTTGTGATTTCGACAGTCTCTCATTTTGCTGGCTGCAGTGCTCTGTGATTGCCTGGTCCACGTGGCTCCCAGATTATGCATAGCACCAATACTTCTCATTAAAATGGCCACAGTTCACCAGTTTCGGTAGCTTGGAACGAACTTGGAATGAATTATTATACAACAAAGAGGCTGCTGTCATGCAGAACAAAAGACAAGCAAAAGAGAGCTTTGGCTTAATGAGGCTAAGTGAGTGGCTCCTTTGCATCACCAGCTACTTGACGGCCTTTGAGCATGGATTTTTTTCTCCCCTACTCCACACACCAAAACCTTTGCCCTATTATTTTGTGTTTATGCACCTTGAGGCTAATATACATTTTAATATGCTGCGCGTTGGGAGGGGAACTGGTGGAATCAGCCATTAGATTACAACATGTGCATTCCCTGTTAAATTAATGACAGCCGAACACAGAGATAAATTTAGGTTTTCATATTTAATTACAGTGCACTGCAGTACGTTTAGCAAGGATAAATTGCACTATTATTATGTTTCAATTTTTTTGACATCTTTTCCTATTAATGACGAACCCTTACCCCCTTCTACCTCTTGCCATACATAACATCTCTGTATGTTCCGTCAACCCCTTTGCACTAAGTGTGGCTTCACTCGATACATTCCCCCCCACACACATATTTTTCATGGCTTAGGGTTAGATTAATAGATGGGATGTTGCAAGGAAAGAGCCTTGGGTTTTTGTGTCGTCAGGAAGAGCAGCAGCGAGGCAAACGATGAGGAAACAAATGACTTGTCATGGCAAGCCTTCAGATCCCAGTTTTTGTGTTTGCATTTGTTTAAGTCGTTTGTTACCAAATGTCTTTGCACGATCACAGACGCAGGTAGGTAGGCTTGGTCTGCTTTCCCTCCAGAAACTAGGTTCATGGTGATAAATGCTGGCTCATGGTGTGTATGGTCATGTGGAAAAATTCTGGGGGTAAATCAGCCTATTTGTGGCCCTTTTCTATTATTTTTTTATTCATATCTTTGCATAACCCTTAATGCTGAAGTGCTAAGAAAGTTCCTGAAACAACAAGCTCATAATGTGAACTTTAACTCCTCCTAATACTCACCTTGAAAGCGGGTGGCACTGTGGTCTAAACCACTGAGCCTAGGGCTTGCCGATTCGAAGGTCGGCGGTTTGAATCCCCGTGACGGGGTGAGCTCCCGTTGCTTGGTTTCTGCTCCTGCCAGCCTAGCAGTTCAAAAGCACACCAATGCAAGTAGATAAATAGGTACCGCTCCGGCGGGAAGGTCAACGGCGTTTCCATGCGCTGCTCTGGTTTCGCCAGAAGCGGCTTAGTCATGCTGGCCACATGACCCGGAAAAACTGTCTGTGGACAAGCACTGGCTCCCTCGGCCAGTAAAGCGAGATGAACGCCGCAACCTCAGAGTCATCTGCGACTGGACTTAACTGTCAGGGGTCCTTTACCTTTACCTTTTTAATACTCACCTTTATTGTGGCAGGGGTGCTGCCAGTCACGACCAAAGCTCTTTACCCCCTTACATGTTACCATAACATATTTGGGAGGGAGGCCCATAGGTCAGTGGAAAGGCAACTGCTTTGCAAGCAGAAGGTCCCAGCTTCAGTCCCCAGCATCTCCTGGTAGGGGTGGGTGAGGCTCCCTGTCTGAAACCCCAGAGGGCTGGTTAGTGTAGACAGTACCAAGCCAGGTGGGCCGTTGATCTGACTCTGCTTCTATGGTCCAGTAAGACTGTGTCATACAATCCTGTGCTGCTCTGAGTTGATGTCCTGTTTTTCTGCCTTTGTGGTCAGCATTCGTCAGGCAAGACTGCCTGCTTCCAGAACTTGATTCTTTGTGATTTACTTTTGTTTTGCTCAGCTGGGACCATCTGCTATTTGGCTCCTCCTCACCTTCATTTATTAGTAGCCACCTGGTCACCGTCCTAGCTAATGCTGAAACTCACCTAGCTGATGCTGAAACCCAGCCACGTGGAAAGAGGGCTGGGACAGTGGGGCTTGCCTCTTCAGCTTGGCTTGAGTCAATTGCCATTTGGCCTCGCCTCTCCTCTGCGGCCATTACACCTGGCCATTTAATACTTCTATAACTTTTTGAAGAATTTGTGCCTGAAGTTGCTGGCTTTCCCATTCTCTCCCTTTCCACATTGTTTTCTTTTGAGTTGTCTTTTAGATTACAAGACAGGAATGTTGTGTATGGGTTTTGGGGGGGTGGGGAGTACAGTGTCTAGCAAAATATAGGCATGTGATGAAGAAGAAGAAGAAGAGGAGGAGGAGGAGGAGTTTGGATTTGATATTCCGCTTTATCACTACCCTAAGGAGTCTCAAAGCGGCTAACATTCTCCTTTCCCTTCCTCCCCCACAACAAACACTCTGTGAGGTGAGTGGGGCTGAGAGACTTCAGAGAAGTGTGACTGGCCCAAGGTCACCCAGCAGCTGCATGTGGAGGAGCAGGGAATCGAACCCAGTTCACCAGATTACAAGTCCACCGCTCTGAACCACTACACCACACTGGCTCCTACTGAGCCTCTGAAACTGTAACTCCTTACTTTTTAATGGTCCATCAGTTTTGCATTATAATTTACAGAGCAATGACCTGGCACCACAATTAGGGCGGGCAGGGCTTCCTTGGTGGCAGCCCCCACCTCTGGAACATCCAAGTGAAACATTTAAGATGCTTTTGCTTGGCCAGGCACCATAGAACAGTCATTTTTGGATCTAGGAGTCTTAGTAGACCACAAATTTAATGTGAGTCAGCAATGTGATTCAACAGTAAAGAATAAAAAAGCTAATGGCTTGAAGTTACAAGAAAGGAGATTTTGACTAAATATCAGGAAGAGCTTTTTGACACTGAGAGTTGTTTGACAGTGTAACAGTCTCCCTCAGGAAGTGGCAGACTCTCTCTTTTTTTGGGGGGGGAACGTTTTTAAGCAGAGGCTGAATGACCATCTGTCATGGATGCTTTAGTTGAGTTTCCTGTGTTTCAGGGCATTGGTCTAGATGACCCTCGGAGTACCTTCCAACTCTACCATTCTATGATAATATGATCCTATAGATTTTTATTGCTGCTGTTTAATGTGGGTTGTTCTTTGCTTTTTTGATGGGGCGGTTTTTAATTGATTTCTTATCATTGTATGGTGTTCTGTGCATTGTTGTAAGCCAACTACAGCCTGAAAAGCTGGTGGGATATTTCATATATAATTGAACATGAAAGTATGACAGAGTCATGTAGCTTCATAGTCTGTGAGATGGGAAAATTCTCGGCACATATAATAAAAGGAGCCATGTTCAAGTGGAGTATTTGGTGGCAGAAAATGGGAGGCCTTTGCATGCGTGGTGCTCTGGATTGCAGGTATAACTAGGTTATGGGGCTCTGGCCATAATGGAGCTTTCTTCTAAGTGAATAGAGCTCAAGAAAGTCAAAAGCAATAAGTCACCTTTTATTACTTCTGTAGTAAATTAAAGTAGAAGTAGTGGCTAATATAAATATAATTATATTCATCTGAAGACCAAAGGGCAGTTTACAGTATAAAAACACAAAATGCATAGCATGGCATTGAAACAACAACAATTCTGAATGTTGCAGCACAACTATATATGTATTTAAGTAGTGATAATTTTTATTATATAAATAGATATGATAGATAGGTAAATAGATAGATATAAACAACAATATACAATAGCAATAAAATAAAATAAAATAAAATAAAATAAAATAAAATAATAGCATTATATCTTGGGTAAGGCCATCTGAGAACCTACTGTAAACAAGCCTTGCTTTTGAAATGGTTTTGTCTAGGCAACTGCAGTGTAGTTCTTGAGTAGGACCTGCTCTCGGTCTGATCCAAATAGTGCAAAATTCAAATGAGGTTTAATTTCTCCACCTGTCCCACTGGGGCAGGTTCTTGCCATGCTTATTTGGGAAATATGCCAGACTATTAGTATCTGTGTAGATCTGAACCTTTGCTGAATCTTGAGAGTACTTTCAAGTTGTTTTGAAACAGAAACGGTTCTTTTCAAAACTGCTCTGGAACTTGAAAAGCCCAGTTTCTTATGTCACATAATTAAAGATATATTCCCCTCCAAAAAAAGGGTTTAAGCAAGCAATAACTTGAAGGAGTAGATTTTTCCAACTCCTACTGTGACTATAAAGAGGTAGAAGATATTATGCTACAGGCTTTTCCCTAGATTATTCCTTATTGGACAGTTGTTTCATGACAAAAGACCCTATGATTTGATGACCGGAGGGGTCATGACAAGAATAATAATCACTGTTTTAAAGGGAGCCTGGATCTTAGTGATAAAGCATTCATCATAGCAGTCAGCTGGAATTTGCTGGTGGAAGAATTTTCTTCAATGGCAGAGAAGGGCAGTTCTTTAAATTCAGAGCAAGCTTTCCGTATCTTTCTCTCTCCCCACACCTCAACTCTTGTTATGTCTAAAGCACTGTAGAATTGCACTAGTGAAATGCATATTCAAAATTGTCCATTGCATAAATGCACTGCAATCACTTGTTATAGAATTGTTTAACTGCACTTGTAATATGGAAAGTATTTAACACCATTTCATTTTGTTTCCTGTACAACAAACACCCTTTTGAAATGGACCATTTTTTACTTTAATTTTAGGGATGGAGGCTAACTAAACACTAAGATAATGACCAAATGGCAACTAGGGTCTAGTTGCTTAGTTTTTTCTCCTTTTATTTAGTAACGTTTCTTAGAAGTGCTACTTTAATGTATGTTACAGTATATATTCACTCTTACTTTGACTAGCATTCTTATTTCATTGGTAATTTAGGGTTGTCTCCAGACTGTTTATGTCATGCACCAGGAAGTTAAGTTTGCACAATTAAAGTGGATTAACGTGTTATGTTGCAACAAATCCACTTTTTTAAAATACTGACTTTATATGACTAGGAAAAGGATGGGAAATGCACTAAACCCAATAGACAGATGGGAAAACTGAAAACCTCTACATAAAAAAAACAGGATGAATGTTATTTGTCATATAACATTCCCACAAATAAATTGGAACAAATGCTCAATAAACCACAGATGCCATATAACCTCTGCATAAGCTTTGTGCAAGCAAATCTGTATGAATGCTCAATAAACAGGTCATATAGAGGAGTTCTTGGGCAGGCAGTCCTCAATTGGAAAAATCACTGAAGGAGGATGGGGAGGAAGCACCAATAACTATGAAACACAATAGATGCAGAGTTTTTCTTTTCCACTGTGACAAATCTGCAAAAAATAGCTGCATTCATTGTGTTCATTTATGGCTCACTCTGTTGTCAACTAGTTATTAAGCAGAAAGGAGTTCAGAACAGACTGGGAAACAGAAGTTCTTGTTTAGAAAGAATGGTTTTAATCTACTTGTTTAGAAAGAATGATTTTAATCAAGGCTGTGTCACCATCTTAGTCATTACTCATGTGGGTTTTAGTTGATTCATTAATTAATTTGCATTTGCATATAAGTAAAGCAGTAGTTCTGAAGCAAACAAAAAACAAAATATATACAGTGGTACCTCGCAAGACAAAATTAATTCATTCTGCGAGTTTTTTCATCTTGCGAATTTTTCGTCTTGCGAAGCACAGATTTTGGAAAAGCTTCAAAAATCACCAAAGTCTTCAAAAACCTCAAAAAGGCTACCACACCGCCTGCTATGAGTTGCTCCTCGAAGTCAAGTCGCAACTGCACCCCCTGAATGCACCCTGGGTATTAACGGTTTTAAGAAAAAGGAAACAAACTTGCAAGACGTTTTCATCTTGAGAAGCAAGCCCATAGGGAAATTCGTCTTGCGAAGCAACTCAACAAACAAAAAACTCTTTCGTCTTGCAAGTTTTTCATCTTACGAGGCATTCGTCTTGCGAGGTACCACTGTATATATATTTTACATCAGGGATCAGGGATCTGTCGCCCTTCAGATTTTGGAATCTGACTCCCATCTTTCCCCCACCTGCCATGGTCTACTATGGTCAGGGATGATGAGAGTTGCAGTTCAGCAACATCTCAAAGCCCAAAGATGCTGCATCCTTGTTTTAAGTTCAGCACGTGTTTATTTCAGCAGACACTATCTTAGAAGTTGGGTTATCCTAAGTGTTTTTAGAAGGTGAAGTTTGCCATCTGCTGTTTTCAGGTGACCTTTTTAGTTGATCAGAAGTTTTGAAAGTCAATTAATTTAAACCATTACGCAACTGAACATTTTAATTATCCATGAGAGCTGTGACAAGAAGTTAACTTCCTTGTCATGCACTATCTAATATTTCTTTTGATTGTGCATGTCCAATCTTTATTCCTCACAACAATGATTTGCTGTCTGGTACACGCATACGTCAATTAGCAGGCATCTTCCAACAGTGGTGTAGTATGGGGGGGTGGCACAGGTGCGGTTGCCCCAGGAGCAAAATGGTTAGGTGCACAGAATTTCAACACTCAGTTCTGCCTCAGTACAGTTGCATGCTTCCGTTGCTGGGCTCTGATGAAAGCAGTTTCTCCATGCAATCCAGCAAGTGACCCCTCCAGACAACAGAATGACTCCTTTTTTCTTATCTCCGTGGATGGGATCTTCTGGGTGACACAGACACTGTTAGGCAATTGAATGCACATATGCATACTCTGTCCCTTTCCCTCCCTCCCATGCGGCCCTCCAACCCATGCTATGCCACTGTCTTCCACCAAAATAGATGTGCACATTGACCGCATATTCCCATTCCCTCACAGGCAGTTAACCTGGGGCATCCTGTACTCCAGCTCTTATACATGGAGCTGAAGAAACTCCTGCAGGCTTGTGAGTGGCCAGTTCAGGCACATCCAGGCTGCAAAATTTAGGCTGCCTTTTTGAAGGGGCTAACTTCTTGCATTGCCCAGTTTCCTAAAAAATAAAATTAACATTAACAGTAGCCCTTCTGCCCCAGTAAGTGTAGGATTTCAGCCTCTGCCTAATCAACAACTCAGGGACATGTTACAGCAGTGCAGTAGCCCAGAAGATTCTGGGAAGCATCCTATTAATTTCTTGGAATCTTACTCATTCTCACTGCACTTCTGTATTTTGAAAACTGACACTTAAAATAATTATGCCTCATCCCTGCTGACCTTATTTGCCCTTTATTCAGTTCAGCAGCAGACCATTTTTAATGAAGAAAGCTCCGTGATATGCTGTGCTTTGCATCTGAGATTTTGATTGTCATATTCGTTAGAGATTTTCATGTAATTCATTGTGTAACTTGGTGACTATAAGCCATGCCTTGCATCTTCATTCTTACATAGATCATTTCCCACAACCTGCCCCTTTAACAACTGGGAATTATTTAGGGATGCTGCTCCATGCACCATATGTATGGAGTTCCCCCAGCAATGGGACATAGTTTCACAGTGTGTAAATAGCAAGCGGTATTTTACTTCAGCGAAATTTAGTGTTACTTTAGGAACCCAGTATATAAGGTGTTGATTTCTAACAATCCAATTATGCAGATGTAATGGAGTGTCACTCTGTGTGTGCTACATCATGGCAGGTAACAAAAGAAGAGCACTGTTTGAAAGAAAATAAGTAAAGAATAAGCTTTAAAACCAAAAGCAGACATTCTAACAAAACTAAGACAACCACAGTTGTAACCTAAGCAAGGAGTGGCTAAATTGTAGCCTTCCAGATGTTAGTGGACTACAACTCCCATCCCCCCTGATCCTGCATTGGCTGCGCTAGCTTGGGCTAATTGGAATCCAACAACATCTGGAGGGTCACAAAGAGGGATGAGAGGAAAAATTAAATCAGTTCTCATTTAAAGGCGAACCTAGCTAATTTGCACGTTCCAAAGCAATACAAGAACTGAAACAGAGCCATCCTTTGACATTTTCAGTTCTCGGAAATTTGAAATGCTGTTCTCCAGCCCAGTTATGTGTACAAAAATCCATAAATGGTAGGGGAACATGTGCCTAAAAAATGCATTCATTAGTAAAATACCATACCAAAAAAGCAGCATACTAGATAAAATTGCTTTGTAAATAGGTGTATGTTAGGCAAAAATCACATTCCAAGCTTTGTATATTAGAAATACACACTAAAATACTGATGATTTTTCATAGGACAAAAAAATAATAATTTGCAAATGCATGTGGATGCCAACGTTGTTACCTTTTAATGCTAGTCATAAAACTTTTTCTTACTGAACCATTCGCCACAGTGTTCCTGGTTTTCTATCTGCTGGTTTTTTTGTGGTCTTTGTTAGCGTATACAGGCACATGTATATTATATAATTTGTTCTTGTTGTAAACCACCCTGGAATTAATTTTAATGAAAGGTGTCCTAATAATATATTTAATGAGTAGATAGATGCTAATATTAATTTGAAGAATCCATTGGTCTTTTATTATTTAGTTATTCGTTCATTATTTGAACATTCCTTTAATTTTATTTAATGGGGTTGGCGTAATGGTGAATAGTTTTATTGGATTTGGATATAACAGACCCATCAGGTCTCCTGTGTACCCATAAAGTTGACTGTGTGACATCGCAGGGTAGTAAGAAATTACTAACTTCCTGAGAGGTTCAATAAGGGCGTGTACAAATGTGCCATTTTTTGACCGATGGAGGCCGTTTCGCTGTTCTGTAAACACGTGCATTTCTTCAGCTCCTATGCAAGCGCTTAACACAAAACAGTTTAGCAGGCAGGATATAGAATGGGGAAGATGAATTTGTGGAGGTCATTTATTGGCCAATGCTATAATGTCACCAGCCCCATTACCCAATCTGATCCCTGGAGCGGCTCTGCAAGTCTTCTCAAAAATATTTGCAGGTTTATTATTTTTTAAAGATAAGTGGATAAACATGCAGACCAAGCTTTCAGCTTTAATAAAGATGAGTAGCCTGCCGAAAGCATGGAGGGCTGCTGTAGAAACTGAGAAACAGATTTATTTATTTTTTAAAGCCAGTCTCTCACTATAGGAAAAGACTCCGTGGTGACAAACATCGTCATCACACCCCTTAAAAAGGGATGATAAATCACGATACTAAATAATAGCTTAAGGTTGTTGTACATATTCCTTGACCTTTTCTCCGTTCTTCAGATCTAAGCACTCATACTGAGAAGCATGTCCTTTAGGAAATCGGTGTAACTTGCACTTTGTGTGTGTGATCGCAATATCCGTCCTGCATGAAAAGCACAATCGCAGAGTCGGCACCTGACATTCCAGGACGGATGCCAAGGCCCCAGAGTGCTGACTCATCCCGTCACCACCTCTGACGAACCCACATGCCAACCAGCTGGGTCAACAGGCAATACTTTTAGTTTTCCTTCAATCCCCTGGTGCCTGGAGAACAGAAGATTCAGGGAAGATACGATAGCTGTCTTCAGATAGCTGTCGACCATGGGGTGATGGTTATAAACTGATTTCAGTAATTACTGTTGCAACCTATCCTGAAATTTACAGACAAAGGGCAGGCCATTATGACCAGATAAATATCCCAAGGGCTGTAAGAGACAAAACATAGGACATTGCCTTACAGTGACTCACACAATTCTTCTGTCTAGCTCAGTATTTTCTCCAGGATTTCAGGCTGGATTCTCTCCCAGCCCTGTTGTTGTTGTTTAGTCATTTAGTAGTGTCCGACCCTTCATGACCCCATGCACCAGAGCATGCCAGGCACTCCTGTCTTCTACTGCCTCCTGCAGTTTGGTCAAACTCATGTTGGTAGCTTCGAGAACACTGTCCATCCATCTTGTCCTCTGCCGTCCCCTTCTCCTTGTGCCCGCCGTCTTTCCCAACATCAGGGTCTTCTCCAGGGAGTCTTCTCTTCTCATGAGGTGGCCAAAGTAATGGAACCTCAGCTTCAGGATCTGTCCTTCCAGTGAGCACTCAGGGCTGATTTCCTTAAGAATGGAGAGGTTTGATCTTCTTGCAGTCCATGGGACTCTCAAGAGTCTCCTCCAGTACCATAATTCAAAAGCATCAATTCTTCGGCAATCAGCCTTCTTTATGCTCCAGCTCTCACTTCCATGCATCACTACTGGAAAAACCATAGCTTTAACTATACAGACCTTTGTTGGCAAGGTGATGTCTCTGCTTTTTAAGATGCTGTCTAGATACAGAAGCCAAGTTTCAATGTAGGTCTTCTGCTGAGTCATCATCTTCTTTGGCAATCACTTGTAGCCAAGTAAGATTGTCTTCCATGAACACGGCCTTAACAGTGTGTCCGTAAGTGACTATGGAGGCCAATTCTGGAGCCACATCTCCTTCCAATGTGGGGACATAGGTTTCCGGGCTGGAGTTGATCACGGTGAAGATTTGCTGAATGTGCCTTCCTCTTAGCTCATTTCTCACTTTTATCTTTCTTCAAAGTCCATGATGCCTTTGGTAGAAGCTATTTTCCCAATTGAAGCTATTGAGTAATACTTAGGTGAGTCCTGCTCAAAGGGTTGTATCCAACTAATGAGCCATGTGAGTGGAAGCCCTGTGGAAGGACTTCTGCTTGCACAATAGGGCTTTTCCTCCTCTCCACCCACTGCATGCACCCCAAAATTGGCTGCATGTGCATGTCAGGAAATCCCAGGGGGAGGAGATGAGGGACCATTCTATCTGGCTAGGTGCAGTGCTTCTACTGATGAAACATTCATCATAGTGTAGCACTGAATTCCACTCTATGACTTGGTGGTATGCTGAATATTTATATTCAACAACATTGAATTCATGGTTAATTATTCAATTTAACTTAAATTTAATATGCAGACATGGAACGTAGGGTGCCAGGCCAGTCTGTTTGTCCATTCAGCCCCATAATGTCCACTCTGACTGGCAGTGACTCTCCTGGGTCTCAGGCGGAAGGTCTTGCTCATCACCCAACCATTTTGACTGCAGGAACATTTCAGCTTCATCATGTATGGAGGCTCTATAAATACTTTGAGAAGACAGGGGTGTTCATCTTGAGAGCATGATGAGCGAGTCTGTAATATCATGATTACAGTCGCATTCTTGTTGCTTCTGTGCTGTCATTCAGTAATGAACTGGCAGTGAAACAATTTGGGTTGTAAGCAACTGATGCATAGCAGTCTTAACCCACAACTATCGTCAACGCTCCCAGCTCAGTCCTGCAAGAGTACTTCACATTTTCTCATCATCTCAGCCCATAAACTTATTTCCTCTTCAGCAAACACCAGATGCCACAGGAAAAAAATATGGTAAAGTTTTCTTTATTTGATTGTGTGTGTATGAATATTGAACAGAATTAAAACATTAGGCACAGAACCATTTTTGTGTGCTTATATCCAAGTTTCAGAAATACTGGAATTAGTACACACACACAGAGAGAGAGAGCATGTACACGAATAAAGCTATGAGGAAGCATTGTGTGTAAGAATTTGGGATTTAAATCCAACCCAGAGAAAGGCATGGTTAAGCCCATTGATAAAAGCAACCCCATCTCTACATTGGATTTATACCTGAGCAACCCCGAGAACAGTTATTGCCTCTTCCGAATACATCCTCATCATCATCATTTATATATATCACCCTTCATCTGAAGATAACAGGGTGGGTTATAGCTTAAAAATACAGAAAACACAGAATACTAATACTAATAATAATAATAATAATAATAATAATAATATCAACAACAATAACAATAGCAACAAAAACAACCCATAAACCCTTTCCCACAAAAAACAACAACAACAACAATAACAATAGCAACAAAAACAACCCATAAACCCTCTCCCACAAACATGTTCAAAAGGCCATAGATTGTTCAATCAGCCAAAGGCCTGGTTCAGAGGAATGTTTTTGCCTAGCACGTAATCATAGCTTCCCTTGGAACAGCATTCCACAAACAGGAAGCAATTTCCCTGGTTAGTTTGCAAATTCCAAATTTCTTTGTCTCAACCTTTTAATTTTCCATTCAATTTCTTGGTTCACTAACATTGAGAATTGTGCCTGTAACATTTTTATATTTTGTTTTATTGAGTCCTTTCCAGGTTTCTTAATCAACTTTTTCATTTTTTAACAGTTCATCCATAATTTCCTTTTTTTTATCTTCTCAAATTCTTTTTTGATGCGTACTTTGCTGAATAAAAAAACCTCTCCTTACCACTTTGTTTGTATCCCATAATATATTTAGATCTGTCCCTTTATCCAAATTCAGTTCAGTTCAAAATAATCCTTCAGAATTTTTTCAGCTTTTTGCATAGTTATTTGGTTACCTTGAAGACTTTCATTTAGCTTCCACCTCAATGTGGAGTTTTCTTCTCCTTTTAACTCTAATAAAGTCTTTGCTTGTATATTCAGTAACTAATTCAGTAACTAATTTGATATCCATATCGAGTTGATTCTTCCGTCAGACTGATTTGGCTCCAAATAATGGGTATATTCTTTTTCAAATGGGTGTCTAAATTGCCAAACATCAATCAATTTTAAATTCTCCACCAAACTGAAGAAAGTCAGAGGTAGTCTACCTTCTTTTGAAGCCGTTTTTCTTATTGTCCTATCCATTTCTAATGAGACTACCCCATTTAAATCACTCATTAAAATTATTTTTTATCCATAAAATCAAACAATTTTTCTTCCAATTCTTTATAAAATTCCAACTTTTTATCATTTGGTGTCTAGATTCTCATTATCACAATTTGTTCACCTTGTAATGTTATCTCTATAGCTATCATTCTTCCATCCTCATCTTTAAATAGCTGTTTGTCTGTAATTACATAAATTACCACACCTCGGTTTTTGTGTGTTTTTTTCTTATCTGATGTTATAAAGTCCATCCCTAATCTTTTACTGTGGTACCTCTGGTTGCGAACGGGATCCATTCCAGAGCCCTGTTTGCAACATGAGCAGAATGCAACCCGCGTCTGCGGGTCATGATTCGCCACTTCTGCGCATGTGTGTGACGTCATTTTGTATTTGTCAATACTCTTCTATGTTTTCTTGCTACATGAGTTTCTTGCAAATATATAATGTCCAAATTTTCTTCTTGTAATACATGTTTAATTCCTTTTCAATTTATATAAAATAAAGTATTTATTCCTGTATAGTTTAATGGGAACTTGGTCCGGACATAACATTTCTGGTGTAAAATGATCTACAGGCTCACATAGTTTCAGCTAACAGATCCAGAAAGCTTGATGAACGCTGCATTCTGGCTTGAGTATATAACAACCACCCCATTTGGGTAGGCAGCCTGTCTGTTGGGTAACCATATATGCCATTTCTGATATTCACATTGAGGAGTCCTTCATAAGCTTCCAAGGAACTCCAAGGTTTTCCCATACACAGCTTGAAAGCTGCAAGCTCTTAAGATCTGGCTATTTGCCATGTGTTCTGGACTAGTTCTCTGGAAGTGGCATTTCAGAAGATGTTGTTCAAAACTGGCTTAGTTGCCCTTTGTCGAAAACAATACATTTTTAAGTAGGTTTGGCTATGCAGCTGTGTTGGAGTTTGTGTTTGTGCTGGTCCTTGTATACTCAAGCCAAGATGGCTTTTATGGAAGCAATAAAACATCAGCTGTGATGTTCTGCATTTGATGGACTCTTGTTTAAATAATGTCCTTACCACAATGGCTCGTAGAATTGATAGCTCTCAGATAAACCAGTGACAATATGTTTAGTTCAGCTCTGGATCCATTCCAGTCCGGCTTCCGCGCTGGTCATGGGACCGAGACGGCTCTGGTCGCCCTAACAGATTATCTCCGCAGGCAGCTGGATCGAGGCGGGTCGGGGCTGCTGATTCTTCTAGACCTGTCAGCAGCCTTCGACATGGTCGATCACGAACTCCTAGACCACCGCCTTGCCGACGTGGGGATCCAGGGCACAGTCCTTCAATGGCTGCGCTCGTTTCTCTCTGGTCGGGGACAGAGGGTGGCGCTTGGGGGGGAATTGTCATCCCGCCACTCCTTGGTGTGTGGTGTGCCCCAGGGTGCAATACTCTCCCCGATGCTTTTTAACATCTTTATGCGCCCCCTCGCCCAGCTTGTCCGGAGTTTTGGGCTGGGCTGCCATCAGTATGCTGATGACACCCAACTCTATCTGTTGATGGACGGCCACCCGGACTCGGCCCCAGACACACTGATCAGATGCTTGGAGGCTGTGGCTGGATGGTTTCGTGGGAGCCGGTTGAAGTTAAATCCTTCGAAGACAGAGGTCCTCTGGCTGGGACGGGACGACTTGGGACTGAGGGGGCAACTCCCATCTCTTGCGGGGGTGCAATTAGTGCCAGCACCATCCGTTAAGAGTTTGGGTGTAATCTTCGATACCTCCCTCTCTATGGAGGCGCAGATTGCAGCTATAACAAAGGCGGCATTTTTTCATCTCCGCCAAGCTAAGCAGTTGGCTCCTTACCTCTCTCGCCCTGACCTAGCCACTGTGATCCACGCGACGGTCACCTCCAGACTGGATTATTGTAACTCGCTCTACGTGGGGCTGCCCTTGAGACTGACCCAGAAACTCCAACGGGTGCAGAATGCCGCAGCGAGACTCCTTACGGGGTCTTCGCTTAGAGATCACATTCATCCGGTGCTATACAAGCTGCACTGGCTCCCGGTGGAGTACAGGATCAGGTTTAAGGTGCTGGTTTTAACCTTCAAAGCCCTATACGGCCTAGGGCCCTCGTACCTACGGGACCGCCTCTCCTGGTATGCCCCACAGAGGAACTTACGGTCTTCAAATAAAAACACCTTGAAGGTCCCAAGCCACAGAGAGGTTAGGCTGGCCTCAACCAGAGCCAGGGCTTTTTCGGCTGCGGCTCCAACCTGGTGGAACGCTCTGTCACAAGAGACAAGGGCCCTGCAGGACTTGACATCTTTCCGCAGGGCCTGCAAGACAGAGCTGTTCCACCTGGCCTTTTGTTAGGGCGCAGCCTGACTCCCTCCTTTGGCAATCTTTTCAAGACTTTAGCTTATGGTTGCCATTAATTTTGTTTTTAACTCATTTTTATAATGTTTTATAATGTTGTATTGTTTTAGTGTTGTTAGCCGCCCTGAGCCCGGCTTCGGCTGGGGAGGGCGGGATATAAATAAAATTTATTATTATTAGTATTATTATTATTATTATTATTATTATTAGTTTGTCTTGTTTGAAGCCTATATTTTTTTGGACAAAGTTAAGGAAAAAAGGGGCCCTTTATTCGGTGTAGAAAAGAATGCAAAATGAAAATGCAGCATTTCTGTTTGGCAAGAATTGGTTAATATGCCAGAGAAAACTTTATTGCACAAGGCTTGCATATAAATTTACACAATGAAGTGGTAAATTAAAATTGCAACATTGATTTTCCTTTTAGCTCTGCTCAGTCTGCATTTATAATGAAGGATTTATTATTTCTCTTATTTACCACCTTCTGTTAAGAAGTTGGTATGAGGTACAATGGCAAAGTGTTCAGGCCAATTAGAATAGGAGATTTAGACAAGACCAGCAAATCCAGTTGAAATATCTAAGGAAAATTATTCCTGTGTTTAAATCAGAGAAGGTCAAATGGTGGCCTGTGGACCAGATCCAAAGCCTGAGGAAAGTTCATCTGGCCCTAGTTGAATTTATGACAAAGAGTTTGGCCATTTTTTCTCTTGTATAAAAAAAGAAAAGCTGTTTTAGCGTGATTGTTTCTAAGCGTTGTTCTCAATGCAAGCTTGATTATATTCCTGAAATTTGCAACTCCAAGTTTCTTGCTAAATGCCTACCCTTAGTTCACCCAGCTACTTGGTTCCAAATTTGGAGCTGAGGTGACCTTGTTCCACCACTTCTTACCTCTGCAGACAACATGTCTGATGCCTTATGCCTGGAACCCCCAAACTCAGTCCTCCAGATGTTTTGGGACTACAGTTCCCATCATCCCTGACCAATGGCCCTGTTAGCTAGGGGTGGTGGGAGTTGTAGTCCCAAAACATCTGGAGGGCTGAGTTCGGGGGTGCCTGCTTTACGCCATGCTTTTTCTATGGCTCAACAGCACAGCCTACAAGCACTAGCTAGGATTTAGTGTCAAATTTGTGTGACTGGCTCTCTCATAAGTATGACAGAGTTTTGGTAGAAAGGCTACCTATCTTTCTATTAGATGTTTCCCTTGTTGACCTCATAGTAACCCTGAGGTGAGGATGGTTGAAATCAACGCTTGAAATGAATTTAGTTCAGCTGAACAACATTCACTGGTCTAGTTCAAAAATCTCTGAACGACACCTGAAAGTTGTTTTCATGATTGCTGGGTGAACTAAGTTCATTTTGGGTTAGAATTTTGACTAATTGCTAGTTCAGCTTCAGCTTCATTCCTTCACCCAACTACATTCCCCCCCCCCAAAAAAAAGAAATTAAAAGCTTTCATTAAAAAAGAATAATAATTTAATCAGACACCCATAAACAAAGTTAGTAAGCAAAACATGGAGGCAACATTTTTGGTCTTATTAGGCAGTTAGAGAGGTGTTGATGTTGCTAAGAATACTTTGTTGCTTAATCATGGTTGCTAATAAATCTAAAGGAAAGAATGTGAGGCATTTCCTTATCTTCCCTGCTGATGAGATTCACTCTCATCCAACAAGAATGGCTTACAGCAGTGATGGCCAAACTTGGCCCTCCAGCTGTTTTGGGACTACAACTCCCATCATCCTAGTGGTCAGGGATGATGGGAATTGTAGTCCCAAAACAGCTGGAGGGCCAAGTTTGGCCATCACTGGCTTACAGTGAGAAGGGCAGATGTAAGAAAACAGTGAATGTTGCCTTCTGCCTTTAACAGCTGTGTGACTTGCACAGATTTAAATTGTAACCTTCTGAATGCTGACTTTGTTTTGCAGAGGAAATTGGGTGAACTTGAAATCAACTGGTTCATTTTGTGAAAGGGTGAACTTGATCTTGAACTAGTTCCTTTTGGAGAGGATATACTAGAACTTCCCAAGCACTGTTTGAGATGCAGGGCAAACTCTCAGGAATTATATGTCAACTGAAAGCTTTCATGGCCCCAGTCTGCAAATGTTTTATTAAGGGCTGCAAAATGAAATGAACCTGAGAAAACAAAAACCCTGTGACAAATACAGTGATGATGCAGGACCATAATTAAACATAAAAACCACTGTCCAAACAAGAGTGTGACCTATAAAAAGAGATGTTAAGTGAAACCTTTCAGAAATTTAGAAGTTAGGCAACACTTGTATCAGAAACAACCAGAATTATATTTGTCAAATTGTCTATTATGCAATACAGGTAGGGAGAATAGGGAGGGGGTGTAAAAAAAGAACTCCAAAATTGTTTAATATTGTAGGCATAAGGTCTGCATTGATGTCCAATCTCAAGATGAACACTGCAGACTTAATTAGATTAGACTCTGCTAGATGCTGCAGATGCTGCTGTCTAGGGTTCTAAGACAGAAAAGACATGGCTGATCCACCCCCATTTTTTCAAACACAAAGTCCAGAACTTACCCAGAAACACACAAGTGCCTTATAGCCAGAACCTATGCTAGGGATGGGTAGCCTGGGGCCCATGGACTGCTGTTGGACTACCACTCCCATCATTCCTGACCATTGACCATGCTGGCTGAGGCTGATGGGAATTGGAGTCCAACAACATTTGGAGGGACACAAATGTTCCAGCCCTGCCTTTTGCGAACCTTATAGCTAAAACATAAAGCAAATGTTTTGTGCAGTTCCTTATCTTTCCATATTCCCTACAGCACTCACTTCTTTGTGTAACAGCCCACCTGACGAAGGTTTCCAGAAAACTCAAAAACTTCCTTTGTATTTTATGACAAGTTTTCTGGTTCTAATTGTAGGGATAGCTCGACTGTGGATTTGGATTTGCTTTCCCCCTTGTGGACTAAAGGGGATTCCTTGGTTTTTAATAAGCATTTTTAAGTATCATTCATCACTTCAGAAAGAAAAATTAAGTCCAGACATAAAATAAAAAAATACATTTCCTGCATTTTCAATGAATACTTGCTACGAAGCATTCTGTTTCTGAATATACGAGCACTGCAGGATCTCTGCAATCGCTCATCTGAAATATATTATTTGGAAGCTATTTGAGTGCAGTCAAGATGAAGATGAGACGGTCATTTTAAGCAGAGCTTCCACTGTAGCAAAAATCTCATTTTCTCTCCAGGTGAAAATAGACAGGTGGGCTAGTCTATGCTAATTTGCAGTTAAATTCAAAGACACTGCTCTAGGATTCATCTGAATAGATGCTTAGTTCTAAATATAGGAGTTGAAATCATAGTAGCAACTCACAGGATTAAAATTTTGGCAAAATTTGGGAGTAAGTGACATAAAACTTTTCAACTGATTTAAAAAAAAAAAATCTCATACAATCAGCCTGTAACTTTTTACATAGTCCAATATCTGGCCACGTATTGGTTTTACTCATTGGAAAAATATTCATAGTAGGGGTTCAGTTTGGATCTGGGTTCAGTGCTTCAGAACAGAAGATTCAGTTTGAAGCACTTGGAGGCTATGCAATTGCCTCAGGGTCCAAATTCATTTCAGAAAGAATTGAACTTTGCTTTTCTACACTCACTATTATGGGGAATAAAAAATGACTATAATGTTTCCCCCTTTTAGCAGAAGCAAATGGCATTTTCAGGCAGGCTAACCTCTCTAAAGTGGATTAAGCCAGCCAAATCACAGGCGAATACATGTAGAGTTTATTGGTAGGGAATATTAGCTTAAGGAATTGTCTCTAACTTAGGGAGCAGAAGTGGATGAAATTTGCAGCCATTGCCCCTTCTGTTGTCGCTAATCTTGCTAATTTTTCAGAAGGATACCTCCAGTGGTTTCCCCTCAAACGCAGCCCTTACATCTCCACTAGTGGTAGCTTGAAAAGGGTGTGTGTGTGTGTTCCATTGGGCAAGCAGAAATACGTGCATGGGTGGAACAGTCTGCTTTGTGCTGTGTTGAATTCCAACCCATGTGTTTTGTGTACAACTGATATCTAAATAGCAGGCGTGAGAGAAGTTTCCCTGGGTAAAAAATCTGCCGAATTGCAGGCAAGTTGCTCCTGCTTGCAACTGTGCTGGTAGGTGTGCATTTGTTGGGGGAAGAACTTAAATGGCTGGTGCTGCTGGTTTCACTGCCAACACCATTGCTGCCATTGCCGCTGCCAGATCCATGCCCTTTCTCCCTGGAGTTCACTGCCCACGACATGCATGAATAGCGTAAGCTCTTTGAAAATGCATGAATAGCGTAAGCTCATTTTTCCTTGGGAAAATCGTGATGGTTATAGTTAGTGATTGTTAGATAAGGGAGACATTTCATTATTTGAGGAAATAAAGAAACTTTATTATAATGCATCTTTCTTTTATCTATCTGTCCTACGTATTATATAGTATCGTTTTATCACGTTGAAAGCTAGGCCTTGACATTTCACTATTGTTACAGGGAAGGAACATTTTACTCTCATTTAGGTGCCAGGACCATTATTATTGTATTCGTGACATGGATTTGTATAATCTTTATAATGATTTATAATGCTGTGATGATTTATCATATTTTAATGATTTGGAGTTGTCTCTAGATGTGCATCTAAAATATTTAAAACTTAATGAAAGTTCTAGAGACTTAGCAAGCACAGCGTGAACTGCAAGCAAAAGCTGGTTGGGTCATCCCAGATTAATTACCCAGATTAATTACTTGTTCCTGTTAACTGGAATTCCTCGCAAGATGGTGTTAGGTTAAAATTCCCAGGTGTGTCCATCTAAACTACTGACACTGGGTGATTACACAGAAGCAGTGTGGTTATCATTCACGACTCAACTGGAAAGGCTACGTGATCCCACTCATACTGCTTTCTTCTCTCCCTTTGCTTTGCATATTCCATTCAGCTATATGGTACTGCAGAAGGAGCTGGGTCTCAGTATTGTAGCCTTCTGAGTAACTACATCCATGCTGACTCTAATTTTATTTTATTTTATTTTAAAAAGGAAAGGCTGGTTGGCAAAGAACAGTCGACTCAGAATCAGATACCACAGTTCAATAGAGTCACTGTGGCATAGTTTTTGGAGTGTTGGACTAGAAATGCAGAGACCTGGGTTCAAATCTCCATGCAACCACTAAACGCACAGGATGACCTGGGGCCAGTCACTCTCTCCAAACCTATCCTACTTCACAGAGTTATTGTGGGGATAAAATTGGGGGGAAGGGGGCTATGTATGCCACTTGAGTTCCTTGGAGAAAAGTGGGATATGAATAAAATGACGATACGATATATCTTTATTGTCATTGTCCCATGCAGAACAATGAAATTGAAAAACTACATAAAAACTACATAAAAACTACATAAAACATTCAAAAACCCCTATCTGCTGCTACTTCTGTCCCTGTACAACAGCATTTCGTATCGACTATAAATAATTCATCCTAACAAACCCTGACTCCCCTCCATCTTACATTGAAGCTGAATGAATGAATGAATCGTTTAGCAAAAGCTGCTATATTCAGAAAATAGAGAGAGAGAGAGAGAGAGAGAGAGAGAGAGAGAGAGTATGTGTTTCCTTAAATGGATGGGCCACCAGAGGACTTTAGACATCTGTTCCTGAGTTTATTTCTGGGCTCAGTTCTAGATCTTGATTTTTGACCCGAAAGAGCTTTGGCTTTGCACACCCAAGAGATAGTATTGTTCTCCCTTATGACACTTCCTTGTTGCGTGTTACTTGTTTAGTAACGTTATTTGCTTCATGGATTTAGGGTTGTTAAAATAAATCAAAAACAATAAATATATTTTCATTAGCTACTGTAATAAATCATAATCCTCTGCAATTGGGAAGGCTGAAGTCAGCGATGAATTAGCTCAGGTCCCTGCTCAACCATAACCCTATCCATTTGCTCTTTGAATATAGAGTTACGCTCCTCTTATTTCTTGTAAATTGCTGCATAGGGATGCATTTTTCTGATTTGCAATGAGCTCTTCAGTAGTCCCATAAAAGTGGGATAATGCATGTGCCCTATTCTTACAAACAAATTTAAATTACTCAGTTTCAGAAGGTTGGGGGCGGGGAATGATTCCATTCCCATGTGGCACCACTGTAAAATTTTATGGCCAAACTGCGGGAGGCAGTGGAAAACAGGAGTGCCTGGCGTGCTCTGGTCCATGGGGTCACGAAGAGTCAGACACGACTAAACAACAACAAAATAATTGTGTGTCTGTATAGATAGATCTGTATAGGGTACCTGTGGTGCTCCAAATGTTGTTCAACCACAACTCTGACCACTGGGTGTGGTGGCTGGGGCTGGTGGGAGTTAGAACCCAATAACGCCTGGGGGGTTTCAGGTTCCTCATCCCAAATTTGGATGCATAAAATATACCCCTGTTGGATGAGATCAAAGGTGCATCCAGTCCAGCTTTCTGTTTTCAACAGTAACCAGCTAGATGCTTCCAGAAATCCACAAGCAGACTATGGAGGAAGCACCCCATCCCAGTTGCCTCCCAGTAACTGGACTTCAATGGCTTCTTGCCTCGGAACAGGAAGGTTCGGTTGAGTTAAGCATATGATAGCCCTTTTCTCCATTAATTTGTCTAATCCTCCTTTAAAGCCATAAAACAGTGGCCAGTGCCCCACATTGTGGCTGTGAATGCCATACATTTTAATATCATGGAATAATAAAAGAAGAAGTAGTATTCAAGGCAGCATATGGTCTTGCAGAATAAAACAACAAGACTTTTAAAAAAAAATCTGGAAGAATGTTTTACCTTTATAGTAGCTTCAAGATTATTCCTAATTGCTGTTATTAAAGCTTGTATTTCTGCAGAAAATGCAGATAATCATTGTGATGAATAAAATCACTATGTAGCCTGTGGGTTTTTTATTTTATTAAAAAGATTAGGTAAAGACAATGTCAGAATCCTTTGTATTAGCTATAAGAGCTGTTGTTTAGACTAGGGCTCCTTTGTCTGCCATGAATATTTTACATTTAAATTAGAAATCTGCAAAGTTGAGGTGGAGGGATTACTGTGTATGAGAGATGAATAAGGAGCCGCATTATAGCCTTTGCAGTAAGGAGGATAAGTACCACAGTTCATCTGACATAAGAGATGGATTACAGTGAATCTGAAGTGGAAGAAGGTTTATTTAGGAATTATTAGCAATGGTTTGCATTTATGTAATCTATTAGTATAACACAAGGAGAGTTATGTGATCCAGCAGAAGGGGGAGTTTACTTCTAGATTTATCAGAGAGATTTCCTATTTACAATGCAGCTCAGAACCTAATATATGCAAGGCACATGCTATTTCCATCTCCTTTTTTTGAAAAAACGAAACAAAAGAATTCAACATGGGAGAGAAACAAAATTGCAACTGAATCTTCCTTTGGCTTTTCCATACCCATATATAATCTGTGTGCTTACACAAAGTATGCACATACCTCAATTGCACACTGTGCTAAATCACCAGTGCTTGCTAGAAGTTGATATTTTCCCTTTAGGGTAGTTCAAGACATAAAGTATGTGTCTCAGAGCATCTAAGCATTGTATTATCACATATTTTTAATCTTTAAAAAAAGGCTGCTTCGAGTACCAGGAACTGTCACTTGTGCACTAATAAACTAATATAAAAGAGAGATTAATAAACCATTATGAGAAATGCTTGGCATTTTTGTGTACCAAAGAGCTTTTCGGTGACCTCAGTAGAAGAAAATATCCTAAGTAGACATTTATTAGGCCAGGCCAGAAGGAATGGTTTTGTTTTCTAGATCTGAAATGCATACATTTGAGATTAGATTCTGATTTTGTTTTGTTTTTTACATTAAAGTGTAAATTTCAAGAAAATGTCAACCTACAGAATCCTCACAGTTCCTAAGTCGTGCTTTTCAAAGCCTTAGCTAGTCTTCTTATTTATGTAGAGACCGAAGGGATAGTCCTTCATAGCCCCATCTCCAAAATGTCAGTGCATCAATTGGCCAATTGTGCTAGAGATATAGATCTCTAGCAACTATCATTCTCTCCTGTTTCCCCTATGAGAGTCTTGAGAAAATGTAGTGGGAGAGGGCTGAGCTGGATTGGAGACATGGCATGAGGGAAGGGCAGCTTTATTCTTATGCCACAGCCACAATCCTAGTCAGAATCACACACCCCTTTCAATGTCAGCTATTCTCAATAGGAAAGGCCATGGCTTAGTTGTGGGGTGTCTGCTTTGCATGAAGGAGGTCCCAGGTTCACTCCCCAGCATTTCCAGGTTAGGGCTGAAGGAAACCCCTGGAGAGCCACCACCAGTCATCATAGACAATACCAAGCTAGAAGGACCAATGGTCTGACTCAGGAGAAGAGTGTATTCCATGTTCCTATTTTCCATCAGCAGCTATTCCACTTGCACCTTATAGCCAAAGACCAGTGATACAGGAGAACTTGGAGATGCTCACCTGGAAGCTTCCCTAGGTTAGCCCCATCTTAGTCTCATTTCAGTAGGACTCTGCTCCTCGAAGCTTGAAGAACCCAAGAAGCTAAAACTGTCTCTGGTGAAGCTTTGCTTAAAAGGCTCCTCACCCAGCAGTGAGTGTGAAGGCCACTCCCTGCAAGACCCTTTCCCTTTCCACCTGGTCTAGGGGGCTAGGCCCGGATTCACCAGCCCTACTGAAGAGGCTCCTCATGAGGCTGGAGGAACATTGCCCGGCTGTTGTTTTTTTGATTGATTTATTTAATACGCTGTAAACCGCTTTGAGATTTTTATTAAAAAATATAAAACGGTATAGGAAAAAAATACACTTTTCAGAATCTGAATGGGACAGCTCATTCCAGCTCATTGGCAGAAGGCAAACTACAGTAAAATGAAAGTTGTAGTTCTACTTCCATTTGCTTTGATATTTTGTTTGGAGGTGGAACTTTTATTGCTGGGCAAAATTAATTGTTTTCACGATTCCGTAAGTTGGCCAGCAGTGCTGTTTTGTTTTTTTCCTTTACAAGAATTTAAATCATTGTTGTAATATAAAGGGGTTTTGGTGAGCACCGAGCATGAAGGACACTTCACAAAACTGAATTATTTTCTTTATAACTTGGGATCAGAACCAAAGGGAATGGTAAACCCTTCAATAAATTAACTCGCGCTGTGTCGGCAACAGGCTTTTCCTTGCCAAAGAAAACAGCTTGAGGCAGCTAGAAGGTAGGGCTTTGAGTGGCTGGTGAAGGTTTTAGGAAACAGACATAGAATTGGGGAGGGGGGAGCAGTGTCCTTGATTTATCTGTCTGTATTAGCTAGAAGGAGAGTTGCTGTGAGTGATGCCAGCCTGAATAAATTCAAGGCTTCCTTGGCCAGGTAATCTGCCTCAGAAAACTGCCCTTATCGGAGGGGGTTCAGACAAAGTCCCCACCCTTCCCATGCCACCCATCATTGTGCACATGTTTGTAGCATGTGAAAAGTAGAGATTGACTCAAGGACAAAAATCTATGTCAGGCTAAAGTTTCTTCCATCTCATTTCCATGCTGGGTTTTTAATGATCGTATCCTTGAAAAGCTACTTCCCCCAAAATAATTTGACACACAAAAATAATAAAAAGGTGGGTGGGCTTGTGAGCAATTCTGAGGTGCTCTGGGGGCTGCTGGGCTGTCATTTTCGTTGCTTTTAAAAAGTAAATTCAGCCACCAAAAATCGGTGTAGCAAGTCTTGCTGAGAGCAACGGGTCTTAATTACATCCTGTCACATATATATTTTGGGTGCATTTTATGCCTTTTGTGATCGGTTTCCCCCTTGGAGTCTGCAAAGTAAGTAAAATGTGTAAAAAGAATCCTGAGAGCATGTGTCATCAATGCACATCTCTCCCAGCAGAACCTCCTACACTGGTTTTATAGTGCAAAGCAGCAAGACCCATTTGCACTAGCTAGCTGCTCCTAGGTGGCAGGAATCGCTTTTTAGAGAAGACCGACAAATAACCCTCAGACCACCTTGTGTGCCATTTTGTAAGAGAGCGGGACTCCAGCAGTGCATAGATTCTCATGCTCTGATCTCCACATGGTTCCGGGCACATCACATCAGGTGTGTCCTCTTTGGGAAAAACGACTTGCCAACAGTTTCTGAACTCTGTTAAATGTGGGGGGGGGGGGGAATGGACAGTGGCCATTTCTCAGTTGTATGTTTTATATGCAGTGCCACTTTTTCATTTGGCTTAATGTACAGTATGCAAAACAAAATGGTAAGCTTGCTTGTGGAAACACCCCGAGAATGTTCCACAGTGTTATCTGCACACACTTTGATAGTACAGAAGCATAGAGGCCCCCACCATATTTATTAACGTGAGGGGAAAGCAGTTACATTTTGTTGCTCTGTGGTGTTTCTTAATAGGCAGTCTGCTGTTGTCTTTGTTACAACTTTAGTCCGCTAAGCTGTCAGAATTTCTTTCTCCAAAATGGCCAGGGAGGCCTTCCTCATACATGCCCAAAAAAGTGAAAGCAAAGAACTTGCCAGTGTTTTTAATTTCTTTTTCATGCTTTGGGTAGAGTGAGACTGTAAAACGGTTTTCACTTCAAAGTGTCATGAATATGATAATCTATGGAAAGAGCACAAAGCAGATGTTGTGCAGTGGAAGTGTAGGCATGTCTTACCTAGGAGTAAGCCCTGCTGGTTTCCATGGTATTTACTCCCAAGCAAGTGTGTGTAGGATTATAGCCTAAGTTAAGCACATAAGGTACTGAAGAAACCCCTGATGGATTCAAGTCTCTTCTGTTTAGAGAAGACGTTATTGTCTATTAAGTGACAGTCTGCCAGATGTTCACCAAGTAGCACGGTAATCTGTTGAAATCTTCATTGTGTGCCCCCCCCAAGCCAACACTCCCTACTTCCCACAACAGAGGTATATCATTCATTTTGGCATCCTTGCTAATCAAGCATTTGGTTAAACACACAGTATGGTGTTTAACTCCCCTTTTTGTGTGTGTGATGAATATTACATAGCCAGAAGACCAGACCAGTTGGTCTTTTAGAACATGAAATGTTGTTGTACTGTAGCAAAGAATAATCCCTCAAATCTTCTTGTTTCAAAGCTGACAAATAAATCAGATCAAGATCATTGAGTGAAGTCTAAACAAGAAGGAATGGTGTTGCCTTTAACAGATGAGCAAATGATGTGATGTTGCAGAGAGTGATGTTATCCAAGCCAAAACTTTGAGGCAGATTTGGGTGGTCCCTGTTCAAGCAAAATGTTCGTGGAATGTTGAAGGCAGAGAGTATTTTTTAAAAAAGATGAGCAAAATTTCTCAAGGGGAATGAAGGCTACACTCCCTGTTGTTTAGCTACAAGAGAATTAGATGTGTGAGGAATGTCTCCCCCCTCCCATGATACTTCATTAATCTTGTCAATATTCTTCTTACTTCCTTTGGAATCCCCACAGATGCGCTGCTATCAAAATACAACACACAAACACTGATGTTCAGTCAAATGCTTATGGCTGCTTCACTTGCACAGAGCCCTCCTATTTTTGCCTAGGAATTGCTTTTTATAACAGCAGTGGAGAAAAAGTAGTGCTCCAAGTGTTGCCAGGCATTGATCATGTTGGCCGGGGCTGCTGGGAATTTGAGTCCAACAAATCATGAGTATCACAGGTTCATCACTTCTGCTTCACACAGAACACAAAAGCAAAACCTTATAAGTGATCCATGCATTGAACTGTTCAAATTAAGTCTTGGTAAATCCACTGGTGGTGTTTTAAATAATGAAATGAGTCTTTGTTCTAACCAAGTGTGCAAAAGACATGTATTTCATAAAATCATATAATGATGATGTGACTATTTCTGTGCTGTGAAGTGCCCAGAGATCTATGGATGAAAGGCAGTAAAGGCAACTCCCAATTTAGGCGCATCCGAATGACGCACCAAACCTGGAAGCGGCCACAAAATATCATAAAGACATCATGGAAAGGAGCAGAATAGGGGGGATGGGCTTATGTGTGCAGGAGTCTGGAATGGAACCCCCACACAAAATGAGGGTTGCTTGTATACAAATTTAATGAATTGCATTACATTAAACATAACATTAAAGGTAAAGGGACCCCTGACCATTAGGTCCAGTCGTGGCCGACTCTGAGGTTGCAGCGCTCATCTCGCTTTACTGGCTGAGGGAGCTGGCACACAGCTTCCGGGTCATGACTAAGCCGCTTCTGGTGAACCAGAGCAGTGCACAGAAACGTCGTTTACGTTCACGCCGGAGCGGTACCTATTTATCTACTTGCACTTTGAAGTGCTTTCGAACTGCTAGGTTGGCAGGAGCAGGGACCGAGCAACAGGAGCTCACCCTGTCGTGGGGATTCGAACCGCGACCTTCTGATTGGCAAGTCCTAGGCTCTGTGATTTAACCCACAGCGCCACCCGCGTCCCACAAAAATAACTTTAAGGCAGTTATTATGAGGTCTGAAAAAAATGGGTTTGGATTCAATTAAGCTACAATACAAGTGGAAGACAGTGCTAGGGCTCCCACTAGTTAAATGGGACTTTGCCTCTTTCCTCTTTCCATGCTCCCTGTGCCTCTCCAGATCTGCTCTGGAGGGTTAGGAGAACCCCCAGAACAGCATGTAAGGGGAGCAGAGGGGAAAAAATTTTCTGGCAAGCAGAAATGATTGTCATGACAGAAAGATCAGAAGAGCATGGTGTTGAATTCCTCCCCAAATCATTACAAAACTCAGTGCTATTTTTCTAGGAAAAGAGGCGCCAGAACTCAACACGAACACCTCCCTCACTCTCATAGAAACGTGACTGAGTTCCAGCAAGTTCCAGCTGAAAGAAAGCCCTGACAAAACCCATATTCTTAAAGCTGGCTGCTGCTTTGAATTTTAATCTTAAATATATCTGAGACTTGACTAAGTGCTATACTGATGCTCACTCAATATTTGATTAATGTCATGAGAGGGAAAGAGTGGGTTGTGTTTGTGGACCCTGTCCTTGCATCATTGCTGCCCACACCACTGTGGGGCAGGGGAAGTCTGAAATGGAGAATCCATTGCACACATATAGGCTCCTTATGGAATTTTGAACCATGCACAATCAGGTTTCTAAACCGAGTGGGGAGCCTGCATGTGTGGAGTAGGCTCCCGCTTAAGACTTCCCCTCCAATGAATGGACTGGGTTTAGGGGGCAGAGCCAGTGAAAACACCTTGGGAAGGTCAGTGAGGACAGCCCTCCTCTTACCTTTATGCAGTTGTAATCACGTGATTACTAAAAGGGCTAGTGAGACACTCTAAAGTCCTGTAATCTTGGAAGCAGAGGAAATGTTTTGCCAGGTTACTAAATACCTGCAAGTGCATTAGTTTTGCAAATATCTAGTCAGGATAAGGTACATATATTCATCATTAAGTAATGAATTACTAGTATTATTATCTGAGAGAATTAGTATGAACTGGTCATATTACCTCAAACATAGCCAGTGTTTCTTCCATTAAAAAAAAGATACAGTAATTTGAAAATGAAGATATCAGGCGCCTGCTTCTCTTAGGAAAGCAGCCTCTTTTCTAGTTCATAATATGCTCAATTGGCTTTAGATTGATCTGTGAATAAATTATAATCGAAACAGGCTTATTCACCTTAAAGCTTTGCTGGCTTAAGGTTTCATTGTTGATTCATTATGTTGTCAGTTCTCTATTGGCAGTCTAATGCTTTTTATATCTAGATAGAAACAGTTCTACTGGTAGATACTGTTATCTTTAAATGAGTAGGATTTAGCTTATCCAGTGAGAACAAATTCATCAATGATGAATCCCTGGAGAAATACTGAAACAAAAATCACATGGTTGCAGGAGATTTGTACACTTCATCAGTTACAAGGTTGCTTTTGGAAGCTGAGTGCCAGAGATTTACTTTTGGATAAAAAGGGTAGGCAAGAGAAAAGCCCTGCATTGAAACCAAAGGGACAGGGAATTCTGCCACATTTCACACTGGGATACTTTGCCATCCTACAAATTATTCTGAACTGTACTGTCTATATCAGGGTCAGACTGCCAGTTCTATTCAAACCCCATCATCAGGATCCAGCACTGGGTCATCTTCAAGGCCACCCCAAGACACATTGTTGCTTCAAGTGAAGGACAATGTGTATATCTTTCCCTTCCTCTTGCAATCCGAAGAAGAGCTCCGATGAAGTAATGATAGGACAGATCCATCAGGATACAGCTCGTCCCATTTCTCTTCCCAACCCTTAAAGATGTACAATAAAGGTAAAGGTAAAGGTACCCCTGCCCGTACGGGCCAGTCTTGACAGACTCTAGGGTTGTGCACTCATCTCACTCTAGAGGCCGGGAGCCAGCGCTGTCCGCAGACACTTCCGGGTCACGTGGCCAGCGTGACAAGCTGCATCTGGCGAGCCAGCGCAGCACACGGAACGCCGTTTACCTTCCCGCTAGTAAGCGGTCCCTATTTATCTACTTGCACTTGTAAATATATTTACAAACTTGAAGGTACCTAGTTGTGTACAAGTGTGTCTGTGTGAGAATTTGCATGTAAGAAATTATGTGACTTGTCTTTTTCTTTGACAGCTACACTGCAGCTTTCTTAGCTGCAGATGTTATTTGTCCATCAGAAAGGAAAATATTTCTTTTGAGCTTGAGACATTTCTGTGTTGCTAAAATTAAGCCTAACAATGTTTAATGTACACATGAAGTAGTAGTTCTGTCAGGGCAGAAGCACAAAAGAGCAGCAAGGCCCAAGCAACTAAATGGGTCACAGGATAAAATCAACATTTTATTCCCTTACATAGTATAAAAGAAAGATGTCAGGTACCCAGCCATGTCACTTTAAGAATCTAGCGTCTCCTCTTTTTCTTAAAAAAACAAAACAAACCATGCCACATTCCTCACATTTGAAAAGTAATTATTAATTTGCAATTTTAATGTATAATGAAGTTGAATGGCACTACCATCCTGCATTATTCATAAAACACCCGGGGATGCTTTCGAACTGCTAGGTTGGCAGGAGCTGGGACCGAGCAACGGGAGCGCACCCCGTCGCGGGGATTCGAACCGACGACCTTTTGATCGGCAAGTCCTAGGTGCTGAGGCTTTTACCCACAGCGCCACCCTAAAGATGTACAATAGTCTTCCTCAAAGAAAGTCACAGGTTCAAGAATGCAGACCTTATGTGGGCAAAGTGCACAGCTCAACAAACACTTCTCCTGAATATGTCAAATAGGATCAGGGGTGTTGGAAGAGAGATAGATATCCCAGATACATTTCCTTTGGGGTGACTTCTTGGATGTGCTCAATATGGGGTGTGGAATATGTAGCTGATCATAGAGAATTTTTCACTTTAAAGTGGGATTATATGATCTTCAGGTGGTGATCTCAACATATGGTTGTTTTGATGGGAATAAACGTGATGTGAACAGAGGACAGTATTCAACTAAACAGTTCCACTAGTGCAATGACATTTCCCTGCCTTTTCCTCTAACTGCATGCTGCTTGCATGCCCTGTAAATCTGCTCTGGGACATTGGAACAGTGCCCGCACC
This sequence comes from Podarcis erhardii, assembly GCF_964252035.2. Classification (NCBI taxonomy): domain Eukaryota; kingdom Metazoa; phylum Chordata; class Lepidosauria; order Squamata; family Lacertidae; genus Podarcis; species Podarcis erhardii. The sequence goes on from NC_138510.1 coordinate 76,041,044, forward strand.
TGTTCCCCCTGCACACATATTCTACTATTATTATTATTATTATTATTATTATTATTATTATTATTATTATTATTATGCTCATCTGACTGGGTTGCCCCAGCCACCCTGGATGACTTCCAGCAAATAAAACATCAAACATCATTCAGATGTCTTCTAAAAGTCGGATGGTTGTTTATTTCCTTGACATCTGATGGGAGGGCATTCCACAGTGTGGGCATGACTACCAAGAAGGCCCTCTGCCTGGTTCCCTGTAACCTCACTTCTCACAGTGAGGAACCACCAGAAGGCCCTCAGAGCTGGATCTTAGTGTCTGGGCTGAACAATGGGGGTGGAGACTCTCCTTCAGGTATTCTCTTGAACGCATTAAGAGGGCTCCTGATCTATGTGATGTGGTACCATTGCATAGCACATTGCCCTGCCTATGCTACACTTTCTTAGCTGCTGGTAACTCTACCTGGAGATACCAGAGATTGAGCCTGAGGTCTTCTACATGCAAAGCAGATGCTGTGTCATGAGTTATGGTCCTCCTCCTCAGGTGGAAGATCACAATGACCTTCATGGGTTGCAAGGAACTTTAATGGATTGGTGGTGTAGAGTCATTATCTGTAGGTACTGGCATGCTTAGAAATTGGAGCCAGCGTTTATAGGTTTCTGGCTGGAAGTGGAGTATTTTGGAGCTTAGTATTCTTTCCCTTTGCTGCATTATATGAAAGAAGCCCAGAGGCTAAAGATTAAGAAGCTCAATGAGGTCAAATAGTGAAATGAATAAAATTAGCACTTTCCAGAGTTTGCTTGGAACTGGCTGCCATTATAGTAACCGATCCAATATCCCTTTAAGCGCCATGTCAAAATAATCTCAGAGCATGCTTTATAAAGTTAGCTAGCAAATCCATTAGCTGTAAGGGGAAACTGATGTAAAGCATTAAGCAAATGGAGGTTTCTCACCCAAGTTCTATGAATCTTTAGTGCATAATATTCCCTGCACCATAATAATAAACATAGAGTGAATTTCATTTATTTTAATGAGTGATGTGTATTTTTATATAGCAGGACCCTAGTGATACATACCCCAAAGAAATTCAGTAACTGAGGGACAGATTATCCCACTACCAAACTTTCCAATTTTTGTTGTTATCCGCACATTGCAGTCTTTATCCATGGTTGATTGGTTTATTTGTTTTGCATCAAGACTAGTGATGCCACTAAAACTCCTATCAAAAATTTTCTTGGGGAAATTGTGGCTAACTGGCTAAGAACCAAAAGGATATAAATGCACACACAACCTAGCGCAATTTTTACTATTAAAAAAATCTTTTTTAAACAAGTTTTCATAGAGTGATGAATATATGTTTTAATTGGATAAATATGCATGTGGCAATTTTAAAATGAAGAAGGCAGATCGCCTCCCTGAAGCATGGGAGAAGGGCAAGAAAGATAGATTCAACATTCAAATCATTGATCATGTCTGTCAAATGTGGAATGAAGTCATTCGCTCTCACTGGGGCCACTGTTTTCTATACAACAGTAATGGCATACTTTCTATTTCTTTTAGAAACTTCCTAGTTTTGGCCCCTACCTTGATCAGCGCAAGAAGATAATAGCTGAGTCCAAAGTGAACATGATGGAACAGAGCACCCTGGTTTCCCAGCTTGAGAGAAAACATCTTGTTCCTAAAAAGCCCATCCCAGCTGTGAAAGTAAGTAGCATCACAGAATGTGGGCCTCTTGTACAAAGTGTCGTGGTTCAGTGGTGTGAGTTTGGGATGGTTTGTGGTTGTCATATGCACTGGAACAGTGACGGAAGAAAACTAAATCCTTCAAGCCTTTAGGAGATGCAACGCCAGCCTTATGTGAGGGTGTTTATTTTTTGAAAAACAGAATGTATGTGTGTGTGTTAAATAAGGACAGGAGAACCTGCAGGTGTCCAACTCTCCTTAGCCTCAGTTAGCATGTCCAGTAGTCAGGGATGATGGGAATTGTAGTGCAGCAATATCTGAAGAGCCACAGGTTTAACCCCAGCCTGATTTAAATGGCTGGCGTGCAATTTCTGTTCTCATTCTGAGGTAAAGTTCTTAACCCGAGGTACTACTTCCAGGTTAGTGGAGTCTGTATCCCGAAGTGTTTGTAACCCGAGGTACCACTGTACACCGTTTTAGCTTATGTGCATTCTGCATTTCATCTGTCAAGATGATACAAAAGACCAGATTATTCTGGGATGAGAGAGATCACCTTGGGGTAGTTTGGTGATACATACAGGATCCAGATTCATGTCTGTTAGTAAGCATCCAATATTCTGAAGTAGCAGGTGAGTGTCATAGGCAAAAGTGGGGCCAGCCTTTTTCATGCTGAATACATTGATGGGAAGGGAGTTATGAACAACATAGCTAACCGCAAGTTGGATGCTCTCAATTTGGAGGGAACCCAAGCCCCAATCAGATATTTCACTCATATGCAACACATTTTTCAGCCAGAGTGCACCGGGTACTCTGGACTGGTGCTCCCCCTGCCTGCTTCCTGCCTTTACTTACTTCTTAGAAGCCGAAAACAAACATTTCAAGACAAAACATAAGCCGGCCAAAGTGGGTTTTTTTTTGTTTTTTAGATCTATGACTCCACCTAGCTCCTGGCTGCTCCTAGCCATGATTGGTCAAGCTATGGGGCGTGGTCAATTCATATTTCATTTTCTTTAGTCCATCCCCCATGTAGCAGTGGTGGGCTTTAAGTTTTCCAGGCCTTCCAAGCTGCCCTAGCCACCTGCCTAAATCTAAGAGAATGAGGGAGGCTGGGGCACATTTCTTTGGCTTGCACCAGAACCAGGGGCGACCCCCAAACCAGCTAGGGAGACAGCTTGCAGTAGTTTTAGCACCTTCTGCAGGCAGTGAACACAGCTGTTGTTAAACTGGCATCTGTTCAGGGCTGCCCCAAGTCGTACGGTGACTTCATGGCAAGTTCCAGCACCTATATTTTTTTTGGGGGGGGAGCACTGCCCATATGTGATTAACAGTTGTAGGTGGGGCAGGTGAATAAGGCATGACCAAGGTTCACAATCACAGTGGGAGCCTTTGAGTACTCAACAGGGTTCTCCCCTGCAGACGTACCTCCATGTGTGAATGATGGAGGTGAGGCTGCTAGAGATGCTACAGAGGACCTGGTGGGAATGGTCCCCTCTCCTGGCTTCTGCAGTTGTTAATCCTATGAGGGAGAAATGACTGTGGGTGTTATAGCCTCATGTATGTCTGGACTCCTTCTCTTTCCCATGGCTTACATTTTGGCAGTGTTTCTCAACCAGATGTTGTTGGACTACAACTCCCATCATTCCTAGCCAGCATGACCAGTGGTCAGGGATGATGGGAGTTGTAGTCCAACAACATCTGGGGACCCACAGGTTGAGAAACACTGCATTAAGGGAATGTACCCTCCAGATGTTGTCAGACTACAACTCCCATAAGCCCCAGACAGCATGACAGAAGGGGTTGATGGCAGTTGGAGTCCAGCCTCATCATCTGGAAGGCACCACGTTGGTTTACCCTTGACTTACATCATACTGATAGTTCAAACAGCTCTATTCTGATATTGTTCCGACTGCAAGCCTTCTCTCTGTGTACATGGAAACACCCAGCAAATATCGTTGTTTGTTTGTTTTGAAAGAGGCTTGAAGCTTTCAAAGACTTCTCTCACCTTAGGGGTTTTACTAGGGTTTTTTTTTTATTTTCAGGGAAAATATTGATGTAATTGTCAGAGAGAAGAACACCTGCAGTTTCAATGAGGGCTAACTTTGCCACGGCAGATGAAACAAGAACAAATACTGGAGAGGTGTGAAAGGGCAGGCAGTGTTTGGGGGTGGAGAGACCAGAAATATATCAGGCATTTCGGTAGGAAAGGAGAGAATGTAGTAGAAATATATAAAATATATATACCACAATCTGAACAGGGCACTGATACTGATCTAGGCCCTGAAATGATGAAAAGGGGGGGAAATAAGATAGGCAAAGAATAATATTTAATAAAATAAAATGTTTGTATCCTGCTTTTTGAAACCTCAATATGACTTATTATCAGATATTGCAATTACTATCATATAATGACCAAGACAAAATCCTAGAACAAATCCATATGAACCCTAGAACAGCAGGTAAAAAATAATTTAAAAAATACCACTCGGAACTGAATCTCTGCAGGGGGAATAGGGGTCTCTTAGCAACTCTCTGTACCCTTAAAAAACTTCTCTGGGAGAAGCTATGAGTGTTTGAAGTGGTGTGATACTGCTTTGAATGCAGGTGGGACCTTAGACACTTTGACCTTATATATGTTGGCAACAGCCTACTTCACTGGACTAGTAATTGAAATTGCCAGGTGCAAAAAGAAAAATGCATTTTTTAAAGATACCATGCTTCAGTTAGGAATTCTTGCAAATTCAAATTTCAAATTCTGCTGCACAGCATCCTGTTTGAGACCTCCCTGGCTAATTTGCAGACTGGAAAGTAGTTATCCACTGCCTTTTGCACTTCCTGAATATTCCAATACAGCAGTACCTCGGGTTAAGTACTTAATTCGTTCCGGAGGTCCGTACTTAACCTGAAACTGTTCTTAATCTGAAGCTCTTTAGCTAATGGGGCCTCCTGCTGCCGCCGTGCTGCCAGAGCACGATTTCTGTTCTCATCCTGAAGCAAAGTTCTTAACCTGAAGCACTATTTCTGGGTTAGTGGAGTCTGTAACCTGAAGCGTATGTAACCTGAGGTACCACTGTACAGTTCTTAGTGCGTTCATTCAATCAATCAATCAATCAATCGGAGATAAAATATATTTACTGTAGAGATGTTTTCTGAAGGGAAATACTTTTAAAAATACTTAAATATGAATTTTCACACTTTAAAAAAAATAAAGTCTCTTATAAATGCAGACATGGGACTGAGGAGCACATGCAAAGGTGGCACAAACTCAAAGACTAATTCACCCATTCCTAGCTCATAGCTGTCAACGTTTCCCTTTTTTTAAGGGAAATTCCCTTATTCAAAATAGGATTCCTTGCAAGAAAAGGAAAAAGTTGACAGCTATGTCCTAGCTTCAGTACAATGGCCCAGTCTTTAATGAGAGGCTGCAGAACTGGAATGTATTAGCAGGTTTAAATCCATTCCTTAGCACCTGGGCAAGGTTGATTTGAGTTCGGGACTGCCCCGGCCCTTGATCTCCCCAAACCTCCACTGTTTTCTCCTCATCCCTGTCATCACCTGTCAGCTTAGTGTGTTATGTCCCCCCACCACCACCACTTTCACTCAAGGTATTTCCCTGACTAGGAAATTGCTACTAGGCAACACTTTGTGTAACTAGCACTAGAACACACAGAACATTGATGATATTCCCAGCTGAGCGTAAGCAGCCCGTAAGTGCCTCCCCCAACTCCTCTCAGTTCGCAATCCGTGTACAATAAACACTTTAGCCAGCAATAAGCTCTCTCCGTTGGGGTGTTCTTCGTCAGTGAGTGTCATATTATTTTCTTAGTATCTGATTTCCTCATGACATCCAGAGGATACTTGGGGCTTCTTATTTTCTTAAGCTCCTTTTATCTGTATATACCTTCCGAATACTCTTCCCTCCCCATATTTCTCATTTATTTTCCCTTTTTCTTACTAGATCTTGTGAGCTTTTCTCATCACTTCATTTCCCCCTTCTCTTTAGGGCCAGTGTTACCTGTTTAATAATATTGCCATTCCAGCTGCAATACGATTGTTTTTACCTCATAGCTCCTTTCCACTACTGGCTTCTCTGTGAAGATTATCCTGTTTGTTCGTCAAAGTCTTTCACCTGACTTTCTTCATCTTCGTGAGCACAGTATGATGTGGCCTTTACAAGTCTAGCAGAGGTGGTTTTAGGGTAGTGTGGTTAAAGGGTAGTGCCCCTGCTGACGGCACCACAACAATGCTGTAGAATGGATCACAGCTCATTCTGCCTAATGGTAGTGCTAACCCTGAGCTCCAAGTTTCCCCCAAACACAGTTGGAATAGCTTATTAGATTCCTTCTGTTTTTAATTTCCTTTTCCTAATTATATCCTGGACTCATTAAATCTACACCAACTGAAGACTAGTGCAATGAACAGGACCGCACGTGCATATAAATGACTTAATCGAATATGATTGGTAGGATCTAATGTAACCACTTTGTTATGGCTATTTTCTTACAACTTTATCACTGAAGCTTTTCCGCATCTCCATGTTCTCTCAGATGACTGAAATTCCTTGGCCTATCCACCAAGTAGGATGTTACTCCTCAGAAGAAATACACCCCCTTTTCCTCCATTTTGGCAACTTAGCTCCCATCCATCTTCCCTCCCATCAGACATTTATTCCCTCCCCTCTGTTTTTGTCTAATTTTCCTCCCTCCCCTCCCCCCCCCCCGCATTTCTCCATTGCTGTTGATTAATAACTGCTTGACATATCTAATCTGCAAATCTTTCATTTTCCCAGATATTGTGCTGTACACCAAAATAGCTCTTTTCATTTTAAAATGAACAATGCGACTTTTCAGACACATGTGTGCTCCCCTTGAGTATGTCTTCTGGGAGACATAATACAAGCATTGTGTTGGAGCCTTGGATAAAAGAATTCCTCTTAATTTATGCCCTGGTCTCTTGGGTTCGCTGTATTTTACAATATTGCAAAATAAGACAATAACCTCGCTGGTAAACCGCATCACCACGATGGAGGTTGTTCTTGTAGCAATCAATTTAAAATGTTAATATTTTTTATTAAAAAGTACACCTTCTTCTCTACAGTTTTTCGCCCCCTGTTGCATTTGCCTTCACATAGTCCCGCTTCAGTTGTTGGTAAACTGTCAACTGTGTAGCCTTGTTTACAGCACAGTTTAGAACTAAGCTGGAAATTTTGCATCCCCATTCACAGACTGCAAAAGTGGGGTGTGTTTGGGGGCAATGGCGAGAGTGAGGAAAAATTTCAGGGGTGCTTTCTAGACAAGTAGTCTTTTTTTCTAAAAAAAAGAAGAAGAAGCTGTAGCTTCACTGTCACCACAAGCAGTAATAATAATAATAAATAATAATAAATTTTTATTTATATCCCACCCTCCCCAGCCAAAGCCAGGCTCAGAGCGGCTAACAACAATAACAGTAACACAGCATTCTAAAATCAATTCATTTTAAAATCAATTCAAAATCAAATTAATGGCAACCATTGGACTAGAGTTCCGTGAGGATTACCAAAGGAGGGGGTCAGACTGTGCCTTGGCCAAAGGCCTGGTAGAACAGCTCTGTCTTGCAGGCCCTGCTGAAAGATGTCAGGTCTTGCAGGGCCCTAGTCTCTTGTGACAGAGCGTTCCACCAGATTGGGGCCACAGCCAAAAAAAGCCTGGCTCTGGTTGAGGCCAGCCTAACCTCTCTGTGGCCCGGGACCTCCAAGATGTTTTTGTTTGAAGATCGTAAGGGCCTCCGTAGGACATACCAGGAGAGGCGGTCCCGTAGGTACGAGGGTCCTAGGCTGTATAGGGCTTTAAAGGTTAAAACCAGCACCTTAAACCTGATCCTGTACTCCATCGGGAGCCAGTGTAGCTGGTATAGCACTGGGTGAATGTGATCCCATGGTGAGGACCCCGTTAAGGAGTCTCTGCTCTCATTCTGCTCTCAGCAAATGGAGGGGGAGCAATCCTGTGGTGTGATCAGCCAGGATGAGCAGCTGAGGATTCAGAGGATCTCTAGCTCAGCCGACTGACTCCTGGCCCCACAACCCCAGCTCCGCTGAAGATACACCATCATAACTTGCTCATCCTGCCAGATCAGCCCAAGCTGACGGAGCTGAAGCTGGTGTAAGCCCCTCTAAAAGAGTCATTCCAGTGTGGCTGGGGCAGGACCAGATTGGGGAGACTTGGGCTGGATCCTAAGCTTGCTCAGTTAAGTCACACTATTTAAAAGGCTTGCTCTACCAGGCTTAGGCAGAGCAGTAGCAGTAGCAGCAACCGAGCTGCTGAACAGGGCTTGGATCTGGTGTAACTTTACGCCAGCGTAACTTAGATCAGCTTGCTTTATGCCAGATTCTTGTGCATAGGATCGCTCCCCAAGTGGCTGCCCCCCTCCTCCGCACAATGCCTCACTTCTAATGATGGCACATCATTGCTGGGAGAAAATGGAGGTTCACAGTAGCACCCTGTGGAGGGGCTGACTTGCAAATGACAGGCAATGATATTGAGCAGAGCCGTAATGCAGAGTGGCAGGACTTCAGGACCCAGTGAAGTTATACTGCAGGGAATGGTGGGTGCAAGCCTTGCTGTTACCCTTACTCTTACTCTCACTCTCGGGCTGAGCGGCGGTTCTTGTCCAACACAGCATCCTGGGACACAAGTCCTGGTTTCCCTCTTCTGAGTCCAATTTGTTTCCCACTGAATCCGCGGAGCACTGTCAAATTAAAAATCACTTTAAACCCTCCTTTTCTCCCTGCTTCTGTTTTCCCAGCAGCTAATTGTTTTTTGACTGTGGAGTTAGGTCATTAGCAACCAAATCGTCAGCTGGCTCCAGTTCTGTTCACACACCTGGTAGCCCCACTGACAAGGATGAGCTGCACAGGTGTCACCAAGGGCAGAATTAGGTAGCAACAGGATAGCAGAGGTCTAATTAAGGGCAGGATTTGGCCGGTGCAATCCTCATTACTGGAGATAATGCACCAGTCAGAAAGAACACAGCTTGACTATCAGAAGAACTGGCGTGCCCTCATACGGAGCTGGCAGTTAACAAAAACATCATTATGCTTGTAAACTGAACAAATGCGATCTAGAGGAAAGGAAACCAAGATAAAGCCCACAGTGCCATTTTGAAGCATCTCTCTTTTCGGGAGCAAATCTCTGCTTCACATTGGGAGGCAGGGAGAAAACTCACCAAATTAATCTTGATGGGTAGATGATTTTGTTCCAGGAATGCTTGAGCTAGCCCAGGGAGAAAGCTCTTAAGGTGGTTTCAGAGGCCGTAAAGCGTTGCACCTGCAAAGCATCTTCTGCTCTTATTATCTGTAAGCTGCATAACTTGTTTTGCCACACAAATAATGCCCCCGTTCTTGACTTAACAAAACGGTACTGATACAAGCCATTTGCAATTAAATGATGCACAGTTTAATGAGGTTCTCATGAAAGAACAACAACCCCCAGCCCAAAACCCACGGAACTCTCCTCTTATTGAGATTGAGGCATAACCGGAATGATGGGGGATGGGGGGCAGCTACATTTGTGCCAATCTTTCCCAAAATTGGCTTAGCTAATTACTATGCAATAGTAATACAGTGGTACCTCGGGTTACATACGCTTCAGGTTACAGACTCCGCTAACCCAGAAATAGTGCTTCAGGTTAAGAACTTTGCTTCAGGATGAGAACAGAAATCATGCTCTGGCGGCGCGGCAGCAGCAGGAGGCCCCATTAGCTAAAGTGGTCTTCAGGTTAAGAACAGTTTCAGGTTAAGAACGGACCTCCGGAACGAATTAAGTACTTAACCCAAGGTATCACTGTAAAGGGGAAGATTGAAAGGGGGAAGGGTGCATATCCCACCACGTCCACCCCAGGCTGATCTCTTAGGTTCTTAGCCCAGCTATGCCTTTATTTCCTCCTCCTCCAAATTCTGCCACAATTTTTAAAAAGTAGCAAGGACCTTAAGTGTAGCGATGTGCAAGTTTGCCTCAGTCTGTTCTGATAGTCATTCACACTTTCATCTAGTATTTTCTGTCCTGCAATTAGTTTATTTTCCACAAGTCTTTCTTCCATTTCATCATTTGCTGCACATTATTTGCATGTACACACATATCACAGTCATCAACAGAGATTTACAAATCTGTTAGTGTTTGGCAACAAAAATAGCAAATTGTCTAGTGACAATGCAGTGGCCAGTGGCCTACACAAAGCAATTCTAAACAATATCTACTTAGACGTACGCCCCATTGAATTCAGTGAATGGGGTTAGGACTGCAGTCTATTTCACTAGCTTGATTTCATAGTTCAGTATAAATTTGTCATCCCATCTTAACCCTCTGTTGAACTTTGGCTCCTTGTATCCTGGATTGTATCAATTTCTCTTTTGTGCAGATTAATGGTAATTGCAGGCCCAGGCATCATGCTCCCCAGTCCCCACCCCACCCCAGATAAATAAAAGACCACTAAGACTGGTTTGGATCGAAACAGGCCACAACTTTATTGAATACAGCTGAAAGAGGTTTGGCTTGGCATGGGGCAATCAAAATACTTCCGGCCCGCCCACCAGAAATGACACATAGGTCAATCCAGGCAGGGTCTCCTAAGTCTTACATCAAATAGGATGACCCCCGAAGGGACCACAACGATTGCTATGAGGTAGGCAAAACAACTGGGCTGGAGCCAATTTGCCTGGTGGACAAATGCCTACCCGGCCCCATAATACGTTGACCACCATAGCCACAATATAGCTTACGCCACCTATCCAGACAGGGCACTGATGCCACGATTCCCTCATCAGGACTTTAGAGGAGCCTCTGTTGTCCCGCAACCCTACCCCACCCCACCAAAAGGGTGAGCAAACGTAGCCCTATACAAGTCCTTTTTGATTACAGCATTTTGTTTCATAAATCTGTACTTTGTTCGGAAAATGGTCGTGTGCGTGTGTGCTGAAACAAAGGCTCCAGCTAATTTATGAAAATGTTCACTGTAAACATGATTATACATTTGACAGCTTTATATTCTTATTTGTGCCAATGTGCTGTGAATAAATTCACAGCACAGAGGACACTGAGTAAAGAATGAGTTATAAGTCAACAAAACTTCAAGTTGGAAGGAAGGAAAGCACCTAAGATTTTGCTGGCAGTGGATCGAGGACAATCTTAAAATACAGATTTAGCGGATGGATCGATGGACAGAGAAAAATAAATGGTCAAATCCAGATAGTTCTCCCGAAGAGGCTCGGTCTTGAACTGAGGCGTACAGATAAAGTCTACAGATAACAAAAAAGGAATAGCATTCACAATAGGAAATGGATTGAGGATGCAATTCTAAACCCACATATCTGGGAGTAAGCTCCATTTAATTCAGCAGGTCTTATTGTAGGAAACTAAGGTGAAAAGCATGCATAACAAGATTCTGTGACATGATGCATGTCAAATGGGCTGATAGAAGGAATTCCACCTGATCATTTTCAGTGGATTCCTCCAACACCCTACTTAAGTGCACTACCCCTAATGAAATCAGCAAGGTTTATGGAGTAGTCCAAAGGACAGCCTAGCAGGGCTTTTGAATGCTGGTTTGCCACTGGGGTGGTACTTAATTCTGCTGGTACACCTGCAGAAAGCATCACAGGTGTAATGTCCATCAACAGTGGAGGTTATGTGATTTGGGTGTCGGGGCAGCCACATATCTGTAAGATACTAAGCCCCCTTATTTACTAGACACCCCCTACACACACACACATAGCTATAAACTGCACCAGTTCTGGATCTGGCAAAGAAATTATCTCCTACTGGTAAAGAGAAAAGAAAACAAGGCTAAAAGAAATGGCCGCGATGAAACAGCAGAGCTTAGGAAGTGGCAATATCTGAGCCACTGGACTTCTCCTTTCCCAATACAGGATTGCTCTGTTAAGCACATATTAAGTGTCATAGATTTCCATTAGATTTAAGCATGCCTATCTCCTTACTGAGTCATTAGAACAGACTAGAGAGCAATAAAAACAAAATGCTAGGTCCATCAATCTACTAAAGTGTAATTGTTGATCTATAAGTAGTTTTGTTTGCGGAACAAACAGAAAGGGGCTTACTTATTTTCTGCAACGCTCAGATTCCTGACTGAGTAGATGCTGGGTTGTTCTGTATAAAACAAAAACGGAAACATGCAATTTCAGACAAATGGAGTTTGTTCCTCACATAAGCCACAATCCAGAGAACTGTGACCAAGCAATGTTCTGGACATGATGATACGTGAAGGAAACACGAAACTTAGTTGAATTGTCCTTCCTGTTCATTGCATTTCTCTGCCAGGATAATCTGCATTGATTTCAGATCATTTGACGAGAAAATGCGAGGCACAACTCAATTGCCCATGCTGCCAGGCCAACATCATCACATGGCATCTTCAGACAGCTGCCAGGGCTCTGTCTAGTGTGGTAACACCAACCCCCCCCCAAAAAAAAACCACATTTGAACATTATTTTATTTTATTTTATTTGCATTGAATAGTTGCCATTCCAGTTTCCCCCAGCGCTCCCATTGTAGCATTGCTCTGAAACATAATGGACAATTAAAATTGGTGGGGTTCAGTTTAGAGAGCAGTGCTTGTTGACATCTGTCTGTCTCGAGAGACAGTGGAGTATCTCTCTGGGGGTAAAGTCAAACTTCTGTGTTAGCGGCACCAAAGTGACCTCCCTCTTGGCCTCGTCAATGTGGTCCAGTGGAAGCAGGGCAATGTGTTTGGCACCAGCCTGGCTGCAGGAGTTGCTGGAAGAAGGCATACAAGACACCATCCAACCATCTTAGGGACTCCACTCTGGATTTGTATAGGGTTTACTCCTTAGCCTTTTCTTCCCCCAAAGATGTCCCACAAGACAGTGGAGGTTTAGGATAAGAGTTTTCTTTCTTCTCCTAGATGGGCTACCTTCAGGAGGCACTTTGCCAAAGATCCTGCACCCAGGATCCGCATCCAGTCCAACTTTGACAAACTTGCACCCAGCTCAACTCTTATTTCCATAATAGATCTGTTTTGACTGTTCACACTCAGTGGAGCAATTTGCCTTTTTCTTCTTTTGTGTGTTCTAGCAAAGCACTTTAAAAAAAAAAAGAACTCACAAAAACAGTTCAGGATGCAGCATGCTGAATTGATGTTCCCAGAGTGGGTGGGGAATAAATCTCACTGGAAACCGACAAGAACTTAGTGGTGGTGTTCTGCATTTGTAGCCATTTTTTCTTATCTTAACGGTATTGGTTGCCTGCTGCGCTCCTTCGGTATTATTTGTGGGGTGCTAGCATCCAAAATGCATATGTAAGGAGTTTAATTGCAAGAGCTGTAGAACTCTGTGATGTTATGCACTCCGAGGCAGTTATGGCGGTTGGTACAGTTATGGCAGTTAGTTGTACAGTTTTAACAGTTAGAGCAGCACTTGTGTTGTGTTGTGTTGCTGTCTGCCTCAGAATTAGTTAGTCTGTAACAGTTTAATTAATGTAGGAAACTTTTATCAATTTAAGAAACATCCACCTGCATTGTAGATTTTAATCTGCAAGTGCAAGTACACTAAGTAAAAGTTGTATATTTTTAAAACTTTAAACAGGGAGTGTCTTGCATAGTTTTTATAGAAGGGGGAAAAAGAACTAACTGATGTCTTCTGCATACTCTGCAAATGGCAACTAGACTTTAATTCCTACATTATTCATATTCAGTAACACTCTGCATCAGCTAATATTTCAATCCAGGGTGCCAACTCCTGGGGGGCCCAACCAAAAAAGGATCCCCCAATATTTTTGGGGGGGCAGTGTCCAAAAAAGTCAGGGCCAAACATGGAGCCAAGTGGTTTCAGTGGTTGGCTCCTCCTCCTGCCACACAGAAGAAGGAAGGGGAAGCAGCTCCTGGCTAGTGGCAGCAGCAGCAGGAGGAGGAGCTGCCAGCCTTTGAAGCCACGCTGCTGCCATGTTTGGCTCTGCCCTATTGCTTCTCCTACGTTGTGCTACTCATTTTGTTTTGTTGACCGCTTAGAGGTTTTATTAGAGGTATATAAATGTTGTGAAATTAAATCAACAAACAGATCCCACTTTTGCAAGCTTGCAAGAGGCCACCAGAACCTCTATTACAGGACTAGCCATCCTGGTGCCTCCAGATGTTGCAGGACTGTAACTCCCATCATCTCTGCCCATTGGCCATGCTGGCTGGCATTTGTTGGGAGTCGGAGTCCAATGACATCCCGTAGGCAGCACGTTGGCTGCCCCTGTCCTATTGCAAAGTTGTGTGACCCTTACAGAGGGCTAGCATGCCATCTTTGTAAATCTCCCCTGGCAAAATTTCATCCAAACAAGATTTGGGTAACGAAACTACAGCACGGCACGATCGGCTCAATTGACTGAAAACTAATGATGACTGCAATAACGTGTGTTTGGGTCGCCAGGCCATTTGCATGTTCTTTCCAATGGCGTTGTCCTTTGTTCCCTGTTGTTTAATGGCCTCCTTTTCTTCTCTCGTAATAGTACTCCGAGGTGTGCTAATGAACAGCAGCCATGGATGCTATAGGCAGGCTGTGCGTGTCATGTCACTTCTCCCGTTGCTTCCTGTTGCGCTAAACAATGGTCACTGAGGATGATTTAATTAAATGCTACCTCTGATGCATGCAGATCTGAAAGGCAGGGTCCTTGTGTGGCCTGGCTATTTTTAGCTCTGCCAATGCTTGAGCTGCTTATCCATCAATACCTGTTATCCACATTTTGCAGTGTAGCAAGCATGAAGTGCTTTTGACTCGTCCCATCATTCCCAGCATTGCCGTAGTGCCTGCAAAACAACATCCTTCAGAAACATGCTGTCAAGTGCTTTGCTTTGGCCATAAAACAACCTTGGATATCTCCAAAGTGTTTCAATAATGCTTTTTCTTCTCTTCCTCCCCCTCCCCACCTCCCACCTCCCCAACCTAGGATGTAATTGGAAAAGCACTGCGGTATATTGGAACATATGGAGAGCTCAGTAATACGGAGCAGGTTCTGGCTCTGATTGATGAGGAAATGTGTATCAACTGTGGCAAATGCTACATGACCTGTAATGATTCTGGCTACCAGGTAAGAGTACAGCTGTAATTAGCAAAAGGGCACTGTGAGTTATCTTTTTCGCTGCTGAGGCAGAAGGGATCTACTGTCTGTTGATGGGCATGTGGGAAAAGGAGATTTACAAGATACTGGAAATTAACACTGGTGCACTCTCAGGTATAGACTGCATGAACCGTGTCCGATCCATTTTCAGGGATTGTCAATAAAGCGGGTTTCATAGAGACTTGGGATGCACAGAGCACCCGCCTTCAGCTCTCCCCGTTTATTTTCCTGCTGCACAGCATCCAGAGTGGAGCTGCCATTTTCCTCCCAATATTGCAGGCTGCAGAAAACTGCGGAAGATCTACACTGGGGTTATGAGAATTGTGCTTGCAATGGGGCCATGCGTCCCTTTTGACGGTGTACACGCCAGAGTCTAAACAAATTATGTAAAACTCCAATAGGTTTCAGCTGATTCATTGACAGCCTCGGTATCTATATCAGAGCGAGGAAGTCTTCAGCTTCGGTAAGGCACATAGTATAGATTAAATAGCAAATATCTTGAAACTAAGGAAGTAAGTTGTTGCTGGGAAGGCAAGGCAGTGTGGTGGTAGTGAGCCCTCGTTCACACCAACATCCTGATCCAGTGAGGATATGAACATATACAACTCCTACAATTATGTGTCCACATTGCAGTGTGCATATTCTGCATCTTTCGATGGAGATGGGCTTTCATATCTGCAACTACTAGCTGTGCGCAACATGCGGAGCTAGCACTGGACTGGAGAACAGGAGCTTTGTGCTGTCTCATTGGTTTTTACTCTGCAGTCTACCACTGTACGCTTTAATTTGAGGCTGACTTTGCGAGGAAATCTTGCAGTTGTTTTAATTCCGCCAGATCTGGCTTTTTACCCAGACCTCATGGAAAAGCAGAGAAACTCTACAGGTGCATGTGTGTATGTTTACGCACTTTCTCTGTGCCTGCTCAACACCGAGAGCATGACCCAGGAGCGCAGGGAGAGAAGTGAGCAGAGATGCTGTGCCTGCGGCACTCTCTTCAAATCCCAAATGTGCCCATAGGCCCAAAATGTTTGGCAACCCTTGCTCTAGCTAGATAATCCTGTAAATGACCTCCCCCACAGAGTCTGCCTGCCGGAAGCAGTGATACGTTTATTTTTATTTTTTTGGTGTATCTTTTCCCAACGTTTACCCCTCTCAGCCAGCCCCGCCTCCACTGCCGACTTGCAGTCTTTGCTGGTACATTGCTTCCCCCTCAGCTCCACCGGTCAGATCAGATTTGTATGTCTGCTTAAGGTGAGCTGGCAAAGCACATGTTCTCCGCAGTAGCTGCAAGCAGCAAGCAAACCATTTGTAAAGTTCATTTTATATATATATATATATATATATATATATATATATATATATATATATATCTGAGGTTGCTGCAAAATCAGGGCCTGGAGCAGAACAGCCTGCCTGGGTCCGCAGAGATATTTTTCCCCCAGAAAAGGGTTAATGCAAGTAAACATGAAGTTTAAAACCCAGCTTCACATAGTTGAAAACTATGGAAACGGAAGATAAGAGAGCCACCAGTGCTGAGTTTGTCGTACAGAGTGCTGTTATCAAAGACCATCATAGTCTAATAAAAATGTACTATAATATGTTACAGTGACAGTGCAAAATAATTTAGTTCACTTGCAGCAGCAATAATGTTTCTGGTGTTTTGTTTTTAACAATGAATAGTGGCCTCTTTGTACCAAAGGAACTTGCTCTGAAATGAAGCAGCGGCAACAGCAAGAAAAAGAATGTGATTAACCCATGCATTTCAAAGGGGGCAAAGTAATGCAAGGTGCTATGAATAAAGCATATTAGTGCATGCAGTAGGTAGCATTTGGTTGTGCCTGGGCTGTGGTTAATTTCTAAGCAGAGTGTTGCAGTCGCCGACTGAAAAAGTCGCACTAACCCTGACCAACAGTCCTTGCACTCTAATAATTGATCTGGCGGTGCTAGTTGGGAAGCCCTGATGGTGATTCCCTGATGAACAATGCTGTGCTAGGTCTGCTTGCCAAAACCTGTAGCCTCTCTGGTCTCTTTTAAGTATTCAATTTTGCATCATAGTAGCTGCTGCCTCGTTGGCTGCTTCTCCTTTGATTCGGGTGTGTGGATCAGATTTCTAATGTGTTTGCAAACAATGCAAGGAGTGCCCAGCCCTTTGAGAGGTCCACTGTGTTGTGTGTGGTTTGCCAAGCTGCCAGGAAGCTCAGCCATATGGGGAGTAGAAGTCTTTGCATTAGGGACAGAGGTCCATGCTCCCTAATCCTGGGGCAGCATTGCCTGGGGAGATGGAGCCATGAGCCTAGGTGTGCAGAGCAACAGGGGTGACTCTTACCTCAGTAATGGAGGCATTACACAATTTGAGGACGCATCCCTGTCAGGCAAAAGCTCTTTTATCTGGAACAAACAAAGAAAATGGACCACTAGAGAAGTTGGCCTCCACCCAAGATCCTCCTAAGGAAAATCAAAGCAGTTACACATGAAGTGCGGCAAGTGTCTAGCCTGTTCTTCAGAAATGGAGCCAACACACATTGACAACGTTAGTAAAAAAAAACCCACAGCATTTTAAATAAACATGCAATGCCTGATGGTGCAGTAGAGCAGAAAACTTTTCTATGCAATTTTACATAACATTTTTTTTCTTAAAAGGATTTAATTTCTGACTTATTTATAGTGTGTTTTTTTCCCTGTGTGTAGATCCACCCCTAGTGTAAATCAGTAAGCTGCCTTCAGAGTTTATTCTCTGAAGGGTGCTGTCTCAGGCTCTGCAGAAGCAGAATAAGGAAATGGGGCGTTTCAGATACACACTGAAGATTTTTCAAGCGTTCCAAAATGCGTTTTTAAAAGATGTGTATCATTCAAGGAAAATTCATTGGCTGCAGCTCACTGATGAATTTATGTACACCTTCTGGCAAAACCAAGAGTTGCTGCTGTTTTCAATGACTTTATGTAGCTTATTATTATTACTATAGTACCACTGTTATTAATATTAACATTTGTGGAAATATTTCTGCAGAAGCCACGCAGAACTGAGCTGTTTAGCTTTCTGCAATAATAACACCAGTAAATCATTGTGCTCTGAAAGATTGATTTCACAGAAAACAAAAATATCTTCATGGAACTTAAATATCATGGACATGACGTGTCCTGAGGCTCGAAGGCTCGACTCGGTTTTTAACTAAAAATGGTGTGTGTGTTGATTTCTAGCAGGGCTACTGTGTTCATAATTTTTCAAAATGCATTTTCTTAATGGTTGAAACTGTTACTATAGCTGCAGTGCGGAACCAGACAAAGATGTCTCCAAGCACCTCAACTACAGGAAATGTGGATGCTAAAAATGGGGTTGTTTTTGACCTTTTCTGTGAGTGACATCAGTGCTGTTTATTTCTGCTTGCAGGCTATACAATTTGATCCAGAAACCCACCTGCCCACTGTTACTGACAGTTGTACAGGCTGCACTCTGTGTCTCAGCGTCTGCCCTATTATTGACTGCATCCGAATGGTTTCCAGGACAACACCTTATGAACCAAAGAGAGGCCTGCCCTTAGCTGTGAACCCAGTGTGCTGAGGTGATCAGACCAGCAGTTAAAGCGAACCTTACATTTACTTGATTCTATTGATTTGCTATCTAATTAGTACCAGCAACAACAACTATGTTAAAAAAGAATTGCGGGGGGACACCTAATGATGGGAGACTGCTATAATGTCAGCTGCATTTTCCAATTTAAATTTTTTATTTTTTATTTAGCCTTCAGACCAGCAGCGGCTAGTTTATCAAATGTTAGCTATCCTTGTCTTTCCCACCCCCACCCCCCAGAAGCAGAACTTTAGTTTTTCTTTTTCTTTCTGCAAATTCTTGCACGCTATGGTGGCTTTGGTGATTTCTTCCTCATAACCCCCCACAAAATTAGGAGGGGGGTCTCTCCCCACTCCCACCAAATCAGCTAAACCCCGACACGCAAACCAACTTTGTTACCAGGGAAACATTTGGTAATTACACATTTCATTTCCTTTTAAAACTGTTTTTTAGAAGATGTAATTAACTGCAAAACACACAAACAAAGCAATGCAGATTCAATGTGTGTGTGTGTGTTTTACAGGAGGATGTAAAAAGAGGTTTAAATGGGTATTTCTGAACTATTAAATCAGTTTCAACGGCTGCAACATATGGCACTGTATTACCTTAATTCTCCCTAAATTCTGCTTTTGACTAGGCATTAAAAACTAAATTTGCAAATACAATGCACTCTTCACCATTCAGTGCTTTTTTCAGTAGCTTGCATGATTTCTTTGTTTCTGTTAATGAATCTCCAGAGCATGTCTATTAGCTATATTATTTCAAATGCAAGCGTTAGCTCAAGAATCTGATTTATGGCATCTTTCTGTTGCATCCGTGCACTCTTTGGAAGATGAGATTATTCTTGCAGTGCAAGGCGGCAATTCCTTTTTTTGCCCATATAGAGAGGCTCTCTGCAAGTCTTGCCAAACCAAAAGAGTGGTGCCAGTTTTAGGAGGAACAACCTGTGCGACGCAAAGCAGTTGGGCAGATACGCTAAGTGAAAATGTCACATACGTGAATGTTTTCCAGCCCTACAGGTGTCCATTTCATGCATGGATGGGAAGCCCACAGGTTTCTGCTGGGCCATTTCTCCTCACCCCAGACCAATACAGCCTCTGTGCTGAATGGGGCCCAGATATTCCCTGTACCTCACTAACACCGAGGTGCCCATTCCAGGCACACACCCTGTCTCCCAAAAGAGGATGATATAGTGCTCTAGTGCCCTGGGGCAGAGGAGCAGCCCAAAGTTATGTGAAGTGCAGGAGGCCCTTCATGTTTTTGGGAACAGCCAGGAGGGTTCTTGTGCATCCAGCACAATGGCCTAACCCATCCATGTGGAAGTCACCCATGGGACGCAGGCCAGAGTGGAAGCTTGTGGCATCCATTCCACATGGGCAGAGTTTTGTGAGTGAAAAGTTATAGGCACAGTATAGCAATTTTATGTCTCTCTTGTGCAGTATGGCTTGGGAAATGCATATAAATGAAGTTGCACTCACATTCTGCAACTGTGCGGTAAGTAAGCGCCATGCCAGGAAGTGAATAACTTTTTAATTACATGAGAAATGTTTATTAGCCGTGTATTTCACTGCAAACAAACACACAACCAATTTAGGTTGAAAACTCAGAGGTAAATAGTTGTCAGCATATTACCGCCATATGTTGCAAAGGCATGTGTTTTATTTTTGAGTATTTGCTTCTCAGAAATAGAACCCGTGTCTTTGCGACATATGGCGGTAATATGCTGACAACTATTTACCTCTGAGTTTTCAACCTAAATTGGCTGTGTGTTTGTTTACAGTAGAACTACAGTAAGGGAGGGAGAGACAGAGATTTCCCACTATTCTAAATTAGCATGTCAGTAACAGGGGCTGGGCGATGTTGGGCAGTGGCGTAGCGTGGGGGGTGCAGGGGGGGCCGGCCGCACCGGGCGCAACATCTGGGGGTTAGGGTTAGGGGGCGCAAATCCACAGGTTAGGGGGCGCAAATTACTTGCCTTGCCCCGGGTGCTGACAAGCCACGCTACGCCACTGATGTTGGGTTTTCAACATTGTGGCGTATCACCAGCTGAACATCACGGTTTGGCAATAAACCGCGATGTTGAAAGAATCTGTATTGGCTTGGGGTGAAACTGCCACCGCTTTCACCCCAGCGGCTCCTGGGCTAATACACCTGGACCCAGCCTGCTGCTCAGCTGGGGAGCAAAAAGGCTTCTGCCACCAACTGAGCAAGCTTCCTTGCCCCTCCCCCTCCCCAAAGACAGACCAGGCAGCAGTAGCCAAGTGCACAGAGCCTGTCAGGCTCCATACAGGAGCATTGCCTCTTTCCTCCTGCAGTGGTTGTTCTACCCAGGAGGAAAAGATGCAACTAAGCAAAGCTACACCTGCCTGGAGAAGAGTTTGAATTTGATATCCCACTTTATCACTACCCAAAGGAGTCTCAAAGCGGCTAACATTCTCCTTTCCCTTCCTCCCCCACAACAAACACTCTGTGAGGTGAGTAGGGCTGAGAGACTTCAGAGAAGTATGACTAGCCCAAGGTCACCCAGCAGCTGCGTGTGGAGGAGTGGGGATGTGAACCTGGTTCACCAGATTACAAGTCCACCGCTCTTAACCACTACACCACACTGGAGCCCGCTGAGCAGCCACAATCCCACCCCAACAAGCAAGCAGGAGCACAATCGGGGCTCTCTCTGCTGGGGAGGGGGGCACTTTCGCAGAGCCCCCACCCTACCCCTAGGTCATGCAAGCTGGTGGCGGGTCAGGGATCCGTAAAACTGCTTGGCTGAGGCAAGGGCAGCAGCGCACTCCTCGGCCAAGCTGTATCGCGCCTCGCCCATGCAGCTTGTTTCTTCATCTGCAACACTTGGAGGGCAGAGTGCAAGGCCGGTCTCACTCGGAGTGTATCTCTGGTGAAGCCGCCTCCACTCCTGCGTCCCTCTCTGCCTGCAGCTTGTTTTTCCCTCTGGGTGCTGGAGGCAGGGGGACTCAAGAGCGGTGGTGGTTTCACCAGTGATACCACTGAGTGAAGCTGGCATGCCGGTCCTAGGCAATATATTGCCCAAGCCTAGTCAGTTACAACTTATTCCTCATTTTCAGTTAGGGTGTTCATGCACTAGCTGCTGTATCCCAAAGAAAGCCACATGCTGTTTGATATTTAAAGTAGCTAACAATGGATCTCTTCATTTCTTTATACTCTCTGCCATCAACTTAAAAATACAAAATTTCGATCATGCTTATTAAATAATCCTTATGTTCAGATTTCTGTACTTTTTACAAGGTTAATAAATCAGAATTAAAGAACATTGTGCAACCTGGTTTGTATGCGTCTTTCTAAATGGCTTTTGCGGGAAAAATTGCAGTTTCTATTTCATCACTATTCGTAGGGTGGTATTCAACTAACATTTTACTGACCATACTATTGTTGAAATTAATTAACAACCCTCCACAATTTTGGGGATATAGAGAAGCAATTCTTTTTATTTTTTTCAGGGGTGGGGACCTCCCTGCATGCAGCAAAACAACAACCAGTATTTAAATGTTCAAATAAATGAAATAACCCATGCAGGTTGTTCATTTTTCAACAGCTCTGCCCAGAGCAACTTGAAATTTCCTCCATAGGTGTGGCTGCCATGACTTTTTTTCATAAGAAATAAAATCCCAGCACACAACAGTAATTTTTACAGCATTAACAAATCAAAGATGATGTGTTCACCATTTGGATAGAGGACATATTGATTAATTCACTCTATCAGGCAATGTAGATACTGTGTAATTCTCCATCAACTTCATGGCACTTAGCTATAATGTTGCTAGGGAGAGAGATTCCCCCTCCATATTTAATAACCCAACATGACCAGATGCACATGCCTTGTTGACACTTAAAAGGTAGCAGTCCTAAAGTGAACACAGGCATGTTAAAAGTACCTACTAACTCTGACAGATGTTGTGTTTTCTGTGGCTATTTGTCAGGGATCTTTTCATAGCTTTTAATTAATGTCAGGCCCTGAATAACATCCAAGCAGGTAAGCAAATCAAAGACAAAGCAGATTAATGTGGTATTTTCACAGACTAAATCGATTCATAGCTTGGCTATGTTGCACTGCTCTACTTCCATGCTTCTCTTGGAGCTATTGGGCTTTGTCTTTAAGTATTCCTAAACAACTTAGTATTTTAAAATCTATAAGCGGTATACAAAAACACAACATAAAAACAGCAGAACAGTTTCATAAAAGTAAAAGATGCAGACACAAAAACGGCATTTTGATATCTGGTAAGAAAAGCGCTTCTTTTCAATGGAACCCATAAATTAATATATCAAGAGTTTGTGTAATTTAAACGGTCTTGAACTTGTGAGGCTTGGACCACGTGGTTTCTAGAAAGTATCAAAAACCCAACAGTATTGCAGATAAAGCTACACTGTTTGTCTTGGGTGTGTCCTTTTATCAGTCAAGTTTTAAAGCAGTGGTTCCCAAACTTTTCTGGGTGGTTCCATAAATTGATTTCCCCTGTCCTATAGAAAGCATTGTTTAGACTGTCTCGCCAGAGTGGTGCATGCTCTGGTTATCTCCCGCTTGGACTACTGCAATGCGCTCTACGTGGGGCTACCTTTGAAGGTGACCCGGAAACTGCAATTAATCCAGAATGCGGTGGCTAGACTGGTGACTGGGAGTGGCCGCCGAGACCATATAACACCGCTCCTGAAAGACCTATTTTGGCTCCCAGGATATTTCCGAGCACAAGTCAAAGTGTTGGTGCTGACCTTTAAAGCCCTAAGCGGCCTCGTCCCAGTATACCTGAAGGAGTGTCTCCACCCCCATCTTTCCACCCGGACACTGAGTTCCAGCTCCGAAGGCCTTCTGGTGGTTCCCTCATAGCGAGAAGTGAGGTTACAGGGAACCAGTCAGAAGGCCTTCTCAGTGGTGGCGCCCGCCCTGTAGAACGCCCTCCCATCAGATGTTAAGAAAATAAACAACTATCCAACTTTTAGAAGACATCTGAAGGCAGCCCTGTTTAGGGAAGTTTTTAATGTTTTAAGTTTTATTCTGTTTTTAATGTTCTGTTGAAAACTGCCCAGAGTGGCTGGGGAAACCCAGCCAGATGGACAGGGTAGAAATATTATATTATATTCAGAAAACAAATCCTTTCTGAGGATTTCTTCACTTTGTTTTTTCTCTCAAGTTTTGGTAGGGAAAAGTCTTCTTCCCTTTTGTTCACAGAAGTTGGCTGAACAAAAGGACCATGACTTCTACAGATGACTTTGACAACTAATGCTTTCTAAGAGTATATCAACATGCTGAACATGTTTTTCAGGGTGGGATTATTTTAGCTGCCCAGCACCCTGAAGGCAGTATATGCTGCACTCCGGTGCATGCCTAGGCAAATGAACATCCCACTGAGTTCAATTGGCCTTATTTCCAAATTACAGTGCAATATGAAGCATAGGAAACTGGTATTTTAAGTTAAGCTGGTGTGACCTACCCATATTCCAAGCTTGATTCAGGAACTGGAGACTTGCCAGCTGACCCACCCCGAACCTTGGAGATAGAAAACAAGTCTTTAAAATAGAGTTTAGCTGGCATGAGTCCCACTGGGTTGCCAGATCATGTGACTGACTTGGAATACATGCAAGTCTCTGCTTGCTCCACCTTTGGGTAACTTAAGATGGTATAAATTCCTCCAGCTTAAGTTCCTCTGCTGAGCTGCGGCTTAGCCAGCATGGTCAGACTCAGCCAGGTTGAAGGTGTTACACTGGCATATTCATGGCCAGAGTGTGGAACTTACACTAGAATAACCCTCTCAAGATCTGCCTGTTCCAAACTCACTCAATCCTGACAGATCTTGGGTTTGGATTGCCCTAAATAAAGTAAAATACATAAAGTAAAAAATACAGCAAAATCCTGAAATAAAGTAAGTAATCTGGGTCCAATCCTAAACATTTCATGGTAACTTTCTGTAATGCAATTGGACAGATGGCATATCAAGACTGTCTTACCAAGAATCAGATAGTACTGTAGCTTCATCTCCTCTGTGAATTGTAATATCTATTCATATCCATGGCGGTGACAGGGTGATGCTACGTTGCTAAAGAGGTCACAGGTTTCACAGCTAGCCAGGTTTCCTTGGGGATAGTATAAAAAAACCAAACAGCATAAAATCAAAATGATGAATGCATGGGAATCAGATACTAATTACTAGGATTTATGTATTAGTAGCACTCTCTTAACTCTCTAACTTTTTGAGAGAAGAAAAACTAATTGGGCTCAACCAAGCCCTAAAATTGGCAGAATTATCTCCCTGTCTAGCTATATCTTGGCAGTCAGACAATCTAAATCTTCTCTTAATTTATTATTTTGTCAAAACTCTTGCTCGTACTTGGCTTCAGAGGGTTTTTGCACCTCTCAGATTATTCTTTAAAAAAATTTTTTTTTCACAAATTCAGATAAATATGGCACTGCTCCCTGACTTACACATGCTCACCTTTTAGTTGGCGCTATATTTTTAATTGCTAGTGATGCATGATGTTTTTGAAACCTGTCCTTAGAAATCTTCTTTGAACCCAAGAGCCTTGTTTTTGGCTTTCTCTTTCGAAATAAACAGCTGTAGACAGTGTTCGCATGTGGTAGTAAGTCAAGGTTGTTAGTAGGGAAGGGGGGAAGAGAGCTGATTGAATTCACATTTAAAGGCAAACTTACCTCATTTGAGTTTCTGAAATGAGGTGTGAACTGAAACACATAGCCTCCCTTCAAATTTTGCCCTTCTCCAAATTTTGCAATGCAGCCAAAGTAATGATTTGCCAGGGTGAGGTGGTTGTTGTTGTTGTTGTTGTTGTTGTTGTTGTTGTTGTTGTTGTTGTTGTTAATTCAGTCCTTTGCATAGTTATCCTAGCACACCCTCTCGGTATTTTCTAATTGGACAGAATGAGAAAGACTATGACTCTTAAGATGGCACCAAACACCTCCCAGCTGTTTACACTTATACTTCGAACCAGGTCTCAGTCTCTAAATCCAGCTCACCTGATGTGCCCTGCTGCCCTTTTCCATCATCTTGCTTCCATCCATCCTGCCTGAAGCCCTGTTACAGCTTTTTCAAGACAACCAAACAAGAAGAAGGGGACTAAAGGTGCAATAGTCTGCATCCTCAGTTTTAAATTTCATTCTCCCTGTCTTGGTTCTCTTTCTGGGCATTTAATATAGTATTGTGTGTCTGACAGCTATCCCCACTTACAATATTTTATTTTCAGTTTTACTCTTGCCTATGATCCCCCTCCTGCCCTCCGTATCTTCGCTTGAGATCCTCCGCTAAGATTGTGTAGCGGTAAACCTCTTTTGTCAGGTTTTAAACGTGCAAACATATATGCCACTTTATGCTACTAGTCTATTTATTGGATTAAGCGAGAGGGTTTTGATATGGAAGCTTAAGACGATATTGAAAACACATATCACTTCTATTGTAGCTACTAAAAATCAGCTTTAGAACTAGAGAGACCTTGTATCAGGCATTTGTGTGGAGACCTTTAGCTTTTTATCATGGCTGTTCTTTGTTGCTATGGCAATAGAATTAACCATTTCATTAACATAATGGAATAAACCGCATTCTAAACTTCTTTGTCCTCCCAGTTAACCCCCCCCACTCAGATTTCAAAATATTTAACAAGCTTGAATTCTGGGGGATTTCCCCCATGCCCAAGTTATTATCTCAATGCTTCTGAAGGATTTTTTTTTTTTTTTAGTGAGAGTGTATTTTATCATTACATTTCATTTTGCCTTCATTGGCTGCCTTCTGTTAAGTGTCCCCATGAGAAGGCAAGTAGACTACAGAACAAATGACCACTGGAAGTGAGGATACAGTCATTTAACAACCTCATAAAGGAACAAGAAAAAAAGAAAATCACTTGTTTCGTCTCAACCTCCATTCCACGTTTGGCAAGACAAGGGCTTTGTTCATAGCGACTGCCTCCCTTTTCAGATTTTGTAAAAATGGAAATAGTAATAGTTAGAAAATCAACAGCCTTCTGTGTGAGAAGTTTGTGAGCATTAGAGATGACACAAGACTAGCAGCTGTTTTGGATATTAAACAAGTGAGTGAAGAGGAACCCTTCCCCCAGATTCACCCATCACCACCTTGCCATTGTTGCTGTTGCCTATCTGCTTGCCTCTTCTTCTGGGTCCAATTAATAAAAAGGTAAAGGACCCCTGACCATTAGGTCCAGTCATGACTGACTCTGGGGTTGCGGTGCTCATCTCACTTTATTGGCTGAGGGAGCCGGTGTTTGTCCGCAGACAGCTTCAAGGTCATGTGGCCAGCATGACTAAGCCGCTTCTGGCGAACCAGAGCAGCAGACGGAAATGCCGTTTACCTTCCCGCTGGAGCGGTACCTATTTATCTACTTGCACTTTGACGTGCTTTCGAACTGCTAGGTTGGCAGGAGCAGGGACCGAACAACAGGAGCTCACCCCATCGCGGGGATTCAAACCGCCAACCTTCTGATCGGCAAGTCCTAGGCTCTGTGGTTTAACCCACAGCGCCACCCACGTCCAATTAATACCAGCCTATAAAAGAAGGAGGCAAGGGTCGTAGCTCAGCATTTGGCAAGACAGAATTTTGCATTTCTGCTATTAAAAGGAATTAAAGTGCTCTGTTTCTATAGCTCAACAAATGCACATGTAAAAAATAAATAGTAGGTTTTGGAAAGTGAAGAGGAACCAAGTTGAAAAGTGTGAGATCAACCGCCGAATGAATGCTTATTGACATACAACTGCCCCATAAACAAATCCAAATGACTGCTCCATAAAGACTGCAACACTATGCATGGTGTTCTTAACCTCTTCTGCTGTGACACATGCCTGTCATGTACTGGTTGGATGCAGAGGAATGGTGGGAGGAACCAGCAGGGGGACCACCAAGGGAAGAAGGCCCAGAGCCCAGGAAGTGGTGTTGGCACAACAGTGAGGGAGAAGACTGGGAAGAGGAGGTCTTCAAAGCTCAGGAGGTAACAGGACTTAGTGAGCTGGAACAGTCTGTGGCAGAGAGAACTCCAGAATCAGAGGCAGAAGCTGAAGCAGGAGGGTGGGAGGAGGGAGGCCAAGAAGCAGAGATAAGTCAGGATGGCGAAGAGTCACAGGTGTCTCCCCTGCCTTCTGTGGCAAGCTCCCTTCCCCACTGGTCTCCCAGGATCAGAAGAGGCATGAAGCGGGAGAAGCAAAGACAGCCACACAGGCACAGTCTCTGATTGCTTGGGGGGGGGCTCCAACATGCAAAGTGTGATTTACTTGCTAGCTTGCTCCTGACACTGCTGTAAGTAACTCACTCCCAACAAATATCTGACTAGCTACCTCCCTGAAACATAATAAGAGCTCTGATGGCTCAAACAAAATGATGATTTACTTCAGTGTCCTGTTTCCCACAATGGCCAACCAGATCTTGCGGAGGCCAAAGCTGAGCATAAAGGTCCCCTCTAGGGAAGGGTGAATCTGTTAATTTTGGCTTCTCTCAGTTTCTTCGTTTTCCAATCTTAAATTCAGCTCTCTACTTTTCCACATCACTTTGTGATTTCCCCCCTCCTAATAGGGATGTTTGTATGCAATTTTGCCCCAAATGCACATCCCCCCCCAAGGCAATTTCCCCTAAAATAATGCATTGTATATGTTATTTTCACAAGTATATTCATGTTTTAATGACACTTTACTGAAGAATATGCACTATTGTATGCATTGCTTCATGGAAGAACTGCATTGCAAAATTCAGAGGAGTGGGCATTTTGAAGAAATGCTGTGTTTCAGTTCTTCTGTTGTTTCAGAATGTGCAAATTTGGTAGGTTCATGCCTCTGAACCTGGAGGGGAGTAGAAAGCCAACATGACTAAGAGCGATTATAAACTTGTCCTCCATTGTAAAGCCATCTAAGTTGCCGACCATAACCAGCCCTTCAAGTACTGAATTACATAGCTTTCTTATGAAGAAGCACTTCCATTTGTCCTGAATCTTCCACCAACCAGCTTCATTTTAGTCTTATGTCTCTCTGTGTGCTCACTCTACACACTGCATAATGTTATAAATATTAGTCATTTCCCTGCTTACGGTCTTCTAAACAAGGCCGACCCTACTATTTGGCAGAGGCAGGCAACCATTTCAGGCAGCAGATGCTCTGGAGAAACAGGAACAGTGTCTGGCCATTCCTCTTGAGCACCCAGCCATTCTTCTTTGTTGCAATATGAAGAAGAAGAAGAGGAGTTTGGATTTGATATCCCACTTTATCACTACCCGAAGGAGTCTCAAAGTGGCTAACAATCTCCTTTCCCCTCCTCCCCCACAACAAACACTCTGTGAGGTGAGTGGGGCTGAGAGACTTCAGAGAAGTGTGACTAGCCCAAGGTCACCCAGCAGCTGCAATGTGGAGGAGCGGAGATGCGAACCCGGTTCACCACATTACAAATCTACTGCTCTTAACCACTACACCATATGGTATTGCCGGAGGTCCTCTGGTATGGTGGAGGATGCTATCCCATCACCAGTGCTGAAGGAAGATTCATCTACCAGCCCACTGGCCTCTACACATAGAATTGAGAAGGACTGTCACCTTTGCCTCAGGCAGCATAATGTCTTTGACTGTCCCTGTTTCTCAAACAGGTATGGAGCTTGTGGCCCTCCCAGTGATGTTGAACTAATACTCTCAAAATCCATGACCGTTGGTCATGCTGGCTGGGACTGACGGGAACTGGATTCCAAGACGATTTGGAGGTTCACAGGTTCCCCGTCAATGTTCTAAACAGCACAGCAACATCCTGGCCTGCTACAATGAGGAATTTATTTCAGGGCAGTGGGTGTCTTGGTTTAAACTGCATCAATGGCTGTCATCATGGCCACATCCGATGGTATTGCAGTTAAGTAATGAAAAAGTGTGATCTCAGATGGAAGCCCTGTTAAATTCAATGCAGCTTATTCATGGGCTACAGGATTGCAGCCTAAACATGAATTTGGAAAGAAGTTTCAGCACCCTCTGTCCCTGTTCCATTTTCCCACAGAGATGAAGCTGTAAAGGATTTTTATGGCTGCCTAAACAAAGAGCAGCAGCCCCGCTCACTTCAGCCTCTACAGCGATCCTGGAGGTTTGTGAGTTGTTATCTGCTTTGCATCCTTGCTCTGCACAACAGAGGGACCGGATTTCATTTCTGCCACTTACCGATGTGCCGTGTTTGTTAAACAGTTCAGTGGAGGCGTTGAACTGTTGGGGGCACTCGGTCCAGCCAGACTTCGCAACTGCAGCAAATCTTTAATCGTTGCTTGGCACGTTACTGCCTGAAGGATGGTTCTAAGAGAAAGACAGACAGCAAGAACGGTTACACAGACGTGACGTTTGTGAACGTTTGTGAACATAAGCATGACTCTGAGGCCATCAACTTCTCATGCAACGAGAGTGGACAGAATTCATTCTGCTTAACTGCTAAAATCAAATCAGCAATATTTCGCCTGTGCATACAACCTTCTCCCTGGGATACAGAGAAGAAGAAAAAAAAGGAAAAGATATCCTCTGCCTACCCTGCTCCCCCTGTGAATGGGTTTTCAGGGCTGAGTCCCTGTGTTGTGCTTGCTGTTAAGAAGTGGGCTATTTGGCAAAGAAAAGGGGGGGAAATATTGTGGTTGCTTCATTTTCCTGCACAAGAGGGCAGCGTTTCCTTAAATCCGGGGAACATGGCACTTTGGAAGAGCTTTTGCCGGTTTACAATAACATGGCAGACATGTGATATCTTACTAATTGTTTGGATTTTCTAATTGTCTCGGCCGCAAGTAATTTAATGCATGAAATAAGCTCCTGCCCGGCTTAGCAGCTATCTGGAGAAAGTACAGTTACCAGAAGATGTCAGGAATCCCGATGTCGGCTGACTCCTTTCTTGTGTGCCCAAGGATTTATGGCGTGGGCTGCAAGTCAACTGTTTATATTGCTAGTGACATTTTATCTCTAGTGTTACATAAATGTTTGAATACCTGATGCCTCTCTGCTCCAGAGCTGTCTTTCACTAACTGAGGCAAGGAGGAAACTGTAGGTTATGATAGGCTACATGTTGTAAAGTCACTAAACCCCAAGAGAAGCTGTTCTAATTCGTAGCTCTAACTTTATCCTGGTTATCTGGTGGGGTGGGGAATCGAAATCTTACAGCGAGAAACGAGGGGCATTAAAAACTAACTTGTTTGCCACAGCGGAAAGGCGCTCTGGATTTTACGCTCTCCTTATTTGTATGTGGAAGAATGAAAGATCACGATAAACAAAATAAATACCATTCCGTCTGCCTTGCAGGCTGGTCACAACAAAATCCTAATGACTGTCCCTTGAGGGGAACAGAACAGTTTTTGTGGGGCACAAATGAAACTGCCATAACGTTTTCTGTTTCCAGGATTTAAAAAATTGTACTTGCAAATACAGTCGTACCTCATTTTGTGGCTGGGATCTGTTCCAGAGCCCCAGCCGCTAGCCAAAAAGGATGCAGGGCGAAGTGCTGCGTCTGCACACGTGCATGGAGTGGTTTGCGCTTCTGCGCATGTGTGAGTGGCAAACCCAGAAGTAATCTGTTCCAGTACTTCCAGGTTTGCCATGGACATTCGCCAGAATGGACGCTAGACAAGGCGGACGTTCGCGGAGGTATTACTGTAGTACACAAATGGCGCTTGAGCTGCTGCTACACAAAAGAAAGGATCCACCCCTTGTTAATGAAGTTTCAATAAGAAACCTCCAGTGCAAGCTGGACCATGTTTACACAGAGGGAAGTCCCAAGTGCATTGAGCTCAATGAAATTTCTTTTTAGGAAGTGTGTTTAGAATTGTGCTGTTTATTGCGTAGACAGGTTCGCATGTGTAGGCTGTTTTTTGCACACCCTCCAAGTGCCTTGAATTTCCTGGGACATCACAAATTCACAAGAGCTCATCCCAGCATCCGATTGGATCTAGGAATGTCCCCTTTCCTCCCTCCAGCACAACTGCAAGAACTGACTGCCCAGCCTATCAGCTGTGGGGGAGGGCAGCGGAGACCCCATTCTGCTCTTTACATCCAGACAATCATCCCAGGGCAAGTCAGAGCGGTTTTAAGAGTTTTGCCCTCATTCCTGTTTTTTCCACTCTAGGACGTTCACCCTCTGTTGTCGATTATATATATAAAAAAATATTTAAAATGTCCAGTAGCACCTTAAAGACCAACTGTTTGTTTTTGGTATAAACTTCCATGTGCATACACACTTCTTCAGATACCAGTTATCTGAAGAAGTGTGCATGCACACAAAAGCTTATACCCAGAAAAAAAACTTAGCTGGTCTCTAAGGTGCTACTGAACAGCCCTCTGCTGTGTTTTTGTTTTGCATCCCAGAAGCACCAACAGAGCAGGGGAACTAGGAAACGTGCCCGACAAGTGAGACTGGTGCCAGGTTCTGGGGAGAGATCATGTCGGGACGGGACATGACATGTCATGATAATGTCAGGTCATGACAGGTCAGGTCAGGTCAGGTCAGGTCATAACAGGGCAGGTGATGTCATGTCATATCATGACATGCGAGACAGGCAATTATTTACCAAACAGCATTCTGCAGGAAACCTCCTTGCTTTTTGGTCTGATTCAGAAGTAAACTGCAGTTTCCCTGGGGGAAAGCAGTGGGACAAATGGAGGTGTTTTCAAGCCCTTACTTGCGCTTCTTCTATCATTTCCAGTGGAAGGGAAATTCTTGCAGGTGGGAAAACCCACAGGAATCTCCCCTGCTGGCAAGAGCCTGGCAGAGGTTATGATATGGTGGCTGAGCCCCCTTTGGATTACAGCCTAATTGGTGGAAAGGCACATTAATCAACTCCAAAAACCTCCCTTTACTAGGTGAACAACCCAACTGCAGTCCCTGAAATAAACAAAAGCCATTCGCTGCAGAGGCAGTATGTAGGCGGACTGTTTTCCTTTCCACCAATCACCACCACAAGCAGTCACACGCCATGAATAATGCTGTACCATGCCAGTCATTGCAGCCCCACAAATTAAAACCTGACCCTCCTCCATCAAATAGTTCTTTGAAGGCTACGTTCCTCTTGTGCGCTTGTTTTCCGACCAAGAAAATGCAAGCTTGTGTCAGTCCTTTTCTGGTAACATTTATTCCCGCTGTTTCCTACACTTAATCCTTCCATGCTTCCCAGGTTTAAATCCTTCGTCCCTCCCTCCTGTTGCTCCCAATAGCAATTCACAGAAGCTGTGTACACTTTGCCAAGAACACGCAATAACGGGTCTCACCAATTCGTCTCTTCTTTGTAATTAAAAATGTTGCTTGAGAGCCCAGAGACAAACAAGAAGACACCTCTCAAGTCGCAAGGAGCAACACAACAGAGCGAACAAGGCCATTTCCAGAAACAACATTATTTCACACAATTCCCTCTCCACCCAACCCCAATAAATAGGCATTCATTTCTCATTGGTTGTGGTTCTCCTTGACTCCGTTTGGGAACTGGCTCAGTCGTTAAAGGGTTTCCTGTAGGCTTTTGGACTAAAGCATACCTGTTTCATGGAGTTGTCTCCTGGGTTGTGCTATTGGTCCAACCACTTTGCAGAGGCAGCAAATCTACGAGATCCCTGGCCAGCTCTGCCCCACTCCTGGAACACAATGCTTAAGGGTTTCCAAGAAATCTCGAGAGATCTGCCTGCTGCTCAGCAACCAGTGGTAGGCAGCTCTGCCAGACGTGTTGAGTGGAAGGAAACCTCTGTTCAACACACACACACACACACACACACACACACATCCCGCCTGGTCTAAGGGGACTTTGTTTTTGTTTTTTTAAATGATATTTATTAGAAGTTTCAAAAATTACAGAGAAAGAAAAAAGAAGAAATCAACAACAACAAAAGAAAATTTTCAAAGCATATATAACAATACTTAAAAGAGGGAAGAAAAAAAAAACAAAAATCAATACAACAATAACAATAAAAACACAATATTCCATATCTTTATCTTTCATTAACTTGTTTCATCAACCTCTTCACACCTCCCTTTTTGTATTCTAGTTTAGTTATTTATTTCAGCAAATTCTTTCCATCCTTCTCAATTTTTTTAAAATAGTTTGTCTTAACAGTCTAACCTATTAATTAACTCAGCAAATCCTTTCCATCTTTCACTATATTCTGTCATTCAGTTTACCTTAGTTTATTTTAACCTTATCTTCCCAAAAATACCTTAAGACTTAAAACTTAATATTTATTTATACATAATTCCTTATAACATTTCTGCTAAAGCCAAATATTTTCATTCCAACATTTTTCCTAATACTCATTAATTTTACACTAATTCCCAAAATAATTTTTTAAAAGTTTTCTTCCAATCTTCCTCCAGCGTCTCTTCTTCCTGGTCTCGGGTTATGTCAGTCCTTACTGTCCATTCCATCTAGTCCATCAACCTGGTAATCTTATATCCGAGGCTCTTAAGTCTTTTTCATGTCCCTTCTTCTTATTTGTACTTGCACTTTACCTTGTCTTTTGTAGATCTCTTTCTTAATTTCTTTCCTTTCTCATTAAGGAGTAGGTCTTGGGGAGGTTCCAACTCAAAAATATCTCCATCTCTCCTCAGCAGATCGGCCCATTCCCCACAGTCCCATTCCCCACAGTCAACAGTGTAGTCCAGAAAATATTTTAAAGCATGCTTCAAAGTCCCTCCAAACTTAAGGGGCCCCACAACTCCAGACCCCCCCCCGGCCCACTTCAAATTCAGCCTTCAACAACAATAGCTTATGCTCCTGTAGGGCCTCGGGCCTCTCCATTTGTGTTACTTGAGGTTCAACAGCAGCCTTGGTCTAAGGGGACTTTGGATCACTCTGTAAGTAAGAGAAGACTTTATGGGGCAAATGGTCCTTGTTCCGCAATGCAGCTGAGCAAGTTTCTTCATCGAACGTGCCAATCAAACTGATGACTTCTCACTGAAGTTTTTAATTACCTTGATGGGACATCATCAACATTTGAATTACCATGTTCAGTGCATGAAAGCTTTGTTTTTTTGTTTTTACAAAACACCTAATAGACCCAACCATATGGTGCAATGAACACCTCTTGGAGATGTGCTTTCTGTAATCCTGATTCACTCCACATATTCTGGTCTTGCCTGGAGATAAGACCGTTTTGGTCTAAAAGAATAAATCCAAACCATAACAGGTGACGAACTGCCTTTGGATCTCCTAGTTATACTCTTTGGTTATAAAGAAAAGCTAGTGTTAGCTGACGATACTGAAATGATCACCCATTTGTTCATTGCAGCAGCACGTCTGTTGCATTTCTGAAATATTCAAGGCGCAATATTTTATGCCAGGGAAAATGTGACATTGTGATTTGTTGCTGTGCAGAATGCAATTGTGTAAGTGCATGAGAATCTATTGGCCTTTTTTTTGTGTGTGTGTAAGACTGTTAATAAAGAGCAACATATATGTTCTCCTTCTCTTCCCTTCCACATACAGGCACAACTTGTTTTATCACCCAGCCCCATCACTCTCTCTTTTTTTTTTTTACCCAGAAGCAAACAACAGGAAGGCTACCGTCACATACACACCACGTGAAGCAATGTACTGCCTTTTTGTATATCTTTATTTTCATTTGATATGTTGTCTAGATGTGGTGATCACACAGATGATCTCTCATTTGACATGTACCGTATTTTTCGTCCCATAGGACGCTCCGTCCCATAGGATGCACCTAGTTTTTTGGGGGGGGGAAAGGAATCCCCCCCTTTATTTCCCCCCCAAAAGCAGGTCGGGGAAACCGAACCAGGTCGAGGAACAGCGGGATGGCGGCAGGCTGCTATCCGCATCGTGGGGAGCCCTGCGGGGAACTCCCGCAGAGCTCCAACACGCTGCGGATGTCTGCCCTGCGGGGGGCGCTCTGCTTCAGGGTGTCCTGCGCGCCGGGCGGCAGGCTGTTATCCGCAGCGTGGGGAGACCTGCGGGGAACTCCTGCAGGGCTCCCCACGCTGCGGATTTCTATCCAGCGCGCGGGGCGCTCTGCTTCAGGATGACCCGCGCGCCGGGTGGCAGGCTGCTATCCGCAGCATGGGGATGTGTTCCCGAAGTGCCGGGCGCCCTGAAAGCAGAGCGCCTGACGCTCCGGGAAGCAGGCTGCTATCCGCAGCCTAGACATTCCTGCGGGACCTCCAGCAGGTCTGCCTAGGCTGTGGATGTGTTCCCGAAGCGCCGGGCACTCTGCTTTCAGCGCGCCCGGTGCTCCGGGAAGCAGGCTACTATCCGCAGCCTAGACAGCCCTGAAGGAACTCCCACAGGGCTGCCTAGGCTGTGGATGTCTTCCTGAAGCCTGGAGAGCGAGAGGGGTCGGTGCGCACCGACCCCTCTCGCTCTCCAAGCTTCAGCGCAAGCCTGCATTCACCCCATAGGACGCACCCAGATTTCTCCTTCA
Source organism: Podarcis erhardii (assembly GCF_964252035.2). NCBI lineage: Eukaryota > Metazoa > Chordata > Lepidosauria > Squamata > Lacertidae > Podarcis > Podarcis erhardii. Next base: position 76,076,770 of record NC_138510.1, read on the forward strand.
TTTTTGGAGGGGAAAAAGTGCGTCCTATAGGGCGAAAAATACGGTATTCTAAACTGTGTTTGTCTACTGCTCCCATGTTTCTGCAGACAGCATACATTTTTCACTGAAATGTACTTGCACGTTCAATCAGTTCTGTGATTTTTGCTTAACACACACAGGCGCACACATTGTCTTACATAGTTTATGAACTCCATGCCCCCACACCGAGGGTGGTTAATGCACACATAGGAAGTGTTGGGTACGTAATAATCCTTTGCTGTTCAAAACTCCAGAAGTGTGCCTATTTAATGTGAACGGTTTGCTTGACATACATTATTCTTGCAAACAGCTACAGTCTCAAGATGGACATTATCAGCCGCTGATCATCATCTTTACAACAGAGAAATATAGTACTCCTGGCACTCCCACACAGTGTGTGGCCTCTTCAAGACTGAAAATAGTGGGCATTTCTCAGAAAATGAAACAGTAACACTGGAACACGGATAGCATAGCTGAGGATGCCATCATCGTACAGACACAACAGATTGTGGCTGCAACCCTGTGCCCATTTACTCAGGAGTCATCGCCACTGAACTCAATAGGACTGACTTTTGAGAAGACATGTACAGGATTGTGCCACAAATGGGATCCTCATAACAGAGGGTCCTGGTTGCACTCGGGACCCAAGAGCTCACCTGACAGGGTTAAAATGGGGGGGAGGAGCAGGAAGTCCTGGCTATTCCCCTGGGATCATGCCAGGCTGTTTTAGCCAATAGCCAGTAGGTGGCATGATCCCAGGGGCTTTAAAAGCAGCAGTGTGATGCAAGTGGGGCCCTTGCATTTGCACGGCTGAACACCCTCCCACCCTCCCTAGTTTAGGTAGAGTCACTTAGCCTTGCTTTGGTTTGGGTCATCTGTTTTGGAACAGGGGCTGGGTAGGAATTTTTTCCATTTGGCAGATTGGCTTTTAGCCATTTGGTTTTCGCCTACCCCTTAGCAAATCGTCACAACTTGTAAGGTGGCAGTTAGGCATTGGCTCAGTTGGATTGTGGGGAGGGGAGGTGCGGCCATCACCTGCCCCTCCAGGAATTGGGTATTCCGTTAAGGGAATCTGGGGGTCCTGGATCTCATCCGAAGTCTGCTTGAGGGGCTAGGGCCATGCCAGGACCACAGGAACCCCGGGGTGAGCTTAGGTTGGTCCTCATCAACCTTGCTCTCTCGTTTGGTTTACCCCATTGAAAGATCACCCTGAGAAGTGGAGTCAGTTATAGTGGGGAGTCAATGCCTAAGCCAATACCGCTCACGTGATTGTATTTCAATAAAGTTGTGGCCAAAATTTGCCCCAAAACGTAAACTAATATAAGTGTCTGTGTGTTATTTATTTTGGGGGTGGGTCTTGGGGCCTCAAGACGCAAAAAGTATGCCTGTTTATTCAGCTTATTTCCTACAGGTTTGTAACCAATTCTTCCAAAATATTCCAAAAGAAAGTGCCTGGTTTGAAGAAAAGGTTCACGTAGATTCACCTCACAGGTTAACCTCTGAGATTGACCCATAGTCATCGATTTCTCAGCATAGTTATCCAAAAGAAGCAAGACCAACCAAGACCAAGACCACGCCCAGGTAGGCATGAAGGTAAACCTGCCCAATTCTCATTTTACAAAACAATGCACTTCTCCAGCCAAGTAATGTGTACCAAAATGCATATACTAGGGCAAAGTGTGCATAAAAATGCATAGGCTGATGAAAATACTGCATTAAAAAGCATTATCGTAGGCAAAATTGTTTTGCAAAAAAAAAAAAATAGTGTATCAGGCAAAATTGTGTATTTTAGGAGAAATTCACACTTAAATGTTCATGAGGGCTTTTAAAAAAACTCAATCAGATATGGAAATGTCTAGAACTGAATTCAATAGAGGCAGGGACTGAGAGAAATCCAAATTAACAGTTTGGTCTATCTCTATTCCTTGATAAATGTGCTCAGGATTGCAGTCTAAGGTTGCAATGAGGAATAAGACCCATTCAATTCACAGCAACTTGCTTCTGTGAAAATGCACAGACTTGCAGTCTCAAAGTAACAATGAGTTTGGTGGAAGAGCTAATTAGGTGTTTAAAGTTTTTGTTGTTAAAATCAATGAGATTTAAGTCTGGCTGGATTATGCTCTCTCTCTTTTGCATCCCCAGAGATAATCTCTATTCGTGTCCTGGAAAAAATATATAGTCAAACTGTGTATTTGGTTAGTTCACCAAGTGTTAGTGTTTACAGATGGCCTAACTTGGCAATCACATATATTCTGGGAGTTAGAAATCTGGCGGGAGTTAATACACTGCCAAAAGTAAAGTGTGACAATTACAACTCAGCTCCATGCTACAGCGACTCATAACTTATCGCTATTAAAAACTCCATGAGGTGCCCCGATGTACCAACATCAGGTAGTTGCCTAATTACATTTGCAAAGTCAAACAACACAAAGTGACAGAGACATTTTGTTTCTTCCATGCAGGGGCTGGAACATGTGTGGCATGCTGATCTGAAAGCCACACCAAAAACGGCGCATACAAAAGCTAGGAAAACAGACAGCCTCTGCTAAATACATTCAGAACCCAAACTTCTGGTTTAACTACGTGATATGGCCCTGGTCCAAATATATACACAGCCCCAGTTACGTAGATACTCTGACACTCAACAACTCTTTGGTGAGCAGAAGAAAGCAGAGATTTGCAAGATATAATCTAGCCCCTTGCTTTCACTTTGGAGGAGAAGAGCAGTATTTTGAGAATAAATGCACACATTCCATTGATTTATTTTATTGATTAAGTTTGTATACCACCATTCATCTGACAATGCCAGGGCAGTTCACAGCATAAAATTAGCCATAGGTAATTACAAACATACAATCTAGAACAGCTATTGTCAAGGTTTTCGGTTCCAGGACCCTTTTCAGACCCTCCAAGTGTCCTTATTTTCCAGTGACAGTCCTGGATGTACAGAAGGCGCCCTGGTTTCTGATTTGATCCTGGAATGTCCCACTTTTCCTTAGGACATCCCTATTTTCAGCAGAGAAATGTTGGATAATAATAATAATAATAATAATAATAATAATAATAATAATGTGTCCCTATTTCCATCAGAGAAATGTTGGATGGTATGCCATTTCTTAATCTTTTATAATATATTTGCATGGTGAAAGTGCTTCTGTTGCGATCCACCTTCAATCAGGTCATGACCCACTAGTGGACCACAACCCACTAGTTCAAGACCAGTGATCTAGAACATGTTAAAATAAAGTTGAGTACCCACTCCAGGTGTATAAGTCCCATTATCAGATTAAGGACGGTGAGCTGCCATGGAAGTTTATTGTATATGAACATAAGAACAGCCTTGTTGGATCAGCCGAAGGCCCCTCTAGCTTAGTATTCTGCTCTGACAGTGGTCAACCAGAGGCCTACAGATTATTCATGGGCAGGACATGACCACAACAGCACTGTCCTCAGCAGCAAGCATAGAGAAGACATACTGGCTCCAGCCATGGAGGCAGAACACTACCTATAACTCAACTACAGCTCCTCAAGTCTTTGTGCTATTAGAAACACTGGATGTAGAAGACGGCGTTTGTTTTAGGAAAGTTTTTTTTCTTGGAGTAGCATCCAGCTCAATGTTACTCATGGTAGACCCACTGAAATTAATTGAACCACCTTTGTAGGGCCTGCCCCAGGTAAAACTTAGTTGACTACCACCCTAAGTTTCTGTGCCACAATGCAATATTGTGAGTGGCGCCAGAGCCGTCTTTCCTATTGGGCTTACTGGCGCGTTGCACCAGGGCGCTGGCCTCTCAGGGGTGCCCCAGCAAGTGGAGCAGCTGTGTGGCTTTGCCGGTGGCCTCCCCTTTCCCTGCACGCCTGCCAGCTGTGCCCCATCAACCATATGGCTGGCGGGCATGCAGGTTGCCTCCCAAGCCACTGCAGGAGGAGAACAATCCCCACAGAGGCTTGGAAAAAGATCAACAACTCTGGGAATCGGGGGGGGGGCCGCTGGAGGGATATTTGCACCATGGCACCGGATATGCTTAAGATGGCCCTGAGTGGCACACACATTTTGATTTCTCTGGAAACTGCAGCTTTTGTTCAAGTCATCCCCAGCAGTAGTGGAATCTATAAACTAGGGGCCAAGACAACAGCAGATCTCGGCAAGTGTATAAATAGAACATCTCAAAGTGACTGGTAAATATCTTCTGTTTCCTGACATCCACATATACAGGCGGTGATTAACTGGCAGCTTGAAGTCATGCCTCTTCCAGCCCAGGACATTTTGCTGTCTGAGGTTGAACAGCAAATGTCCCCTCCAAGTCAAGGTGTATAAGCTGCTCAACTCATTTTCACACCTGAGGCAGAAAATTCCTCAAGCGCCTCTCCCTGGGAGTAAAAATACAGTAATAATAAATCAAGCAGGTTAAAAATGTGCTGCCCTTTCATGACACCAAAATCCAACTGCCTGAGGCTGGCATTTCACTCTCCCTCATGATACGGGCGGCCCTGGTAGGCCTTGCCAAGTTCAGGAACTCATTAGGCCTTTCTCTTCCAGAGCTTTTCTGACACACTCAGTTTGTGTACAGTCACAGAGCTACCTTGGTTTTCAGTCTGTTAATAAATGTCTTCCACTCCAACTTGTGCTTTAGTAGCCTTCGCAGACCTGCTTTCAAGCTGTTCTCTCTCTTTCTCTCTCATTCCACCCTCTTTCTCATAAGGATAGTAGCTTCCTTTCTCCAGGCCAGAGAAAATGTTCTTGCTGGGCTTGCTGGGAAATGTTATTCTGGGCAGAAGGTAAATTGGGAACTACTAGTAAGATATCTGGGGGATCTGACCTCCAATTTTCTAGCTATAGCAACAAATAAACATCTTCTCCTATACTCAAATTGGGTTGTTGAAAGAAGTACATGGTGGAGGTTGGTGTGAGATCAGGAGGTCAGCATTTTTGTGTGGGGTAAAAATGTGAGCTTGATTCTGGACTGAACATGTGCACAAATTCTTTCCTCAATTCTTAGAGTATATACCTGGCTGAGCCACTGTTTCACATCTGGCTCTTATTGGTAAACCTTGGGGGTCTAGTCACAGCAGGAAGGATCATTAAGTTTGTAAATTATGAGTCAATTCTGCTGTCAGTAAGTCAGCTGACCAAGGGGTGTGTGTGTGGAGGAAATGGTTAACAATAAGGGAGTCAGCCCCACTCAATGGGACTTAGTTTTGAGGTAACACAGGTCCTGATTGGGTGTGTAGTCTTGAGGGAGCTTTTCTTTGTATGTTTGGTTGAATGTCTCCTTGCTATGCACAAAACCTAAGGTAAGAAAGAGAAAACATCTCTGTTTATTTCTCCTCAAATTATACTGTGTTTTGGTTCAGTTTCCTCAGTAAAATATTATTAAGATTTATTTTTTCCTGGGACTCCACGTGACTTTGCTAACAGTTAGATCTTACAAGCCCATTGTAATGAACAGAGCATTGCACTGGGACCTGGGAGATCAGCTAGCAGCTATTTATCCATCTAACCCACTTCACAGGTTGGGTGTGATGATAAAGTGAGCCAATCCAATGTATGCTACCCTAAGCTTCTCAAGGAAAGGCAAGAAACAACTGTGATAAACACATCCAGATCAAAAAACATTAAAGTGGTCCTTCGGCATAGATCAGGGATAGTCAATATCCAGGTGTTGGAAACCAGTTCTCATGAGCTCCAGGTTAGACCCTTGGTTAGGGATAATGGGGGATATAGTAAAAAAAAATAAAAAAAAATAAAATTCTATGGCCTATAGTTTGGAATAATGGGAGTTGTAGCTCAACTACCCTTGGTATAGATTAGGGGTTAAAAGGGAGGGTAATGAATGGTGACCTCCAAAGTGCAAGAAAGGTGGACAGCAGAGAGCAACAAGGTGCAGCCTGAGGTACCAACACAATGTAGACTGAACAAGCAGAGGCATTGTCAGCACAGAAAATAGGTTTATTTCGCATGCATTTCTTTTCCAGCCAAAGCTGGGCAGAAGAATGGGGGTTTACGCAGTAATATGGAGATGTTTGCCATAGTTCATTAATCAGTTTGTTGTGGAATCAGAATTTATGTTTCCACAGAGGATTGCATTAGCAAAGAAGTCTCTCTTTACCATATCAGAGAGCATTTCCCCGCTTTTCATTATGATTCCACACAAGCCCAATAAGAGTCTTCTATTTACAAATGGGTTAATGAGTTGTGTAGCTCAGCTCTCTATCATTACAGCACTTAAGCAGTGTAGCCACAAATTTAAATCAAGCACTGTTTGTTCGTTTGACATTCCAGAGCATTGATTCACTCTGTTGCCTGGCCTCTATTTAGTAGGCATGAAATGCAGCCATCGAATTGTCTTCTTTTTGCGCATGCACACACACACACACACAAACACAAACAATGCAATAAATATGCTGGATGTATTGCTGTGACGAGGATGTTCCGGGAATAGGCCCTTCTCTCTGCGAGACGGTGGCGCCATTCCCAAGACAGGAACTTAACTAGGGGACTTATGGATGATGCCTTCGGAGACAAAATGCATTCCTTCATAAAGTTAAAACTGAAACTTCCTGTGCCAGCTGGATTCGCAGGGATAATGGTGCGTACAATGCGAGATGTAATGTGAGGAGCGAATGCCAAATTGCCATGCTAATTAGTTACGGGTGAATGGTCCCTTTTTGACATGATGGCATTTGGAGACGCTGAACTAACCGACGAGCCAAGCGCTGAAGTGAGAGATCAGGAGGACTGGATTTCGGGAGTGTGGGGGAAGCAAATAGCTCTAAGCCTCTCTCTGCTTCAGATGTTGCTTTACGGTTGCGGAAATCTGAAGGTCTGTGTCAGAGGGACAATTCGTATGTTATGAGTCGGCCTTGAGATATCTGTGCAGGTGACTAATGTGAGCAGACAGCGTCACAAGTGACCCAGATAGTTGCTGCGACAGGTGCTGGGCCCAAACCCGCCTTCCAGTTTCTCCGGCGTTTTCGTCCCCTGCGAAAGGGTGTCCATTTTAATGTCTCATTGTTGGGGCACTTGAGAATTTCTTTTGCATTTTGGTGGGTGCCAGTTTACTGATGGTAGTGCATGTGTGATTTTTCTCCACAGTGAGTAGGGGCTCCCAAGTTGCGCCCAACACGCATCACTGTTGTGATGTGCCCAAGGGAACGGGGGCATTTGGCAGGCCCCCAGCTGGCTCCAGCCCACTGGCCAGTAGCCAGGCAAACTCTGGTTCTCAGAACAGCATCAAACAGTGACCCACAGCTTCAGAGCTCTTCAGAAGCTGGAGCGCGCTAGCCAGCAGGGATAACAATCTCTTCGTGACGGAAGGGTGGACAGAGGCATATGTAAAGCATATTTACAAGCAGTTTATTCAGCATAGATCAAGACAAAGAAAAACATGTCTGCTCTCCTTCATGTCTAAGAGGAAGAAGCACTAAGCAAAAGCAATACACAAATGGAAGTTCCTAGCAAGCTGTGCTGGAATGTAAACAGACATGTGACAGACAACAATCCACATATCTGTTCCTCTTAGGGGGGAACGGAACATCAATATCCTAACAATCACGTGTGCATGACATCACACTCATAACACCCCCTTAACCTGGCCAGGCCCATTCCGCCCGCCATCCGCCGGGGATATTTTCTGGAAGAGGCGCAACCAGCCCCCCCACCAAAGGCTCCCATTAAAGCCTGGCTCCAGCATGCGAGGAAGCTGCCGAGGAAGCTTCCTTGAAGTGGAGAGTTGGTGGTAAAGAGCTACTGTGCCTCTCCTCAACTGGGCTGGCTACCCCATGCACAGCTCCACTGCAGCAGAGAGAGGCTGCCAGCCATGGAAGCTCCATCCCTGGGTCAAGCCTAACTTGAGCAGCAGAGAGAGGCTGTGGCGCTTGAGGGATAGGGTGCACAGAGTGTGATGTTCACCTTTACGTGTCCCACCCAGCAGTGGAGGGGCCAGCGGGGGGCCAGCCCCCTCAATATTCAGGGGGCCTAAGCCCCGGTCCCAAAATATTGAGGGGACAGAAGCTCTCTCCACCCCCTATATTTGGCACCCCTGCCAGTGAGCATTTGCCTCCAGCATGCTGCAGCCTCCCTGGCTGCCTGTGGTTCCTGATCTGAAAAAGCTCCATGGGGGAGACCTCCTGTCTCCCTCTGTGGTTTCATTGAAACCTGGGCAGTGGCGGGGGGCTGCAGGGTGCTCAGTGATGTCTCCTGTCCCCCAAGTGCAAGATGTCTGTGACAAAAGAGCCTCTCCCCAAGCATAAATGAACTGTGAAAAAGCCTATGAATTGAAAATGGAGACAACCACTCCCTGTTTATGCATTTTCTTTGTAACACAAAAACCTTAAAAAAACTATTATTAAAAAATTAATAATTAAAAAAAACTATTATTAAAAAATTAATAATTAATAAAAACTATTATTAAAAAAATTATAGGGTGATCCAAAGCATATTTATTCAGAAGTAAGACCAAATGAGTCAAATTAGGCTTATTGCCAGGTGAGTGAACTGCAGCTTAGGAGTCTTGTTTTTGCTATTTATCCCAACACTCCCCCCCTCTTTCCACCATCATTTCAGGATTGTCTCAGACCTCTATGAACTCATCAAGTGGTTTATCCTGTCTGAGGCTAATCTCATTATAGAAAATCTTGTTTACTGGACATGCCATCCATATATTAATTGTTGATTAATTCCTTCCCTCTTCTTTCTAATTCAAGCCTTAGAAGATTTACCATACCTCCAGGACAGGACTCTCAAATGAATTCCATATATATATTCAAACAGTCCACAACATTGAGGACAAAAGATATACAGAGATGTCTAGGAGATGCTGAAATGGTAGTGCGTTATTTGTGGAGAGATGTGTAGTTGTCAAAAGTCCTATGAAGCAGCATTTTATGCAATGTCTAAATATTATATTATCTCGGTGGTGTCTCATTAGAAAAAAAAATTACTCACAGCTGTGAATGCTTTTCATATAATTAGAAGGGCTGCTATCCTCAAAAGACTTTTGTCAGAGAAGCTTCATTAAGTTCATGGGAGATTCTCTCCCCCACCCCCAGCAAAATGCCCATCATGGTGACAGATGGGTTGTATGAGGAAGGAGAGGGGTTGCCTATTGTAAGGCCCTCTGGGTGATAGTAGGCCAGCGTGGCTTAGTGGCTCAAGTTCTGAACCAGGGTTCAGATCCATCCTCAGGCATGAAGCTTGCTGGGTGACCTTGAGCCAGTCACCGTCTCTCAGCCTATCTGACCTCACAGGCTTGTTGTGAAGACAAAATTGAGAGAGGGGGAAATCATGCACCACATCGAGCTCCTTGGAAGAAAGGTGTGATAGAAATGTAAGAAAAACAAACCAACCCATAATGAGATCTGAGGATGGCCATATGCTGAATGACTTTTGGAGGAGCAGAAAACTCTGGAAAGCAAATGGAATGATGTGGAAGGAGCACTTCACATACCAACATTATGCTGCACATCCCAATATAGCTGTCACCTTTCAGATTTGAAAATAAGGGATCAGTAGCCTTGAAAATAAGGGACCAGCAGCCTCACCTGTCCCGGGGACAGTCTACAGGATATCTAACAATCCAGGATCGCAGCGGGAAACGGCACTGGAATAAGGGAATTTCCCGCCAAAAAAGGGAAGGTTGACAGCTATGCACCCCACTTTTTAGATCATGCACATGCTTTATCCAACTTGGAAGGCTATGTTATTGTAGATCTTGTGAATGGAGAAGGAAGGAGCAGCTCAAGAAACTCCTTGTTAGGAGAGTTTATGGCCAAAGCAAGCTTGGAACCAGAGAATTCCCAGCTTGTAGCTCCCATTCTCAGTGGCTGCAGAATCAGGTCCTAAGGATCATGGACACGCTGTCCACTTTCTCAAAGGTTTCCTTGGTCCCGGCTCCAAAATTAGCTCCGCATGGTCGAATACATCAGTAATGCCCACTTGAAAGAATTGCTTCCACTTCAGTTGCAATCCTTTCTATGTTGTTTGTGTATGGAGATGACTCAGCCAGATGACTCGGCAGTTGCCACTGACGCACATTGTGTTTCTTCCCAATATGCCTTCCAGTGAATCAACCCCAGTCTACTTCATTAGCATCACAGCTGGAGACCATTGACTTCTGAAGGTTTCCATCTCCTGCTCTTTCGGAAAACAGGTACACATCACAGCCTGCCCAAAGCTCTTGCTTAGCTTAATTATCCCACAACATCACATTGTGCGAGTATCTCCAGGGACATAGGAAAATGCGGAGAAGGCAGGGTGTGGTGTTACGGAAACAGCTTTAGTATCAACACAAGTACTTGAGGCCTACCAGAATTGTTCATGGCCACCTGACCAATTCTAGCTTATGGAGAGAGGGACTCTGAGGTGGATCCAACTGCTATCCAGTAACATGATCAAAGTGGTGTAGACATTTAAAATCAGCACTAACAAAATCAATGGTGGGAGGGAATCATCATAAAACAGCAGAGACTAACCATCCTGTAAATTTGATTATTTTTCCAAAGGCACAAAGAGTCTTAATTTGCCTGCGAAATAAGGTGTGACCCTCCCAATGAATGCATTCTAAGCACCTGGGCCTCACCAGAAATTATATTGGGTTAGATCCAGGCTAAGCTGCCTTGTACTGAATCAGGCCATCTAGCTCAGTGGTGAGCTTTACTCCCATTTAGACCCAGCTTAAGACAGTTTGAACTCCATTCCCATTCAAATCAATTGGACTTCAGAAAAGTTGTGGCTAACTTGTCGAGTTATTTTCTATGGGACTTAAGTCCAAATAACTGGATCTACTCCCTCTGCTTCTAATGGAGGTCAACATAGCCTCTACACAACATGGATGTTTCAGCAGGGCCTCATTAGGAGATCAAATGCAAAGGGCTATGAGTTCCCTAAATAATCAGGATTCATGAATTAGGCCAGAAGCAAACTGATGCGGGTGTGTTAAGATAGGTGGAAAGCCACAAAAGATCAGGCAGCAGCAATCTGCAGTGGCAGACCACCTTCATAGGAAGTCCTAATCAGGGTAACCTAATCATGAATGACAAGCGACAGATCACAGTCTTCTATGAATGGGTGCCTGGCACATCAGCCTATCAGCCTATGGCCCACAGGTCATGACAAGGGATTTCAAGCTTCAAAAACTGGTTCTTTTGGAGAGAGTGACTCTATCCTTGCATACCATGTATTCTAGGGTTGCCATACTCAAACAGTGAAAACCCAGCCACAAATGTTTTGGGACAAAGTTGCTGAGCTTTTTTTTTGCAAATTCACCAAATTGATTTAGCTGCTGATATGTCCAGAAAATTTCTAATGTATTCTGTCCATTCACAAGACTAGGCTCTATTCCAATATTTATTGGTAAACCCTACCTCGAGTGTCAGGGATGGATACACACATTGGACTCTATGCTTCGTTTTGCGCAGTTGTCAAAGCACTCAACTTTCGCATTTTTAATTGGGAAAATTCAGGTGCTGTGAGAAATGGTTTCCCCCAGTGTAGAAAGTGTTTGTAAAACTATTTAATAAGACAAGCAAAGATTTCTGTAGCAGACAGAACATTCCTCCGACTCATGGGATTGCCTTTGATTCTTACCTGAGATATAGATTTGGTCTTTCCAGCAGAGCTCGAGAAAAACTGCAAGATGCTTCCTAGCCAACTCCCATGCTGCTTATTGACTGGAGAGCAATGCTAGAATTTCTGTCTGCTGATTTTGTGAGAGGAGACAGTATTAAGGGGGAAAAACCTAGATTCCTAATTTACATCATTGTTACTCAAGAACTAGAGGGTTTTAAATGCACGGTTTATAAATAATGCCATTCAGCTGAATTATGCAGCATTGCTCCCTGAAAACAACATTCTGAAGCCCCAAGTGGTGGAATATCTAAAAGTTTTGCACTAGTAGAGTGACATGCCGTCCCTAGGATACATGTAGGAATGGGTTAATGAGGGTTTCAGAGGCGTGCATTTATTTTAGAATGCATTTTTAACATGTAAGCCAAATGTGCTTGTTGGGGTCCATTGTCCCTCATTCTGAAGCAAATGTAATGAGCAATGAATGGGTACAAATAGCTACCATCTTTGGTATCCCATTTATGACCCATTACTTGGCCTATTGGCAGCAGAGTTCATTCTGGTGACCAGCCTGTTGTTGTTTAGTCGTTTAGTCGTGTCCGACTCTTCGTGACCCCATGGACCAGAGCACGCCAGGCACTCCTGTCTTCCACTGCCTCCCGCAGTTTGGTCGAACTCATGTTCGTAGCTTTGAGAACACTGTCCAACCATCTTGTCCTCTGTCGTCCCCTTCTCTTCTCATGAGGTGGCCAAAGTATTGGAGCCTCAGCTTCAGGATCTGTCCTTCCAGTGAGCATTCAAGGCTGATTTCCTTAAGAATGGATAGGTTTGTTCTTCTTGCAGTCCATGGGACTCTCAAGAGTCTCCTCCAGCACCATAATTCAAAAGCATCCATTCTTCGGCGATCAACCTTCTTTATGGTCCAGCTCTCACTTCCATACATCACTACTGGGGAAACCATAGCTTTTACTATACGGACCTTTGTTGGCAAGGTGGTGTCTCTGCTTTTTAAGATGCTGTCTAGGTTTGTCTCTGGAGCGGTTTGGAGACGAGGAAACAGCTGCTTCTGTTGCTGGAAAGGCCTCTGCCCCTCTATACCCACACATTCAAAAGGCAATTTTTATTTCATTTATATCCTCTTGTCCTTTCTTTAAAAATAAATGTAAAATGTGTTTCATGGTGTTTCCAGTGGCCTCCTACCAAGTCACTGAGAGCAAGGCCGGCCCAAGACATTTTGCTGCCTGAGGCAAAGATCAAGATGGCACCCTTCAATTTCCACAGACAGAAGCTGACTCCAGTGGCAATTGAATCATACTTAAATAGTGGCAAACAATCAGGGGGCTGGGATTCCTACTAGCATATGCTGCCTGAGGCGGCCACCTCACCGTAGCTAAGAGTACAGTCAGTTATGCGACACCCCCCCCCCAAGCCAAGGAGGTAACTTATCTATATGGGGCTGCCTTCATATTTATAGTTATTTTAATGTTTATTTTTTTTATGTCTTTATATATATTGAAAGTCTCCCAGAGCGGCTGGGGCAACCCATTCAGATGGGTGGGTATAAATATATTATTATTATTATTATTATTATTATTATTATTATTATTAAATAGGTAAAGGTAAAGGGACCCCTGACCATTAAGGTCCAGTCATGACCAACTCTGGGGTTGCGGCGCTCATCTCGCTTTATTGGCCGAGGGAGCCAGCGTACAGTTTCCGGGTCATGTGGCCAGCATGACTAAACCGCTTCTGGTGAACCAGAGCAGTGCACCGAAACACCGTTTACCTTCCCGCTGGAGCGGTACCTATTAATCTACTTGCACTTTGACGTGCTTTCAAACTGCCAGGTTGGCAGGAGCAGGGACCGAGCAACGGGAGCTCACCCTGTCGTGGGGATTCGAACCGCCGACCTTCTGATCGGCAAGTCCTAGGCTCTGTGGTTTAACCCACAGCGCCACCTGCGTCCCTTATTATTAAATAGGATATCCCTATTTTCATCAAAGAAATGTTGAAAAGTATGCAGTCCCTTCAGCAGTAGCCAGAGCGCCAAGCGCTTCAGCAAAGGCCAATCAGAGGGGAAGATAGGGTATAAATAAATAAATATATCCCAACCATTCATGATCTAATTCTTCAGTGAGGCACTGTCTGCCAAGCCTGTGGCTCACACCGAAGAGACTCAGCCATCCTTGTATGCTCTGGCTTTCATCACTCTTTCCTGACCTGACCCTCATCCCAGTTAGAATGGCTGTTCAAGGATGCTTGGTTTCCCCCCGCATCTTCAGCATGGGGTGATCTTACACAAGAGGGGCCTGTCAGAATCTGAAACTCGGCTTTGCTCCTAGCATTATGCCCTTATCTAATCCCTTTTCATGAGACTACGGTTTTCTGTGATAAACTCTAAATGTTCTTATTGGCAGCTTTAAAGGTCTGGATAAATCCATACGCCTCTGCCCTTGTCAGAAAGCCCAGGTTGAAACCCTCCCACATTATTTACCGAATTGTAAACTTTACCTGAGACATGGAGGCGGGGGCAGGGGGAGAGACTCCCAGCGTTTAAAAATGGCTTGTATCATCGACCAGCTATTTTAGATAAGGTGGATGATTTTTCTCCTAGGGAGTTAAAGGCAGCTGATATGGCTGAAGAAAAGTCTAGTGAAGCCTATATTCTATTTCACTAGCAGAAAGCAAAAAGTATAAAATACTGGGGGGGGGGGACCCAACAAGATCTAGCTTTGCTTACTTTCCCCCTCTTGCTCCTCAGGATATTCATGGCAGAAATTTATTAACACAAAAACCTTATTTGTTTGGTGTGTGTTTTTTTCCAAAGGGGAATAATAAAACATATATATTATATTATTTTCTAGTTACAGATAGGTAGCCGTGTTGGTCTGCCATGGTCAAAACAAAATAAAAAAATTCCTTCCAGTAGCACCTTAAAGACCAACTGAGTTAGTTCTAGGTATGAGCTTTCGTGTGCATGCACACTTCTTCAGATATCTGAAGAATTCTTCAGGTATCTGAAGAAGTGTGCATGCACACGAAAGCTCATACCTAGAACTAACTCAGTTGGTCTTTAAGGTGCTACTGGAAGGAATTTTTTTATTTTATATTATTTTCTATTAGCCTTACGTTGTCAAACCTGCACCATCCACACACAAGAGAGAGGTATCAACGGGTCAAATATGGCCCAGAGGCCAGAGAACGGTTGGGTGACTGGTTGTTGTCATTTTGGTTAGCCAGAAAGGTTTTGCTTCATAGGAAGGGGGCCACCACAGAGAAAGCCTTGCTTCTCATTGCCACCCACCTGAAACAGTGCTTTCCTATATTCACACACTCTCCAGAGCAGGTGCTGTTCTACTGAAACACTACATTCAAGATTCAGGAAGGTTTTAGGCATATATTCTCTAAGCAGAGACAGCTAACCTGAGGCCCTTCAGGTGTTGTTGGACTCCAATTCCCATCAGCCTCAGGTAGCCTGACCAATGGCCAAGGGTGATGGGAATTGTAGTCCAGCAATATCTGGAGACCTCTACAAAACTCTTTTTTGTCCACAGCTGAAACCACTTGGGTTTGGTCTGCTATCCTTTTCTAGTTCACCAGAGAATTAAGGCATCTCCACATAATTACCAACAATGCCTCAATAATTGATGGAGAAATGGCAGATAAACCCAGTTTGTTCATCGGGACATTCAGCGAAGACCCAGCAAGCATGGTTGTAAGAGAGATACCGGGGTGCATAGCAATTTAAAGCAAGCTCAATGAAGTTTCTTACGACTTTCTGTGTGTGTGCTGACAGCTACGCTCTATCTTAGCTTATTAGCTGTTGAAGGGGGACTCTATATAAATATCAGAGATAGCATTATGAAGAACTGTAACTGCGACATTTTAATTAGCAACGAATTTCTGGATCCCTTCTCTTCATAGAAAGGGAAAATGGTGGGAGCAAAGAGTGGGAAATGGGTAGCAAAAGCACAAGATATTTTTTTAATTTTATTTTATTTTTGGCTGTGCTATCTAAGGAACCGCAACATTCCCTGTATGTTTGACACTGGCGTCCTGCCAACTCTCATACCTTTCAAAGCGAATATAATGGGAGTGCCTGTCAAAATTAACAAGAAGAAAGGGGAGAGAGAGAGAGAGAGAGAGGGGGGGGGAGGAGAAAACATGACGATTTGGAATTGTTTCAGCTCTCGCTGCACAATATTCTGCACACACTGCCAGTTTGTAAAATGCTGGACACTCACAAGCAAAGAGGCAGCATCAGTAGGGAGGAAAGTGCGTAGGATATTTTGCTAAGGCTGGATTCACATGAGCAGTTCACATTGTGATTGTCGCATGTAAGCTTTGCCTTCAATTGACAGGTACCGCTGGCATGCAAGGCAGTGGCTCTATGAGAGCAGACACTCAATGGGAATTTCAGCTGACTAAGGTCTTGTGAATCCATCTTCAGCTCTGCAAAACGTTAAGGCTGAGGAGACTGAGGGCAGAACCCATATGCACAGGCTGTGGCAGCTTTTATGATGTGGTCAGAAGACAAAACGTCTTGAAGTTTCATCACAGCTTGATGCACAAGGTGAATTTATGCCACAAATGTGTGTGTGTGTGTGTGTGTGTGTGTGTGTGTGTGTGTGTGTGTTTACACACTATATAGACCTGATCTCTCTCTGCTTGGTGGGTCATTTTTCTTAGATGTTGAGAGGAGGGGAATTAGCCATTTAGCAGAAAGAAAAGGCAGAGATTAACAATGGAAGGGGAAAGTAGCATCTCCTACTTGTCTGTGTGTTTACCTATCATCAACCCTCTGTCTACTGCCTGAAATGCTTCAGAAGTCTCAACAGGCAGAGCTCGACTCTACAATGCAGCTAACTTGACAAGGGGTGAGTGTAACATGTAGCCAGACTCTGTCAGATTAATTCACTACAAACCAAGGCTCAGAACCAAGTTGTGTAACATATCACATCCGTCTCTAGTGGAATCAGAGATCCACATTATTTATCTTTAAGGGGCAAGTTGCACAGTACGACTGGAAAATATAGAACCTAAGAGAAACCAGAATTGAGAAATTCACCCATCCCAATATTTAAGATCTCCTTAAACTCCAACAGGCCAGCTTGGTTTATCTCCTGGATCATTCCTTTTGGAATAATTCACACCTTGTCACTTTCTCCCTTTTAAGATCAATAGAAGAGATCCCCCCCCCCACCAAATTCAAGGGAATTGTCAGTTGTCCAGTTGTAGGTGCTTCTGCTCAATTTGAGCTCGAGAGTTGACAAGCAACGTGACTGAGCCTTAACAGAGTGGGAGTTTTATTGTGTGTCAGTAATGCAGAATTCATTGCTTGAAAATGCAGACATTTCAAGGGATGACATCCATCCCTGGTGACATGAAAGAGAGCATTTACTTTCTGTGTCATGTCTGAACAGGTTTAGGAGAGATAAATGTGCGCAGCATTGGTAAGCATGTGAAGTACAAATAGAAGTAGCAGCCTTCTGCCGAGACCTTTAATAAGTTGTCTAGTCAAAAGCATCCATACAGCTAAGGCATGCTGATGGAACCCAGAGATGACACTGTGTTGTTTTCTCTCTTTTTTTGGTACACGTTACAAAGGCTCTGATGTGGACCAGGAAGAGAAAGGAACAGCAGCAGCAGTGCTGAAGAGGACATGAGGCTATTATCACTATAATTAATGTGGAAAGGAGCTTGTAGAGATGCACAGATGCAAAATCAGCATGGTTCAAATACACCTGCTGTATTAAACAAGTTGATATATGTGACTGCACTAAACTTTCAGAAGAACATAGAAAGAGCTTTGCTGCATCAGGCCAAAGGCTTATGTTGGCAATCATCTTCTCCTCACCGTGGCCAACTATTATGGACTGGCTGAATGCAGAGAAGTGGTGGGAGGCAGCAGCTGGGGAACCAGAAGAAGGCTCAGAAGCCAGGGATTGGTGGTGGGACAATGATGAGTGGTCAGAGGGAGGAGACTGGGAGGAGGTAGTGCCAGAAACTGAAGGGGCAACAGGATTTAGTGAGCAGGAAGAGGCTTGGGCAGAGAGCAGTGCGGACTCAGAAGCAGAAGTGGAGGCTGGAGGGGGAGGGGGCCAAGAGGCAGCAATGAAACAAGAGGCTGAAGAATCCAAGGGGTCTCCCCCTCCCCTTCTGGTCTCCTGGAACACACAGAGAAATGAAAAGGGCAGACAAAGATTGGTTGTGTCCAGACACAGAATACAACTGCTTTGGGGGGGATCCCAGAGAGGAGGGGACTTAGGCAGCTATGGGAAGAGGGCACCTTCAGTCCTCACAGCTGCTTCATTGGGGCAAGACCTACTGGGAAGAGTTCCTGGGGTCACTAGGCCTGGACTGTTTTGGTTGCTTTGAATAAAGAGTTAGCATCACCTACACTGTGTTTTTATTGCTGTCCTACACTTGACTCTTGCTCCCGACACCAACCAGATGACTGGTGCAACAGCACCATTTCCTCATGTGCCCCCCATCAGCAGACAGCCTCATCCTCCATGGATCCAGTTTTGTTTGTTTTCCTAGAACCTCCTATGGGGCTTAGTTTGGCCAGAATCGAGTATACACTTCCTGAGTTAATGCTAACTACATTACTCCTGGTAAATGAGCCACCATAGCTACTAGAGGGGTATGGAAATTTGTGTCCGGGGCTTTTTAAAGAGTTGTCTACCCATGTACTATCAGAAACCAAAGGGGTGCATTGGTTGCTAGATGTGAGATATATTGACATAATTTTCAGCTCTCCTACCCCACCATTAGTATAAAATGTAATACAGAACTATAGCAGAGCAGATAAAGGCCCCATCTGCACTATACATTTAAAGCAGGATCATACCACATCAGACAGTCATGGATTCCGCCCCCACCCCCACCCCTGGAAAGTGTAGTTTGTTAAGTGTGTTGGGGGTTGTTAGGAGACCCCTATTCCTCTCTCAGGGCTACAATTCCCAGAGTTCCCTGGGAAGAGAGATTGACAAATAGTATCTCTGTGAAGGGAATAGGGGTTAAGTACAGGGGGGACACTAACTGGTGGCGATGTGGAGAGATGGAAGGGAACCCAGAAGTGAGCTCTCTCTCCCTGTAGCTGAGCATTTTGAGGGTCTAGCAGAAAGCTGTGTGTACCACTTTCCCTGACTTTCCTGGAGAACGAAGCACACCAGAGGTGGAACAATGGAATCTTTGACTATCAAAAGAGTGTATTAGTAGCTGTTTGCTACTCATGACATTTCGGCATGTCAGAAATGTGAAGAATATAGAGCAAATCATTCGCGCATCCATTCCCACACTTGTCACAAAATTGCTGTAGCAATTTACTGCCAGGTCACTGAAATACTTTTGTGGCAGATTGACATGGAGGATTTCCGTCTCCCCCTTCCCCATTGTGTTGCTAGACTCTCTGGAGCCTGGGAATCTTTATGTGCAAACCCCCCCCCCCACTTGCTTTTCCTAACTTCTCCAAGTATATGAAGAGGGGAACCATTAAGAGATTATTTTTATGCCAGTTCATCTTCTCAAATCTGACTGAAAGTCCACGACCTGATGCTGTATCCAAATAGAGCAACAACTCCAGAGTTCTCATTTGGCAGAGTGTGAACTTGTCAGATTTTGCCTTAATGAGGCTCATATCTGAGGACAGGGAAGGAATAAACATGGCCCATGCGAAGAGCTAAACAGCTCAGTAATTGGATGAAGCAGAAGAGGTGGCAATGCTGGGTACAAATACAAATGCTGCCAATCTTAATTCTTCCCTCACATCACCCCATCCCCACACCCTTCCCAAACATGCTTTTATGATTATTCTCTTCAGGGCTGTTTTAATAACACTCTTTAAAATGTTAATAAATGCAGAAGCAGGACTTCAGTACAGCCTGAGCATGAAGTTCAGTTGATATATATATATTTATTTTTAAGTAAATTGGACAAAGAGAAAAGGATGTGGAAGCTCCTTCTCTTTCTCTGTGTGTAGATCAGTTTCTCCAGATGTTGGGACTACAGCTCTCCTAACCAAAGGCCATGCTGGCTGGGGCTGATGGGAATTGGAATCCAACAACATTTTGAGGGTACCAGATTGTCAATCAATTAAAGAAGGATGCTTCCCACTGATCACTCTTTTATATTTAATTTAAATACATTTACATAGTACCAAAAGCTCAATATAATACATTTTTTTGCAGTGAAGATCCACACTGGTGGATATTTTGGGGGGGAAATATTGAAAAAAATATACCAATAGCAATCTCAAATTTCCAAGTGTTCTGCCATCATGTAGTCAGGAAGACCATTTGTGCAGAAAGAAGAAGTTTCAGCATGCTCAGGGAAGCCTCAAGGTTTGCAGAAGTGCAAAAACGGAAGGTAGGAAGGAAGGAAGGAAGGAAGGAAGGAAGGAAGGAAGGAAGGAAGGAAGGATGCCAGAGCATGCTCAATGAGCGCAGAATGTTGACTGGCTAGGGGGATAGGGGGCAGGAGGAGATAATATAACTACATCATACCTCAACACGTAACCCCCAAAGAGCATAACGTACAAACAAAGTGTCCCTTAACTTGGTGCCATCCATTAAAAATCACCCCACCACCAATTTATCATCTCAGCACTTCGTTGCTTAAGATACTATTTAATGCTTGCCATTCTGAAGGATGCTTATTGATTTCACTTAACTCTTGGTTGGATTATGGCCACTAAACATATATCTACAGACACTAAATATCCACAGTGTCTTCAAGGAGGATGCAGCCTATTACAATTATGTATAAGGGCAATCTGTGACACCTGTGGTGGTGGTGTAGGAGAACAAGGTAGCCTCTGAGCTTCTGACAACAGACACTGCACATGGAAGCTCTGTAGCCTGGAGGAAAAGAGCTATATGCAATCCCTGATGTTGTCTGGTCAAAGGGTGAAAAACCTCATGACCCAAATTATCTAAAGCTTAGCCATACTCCCTGTATATCTGTCAGTCCACCACAAAGCAAGTAGCTATATCCGAGCCTGCCTTTGGTTACAATCCTAAACCCACAGTGCAATCCTTTACATGTCAACTCAGAAGTCAGCCCCATTGAGTTCAATGGGGCTAATTTCTAGATATGTGGCTACAGGACTCTAACATGACAGGTGGATAACATGTGTTGAACACAATAGTGTTAACTTCCGAAGAACATTCCAACAGATCCGCAACTCCACTGAGATCATTCACACACTCTTTGGAATCAGTTTTGTGTGAAATGGAATTGTAAGACAAATCAGAGGTTCCAATGAGATCAAATAGAAACGTCAAAGAAAGAGAGAGAGAGAGAGAGAGAGAGAGAGAGAGAGAGAGAGAGAGAGAGTATACACAGTAGTACCTTGGGTTAAGAACTTAATTCGCTCTAGAGCATAGCTGTCAAGTGTCCCTTATTTGAAGGGACAGTCCCTTATTCCAGCGCCATGTCCTGCTGCTGTCCCTTATTGATGGATGTCCCTTAAATGATGTCCCTTAAATTTCAAAGGAAGCTGCTCCTCTCCCTCCCTCCCTGCCGGCCAGGGAGGAGGGAGGCTCCAACTGTGTTGCTTGGCTGTGTTGCTCACCCAATAAGAAGTCTAAGAATGACTGGGGGATGGAGCTTGCATGCCTTGTGTGTGGCTAGTTAATGCAAGCTGAAGGGGGGGGGGTTGAAGGCTGGACGCCATTTTGTTGCACATGCTGCTGCAAACTTTGCAGTGCAGAGCCAGGCCAGGGAGCCATCTTAAGTTGAGGCTGCATAGGCCTTGTGGTGCATGTGATTCAGATTCTATTCAGTTGAACCTCTGGTTACAAAGTTGGTTGGACAGTGTTCTCGAAGTTACCAGCATGAGTTTGACCAGACTGCAGGAGGACAGGAAGACTGGAGTGCCTGGAACAGGTGAGGCTGCAGGTCCCTTATTTTGGCTGCTGGTCCCTTATTTTCAAGGCTGCTGGTCCCTTATTTTGAAATCTGTAAGTTGACAGCTATTATCTAGAGCAGTGTTTCCCAACCTTGGGCCTCCAGCTGTTTTTGGACTACAACTCCCATCATCCCTAGCTAGCAAGACCAGTGGTCAGGGATGATGGGAATTGTAGTTCAAAAACAGCTGGAGGCCCAACGTTGGGAAACACTGATCTAGAGGTCCGTTCTTAACCTGAAACTGTTCTTAACCTGAGGTACCACTTTAGCTAATAGGGCCTCCCGCTGCTGCCACATGACTTCTGTTCTCATCCTGAAGCAAAGTTCTTAACCCGAGCTACTATTTCTGGGTTAGCATAGTCTGTAACCTGAAGCATCTGTAACCTGAAGCGTCTGTAACCCGAGGTACCACTGTATTGAGGGGAACTTCGCTGGAGGTTTCTTCCATGCTTCAAAACTTATGAAAAGGCTAAATGCAAGGAATGCATTTGATCACACTGCTGGCAACCAGACTCTCTTGCCCTGCCTCACTGTGCTGTTTTAAAAGTCTGGTCAACCTTCTACTGTTTCTTGTTCCTTACTGTCAGTGGAAAAGGTTCACTTTCCCCGCCCAACCACCCCTCTGTTGTTATTCACCTCTAACATTCAGCAAGGCACATCTGCTGAACAATTTGTGAGCAAAGTTCTGGGGCAGCCTTGCCCTGTGTGAAAATGGCAGATATGGTGTCTCTGAACTTGGTTTTTGGGGAAAAATAAAAAAATAAAACCCCCACAATGACAGTGTTGAACTCTGGTTCTTTACTGTGCATTATGCACGGGTCAGCTTTCATGTAGTTAACACGCTGTCCATCAAGCACCTCACACAATGATGATACCAAGGAACTACAAAGAATCCCCATATGTTGAACATGACATAAGAGATCTCGGTTCACTCTGCAGTTGCTAGCACAGGCCTCTTAAAAGATTACAGGAACTGCGTGTCCCAACCCTCTGATCAGCCGGGAACTTAAGAAAGAGCCTTTCAAGTGCTAATTTAATCACAGTGGCATAGTGCAATTGGCTGCAAGCAAGCAACAGTTGACCAGAATCAGAAATGCAGTGAACTTTACAAATTCCATATGAGTTCTTGCTATTGTGCCTGCTCTTTGAATGGGACACATAGGCAGAGAGGCAAGCTGCTTCATGATAAGGTTACCCAGGTGGATTTCAATTGCTTTGTCCTCCTAAACCTTTTCCCTTTTGCATCTGAGGTTCACTGAACTTAGTATGTTCCCAGTTGGCTCAGAACTACAGGGCATATAGGATTATCTTTTGAGTTGCAACAGTTAAGAAAAATCTATCCAAATTCCAAGGCTACAAGTACAGTCACACCTCTTGTTACGTTGGCTTCAGGTTAAATCTTTTCAGGTTGCGTCCCGCAGCGACCTGGAAGTACCGGAAAGGGTTACTTCCGGGTTTTGCCGCTCGCGCAGACACTCAAAATGACATCGCGCGCATGCGCAGAAGCGGCAAATCGCGACGCGCACACGTTCTGCTCATGTTGCGAACGGGGCTCCGGAACAGATCCCGTTCGCAACCAGAGGTACTACTGTAGTGTGAATGGAAGTCCACGCCAAAAATAAACAAAACCTTGCAACCCATGTGTTGAATTTCACTTTTTTAAAAAATGCACTTTAAAAAGTAATACACTTCTTTGGTTTTCCGGGGGGGGGGGACAGTCTACAACAAACAACTACAACACTGATTATTCTGTTCCTAAAAGTTCTGTGGTGATTATTGTGAAGTGGAATGCACTTTTAAAATAAATATTGTCTTCCACCACTGTCGCATTTCATGGAAGGAAACTCATGCTCTGAGATTCTGAAACTTGAGGTTTACAGAGACAGCAATCCAGCTAAATGGAAACATCTTTAAGTTTTGTCAGTTTCTACTACAGGAGAGAGAGTGCATGCTTAACTTTCCCATTAAAATCAGCGTGATTTATTGGTACTGAACTTTGAATCCCAGTTAAAGGTTCACAAGTTATACCCTAATACAGCACTATCAAATGTTTTATCTGTACAACTCTGCCCAACTCCCCACATTAAAGCAGCAGTCAGCTTAGACCCCATGAGAATTTCTTGCGATTTAAAAACACTGAATAGTCATTCAAGAAGGCAAAGGTCTTGTTGCTATTCATAAACTGCCTAGAATACTAGACACAAGTGCTTTTTTGACTATAGAGATAGACCAAATGTCACCATTCTACTTCACTGGGACCAACTCAAACAATCTTGATAGCCTCAAAATCAGTAAGCCAGTCTGGGACGCCCAAGCTTTCGTATATAACTATTGATGTGATGTTGGCTGTTGTATTTCAAATAAACAACCTTTAAAAAAAAAAACAAATAAGTGCTGTTTTACACACGGTGAACTGGAGTGCATGTATTCAAGTGGAATCATGAAACCATGGATCCAGGAACAATTCTATTAGGAGATCTAGTGGTGAAAATTAAATTTGGCTTGCTTTGTTCTGCTAGAGTGGCTACGCCTGCTGCCTGGAAAGTGAGTTAAACTCAAAACCCTACTCCATCTATGGCTAGACATCATGACAAAGTCCCAGTGAAACTAGGCAGTGGAACAGACTCCCACGAGAGGTGGTGGACTCTCCTTCCTTGGAGGTTTATAGGCAGAGGTTGGATGGCCACCTGTCATTGGGTGCTGTGGTTGAGATTCCTGCATTGCTGGGGGTTGGACTAGATGACCCTTGGAGTCCCTCCCAACTCTATGATTCTATGATTAATCACAGCAGACTTAAGTCTTTAACTGCTATCTAGGCTGCAACCCTGGGGATACTTATCTGGGAGGCAGCATCACTGTAAATAATGGAATTTGCTTCTGTGTAAACATGCACAGTATTGTGCCATTAGTCATAACTAATTTGAGCTGGACTGAGGCCCTAACACATATGACTTTCTCATAGAAGAAGAAAATGATAGCAATTACCTCTGGTATAAATGGCCATTGCTATCATTTTGCTTTCTTTCATTAGAAGGTCATATATGCGAGGGCCCCAGTTCAGCAGTTCAAAAAGATTATTGGATACTTATTGACAAGGGGCTGCCAATTAATAGAAAAGCTTTGTGAAGCATGGGACCTATCTATTCAATACTGGGATGATAAATATAACCATAGTATTTATCTCTCCATGCCATTTTCATTGTTGAGATAATTTCAATAATGTGTGTGTTTCATATCCATTAAAAATACACTGTATACCTGAAGGAGCATCTCCACCCTCATTGTTCAGTCGGGACACTGAGGTCCAGCTCCGAGGGCCTTCTGGTGGCTCCCTCACTGCAAGAAGTGAAGTTACAGGGAACCAGGCAGAGGCCTTCTCGGTAGTGGCGCCAGCCCTGTGGAACGCCCTCCCACCAGATGTCAAAGAAACAACTGCCTGACTTTTATAAGCTATCTGAAAGCACCCCTGTATAGGGAAGTTTTTAATGTTTGATGTTTTGCTGTGTTTAATGTGTCTAAATTTTTGGGAAGTCACACAGAGTGGCTGGGGCAACCCAGTCAGATGGGTGGCATATAAATAATAAATTATAATTATTAGTACTGCTACTAACACTTAAGCAATGTTTCCAATGCCTAGACAGGCCATGCACATTAAGGTGGGGACCCGGACCCCACAGCCAACACCTTGATTCAAGAAGAAGAGTTTGGATTTGATATCCCGCCTTTCACTCCCCTTCAGGAGTCTCAAAGCTGCTAACAAACTCCTTTCCCTTCCTTCCCCACAACAAACACTCTGTGAGGTGAGTGAGACTGAGAAACTTCAGAGAAGTGTGACTAGCCCAAGGTCACCCAGCAGCTGCATGTGGAGGAGTGGAGACGCGAACCCGGTTCCCCAGATTATGAGTCTACCGCTCTTAACCACTACACCACACTGGCTCTCCACACGAGCCTTGCGTGCTGCTTCAAGCATTAGCCCACTGCTCCACGTGAGAATCGTTGGCGTACGGCCATTGCACTTCAGCATCACTGCCTTCTCTCACCAAGCCGCCTGAATGTTTGCATGATGAGAATTTCAAGTTTCCCCTTGTGCCGTTTGATTAACTCATTCTCCTCAACGTGCCATTTCTGAAAGTAAGCCATGCAATCAAGCGTTTTTGGATGTCTGAAAACCAGGCATCGTTTGAAAGCCAAAAAAATGATATTGCTGAAGAATATGCAATCTGTTTGTGGACATAATGTGATATTCTTAAACCACTGATGACATTTCGAAAGTGTGGCTTCCAGGTGCCCAACTCCAGCAGCCAACATTGCCCAACAGGAGTCTGAATCCCCTGGCTAACCACCACTCCCCTTGGCTTCCAAGATATATGTACACTTGCTTCCTTGTCCCAAATAATTATCTGCAGTTTTTCATACAGAATCTGGTCTTGGAGCAAATGTTGCTTTCTGGAAAATATAGGCCTTCGTTCAAACACACACACACCATCCCTGTTGCCTACTTGCCTGGCCAGTAACCCACAGTGTTCAGTCCCAGAACTGGACTTGCTCATAGCTCACGTTTTTTAATTATCCAGATTATTTAAATGAAGAGGCAAGGCTGCAGAGCACTGCATGACTACCACCTTTTCTTACATGGACTACATTCATATTTCCTTCTCTTACTCAAGCATCCCATCCATCCTCCTTTACATTACAGTTTGGCCCTGTTTCCACAGGTTATATGGAAGACCAGGAGCAGAACCATGTAGATCCATGAAAATACCCAACTTGCCAGAGAGTTTCACAGCGGAGGAGTCTCAGGCGCAGGTGTATGTTTAGCTCTCCCCACCTGAAATTTCATGTAAGATTTCACAGAACTGTCTTCTGTGCAAGAGCATTGCTACTGCCCCACAGCCAGGGAGAGGAGAAGACTCTTAGGCCTCATCAGGGCGTAGCAAAAGAGGGAATAGCATTTTAAAGTTACAACAGCTTTCCCTCAGATGGGGGGAAGAGAGGAAAAACCCTCAGCTTACAAGTTACTTCCAGAGGAGCTGCTATCAATCATTCATCCTTGTTTGTTTGTGGGGAGGTTATACGAAGTTGCCGCAAACAATTGTTATTCTACACTCCCCAGAACACTTTCCCGTCGCTTTCATTACTGCAAAGAGTCTGATTTTGGTGTGTAACATAAAACACAATTTGAAGCCTATGGGTTTCAATAGGTCAACTTTGAGTACGACTAATGTTGTATATCACTTAACAATGACAATATTCTCCAACAACACCCTCCTGTCTATCATTAGATCCCAGGGTGAGTAACAATCAAAATACAAAAAAAAATGAGAGCAACACTCTGAAGCTTGCTGCACCACAGACAGCTGACAGGAATCCTGATCTCCTGCACCAAGCATCCAAGTCTGACTAGTGTTTACGGTCCCTCCTGCCACAATTCCTTTTATTTAAAACACACACACAAATAACCTAGCAAAATATGCACAATTTTCCTCAGCCACCCAAAATATCTCCTCCCACCGAACTGCATGGGGTGTACCAAGAACACAGGCATGTGTTCATGTAGTATTCACTCACAAGTGACATTTTCATGGCGTTTCCCACATATTTAGTGTGTGGTAGTTCTGTTTGAACTCAAACACTCTATGTCTTTCCCCACCAGATCAAATAGTGTTTCTTTCAGGGTTCTGGGCACCTGAAAAATACCACGGTTTGCTTTTCTTTCATGAGATTTTTCTTGTTTGCATTTTCAAATCCCAAATATTGTAGGGCATAGAGATCCTTTGTGAGGCTGATGATATTGGATTGTAGCAGGGCTTCTAAATAAATAAATAAATAAATAAATAAATAAATAAATAAATAAATAAAGTTGCAATTAGAGGGAACTCATCACAGTACACATCAGGAGTGATTTTTAAAAAGAATGATTATCTTTGAAGGGTTTTTTGTTTTCATTTTCTCAGTACACACTGTGTCACAAGTTCCACATTCAAGAGAAAATCAAGGCAATTTTTTTTTTCTTTTTGTTCAAGAGATCCCTGAAGAATAACTGACCTCTGAGGAGCTATTTCTTAGTAGGAGACTAACCAATTAAGCAGAAGGGATACATTTCTCTGTTAACATGCTTAAATTACCTCTTCTTATTCTTCAAAATATTATTCTCTAAACAAACTGTTGACTTCAGAAGAAGCCCACAAAGACTTGCAGGGTTTATTTTGCTTTTTAATTTTACCTCAAGATGAAGCCATGTGCTTACAATGTATGGCATGTGGGGGGGGCCCCCAAGACAGTGGGGCCCTAAGCTATAGCTTGTTTAGCTTTTACGTAAACCTGGCACTGGCTCTGCTTTACTTTGGACCTCATCAGCAAGGCCGACAGGGGGTCTTGTCATCTGGGCAGCCCGGGACCTCCATGCACTGTCTAGGTCTGTGCCTTAGAGAGTTTTCTTTGATGCTGCTAATGCAGCAAAAACACAGGAGGCAGCAGTTGCCAGTTACCAGTTTCTGCAGCCACAGCAGGTGCTGTGATTCTCCAGCAGTTTGATTTCACACCCAGAGGCGTACCCCATTGTCCTTCGAAACAGACTAGTGGCAACATTGCAGACCAGAGAAAAGAATCAGGGGGCCAAGGGAAAGAAAAGTTGGGCAATCCACTAGGAAGGTAGGTAGGGCTGACTGATCTACTCACTGTCAGCCCCTCTTTATGACCACAGCAGACATTTCCAACATTTGATGGGCTTCTGGCTAATGTGCAGTGATCAGCCCACCAAGTGCACCCACGCTTCTGCTTCCGAAGAGGAATTGGGGGGAGGAAATGAGCATTCTTGCCCCCCCCCTGTGTGTTCTCTTAGCCCCCTGGAAGCCGAAGGTCATTTGTGTGCCTTCAAGATAGACCATTCTGGCAACTAAATTAGCCCTCATTTACAGAGACATTGAATGCAGCCAGCATAATGGTGGTGCAAGTCTAATTGGTTCCCAACATGTGTCAGTGTGTATACTCCTCAAGCCATAGAAAAGATGCATTATGGGACTAATTTTTTAAATGTTAATGGGTATTGGACATTTGCCAGGCACCCAGCTGTGCACAAAACATTGAGCTGGTAAATAGCTCTTGATCTGTTTAGAAACAAATTATAATGGTTGTTAGGATTCCACACAACTGAAGGCATGGTAACCACCAGCAGCACACAGACTGACCCTATTAATGGTATGACGGAGGGGTGGGAGGGATGGCTTGCTTTCACAGTCAAAATAAGAGGCATAAAATTAACCAAGAAATTATTTTAGGGCATTCAAAGAGTGGGGGAACAATTCAGCTTTCATTACAGCCATTGAAGGCAGTGGAGATTTCCTTCCTTCCCTTCTCTTTTGCCTGGCATGGGGTCAGGAAGAATATGTTGCCGCCACTCACCCGGTTTTAATTTTAAAGCTGACTTTCGGATGAACAAGTTCACCTGCTCTTATCAGGGCTCATCTTTCCTGCCGTATATCAGAAGCAGGTTTGACAGGATCAACAAGCTGGAATTTCACTTTGCCGGAGCTCCGGTTCGTTTTCATAGGGAAACGGCGAAGATCTGCATTGCCAGCTACATGGCAATATGAAATAGTTCGCTAACTGAAGATACTTGGTCAATAGAGAGCACTCCCTAGATTCCTCTCACCTTGCAAAAAATATAAATGAATTGAATGGATTGCAATAATCTCCTTTACTGCTGGAAACCACGCTGGCAGAAGCCCCATTGGCCACAGTCCTAGAAAGCTAGATAGATGCATATGTGGGGTGGAAGTTGACATTGAACTTTCTGCTGCAGCTGCTCATCCTATATATACCAGTGGCACATTCATTCTCCGAGTGTGGATCCCTTGGCAGCCCAACTGCGATGTCCACACACAAGTGGGAGGTATCAGCAGGCTCAGAGGAACCCCAGGTTTTCCAGAAGATATGCAAAGCCATCTTTGGGGGAGGGGGGAATTTGAACCTGGTTCTCCCTGGATCTCCCTGATCCCAGCACTCTAACCGCTACAGCACACTGGCTCTCAGGAAAGTGAGTGGTGCAGCATACTTGTGCAGGGACTCTGCAGGAGCTCTGGATTGAGGACAATAAAGGCACATACATCTTCTTTCTTCTTTGGAGATCACTCAAAGCCGAGTAAGATTGTCTTCCATAAACACAGTTTTAACAACGAGTCCATAAGTGACTGTGGAGGCCAATTCTGGATCCACACATCCTTCCACAGTGGGGACATTGGTTTCCGGGTGAGAGTTGTTCACAGTGTGGATTTGCCAAGTGTGCCTTCCTCTTAGCACGTTTCTCCCTTGTGTCCTGAGTTTGAATGTCTTCAAAGCCCATGACACCTTCAGTAAAGGCTGTTCTCCAATTGGAGCGCTCGCAGGCCAGTGTTTCCCAATTGTCGGTGTTTATACTACATTTTTTTAGATTTGCCTTGAGACAGTCTTCAAACCTCTTTTGTTGACCACCATACATGTGTGCTGTTAAAAATACAGTGCTGGGTGTGGGGATTAAAGGACCTTATGGGACAGGAGAAACCTTAAAACAGCACAGGAAGTTGTTTTATACTTAGGGGTCCATCTGACTCAGTATTGTTTACACTGGGTTTCAGGCAGGGGACATTCCCAGCCCTACCTAGAGACAGAGGCAGCTTGTCCCCGTTTGCAATTTGAGGTGAAACAGAAAGTGCCAGACAACTCCTAGGGGCCAAGGTCCCTTCACTCCCCCCCCCCAATAAAATATTTGAGAGGGCAGGACCCCCCCAAAGTTGATGGCATTCCAATGGTCTGCATGCACCATGTCTTGTGGTATGGGGGTGGGGCTTACCCAAGCCCCCTCAATATTTTATTCAAGTTGTCACCCCTGCCTGCCACTTGCCCTGCCATCTCTGCTGCTGCTGGAGAAGCGGTGCCAGCATGAGTGCCAATTTGGGGTGAGATCTCAGCCTAATTCGCCTGCACCTGTGGTGCTGCTGCCTCGTGGGCTTCCACTGCCTGAGGAGGTAGCTGTCGGGATCTCCGCTCAGCCAAGCTGATAAAGCTCATCTTCCGGAATCGCCCTCCGATGTGATTGACGACTTGAGCCTCTGATAAGGCCTCAGGCACATCCCATTCAGCAGAGAATCCAAAACAGCACGCGGAAGTGATGAGATTTATGGCTACATGCTATGATTTATTACTAAGCTACGCAGACAGCTAAGGAAAATACATCCTCTCTCTATGAGAGCAGAGAGCAACCGAACAACAAAGGAACAAAGGAACAGGAAACTACTAACGTCACATCCGTCTCCCTTCTCCCGTGAGACTTCCAACAGCCTGGACTGTCTCTGGAATGTAAACAGAGCCTTGTGACTCTAAGCAGCTGCTCAGTGGCAAACAGAAACTAACACTAGCCTCAGCCCAGCTAAGGGAAATGCCAGGGATTGAAACTGGGCATAGAAAGGAATCATGGAGCTACGGCCATTCTCCATCATAATACAGGCTAGTCTTTTCTGGCTGCAAAATTCTGGTGGGAGGTTTTGCAACACTTCACACCATTAGCTTGTTTATGGGCACATTCACACCCCACTCATGTTCTTGACTTCAGTAGAACTGGCTTGCAAATAAATGTCCTTGGAATCGAAAGCGCTGACATTGATGTTAATGGGACAACCTCCATACCGTGCCAGGGAGACCACCTTGACACAAAGAGTGGTAGGGAGGGAGAGGGGTAGGCTAGTTATCGGGGTTCTCTTCCCACTCTTTTAACCACTAATATTCCAGCTTTCCTTTTCTGCCAAAGTTATCTACACGGCCAGGGAGCTCACTCGATGGCAGCTTTTCGGATGAGTCACCAAGCTCCCGCTTTTCCTTTATTAAAATAATACAAAAGAAAAGGGCTTTGCCTCTCCACTCCCTGAATGAACGTGGAGGTGAAGGCTTGCATCAGAAGTGTAAACAGTGACACTGAAATGAGAACTATAATAAAAGCAAGGGGGGGGGGGAGTATTTCATGTCAAGGACAGCGTGCTACATTTTCAGAGCAACCTGTAGCAATCAGTTTTGAACATCTTTCCATCATAGATCATTCTGTCTTTCCTCTTTGCTTGACCTGTAGTCAAGAATTCACAATGTCAAGCTAAGCACGGGGAGGAGGGAGTTTGTAAGAGCAAAGGCAGCAACATAACGGCAAGGAAGCTAACCAACATAATATAGGTGTGGGGGACCCATTCATATTTTGCTAGCACTAATCATCATTTTAGTGCTAGCAGAAACATTCCACTTTGAAGTTTGCATTCAGTTAAAAGCAGTTTTTGCACCTAGAAATACCCAGTGCAGGTAGATAGCTGTCACTCTTCTGCTTTTAGCAGCATGGGGGCCTGTCCCTGTGTAATAATCTCAATAACGGCTCCGGGAAATAAATTTCACATTTTTGCCAAACGTGAGCATTTGTTTCTTATTGGCGAGTTGTATTTCATTACAAGCTATGGGATACACAAAGGTCTGAATTCCATTTGGGTGGCCCGGGGGTTTAGTGTTGTGTCCAGCTCACCATTAAAATTGTAATTAAATGTTGTAGCAGGGAGGTTATTCGCACACAGAGAATTGGGTTTATTTTAGGGGTGGGTAATTTATCAATCAATCCCTTTTCACAGGGAACTCTGGAAATTGTAGCCCTGTGAGAGGAAGAGGGGTCCCTAACTACTCTCAGCAGCCAGAACAAACTACTGCTTTCAATGAATTGTGAGAATACGGCCCAGCTCAAAGCAACGGCTGTAATCCAGTGAATAGATTTCAGAACTTGGACATGAAAAGCACCAGAGATCTGGTAATTTTACAAGGCAAGTTGTGTCCCTGGTCTAGGGCACATAATGGCATTCCTGAATGGGCTTCCACATTTGACCTCCAAGCCTGAGGTTAACCCATCCTTTCTCTAGCCGCTATTCTGTTAAGCAAATGCAACAAAACTGCTTTAATTCTGAGCCGATCACAAAAGCAGGGATTCATGGAGAGCGATCAAGAGACAGTTTACATAAGAACATACAAAGAACCCAGCTGGATGAGGGCAAAGGCACATCCTGTCCAGTATCCTGTTCTCATAGTGACTAACCAGATGCCTGTTTGGGACACTGAAATATACTTCGAGTCCTGTACTGATTTCATGCTCTTTATTGCAACTTTATTGTAAAACAATGATTGAATTCCCCCCCCCCCAAACCTCAGGCTTTTATATACATTTACACAATGAGTCCCAACTGATTGGCTGATTCGGCTTCCCTCCTGGAGCCTGATTGGTCTTTTCCTGAAGGCCAATCAGTTGTTGCATTCTACGATCTTACCAGCCTAATAGGCTGATTAAATTCCCCCTGGAGCCTAATTGGTCATTTCCTGCAAGCCAATCAGTTGTTGCATTCTAGGATCCTACTTGCCTATTGTTCTAGGATCCAAGCTTAGTACATAACAGACACACAGAAGGAGGACATGAGCAAAACAGCACTTTCCCACTTGCGATCCTCAGCAACAGGTTTTTCAATCCTTAACAGCCTCAAATAGTAGAGGCAGGGCAACAACCATCTTGACTGGTAGCTTTTTCTTCCAATGAAGGGGTACAGTTAGGGTTACCCCAGAAAGCCCCAAAAAAACCTGTTTGTGAATTCCCCCCCCCCCCGAGCCAGGCCTTGGCGTACGCATTTTAAAAACTGCATTTTCCTCTAAGACAAAAAGCACGAGCTAAGCAGTCCTCTAACAAAAACGCTGTAACAAACCCATAGCTGAGAACAGTAAAAGCTTTCGCTTCCCAGATCCCAGATAACCTTGTCCTGGTACATTGATTTGCAACATACTTCCGGAAACAGGGCCAGAGACCGAAAAGCAACATTTCTATGTAAGAATCTGTGAAGGGGGAGAGGAAAAAAGGGGTTTGAAAAAAGGATAAAACCTGCTTGTAAAATGTTTTCGGTGCGGCCTGTCTTTTGTGAACTGAATCACACAGGTGCCTTCTGCCCCCCCCCCCCGGATGGCAGAATAAAACGCTCTTTCTCTGGATTAACCCCTTGGTGTTGTTTGACTCCTTTTGTCTCTGCTCGGGTGCAACAATTATTCCTACCCATGGATTAAAAAGGCTACACCATGAATTTTCCCGATTCTCTCTCAAAACCACCTATGTTGGAGGCCAGCAGTACATCTGCTGTAACCATGGGCTGTGCAAAGAAATACTTCTTTTTCCCTGCCCCTTTGTCTCCCAAAATTCAGCTTCATTGCATGACCCAGGGTTCTAGTGTTATGACAGAGGGAGAACAACTACTCTCCATCCACCTTCTCCACACAAACACAGTTCCACCTCTCTCGCTTGCAACTTCCTCAGTGCCTTCAGTTCCCCTTATATTTTGAGAATCATGCATTTGTAGAGAAGCCAAGGCGCCGTCAACATGCTATCGCCATACTTCACATAAGCGAAGTGCATTCCCCTTATGCTATAGGCTCCCGCAGATGTATAGGAAGCACACCTGTTCCACCATCAATGAGGAAGAAGCGTGACTCATCCTGGCTAGCTCTCAGGTTCCAACAGCTTGTGCCTGCCGATCGCAGGTGAACAATGCAGTTGCCATGGTGACTGGCTTAAGAGTGCAGGAAGCCTCGTTCTGACAATGTTATATTAGGAAGTAAAGGCAGAGAAATTAATATATCCGGCCACAATGGCATTTGGTAAAAAAAAAAAAATGTTTTTGATGCACAGGTTCTGCAAATAGCAGTGGATTTCTAGTGACCAGAAGTCAAACCTTCCACTAAAAGCATCGGCAGTTGCAAATAACAGGTTTTGGACTGGATTAGCCAAATCCAAAACTGAGCATCTAGTAAATAGTACACCAAAAAATCAACCACAATGAACGATCCAATGCTCCCTAGGTTCTGATCCTACCCCCATCCTGGATCATCACTACAATGCAAGAAAAGTCTTCATCAGTCTGGTGCCCTCTAGGCATAATTGGGACTTCAGCCCCTAAGAGCCCCAGATAGCATGGACAGTGATGAGAGGGATAATACAGCAATATCAGGAGGTGAAGGCCTTCCGAGCATATATCATATAAGGGTAAATTTGCTTGCAATAGGATGGTTTCATTCAACTAAAAAGAGGCCCACACCAAATAACAAAATGGAAAGAAATAAATATCAGTGGGCACCAAACCAGGTATATTAATTATTGTTGTCATCATTGTTAAAGAGTTGCCTTTTGCATGCATTTCAAGGGAATTTACAAATATACCATAAAGTAGCTAAAAGTAGCTTTAAAAATGGCAGAAAACCCAATGAAAGATAGGTTTTTAAGCAATACAAAATAAACACCTCTGTCCTGAACCCCTGGCCTACCTTGCAGCAAGTCAAGTCCAAAATTCAAAGTGGGGGGGGGATTGGTCCAATCCACACAAGCAAAGTCCAAAGGCGAAGGAATGCAGTCCAGGGTCAATCCACGTAGCCAGCTCTGAAGTCCAGCCGTCAGGATACAGTGCAGAGTCAAACCTGAAGCACAGTCCAGGAACAGCCAAATCAAGGTCTGTCTATGTGGGCAGTTGAGCAAACACAGCCCTTTAGCTTTGCTTCCCTTTGCTGTTTTGCCTGCTGATTGCAGCACCTGGGCTTGATGAGGCAAGTGACCCTCACCTGTTCTCAGTCTGCTCCAGCTGAGGAATCACACCCCTCCTCCCAGAGATAGCAAGCCCCACCTAGCCAGCTAGAGAGCTGGGCTATGGGGCCTTGGGGCCTCAGCCTCCAAGAGCAACCCTCCTGCTTCTCCCTATGCCTCTGCTCTGGTTCCTGTGTACTGGCCCCCAACCCCTTGCCACCCATCTCTGACAGATTCCTCTCTGCTCCAGTCAGTCATTTAAAATGAAAAAACAAAAATCCATTTTTGTTTTGTTTCATAATGGAAGAAAAACACTGGCAATTAATTTCCCAGTTCTGGGTGCATTGACAAATACCTATCCTTGGGGTGCTGAGTTCAATGGGTGTTTACTTTCATGATGTAGTAGCTATATGCATTGTTATTAGCCCCATTAAAAGCAGCACCGTTTAGTCTGTATGAAGATATTCTACATCACAGAGCATGAGAGAATTGGGTGTCCGGGTTAATAAGATCCTTCACATGCATCTCATTAAACAATAGCAGCAATGAGCCTAAATCTTGCATGTACATTAATTTGGATTAGGTTCAATTTATGAAAGGCGAAGAGATAAGGCATTCCTTTTTCAAGGTGCAGAATTCTCTGCTGATGAGACACAGTGACCCAGGCCAGTCCTTCCTTGAGAATATATAGCAAGGATGGGGAGTGTCTGGCTTATGGGCACAATTAGGCTTAGCCTAGGTATCAACTTGGCCCACAAGACTGTTTCTCCAAAACCATACCCACCCCCAAAAAATCAGGCATTGGGCAAGTAGAAGCACGGCTGTCAGTGCACAATTGGGAGCCTTAAGTTGTGTTTTCAATTGCTCATCGCCAAGCCTGCTGAGATCAATGTGTCAGGAGCTCGTCCTACACTCGAGTAGGACCCTGGCAGAGACACATGCCTGACTGGCATGTTCTCTCCCTCCTGGTCTTTCGTTCAGGAGCTTCAAAAGCTTTCTTCTGCCCAAACATCACAGCGACTGATGCCAACAGACACCGGCACACTTAGGGATCCGCAGAGTCTTCGCAGCTTGTGTAACAGACCTCAGCCACTCAGCATTTAGGCTAATCTACTTTATTTACATATAAACACACACAGAGCACTGCAACATGGCTCCCTCTCTCTCTAGCATCAGACAGCAAAGAGAAAGAACAAAGGATAATAGTCCCACTTCATGCAACACAGTAACACAAACATCCTGTCTCCGTCACTTCCCACTCTGTGGAGTCAAAACATACACCGTCATGTGAAAAACAACAATCCCATGACTGCAATCACGGAGCAGGAATTCTAACACAATGGCCCTGGCTCATTTCCCACTGAGAGCTTGAGGTCAGCACCTATCACAAAGGAAAAATGGGTCACCTAATGCCATCGTTCTCCACCCTGACCCAAGCTAAGTCAGTCTCACTGTGGTCCCATATAGGTGCATTGGGTGTTAGGGGACAGGGTACACATCATGCTCCTTCTGGGGTAGTTTGTCCAACTTTGGTCCCTATCCTGAACTCAACTCTCACCTGTGGCTCCTAGAAGCTGTCAGCATGCGATAGCAGCCACACCCTGGGAATGGCTTCGACTGGCTGGCTAAACCAAGTGAGAGTAGCCAGTGGGTCTCAAACCCTCTGTGAGTTAGGGATTTTCCTGCACGCAAAGACAGTCTCTAGGACAGGCATAGGCAAACTCTGGCCCTCCAGATGTTTGGGACTACAATTCCCATCATCCCTAGCTAACAGGAGCAGTGGTCAGAGATGATGGGAATTGTAGTCCCAAACATCTGGAGGGCCAGATTTTGCCTATGCCTGCTCTAGGACGAGAACAATAGTGGATCCAATGGTCAAGAAGGCAATTTCCTGTACATGCTGTAGGGGGAAGTGAGGGGCAGATGGGGCTTGTCAACCTGGGAAGGTAGCCCATCTAGCAGAAGGAAAACTCTGGTCCTAAACCTCTGCTGCTTTGTGGGATATTTTCGGGAGAAGAAAAAGCTAAGGAGTAAACTGCACAAATCCAGAGTCCCTAAGATGGCTGGATGGTGCCTTGTATGCCTCCTTCTGCCAACTCCTGCAGCCAAGGAGGTGCCA
The DNA here is from genome assembly GCF_964252035.2 of Podarcis erhardii. Taxonomy (NCBI): domain Eukaryota; kingdom Metazoa; phylum Chordata; class Lepidosauria; order Squamata; family Lacertidae; genus Podarcis; species Podarcis erhardii. Next base: position 76,113,985 of record NC_138510.1, read on the forward strand.
AACATATTGTTCTGCGTTCCTTTGGGACTACATCAGTGGGCTTAAACACCTTAACTCTTTGCAGGATCATACCCATTCAGAGTGGGAGAGGCCCCTTTAATTAACACACCTTAAATGCTGTCAGTCAAAGAAAAACAAAGCTGTTGGGACAGGAGAGGGATTTCCTGTCCCCCCGGCTGTCAATAATTAATACATTATTTACACGATCACACTCCTGCTTACCAACTTTCAAGATTCCATTTACACTCTGATCCTTTGCTCAGTAGCCAATTTAACGTCAGGCTGACCTTTTCTTGCTTATCAGATAAGAAAAGAATATCATCAAATATGTGCATTTATTATGGCAACTATATTCAGAGCTATTTTCTTTTTAAAAGGCACTTTAAAAGAATATTTTTAAAAGAATCTATTAACAGCTAGCAACTCCATACCCTTCAACATTTCTCTGGTGAAAATAGGGATCTCCTATTCAATAGCAGTAGTAGTAGTAATAAGAAGAAATTTATTAATTAAACCCCACCAATCTGGCTGGGATGCCCCAGCTATTCTGGGAAGCTTCCAACATATATATAAAAAATATTTTTTTGAAAAAAAAAAAAACCCTATGCAGGGCTGCCTTCAGATGTCTTCCAAAGATTATATACAGTGTTACATCTGGTTGCGAACAGGATCCATTCTGGAGGCCCGTTTGCAACATGAAAAGAACGCAACCCACAGCAGCGCATCTGTGCATGCGCTGGTTGCGATTCACCACTTCTGTGCATGCACGTGGCATCATATTGCATGTCTGCGAAACCTGGAAGTAACCCTTTCCAGTCGCCGCGGGACGTAACCTGAAAGAACGTAACATGAAGCGGACATAACATGACGTATGTCTGTAGTTACTTATCTCCTCGGCTCAGGAGTCAAATAATTCCACACCCTCCAACATTTCTCTGAGAAAAATAGGGATGTCCTAAGGAAAAGCAGGGCATTCTGGGATCAAATCATAAACCAGGATGGCTTCTGTAAATCCGGGACTGTCCCTGGAATGTAGGGGCACTTGGAAGGATTGCAACTCTGCATTGCTGTGTTGGAGACAACAGTGTTTACACAACACACAAAGCTCTGTTAAAGAAAAAGAGTCTTGCTTATTAAATCCCAAAGGAACTGGCAGTGAGTTCAGAGCCGCCATACCACTAAACCAGTTATACAACAGGAAATCTGATGAAATAATCCCAAACACACTTCAGTCGAAGCTGAATCACATTAAAAATGTTTGAAATACCTATTTCATCAGACTCCAAATTAGTTACGGCCTCCCAGAAGAAACATCACTGCATGTTTATAAGATGCCACGGAGATGTCATTTCATACAAAGTGTTCAATAAGGACTGTGTCTCTGTCTCTCTCCCTCTCTCTATCTTGCTCTCTCTGTAAAAGTTGTGTATCATTATGATGGCATCCAAAACATCAGAGCAGATGTAGGGACTCACTGACCCTTGCCAGCATGACCAATGGCTAGGGTTGATGGGCACTGTAGCTCAACAAAGGTCTGACATTCCTCTAGAGCAGTGATGGCCAAACTTGGCCCTCCAGCTGTTTTGAGACTACAACTACCATCATCCCTAGCTAACAGGACCAGTGGTCAGGGATCATGGGAATTGTAGTCCCAAAACAGCTGGAGGGCTAAGTTTGGCCATCACTGCTCTAGAGCAACGACTGACATGGTAAGAATTCAGAAGAGAGATGGCTAACAGGAAATGAGGCCTGTGACTTTTCAGAGATTTGCACTAGTAGTAACAAAATGGCACTGGGCTGTGGGCAAAGTAGAATATCCCCCCCTCCAAAGCACAAAACCCCACTAGAAAGAAAAGGGGAAAATCTGCCTGCATTTAGAAATGGTGTGTATCAAGAAGAAAGCAAGGCTGAGCATTTCTCCCTTGACATGCTTGTTTTCTGTGTGCAGGGATATATATACACATACATACATACATACATACAGTGGTACCTCGCAAGATGAATGCCTTGTAAGACGAAAAACTCGCAAGACAAAAGAGTTTTTCGTTTTTTGAGTTGCTTCGCAAGACGAATTTCCCTATGGGCTTGCTTCGCAAGACGAAAACGTCTTGCAAGTTTGTTTCCTTTTTCTTAAAACCGTTAATACCCAGGGTGCATTCAGGGGGTGCAGTTGCAACTTGACTTCAAGGAGCAACTCATAGCACGTGGTGTGGTAGCCTTTTTTGAGGTTTTTGAAGACTCTGGTGATTTTTGAAGCTTTTCCAAAATCCGTGCTTTGCAAGATGAAAAATTCGCAAGACGAGAAAACTCGCAGCCCAGAAAATCAATTGCTACTTGATAGTATAAACAGGCCCTTAGGTTGCCGTGGGGGTCCCTTCTGAATAGACATGTATTCAGAAATAAGTCCTACTGACTTGTGAATGTTTGTGGGTGAGCAGATTTACCAATTAAAACTTCCAAACATTGTTTAAAAAGATTCACTGGAAAGGAAGAGGAAGGACAACTAGAGCTAGCAGGATGTGGCTGACTTCCCCTGATAAATATAATGTCATTGAGACTGACTGTCTTTCTAGTTTTTTGTTTTGCCATGCTCTCCATGGCAGCCATTTTGTGTTATGCAATATACAACCCTCTCCAGCAAATATTTTGTGAGTGGCGCTCTGAGTGCTCTCCCCAAATTTGAAATGTGCCCTGAGGTCAGAAAAGGTTGGCAGATCCTCTTGATGGAATATCAACACAATATATATTTTTATATAGTTCAATTTGTAGTATTTAATGCAACGATGATTCATTAGTTACGTGAATAGTTTGCCCATCTGGTGAATCAGCATTTGTGGTTATTAATGAATATATCTGCCTTATCCAACCTCCTTTAATGGAATGCAGAATGAATATCTTGCCCGTCTCGAGGAATTACGCATCAACATAGTATCAAATAAACATTATTTACATCTACTAAAATTAAGAGCAGAAATTATCGAACATTAGCATAATTCAAACAAAATTCCCCTATTACAATAATTAATGACTCATTTAATACTACTTGAATGACTTCTTTGCTTTCATTTTGGCAAACTTATTATTAGCATGTTTACTCAGAAATACCAGTAAGTCCCACTGAGTTCAGTGGGGCTCACTCCTGGGTAAGTATTTATAAGAGTTGCAGACTTTAAAAAGGGTAAAAAAATATTCACCTAGTGAGTTCTCTTTCCGTGGATAGCCTTATAAAGTGAATAAGCCCACATCCTAAGCCATGGGTAGGCAAACTAAGGCCCGGGGCCCGGATCTGGGCCAATCGCCTTCTAAATCTGGCCCATGAACGGTCCAGGAATCAGTATGTTTTTACATGAGTAGAATGTGTCCTTTTATTAAAAATGCATTTCTGGGTTATTTGTGGGGCCTGTCTGGTGTTTTACATGAGCAGAATGTGTGCTTTTATTAAAAATGCATCTCTGGGTTATTTGTGAGGCATAGGAATTCATTCATTTTTCCCCCTTCAAAATATAGTCGGGCCCCCCACAAGGTCTGAGGGACAGTGGACTGGCCCCCTGCTGAAAAAGTTTGCTGACCCCTGTCCTAAATACACTTACTAGGAAATAAGCATTATTGGACACAGTGGGATTTACTGGGACATGGGGGTGGCGCTGTGGGTTAAACCACAGAGCCTAGGGCTTGCCGATCAGAAGGTTGCCGGTTTGAATCCCTGCAACGGGGTGAGCTCCTGTTGCTCGGTCCCAGCTCCTGCCAACCTAGCAGTTCGAAAGCACATCAAAGTGCAAGTAGATAAATGGGTATCACTCCGATGGGAAGGTAAACGGCGTTTCCGTGTGCTGCTCTGGTTCGCCAGAAGTGGCTTTGTCATGCTGGCCATATGACCCGGAAGCTGTATGCCGGCTGCCTCAGCCAATAAAGTAAGATGAGCGCCGCAACCCCAGAGTCAGCCACTACTGGACCTAATGGTCAGGGGTCCCTTTACCTTTACCTTATAGATGTGGGAAGACAAAATGACACAGCCAAATCAGTGGAAAGGAAAGAGAAAAACTTTTCTGGGAGGAAAATAATTGCAGTCTGCTTCCTCCTGCTTCTAGATGCTAGTCCACAAACACCTCAACTTGGCCTTTTGTCTTTCTAACTACCAGCTAGTGGAGTCCCCACCCACCCATTTGGCACAGAGCCCATTCCTTTGCTCCCTTAACAACCCATACTTAGGCTATTACCTCACCAGGAACCTGGGCTGGCTATTCTAGCAACTGAATCCCTGTTGGAATAGCTCAGTCGGTAGAGCATGAGACTCTTAATCTCAAGGTCATTGGTTCAAGCCCCACACTGGGCAAAAGATTCCTACTTTGCAGTGGGATGGACTAGATAACCCCCGTGGTCCCTTCCAACTCTACTACTTTATGATTCAGGAATTAGAAAGGATTCAGACATACAGCCTGTTGCCCCCCCTGCCAAATACTCACAACACTATACAGTGGTACCTTGTGTTACATACGCTTCAGGTTACATACGCTTCAGGTTACAGACTCCGCTAACCCAGAAATAGTACCTCAGGTTAAGAACTTTGCTTCAGGATGAGAACAGAAATCATGCTCTGACAGCGCAGCAGAAGCAGGAGGCCCCATTAGCTAAAGTGGTGCTTCAGGTTAAGAACAATTTCAGGTTAAGAACGGACCTCCGGAACGAATTAAGTTCTTAACCCGAGGTACCACTGTATAGCACACTAAGAAAAAATACGCTGAAGATCTGAATGGGTATGTTTTTAGATGGGAAAGAATGGGTTATTTCTGGTGAAATAAGAGGTGAATGTTCGTGGTTTTACTGGGAGAGTGACTGATTGCTTTGACTGCTGCAGAACAGGTTTGCAGATAGTTTAATAGGAGCCTATTATGGCAAGCTCCCGTTTTCAGACACATTTTCTGCAGCTGGTACATGCAAGTATCGGAAGCCCCCAAAAGGAAACCTCAATGTTTCAAAACTGGATTGGGCCTCAAAACCACCAGCCCTCCTTAACACTTGTTGCCAATATGTTTGCAGAAGACAGCCTCAAGGTAACAGCCTGTGATTTGTCACCTTTTCTTTCTAGCGGGACCATTAAGTTCTGATGATAACCTTTCTTCTCAACTGACAGGCTGCGGCAGTTTTGTCAGACTAAATGTTATGCACAAATAAGTCGCTAATGACAGATCTAAAGAGGCCAGAGCGGTCCAAGTTCTTTCATTCTCCCTGATTATAAAGGTATTTGCATAATGTATGAATTCAAACATTATTGCTGTTAAATAATGCACAAATATTCTCCCATGCTGCAATACATACTCTTTCCTCTTCATGGATCATTTTGAGTGTATCATTCAGTTGGGGTGTGTGTGTGTGTGTGGTGTGTTTTTTTACCCAGTATTTAAAAATGTTACAACTCCACATTGATAACCATTTGGCTGGGAGAGGTCTCATCACCCCGAAGCTGGCTAACTCTCCAAACTGTAAATGATGTATACATTATTAAATGAGCCGTGTTGCCCTCTTTTCAGAATGCATTACCATCAAAATGCAAAACTTAGCATTCCAAAAATGTCAGTACGGGATACAGGTTCATCCCAGAACACTTCATTATCGGCCAAGGCTCTGTCGGAGAGAATCTAATGTTTTCATAGCCAAAGAAACTTCCCCACATACCAATATTGGGGGGGGGGCTGCTTTGTGTTTACACAGACAAATACATTCTTCTGAAGGCTGGTGCAACGAGTCCACATCAGAAGCAGTGGGCATCACCCACATCCCACTGACCGGAACATTGATTGCCTCTTCCGTCATTACTGTTTTCTTATTCTGTTTTCTCCCATTGAAAATATATCCCAATTAAGAGTGAATAGTCCGGACCATTTCCATAGTGAAGCTAGAAAACGGGTCCCTGTGGCAGCACGACAGCAGTTCATGGCACACAAATTATGCAGACATGATTTTGCACAGCTGAGCTTCCAGCCAAAGAAGCTGGGGGAGGGGCCACAGCTCAGAGACAGAGCACACACATTGTATGCTAAAGTTCCAAGGTTCGACCCCTCAGCGTCTCCAAGTACGGTTGGGAAGGAGGGTCTCTGCCAATTAGTGTTGACAGTACTCAGCTGGTTGGACCAATGGTGTGACTCAGTATAAGGAAGTTCCTAGATGGGGGGAATGGAGTGAAATTAGTGAGGGCTTACCTCTTGGAATTCCGCTACCATGTCCGAAAACAGAGTGAGTCAACATACTCTGGGAGAGTTTACCCCACCATTTTTGTTTCCCACAAGTTGCCATTGTGCCCAGTGAAAACCTCCCAGACATGGTTTAAGCTAGAAGCAACCCAATGAAAATGGGTTGCTCATTTTCCGATAAACCCCTTAAGGCAGCGGTTCTCAACCTGTGGGTCTCCAGATGTTGTTGGACTACAACTCCCATTGTCCCCGAGCTCTGGCCTTGCTAGCTAGGGATGGTGGGAGTTGTAGTCCAACAACATCTGGAGACCCACAGGTTGAGAACCGCTGCCTTAAGGGTTGGCTAGTACTCTAATGTCAGGACTCAAGCCAGCTGTGAGGCATGAGCAGGTAATTAGAGGGTTCGCCCCCTGCACATCATTACCCAACTCAAAAGAGAGAAATCAGCCATATCACACCAGCCAAGGAAGTCTCCTCTCAACAATAGGTAACAGTGGGTCAGTTGGTACATTTCTGATCTCTCTAAAATGTATTTAGGTCAGGAACATTTACAGTGGTACCTTGATATTCAAACGCCTTGGTTCCCAAATGCTGAACACCCGGAGGTAAGTTTTTCCAATTTTCAAACTTTTTCGGAAGCCAAATGTCCGATGTGGCTGTCAGCTATTGTTTCCAGAGCACCTGCACCAATCAGAAGCTGCGCCTTGGTTTTCGAACATTTCAGAAGTCAAACGGACTTCCAGAACAGATTAAGTTTGATGCTTTTATTTTTGCTATTTATTTTGCCTTTTCGTTTTTGAGGCTTTTTCGGTTAATTTGTTTTTGTGACTGTGTGGAACCCAGTTCAGCTACTGATTGATTGACTGATTGTGTGACTGCGGAAATGGATAAAAGCCCCCAATTCAAACAATAACTATCATCAGTGCAGGTAAGAATTTGTTTTTTTAATCATCTACAATACTGCCTTATTTATTTTATAGTACAGTACATTGATTGCTTTCATTTTATGGATCAGTGGTCTTGTTAGATAGTAAGATTCATGTTAAATTGCTGTTTTAGGGTTGTTTTTAAAAGTCTGGATCAGATTAATCCGTTTTGCATTACTTTCTATGGGAAAGCGCGCCTTGGTTTTGGAACGCTTTGGTTTTGGAACAGACTTCTGGAACGGATTAAGTTTGAGAACCAAGGTACCACTTTACTGGTCTGGAACAGAGGTGGTCTTATTGGCTGCAGCAAACCACCACATTTGTCATACTGAATATATTAGGCTGCTGGAAGGAAAAGGGAGCAGACCCATAAGGCCACCCTTTCCTTCTTTCTCCGTTCATGGCAAAGCCAACAAGGTGATAGTCGACAGCCTTGGAAATGATCAGCTTTCACTAGTAAGCCCATAATACTATAGACGTAATATACATTTTTGTATAGAGTGGTACCTTGGCTTACGAACTTAATCCATTCCGGAAGTCCTTTCTTAAACCAAAGCATTCTTAAACCAAGGCGTGCTTTCCCATAGCAGCGGGGGGACTCAATTTACAAACGGAACACACTCAACAGGAAGCGGAACATCACCTGCTTCCAAGGCAAAGTTCACAAACCAAAACACCTACTTCCGGGTTTGCAGCGTTCTTAATCCAAGTTGTTCATAAACTAAGCTGTTCTTAAACCAAAGTACCACTGTATTATGATCTTTTTGAATCAACTGTTCTGAATGCCTCGTCTTTATGGGGCTTGTAGTACTTCCAAGCTGAAACAATTTCCCTTTATAACCGCAGGCGTTCAAGATTTAAATATTGACTTCATCCTCTTCCTTTCTCTCTCTTTACAAAGCATCCTCTTCGCCTGGGTCACATGAGTGCCTTGCCCTTTGAATTATTTTTTACTTACCGTGTAGCTACAACTAAATTTTGCATTCAGATCCAAAGTCGCCGGATTCTCAAGCTTAAGTCAATTTTCTATTTGCTTTGGATATGAAATAATAAAGTCTCCGGCGCACATCATCTTTATGATTTGCCATTCTAATGCTAAAAGGTACCTCTTCTATTTGCACTCCTAAGGTTACTTTCCCTATATACACTCTCGCTCATATACATGCATGTAGAGAGAGCCCATTTACTCTGTCAAATGGATTTTCTGTCATTTCCCTTCCCTCTCTCCTACTTACTGTTGTTGATAGCAAAGCGAATACGTTTCTAAAAACCTAATAAACTGATACGGCGGTGAGAAAGGCCGCGTTCCTCCCACCTTGCATAAAGTGATTCTGCATATCCTGCAGAACGTTCCGAAATGGATCAGATCAACCTTAAACAGTCAATTGCGAATTGTATGTGCTGCAAATTGTATATACTTGGGGAAATCAGCAAAGCAAAATGGACTGTGAGAATTTGTAGGGTACGTAGTGGTGTGTTTTCTGGGGTGGGGGTGGGAGAAATCCCCTGGTAAACAAACACAGGCTACATGGCAAATTAAATTATACAATTTAAAACAGCAAAATGGCTGCCGGGGTGCATGTTTTTTATAGTCTCAAATATATATTTGCAAACTGAAATACTGTCTCCTTTAGACAGTATTATGTAGTTCAGCTACGTAACTTTTTAAAATATATACATTATTATTTAAAATGCAGTAAAAAGGCTACAGACAAATTGAATTTAAAGCACTACAGAACTTTAAATGGGGGAGGTTAATTTTTTTGGCATGAGAGTAGTAATCACTCTAGGTCAGGGGTGGAGGAAAATTTTGCCTAGCAGGCTAGATCTTCATCTCCCCGCACCCCTGTTGGCCAGCTTGGACAAGTGGTCAGAGCCACCCATGGTTCCATCATTTGGCACCATAATTGCCTGCAGAACATCCCAGGTTCAATCCCTTACATCTCTCGTAACATACCCCTCAACCGTCCCAATTTGAGTGAGACATCTCTGAATTACAGAAGACATCCCAGCTTCTGATTAGATCCTGGTGTCCCTATTTTATTTTATTTTATTGTCTGGCACTCTGGTGCGAGTCAGCTGGCTCACGCCATAGCGGCAGACCAAAAGACACCCATTTCTTGTTGCTCTCACGTGAGTCAGCTGGCTCCCACGAGAGCTCACGACCAAAAACAATCATCCTGATCACTGGGATCATAGAATTAAAGAACTGTAGAGTTGGAAGGGACCCCATGGGTCATCCAGGCCAATCCCCCTTCAATGCAGGAATCTCAACCACTGCATCCATGACAGATGGCCACCCACATTTCTGAAAGCTCCTACAGTCTCTACCATACCTAATTTCTCCAAAGGAACACTGACCCTGGTTGAGTGCATGGAACCCCATGGACTCTTGCTGCCACCTGGCAGAGACACCCGACTTCTGTAACCATACATAACCAAGAAAACAGACCATTGTTACACATGTGACTTGAGAAGTTTTAACCTTGTTTCCCAACCGCTGGCATCCACTTTTAGGCCTGGAGTGAGCAAAGCTTGTGGCATACATGGAGCCACTCTGCATTTTTGGGAGCTTCTATCTCTCTCCTGGGTCCCTCACTTCGATCCCTGCCTTCAATAGTGATAAGAAGTGACAGCAGTTGGGTAAAACAATCAGAACTTGAGCTGAAGAGCTCATAAACCCTTTGACACTTCAATAAACCAAAAGGCAATATAAAGCTTCTCGAAAATGTATCCGTTTCCATTTGAAGGGGCCTCAGAGGGTGGAACCAACTTCCCATTTGAAAGACTTCATAATATTTTTAACCCTTCTTTCATACATTTTTAATTAAAAGTAAATACTAAATTCTACATAGAGAATTTTCACCCTGTGTATATATTTCAATGGCTGCTATCCCCACAACAGAGCTTTATGCCTGCTGCTTGAACATCTGTAAATCAATATGTAATATTTTAAAAAACGAAACCTTAATTAACCATCTCCTTTATGTTGAGCAAAAGCAGCCCCCCCCCTTTCTTGTAATGGATTGAGTGCTACTTTACTAACCAAAGCTTTTTATCATGTAGGTCAGATCAGAAGGTTTTTTTCTACCAGTGTTGTATATTTGATGTCCTAATTCACAGATCCATAGATCAGGATATGCAACTAAATATTATCTTGGTGAGGACGACCATTCTTTAATCATGTTCTGTTTTTCAGCTCTCACAGTTGTCACTGACAGAATGGACTGGACTATAGTTCTATTTAATTTTCAGGCTTAAAATGTGAATCTTGAGGCTCTAGGCTGCAAGCAACTAATTGCCAGAGAGCAAAATGTTTTGCAAAACTTGGAAGCCAAATAGCTTGCAGGGTGGGGGCCAAGACCTACATGTACCAATGTCAGGAAAGAGCTTGTTTTCACTGCCTCATTCTGATCACAATCTCGCCTTCAGTCATACACACCCATTAGTGTTTAACTGAGAGGTGTCAGGGCTCACATTTGCTTGAAAGCCATAGCCTCTGACCCGAAGGTCTTCTCTGGTTAATGCAAACCCATTTGATCTCCATTGTCAAGAGGCAGTGTGCTTCTGAACACCAGTTGCTGTGAAGTTCAGGTACGGAGAGTGCTGTTGCATTCAGGTTCGGCTTGCGGGCTTCCTGCCAGCATCTAGTTGTTGAGGTAAGGGTAACAAAACCACAGCCAAGAAGCTCAAATCATATACATGACTGACACCCTTCTTTGGAAATTAAACCAATGTCCAGATTTTAACATTCAAAAACTTTACTTGCAGAAACTTATAGATGAATCAAAACATGATATTTGCAGTCACATGTTTCTCCAAGCATGGGTTTACAGTCTCTTCTTCTAACTTCCAAACAACTGTATTTTCCTCTTTTTCCAGAGCCTTCTGTATCTCAGTTAGGCCATGCCTTGCAGCTCCTAGGAGAGATTTCCACTTTTACCTTTTTCTGCAGTCTTGCTCTCTTTCTTTCAAGCAGAGAGGAAGCACTCCAATACTCTATTGAAATTAGCAGTGTTCACAGTAGATTCTAAAACACAGTCATCTTGCTTCACATAAAATGGAGTCTCTCCTTCATGAGATACCTCCCATGTGATCAACGTTAGCCAATCACATGAGAACTACTAGAGAACTCTCTAGCATTCAATTACCAACCAGTAAAAATTAAAACACATAGTAATGCATGCAAGCACTTACAACTTCAGTGAATTAAATTACTATACTAGTTGGCTACTGTGAAAACACGATGCTGGTGTAGATGAGTCCTGCTTGCATTTCACACTCTTAGAAGAAGAACTGGGCTTCTGCACTACACAGAGAGAAGCATCTTGACTTAATGACAGATTGAGAAGGCGTATTCAACGATAAAGCCAGGGTTCCTTTGTGGAGCAACAATGACAGTCAAGCTGATTCTGGCCTACTTCTAATCTGCACCATGTATGTGTCCCAGAAGTCAAGCTGGGAACGTGCCTGATGTCTATCCTTTCGGCAGTCTTGCTCCCCTTAGCAGTACAGCTTCCTGTCATTGTTGAACTCCACTGCAGAGCCCTTGCCATAATCCTCTCCTCTCTTTTTCCAGCGTTAATTTTATTAAAATGACTTCCTTTCTATTATACAGCAGAGAAGCTGTGTGCCTTAATTGACTTCAAATTGTGCTATTTCAGTTTAAAGCCCATCAGAATATAAGCCCCCGTTTCCTCACATCAGTCAGGCTATTTCCTCATCTCCATGACCTGAATGGATAAGATTTGCTAGCTCCATTTATCCACGAACCGAACAAACCGGAGGAACTAATTCTAAACGGATGGCAGACAGACTTCAATTATTATTTTTCCCAGGCAACTGCTAAACTCTTTGCACTATGTGTGTAGTATTTTAAAAATAGAGACAATTGTGAAAATAATAGAAGCACCCAATAAATACCACACCTGTCATTTTAGTTTTAAGTAGTGCCTTTTTAAAATATAGTTTATTAAAATGCCATCCTCCTTTGAATGGAGGGGGGGGTTACCCACCAAGGTTGTGCTTTCATGATAAACAGATGAGTGAAAAATTAAGTGGACCTTTCTTTGTGTGTTGTCCTGAGCATGTAGCTCTGTCAGGAGAGCACAAGACTCTTAATCTCAGAGCTGTGGGTTCAAGCCCCACATTGGGTGAAATATTCCTTCATTGCAGGGGGGTGGACTGGATCAGGGTTTCTCCAGAGATATTTCAAGCAACTATATACACAAGGGCCGCAAGACGAATCGGAGATAGAACAATTCTTAAAGAAGAATGGTTTACCAAGATTGTCATTGCGTAATAGAACTATCCTGAACTACAAAATAACACAACAAGAGATGGAAGAAGCCATCCAGAACATGCAATTGGGCAAATCTCCAGGGCCAGATGGTCTTACCTCCAAGTATTATAAGACATTGAAAGACTATTTGATATACCCACTAATGGAGGTTTGTAATGAAATTATGGAAGGGAAGAAGGCACCAGAGTCGTGGAAAGAGGCTTTCATCACGTTGATACCCAAACTAGAAACCGAAAAGACACAACTTAAAAATTACCGCCCCATCTCCTTCCTGAATGTGGATTACAAAATATTTGCAGACATTTTAGCAAGCAGACTTAAAAAAGTGTTAAATGAAGTGATTCACAAGGACCAGGCAGGCTTTCTCCCAGGTAGACATTTGTTTGCAAACACAAGAAACATTACTGACATTTTGGAACTCCTGCAGACAAATATTAACACAAAAGCAGTTCTGATATTTATAGATGCGGAGAAGGCCTTTGATAACATTTCTTGGAAGTTTATGAAGAAAAATTTGGAAGGAATGGGAGTGGGGCGGGGGTTTCAGAATGGGATAGAGGCAATTTATTTGGAACAGAAGGCAAAATTGATAGTGAACAATGTGGTAACGGAAGAGTTTAATATTGAAAAAGGAACACGACAAGGTTGTCCTATCTCCCCTTTGCAATTTATATCGGTCCTGGAAGTGCTCTTAAATATGATTAGAGGAGACCGGTTGGCGGAGGGCATTCAGGTCGGAGCGAAACAGTATAAACTTAAAGCATTTGCAGATGACCTAGTATTGACCTTACAGGAGCCAGAGCCTAGTACCAAAAGGGCACTGCAACTGATCCAGGAGTTTGGTCGGGTGGCGGGATTCAAACTTAATAAGCAAAAAACTAAGGTTTGGGGGAAAAACTTGACCCCTTCAGAATCAGAAAGGTTTCAGAAAGAGACAGAATTAAATGTGGTTAAGAAAGTAAAATACCTAGGGGTAAACATAACAGCCAAGAACATGAACTTATTTAAAGATAATTATGAAAAATGTTGGTCTGAAATTAAAAGGGATCTAGAAATTTGGTCAAGACTGAAGCTTTCCTTGTCAGGACGCATTGCTGCTATTAAGATGAATGTATTGCCAAAAATGTTGTTTTTGTTTCAAACTCTACAGATCGTGGACAAAATGGGGTGTTTTGAGAGGTGGCAGAGAGATATTTCTAAATTTGTCTGGCAGGGCAAAAAGCCCAGAATTAAGTTTAAGATATTAACTGATGCTAAAGAAAGAGGGGGCTTTGCCCTGCCAGACTTAAAGCTGTATTACGAATCAGCAGCTTTCTGCTGGTTGAAGGAGTGGCTGCTTCTTGAAAACACGGATGTTTTAGATTTGGAAGGATTTAACAATGCTTTTGGATGGCATGCATATTTGTGGTACGACAAGGTTAAAATACATAAGGCCTTTAAGAATCATGTTGTCAGAAAAGCATTGTTCAATGTCTGGATAAAATATAAAGACTTATTGGAAAACAAGACCCCAAGGTGGCTATCACCAATGGAGGCTAAGGCCCCGAAAAGACTCAATATGGAGGCCAAATGGCCGAAATATTGGGAAATAATAGAAAAAGATGGAGATAATTGGAAGCTGCAGAGTATGGAGAAAATAAAAGATAAAGTGCGAGATTGGTTACATTATGCTCAGATTAAAGAAGTTTTTAAGTTGGATAAAAAGATAGGATTCCAGGTGGAAAAATCAAAGTTAGAAACAGAACTGTTAGAATCCAGCTCTAAGACACTTTCAAGAATGTATAACTTGCTGCTAAAATGGAATACACAGGATGAAACGGTTAAAACAGCTATGATAAAATGGGCACAGAACATAGGGCATAACATTATGTTTGCTGACTGGGAAAAGTTATGGACCACCGGTATGAAGTTTACGGCATGTAATGCCTTGAAAGAAAATATTATGAAAATGATATACAGGTGGTACATGACCCCAGTCAAGCTTGCAAAGATATACCATTTGTCTGATAACAAATGTTGGAAGTGTAAAGAAGCTGAAGGAACATTCTTTCACCTCTGGTGGTCCTGTCCTAGAGTGAAGACCTTCTGGGAAATGATATAAAATGAGCTGAAAAAGGTATTTAAGTATACCTTCCCTAAGAAACCAGAGGCCTTCCTTTGGGGCATTGTCGGCCAGAGTGTGCAAAAGAAGGACTGAACTTTTTTTATGTATGCCACAACAGCAGCAAGGATACTCATCACTAAAGGCTGGAAAACCCAAGATTTGCCCACACTGGAAGAATGGCAGATGCAACTGATGGACTATATGGAACTGGCAGAAATGACGGGCAGAATCCGAGACCTCGGAGAGGAACTGGTGGAGGAGGAGTGGAAGAAATTTAAGGACTATTTACAAAAATACTGTAAATTGTACGAATGTTAAGAAAGATGTAAGATTCGTAACAATATGGCTCCAATAAATTAGTAACAAGGGATATAAATTTAAATGTAATTGAAAGATAAGACAAATTTTGGATAAAAAATATCCTAGAATTAACTTTTAAAGAATAAGAGTTATTTAAACTCTAAAATTTGAGATTCAATATTGGACAATTATATAATATAAATTGAACTAAGTAAATAATTTGCTAGAAAAATTTATGTGTTTAGAGTGCAGGAACAAGAGATGTGAGGAAGTCCAAAGATGAGAATGAAATGTGGTTAATGAAAAAGAACATGTTTTTATGTATGTTGTTGTTTATTGTTTATAAATTTAATAAAAATTATTATAAAAAAAAGGACTGGATCAGGGTTTTGCAAACTTGGGCCTCCAGCTGTTTTGGACTACAGTTCCCATCATCCCTGTCCACTGGCCCTGCTAGCTAGGGATGATGGGAGTTATAGTTCAAAAACGGCTGGAGGCCCAAGTTTAGGAAACCCAGGACTAGATGATCCTTGTTGTCCCTTCCAACTCTATGTTTCTATGTTGCTCATAACTTGAAAGCTTGCTATTTTGTGACATTTTGGTTGGTCCGAATGAAGTAGTGCCAAACTACAGATTTCTGACTTTGTCAAGGGGATTGGCATGGCTTCTTGAATAGCGCCCAGGATGTGGTGCGAGATGTAAGTGTTGTTGAGCCAACTGGGAGCAGTTACCACAGTGCTGTTAAATTCGATATACACATAAATGGCCAATTATCGAGAAAATCTAACACAGGACCATTTGATATTTTTATTTTTTAAAAAAAGAGGAAAGTTCCCCAAAATGAGGAGATTGGTAAAAAGGGAGTTGAAAGGAAAAGTCAAGAAAGTCAAAGTCACTCTGAAATGCTTGGGAGTTTAAAAAAAACCACAATATTAGAAGTTCAAGCAGAGTGTGAATGCTACTATGAGGGCTAAGAGGATAGCAGTGTGGTTATTCAGCAGGTCAAAGAAACTATTAGAGGCAAGAATGCGTCATTCAAAAAAAATGGAAGCCTTGTCCACCTGAAGAGAACAAAAAGGAACACAAACTCTTGCAAAAATAAAAGCTCTGCAAGCAGGAAGTAAGGAATGCCTAACCCCACCTGAAAAACCTATCTCTCCTACTCCAATTTTCAAAGTATAGGGAACTGCCAGATTTAGGGAGAAGAAAGTATGGGGCAACAGTAGTTGAAGGACACCACATGGATAGGTGGTGGTTAAAGAAGGCACAAGATGCTCACAATCCACATTAAGCCAGGGTGTGGGTGGGTCCCTCAGGAACTTGGACTTTCAGAAAGTTTTCAACAAGGTCCCTCACCAAAGACTCCTGAGTAAGCTTAGCAGGCAGGGAATAACAGGAGAGGACCTATTGTGGACCAGGAATAGATTAAGTTGTAGGAAGTGGAGAGTAGGGCTGGATGGACAGTTCTCTGAATTGAGAGATGTAGGAAAGTAAGTCCCCCAAGGTCAGTCATGGGACCTGTGCGTCTTAACTCGTTCATAAATGATGTAAATTTAGCAGTGGGCATTTTGCTCTCTTGGCTAACTTCTCTTAATAGACCTACCCTTCATCAAGTTTGAACCCATCTAAGCTAATGGGTGTCATAGTAGCTTGACTTCCCAAACCCCTTAAGAATAAAGGAGCGCTCTCCACCCCTCTTATGTCCTGAACCAAATGCCAATGTATTTCAGGTCCGCTGTCATAGCACAGGTGGGGAACCTGCAGCCTCAACCTCATTTTCTGCAGCTCTCAACACCTCCTGAAAAGGCACCATTCTTTCATCCCATCAGAATGCCTTTCTTCCTGCACACTTCCTTCTTATGACTACAGGCTTTTTAATAGGTTTCTTCCTTCTTTGTATGCAGTTTCTGAACAATCTAAAGGGGCAGTATTGTATTTGATAAAAAGCACACTGATTCTTCTTTCTTTCTTTTACTCTGGTTGTATGCCTTGAGGAAAAGGTGGTTTTCTGTGAACAAATTGGTAGGCTTCTGCTGTGTATGTGTGTGTAACACACTAAAGCCAGGAGTGGGTGGGGAATTGCCTTTGTTCACTTTCCAGAACAAGAGCTGAATTAGTCTATTATAGTGGTGGTGGGGGAAATCCTCTGTATCTGTATTTGAAAGTAACCAGGACAAATCCAGTGGGGCTTACCTCTGAGTAGGGAAAGGCAAATCTGTCCATTTTGGTTTCTCTCAGTTTCTCCTTTTTCCATTCTGAAGTTTGGTTCACCATATTTCCACACCAGTTTTGTGATTTCTCTCCCCCACACACAACCACACTTTTGGGTGAACTCATGAAAATTCATCAGCATTTTAGTGCAAATTTATTCTAATGTTCACTTTTGGTGTGTGCAATTTTGCTTGGCATACACATTTTTGCAAAGCAATTTCCTCTTCCACAATGCATTCTGGTATTCCCCCAACCACTCTTACATATGCATTTACATGTACACTTTCCTTTGGTATATGCAGTTTTGAATATGCTGCATAGAAATTGCCATTGCAAAATTCGGGGAAGTACAAATTTCAATGGATGGCTGTTTTTTGGTTCACATGTCAGTTTCAGAGAATGTGAATAAGATATGGATCTTTAAATGCAAACCTAATCAAATTTCTCTCCTATCCCTGCACAGGACTGGGATTTCTAAGATAAAGTAGCCATGATGAAAATGGAAGCAATACACAAAGCGCAACAGGCTGAATAATAATAACTGTAAACATTTTATTGGTTATTTCCTAACGTAAAGATCTAGCTCAGTATGTGCAGCATATACAGTTCCTATGCACAGTATATAACCTATGAGACTAATTCCAAGATTAATACATT
This sequence comes from Podarcis erhardii, assembly GCF_964252035.2. NCBI lineage: Eukaryota > Metazoa > Chordata > Lepidosauria > Squamata > Lacertidae > Podarcis > Podarcis erhardii. Next base: position 76,131,673 of record NC_138510.1, read on the forward strand.
TCTTTTCTTTTCATCTTTTCTTATAGTTTCTTCTTATAACTTCCTGTATAACACAATCCTTAGGCTTTCTTCTTGTTTCTTCTTGTAAGTTCCGGTATAACACAATCCCTAGGTAAAAATAGAAAAGTCCTCAATGTAACAAGAACAACACAGCTGATGTAGATGGCTGGCACAAGCTGGCTGGTGCAGGTGCAAACTGATAGCTTGGGCAGAACAAGGTTTCCGGATATCTCTCTTGTTTCACCCCAAAGGGCTTCCTCAGCTGATATTAAATCTATACAATATCAATAAATGCATGGTAATCCACTATTTGGCATCCAAGGCACAATAATAGTGAATAAAATATCTACTGTATCGTTACTGAAAAATATAGTATACAAATGTTTTTTGCTTATAGATCAGCAGGCCAATAAAATGTTTACAGTTATTATTATTCAGCCTGTTGCACTTTACGTATTGTGATAACTGTATTTGCGTAGCAAGGCATTGAATTTGTTTTGAAAACAGAAGCAAGGCAGACTTCACTCTGGATTAGTTAGCTCAAAACACTTTTCGGTCTCTGTCTCTGCCCATGACTGACTCCAATGCCACCCACCAGTATAAGTTCTCAAACAAACACCACTGTCAGATACACAGTGTATAACCAATTGATCGTTCAGCTTGCTACGTAAAGATGACAGTAAGCTTGGGGAGGATTGTCTCGTGCAAAAATTGCACATGGAGACAGTTAACCTATAGGAGGTCACTTGGAAATAAGAAATGAAAGAAAAGGAACTGTGTCCAAACACAAGTTAAAAAGTTAATGACTCTTTGAGGAACCTCAAAAATGCTGTAAATTTTTAATGTCTGGGTCGTCAAACATTTGTTTTTCAAAATGCATTACAGGATGTGGGATACATTGGGAAAGTAATTATTGCACTCAAGAAAGTTCAGCTCCTCATCTTCGAGTTTGAACTGCTGTATGTTCTGTCTCAGGTTTTTTGTGAGGGTTTTTTTTTTGTGGGAGGATAACTTTTTGGACATTACATAAAGTATTGCAAGTTGAAAATGGTGAGGCAAATTATACCAGAAGTACCACAGGAGTGCTTAGACTACAAAATATTGCCCTAAATTTTATTGTCAAAAATGACGTTTGCTGTGACTTAGAAATATGACTTATTGTTCAGCTAATACACAAAATATGCCCCCCTCCTCCTACTCAGCTCTTACTTCTTCTATGTTGTTCCTGAATTCAAGATTGGAAAAGGGAGCCCAGATATTCTATGATTCTGTACAGTCACTAGATTGCAATAATTAATGTTATAAGAAACCTCTTCCTGACTGTATATACCAGCCGGAGCAATGGTAATTATTTTATGGATTTATTTTTTGTTCTATTTTTAGTTATAATTATTCTCCTTCATTTCTGTTATTAGTTATTAATATTACATATAATGAATGTTTAAAAATGCATTACTGATTTAAATAACAGCAATAAAAGAAGCATCCCTCATTAATCCAAAGTTTGGGCTCTAACTACAAGGTTTGTAGATAATAAGGTTTGTATGGTATCATAATAAAAATTGATTAAGGTTCTATAGTGATGATCAAATATCACGACTTGGGCCTGTTCCCTTTAAAACACCATTTTGCCATTCTAAAGTATGTTAGATTGAATGGTTGATTTAAGAATTCCCCATGTTTTAAATCACCGTATTTATTATTTAGCATATATTTGTCCCACCCTTCATGTTACAATATCAGCGTGAGCTACAACAATTAAAATGGAAATGCAAATATAACACAACCCCCACCAAAAAAACTAGCAGAAAAACTAGCAAAAAACAAACACCCCGCCACCTAAAAATAAACTGTAAGCAATCCTAGAAACATATTGTGCAACCAAGTGCAACTCTTACAATAGCAACAACTAATATAGACATTAAGGTTTGACCTGGGCAAATGGGTAGGTTTTAATTCGGTGGTCAAGTATCAGACAGATCAGTGCTGGACTCCCTGGGAAGGATATTCCTAAGAACATAGGAAGCTACCATATACTGAGTGGAGCAGTCTCCCTTGGGAGGTGATGGACTGTCCTTCACTGGAGGCTTTTAAGCAGAGGTTGGGTGGTCATCTGTCATGGATGCTTTAGCTGAGATTCCTGCATTGCCAGGAGTTGGGACCAGATAACCCTCAGGGCTCCTAGCTCAGGATTGCCTGAATGGCCCTCCAGGATTTCAGACCACAGGGTCTCCCAGTCCTACCCAGAGATGCTGGGAATTAAACCAGGGACTTCTGTGTACAAAGCAGATGTTGTACTGCAGAGACATGGCCCATAACAGGGGTGCCCCCATGGCATAGCTGTCAACGTTTTCCCTTTTTTAAGGGAAATTCCCTTATTCCAAATAGGATTTCCCTTTAAAAGGGCGGGGAATGTTGATAGCTATACCCCATGGTGTAGGATCTGACTCTACTGTGGTCCTCTAATTGTGAAGCTAATATTTAGCAACTCGCAAATTGACAAAAGCCGACGTGGAGATATCAAAAGACCAGTTTTCTGAGAGTTAATTTTGAACACTACCCCAAATCCCAAATCAGATCAGATACATGATGGACCAATCTGTTTGACTTCTCTGTTTTGCCAGCAAAAAGGAGAGGAAGAGATGGCTTCCATCAAATTTATGCTGAAAGCTTCAAATGCTTTGGAGGACAAGAAAAACCTTTCAAATAATTTGCACTAGGTTAAAAAAAGAATACAAGGACAAGGTTTTTAAGCAGAGTGTTCAGGAGAGCACAAAGGCCAGGTTAGGGGGAAATACAGGTCATGAGGGAGTAGCAAAGTAGACCATTTTACTTACTTATTTCATAGCTGAGAATTATTTACTAGGTGCCTGAGAGGGGGGGAAATGAAAGGTGGAAATATTTAAGCTTGACAAGTGGTTACATTGATTTTAAATTAATTTTAATGGGCCTTTCAGTTGCTTGCAGTTCAAGTCAGTGCAGTGTGCTAAACACACACACACTTACACTGGAATACATTAATGCTCCACTAGCCAGTATATACAGTAGGCATCTATCCAATAGATTATGGCCTGTGGAAATCAAGGTGCCTACTCGTCTATGATGGCTTGTGACTAAGGGACCGAGTTGGGTTGTCTGGGGGGGGGGGAGGAATGGCATGGCTAGGCTGTTTTGCGCATTTAACAGCAAGCTGAAATGAAACAAATCAGCAGACAGAACATTGCACAGCCTGTAAATGAATATTGCCAGCACACCCATAAAGGAGACTTGACAGCCAAACAGAGTGGTAAAATTGCTAGAGTTATTAAATATAACAAAATTAGAAGATTTGCAAAAACAATTACCCAGATTAACTAAATCAAAAGAGTGGGTTTATGTAAGAAGGAAGGAGTACACACATATACCTCATGTCCTAGGCCCACTTACAGCTGCAAACTGTGGCAATACAGCAAAGAATTGGAAGAAATTCTCCTCCTTTGTTATGTGAACCTAGCATGCACACACCACAGCTCCTTTCCATGGTTCACTAAAGTGTGCATGTTAAGCCTAAGGGGCACCTCAGGGACCCCTGCCCACAAGCCAAAGGCAATGGGAGATGGCAAAAGTGTGTCCCAGGACCTGACTTGCCAATCTACTACAGTAGTACCTCGGGTTACATACGCTTCAGGTTACATACGCTTCAGGTTACAGACTCCGCTAACCCAGAAATAGTGCTTCAGGTTAAGAACTTTGCTTCAGGATGAGAACAGAAATCGTGTTCTGGCGGCACGGCAACAGCAGGAGGCCCCATTAGCTAAAGTGGTGCTTCAGGTTAAGAACAGTTTCAGGTTAAGTACAGACCTCCGGAACGAATTAAGTACTTAACCAGAGGTACCACTGTACATGCCAATTTTTTCCCCCAGAGAGGAACTCGCCCGATCAGCGAGGAAGAGGAAGAGGGGAATTGCATGCATGAAAAGGGTTAAAGAACCTCTTTTATTTCGCAAGGGGCTGGAGTGCAAAGCCCCTTTCTCAGGAACAGCCAAAATGTCACAAATTAGCAAGCTCTTGATCAGGCGGTTAAGCTAAATTGGACTGGGCGTGTGGGGCAGGGGAGAACTGGCTTAATATTGAAGCCAACTTGTCTGCATTGGTAAATAAATAAATAAATCAGAATTGTTGTGTCAGGGTGTGGCTGTGGGGACTGTCACAAAGAGTACCTGCACTTCAGAATGTACCACTGCACCTCAAGTGTACTGTGTGTGGGAAGGGCTTCGTCAGAGGACTAGGCCCCGCCCCATCCAAATGTTCAGTCACTGTTAACACATGGGTGAGGGTCCTGTGTGAATGGCACAAGTACATGAGTACCGCATGTTAGTAGGAATGAGTGTGTAAGAGTAAGAATGGAGGGAGGATGTGAGAGATTGTGAAGGAGGAAATGGACATAACGAAGATATTGAAGAATCTGTGAGCTCTTCATCAACCAAAGGCACACCTCTGCATTCACCAGGTGATGGAATGTTCAGTAGAACCTTTTCTAGGGTTGACATCATGGTGCTGTGTGGTAATAAGACAGAGCCCTGTTTTTACTGCCCCGAAACTCTTGTTTTGTATTAGCTAATGTAGCGAAGATGCAATTTTTCAGTTCGCCTCCCTCCTTTGATTAAGTCTCAGCTCACAAAATTCATTTCGGCAGTAAGTGCCATGTAAACTTCTTACTCCCCCCCCCCCCCCAGGTTCCTTCCATTAATGTTCACACGCAAAGAAGAGAGATGGCGCTCCACGGATAAACCACAATGGCTGTTTCAAATAGCAAAACTCTCCCTTGACAGATTATGGGAGAGTTTGGCTTTAAGCAACATGCAGACATATACACTCAAGTGTATTCAGACAACACCCCCCTTGCCTTCAGGGAATGCACTGAGGGTGGGAGTTGCAAAGGGATGCACTCTGCTAAACTCACAAATGTCAGAAGGAAGGATAATATCTAATAAATATATCCTCTCCTCGTATCTACACACACCCTTACAGGATGGATGACAGAGAGCGGTGTGAGCATGTCTAGAAATGAGCTTAATGTACAGAGGCAAAATTTATATATGTTGGACCTATCCACAATTATCTTACCCTTGTCTCACACAGAAGGGAGTGGACCCCCCCCCCCAGCCCTCACATGGGGGCTTCCCCCTCTTCTCCCACCTTGGCAGATCTTCCCTTCCCTGCCTCTCACACAGGGTCTTTCACCAGTCTTCCATCACCTTCATATGCGTACCCTCATTAAACTGAAGTCGGGGCCATCAAAAAACTAAACAAAACATAAGCAGAAGCAAAAGCAGGATGCCCTTCTGAGGGGTGACCAGAAGGGCATACCACCCAACATTTCTCTGATGAAAATAGGGATGTCCCGTTCAATCATAATCATAATAATCACCATTTTGTTATTTACACCCCACCCATCTGACTGGGTTGCCATATATTGGTAATTTCCAATACAGTGGTGCCTCGCAAGACGAAAAGAATCCGTTCCGCGAGTCTCTTCATCTAGCGGTTTTTTCGTCTTGCGAAGCAAGCCCATTGACGGCTTAGCGGCTTAGCGGCTTTTAGCGGCTTAGCGGGTAAGCAGATAAGCAGCTTAGCGGCTTAGAAAAGGGGGGGAGGGGAAAAAACCCGCAGGAACTCGCACGACATTTTCATCTTGCGAAGCAAGCCCATAGGAAATTTGTTTTGCGAACCACCTCCAAAACGGAAAACCCTTTCGTCTAGCGGGTTTTCCGTCTTGCGAGGCACTCGTCTTGCAGGGCACCACTGTATATATTTAAACATAAAAAAACATTAAACATTTAAAAAACTTGCCTATACATTGCTGCCATCAGATGTCTTCAACACGGTTGTCTAGTTACTTATTTCCTTGGCTCAGGGGTCACCTAACCCCATACCCTCCAACATTTCTCCGATGAAAATAGGGACGTCGGGACATTCAGGGATCGAATCAGAAACTGGGATGGCTTCTGTACATCCAGGAGTGTCCCTGGGAAATAGGGGCACTTGGAGGGTTTGGAAGGGAATGCAGGTGTCAGTGTGAAGAAGGGTTCCTGACCCTGCCCTACAATATAAATGTATTCAGGGGCATAGGAAGGGGGTGGGAGCAGTCCGGCCCGGGTTCCATAATGTCGGGGGGTGTCAAAAAGGAACAATTACTGCCCTACTAGGGCAGTTCATAAAAAAACTTTTTATTTTTTAAAAAATGCCTGCTCCAAAGGTCTTATCTCACTACACTAGGGATTATACAGGTATATCTGATATTTCATGCATATCAGTTAATATCTTGACCCTCCTCCACGAAAACAGCTGTTTACTTGGCCGTTTTTATATGTTGTGAAGGCTGAAATTTCAATTCAGTGCAGCCAAAACACAATTTCAGTAGCTGTCCACAGTCGCCTCCTCGTTATCAGAGGCCCATAATCCACATTCCTTTGTAAGAAAATATGAAATAACATAAAACAATTTTTGCAGGCAAAAAAAAAAAAAAAATCAATGGGGGGGGTGACAAGAAATTTTCCACACCGGGTACCACCTGACCTTCTTACGCCTCTGAATGTGTTGGCTTTTTTTTTTACCCATTGTTACCTTTACCTCTCTTCCTTTCCATTCTATCTCTTTGTTGTCCTCTCGTTCTTCTAGTCTAAGTATAGATTTAAGCTCCTTGTAGGCACAGGGTAGGGACGTGGGTGGCTCTGTGGGTTAAACCACAGAGCCTAGGACTTCCCGATCAGAAGGTCGGCAGTTCAAATCCCGCAATGGGGTGAGCTCCCGTTGCTCATTCCCTGCTCCTGCCAACCTAGCAGTTCGAAAGCATGTCAAAGTGCAAGTAGATAAATAGGTACTGCTCCAGTGGGAAGGTAAACAGTGTTTCCGTGCGCTGCTCTGGTTCGCCAGAAGCGGCTTAGTCATGCTGGCCACATGACCCGGAAGCTGTACGCCGGCTCCCTCAGCCAATAAAGCGAGATGAGCGCTGCAACCCCAGAGTCATCCACAACTGGACCTAATGGTCAGGGGTCCCTTTACCTTTACCTTAGGGACAGGGTACATAGTTCCCTGTTGGGACTTACCTCTTGCATGCTTTCTCCTCGCCTGTTTCACTGATGACACTAGGCTAAGCAAGCGATAAATGACAAGGACAAATGCAACCACAGAAGCGCCACCCACCTCCATCTCTCTTAAACTAGGATCATTTCAGTTCATCCTCCCAAGCCCTCCCTGAACTTTTTCAGGCAGACGTGCATTTGGCTGCTTTCCGTCAGTTAATATAAAAGCTGACTCCAACAGCAACAAGCTCATTGTAAGTGGGGAGAAAAGCAACAATGGTCAGCAAATAAATAAAAAATTGCCCCCTACGAGCAAAGTGCTGAGACAGCCCACAGTGATGAATTAAGCTCTTAAGCCACCATAAGCTGCTGAAATGGTTTCTCAGAGGCCTCTGTCAAAAGTTCCAGGCAGCCACTAAGCGACTTTTAGACACCTTTAGACAAAAGTGCTTGAGACCACCCTCTTAGCAAGTTCAAGAGGGCCAACAGCAGTAAACTCTTTGCTGTATTTCACTGCCTTAATGGGTGGGGGGGGAGTTTGGGCATAAATGACTTTATTTGTTCAAGTGGACTGTGGAGCATTCCCACAAAATGATTTGTTCAATGAACAGTAACCAAAATGGGATTGTGACTTCTGGCATTCAGTATACTTGGACATACTCCCTTAAAGGTAGGGCTGTAGCTCAGTGTTTGAGCATCTCATACCCTCCAACATTTCTCCGATGAGAATAGGGACACCCTATGCCATAAATTAGGAATTTCAAACAGTGAAAAATCCAGACAGAACTTGTCCAAAGTTGCACTGCTTACATGGGCTGCCATACATCTGGATTTCCTGGGACATTTTGCAAATTTCCACCCAGACACTGCCGCCGACTTACATAAATTCCGGGTGTATGGCAACCCTACATTAATTATTTTACTATTTTACCCCATCCACCTGACTGGACTGTCCCAGCCACTCTGGGCACATTCCAACATACCGTACTTTTCTGTATAAGACTATGTTTTTCTCATAAAAAATCATGCTAAAAAGTGGGGGTTGTCTTATACATGGTTAATGAATAGGGTGGGTGTTTGATTGGTTGCTGCATCAATGGGTGGTGTTGATTGGCTGACGCTACAACAATCCCCCCTAAAAAAAGCTTAACAACCCTGTGCCATCTCCCCACATTTTCTTAAATTTGAGTCCCCCAAAATAGGGGGGTGTCTTATAGATAGAAAAGTATGGTATATAAAAACATAATAAAACATTAAACATTAAAAAAGCTTGCATATACAGAGCTGCCTTCAGATTATTTTTTTGGGGGGGGGTCACATAACTCCATACCCTCCAACATTTCCCCTGTGAAAATAGGTACATCCTACGGAAAAGCTGGAGATTCTAGGACAGCCATGCCACCACCTTCAGCAAGCCCAGAGATGGATTTTTGTAAACACACACTTCGTAACATACCACCTTCCTTTTTTGTAAACAGACTTCTGCTTATTGTGCGAATTGTCTAAACGTAGCACCTGAGAAAATGAGTGCTGTTTCCTTTAAGCACCTACCAACAGCGACAAAACTGACAGATGGGAAGTGTGTGATCAGTCCACTCAGCTTTCCGTTCACCTGCCAAAGCAACAGGGAAGTTGAATCTAACCTGAACTTTCAGAGGCTTATTTTGGATAAGGAAGAAAGGGCACTAGATTAGAAGAAAAGGGAACAGAGGAAGCATTCCAAATGCAGCTTGATGCATCAGCTATGGATGTGTGTGTGTGCATGTGTCAACTTGGCTTTGCTATCATCCAGAGGGGGAAAATATAGTAAGGTTGCATGTCACCCCCAAACTCTGCCAAGTGGCAGCAAGATTCCACAGGGTTCCAGAAATTGTGTTTAAATTAGGAAAATTGAGGGACAGCAGAGGCTAGCATCTTTAAGAAATACGGTTTCTTTTATGCATATTTACACCTGGAGTCTTCATTGGAGGAAGTGCGGAATAATAATAATAATAATAATAATAATAATAATAATAATAATAATAATTTGTTTATACCACACCCATCTGGCTGGGTTTTTCCCCAGCCACTCTGGGCAGCTCCCAACAGAATATTAAAAACAGAATAAAACATTAAACATTAAAAACTTCCCTAAAGAGGGCTGCCTTCAGATGTCTTCTAAAAGTCAGATAGTTGTTTATTTCCTTGACATCTGATGGGAAGGCGTTCCACAAGGTGGATGCCACTACTAAGAAGGCCCTCTGCCTGGTTCCCTGCAACCTCACTTCTCACAGTGAGGAAACCACCAGAAGGCCCTCAGCGCTGGACCTCAGTGTCCGGGCTGAACGATGGGGATGGAGATGCTCCTTCAGCACCAACACTTTGAATTGTGCTCGGAAACGTACTGGGAGCCAATGTAGGTCTTTCAGGATGGGTGTTATATGGTCTCAGCGGCCACTCCCAGTCACCAGTTAAACTCTCTCATTGCCACTCTCATAGTTTCAGCGGCCACTCCCAGTCACCAGTTAAACTCTCTCATTGCCACTCTCATAGTTTCAGCAACCTTGGGTTTGATGCAGCGGTCAGTCATGGCTACCAGTCTCTTGGTGCAGCCACCTCCAGCCAGTGTCAAAATGGTTCTGCTTCCTTCCTCTATCTTGTTCTAAGAACACCTTTAGATTTCAAAAAGGACACATTTTTCTGTGACTCCATGTCCCCAGTCACCTTGGCAACCTCCTGGGACAGGAGGCAAGGGTGTTTCTTTGCATTTCTAGTGGTCATAAATGGCTCAGCACTTAGCTAGCCTAGCCAGACTGCTTTGCATGAGCCAATCCAGGAATTTCTTATCTGACACATTTCTGTAGCTTGTATTTGTGCAGAGGAGGGCAACCAAGATGATTAAGGGTCTGGAAACCGAGCCTTATGAGGAATGGCTGAAGCAGCTGGGTATGTTAAGCATGGAAAAGAGAAGACTGAGAGGAGATGTGATAGCCATCTTCAAATATTCCAAGGGTTGTCACATGGAAGATGGAGCCAGCATGTTTTCTTCTGTTCTGGAAGGTAGAACTCAAACCAGTGGCTTCAAGTTGCAAGAAAGGAGATTGCGTCTGAACGTCAGGAAGAACTTTATGATGGCATGAGCTGTTTTGACAGTGGAACGGCCTCCCTTGGGAGATTGTGGACTCTCTTTCCTTGGAGGTTTTTAAGCAAAGGTTGGATGGCCATCTGTCATGGATGCTTTAGTTGAGATTGTTGCACTGCAAGGGGTTAGACTAGATGATCCTTGGGGTACCTACCAATTCTATTATTCATATTCCAAGTATTATCTAAATGCTACCATGTATTAGTTTCTACCATTCACTAACAGAGTCTGACATCCTAGATCTATGACAGTATGGTTTTTACCATTTTAGCTTAATACTTCTGTTTTATATGTTACACACACACACACTGTTATGTAACACAGAATATTGGTATCTTCATGTTTTCTGTGTTTTTGGATTTCGAACCCTTTCACTACATCACATCTGCTTGCAGGAGGCAAATAATTCTCAGGCACTTTCTTCAGATGAAGATATAAATGTGATTAAAGTACTATACCCTCCGGGGCAAGATCCATTGTGCTCCTCACCTTCCGCTTCGTACTCTGTCTTTATTCAAAAAAAAAAAAAAAAGGAACTTCACTGTACTCCAGTGCCTGCTAAAAATAGCCTTTTAACAACCCGGCTATATGCATGGAAGAAAAATTGCAGGAAGCACAGAATATCATCCCTGCCTGAGTCACCCTCTTCAGTAGTCAGACCAGGTAATGAAACCAATTCAGCATTTAGCTGGCAGACCACTAAGAGAGGGCAAAACACAGTATGTGTTTCCTCTGACGTGGGCAGTGGGGAAAGGAACCTGCTGAATTTGAATGCCAGAATGGAGAGATGCAGTTGGACCTTCATTAGACTACAGCCTGTATAATGTGGTGGCCTTGAGCTTCCGGAATATTCTAAGCTGACGCCATCATTGGCTCACTGGAAGCTGGCTCGCTGGAACTTGCCTGAGTCAAGGTGAATGAATTGTGGCTTCCTGTGGCCTAACATAGCCACGATATCCTTTTCTGCAAAATTGTGCAGCGGCTACAGACTTATGGGTAAACTGTACAGGGACATCCATAGTATATCAGAAATGTTGAGATTTGGTGGATAAGAAAGATCTTCGGGAAAGTCTTTGTGGGCTTCAGCAAGAAAACCTGATTTAGCACACACTGTTGTACGGGTGGTGCTGAGCCTCTTGGGCTTGCCGATCAGAAGGTTGGTGGTTCGAATCCCCACGACGGGGTGAGCTCCCATTTCTCTGTCCCAGCTCCTGCCAACCTAGCAGTTCGAAAGCACTCTAATGCAAGTAGATAAATAGGTACCACTGCGACGGAAAGGTAAACATCGTTTCTGTGCACTCTGGTTTTTGTCAAAGTGTTCCATTGTGCCAGAAGCGGTTTAGTCATGCTGACCGCAGGACTCAGAAATCTGTCTGTGGACAAAAGCCGGCTCCCTCGGCCTGAAAGCGAGATGAGCGCCGCAACCCCATAGTCGCCTTTGACTGAACTTAACCATCCAGGGGTCCTTTACCTTTACCTTTTTGTATGGTACAGGTAACGGTGCAAGAGCAGTATACTGGAATCTGTACTAGCTCCTTGCAGCCTTTGGAGTGTTGTGGGAGGTGCTCATTGCTTATGGAAACTAAAGGATTCAACTTCCATTTACTAGAATATTAGAGCAGAATGGTGCCTATAGTTTCGATTGCCCCGTTCTCCAAAAAGATTGCAGTGGAAGAACCATTGCAGGGTGTGTGTGTGGAATACCCACCTGTCCCTTCCAAATGGATTACATTTCAGCAGAGTATGGTGTAAAAGAAATATTTATTGCTGCCTCTCAATGCACAGAGCTCTGCAGGTAGGAGATAAGCCAGTCAGTGCAGGGACATCATCAGACGTGCTCTCACAATGGGCATGTTTAGGATGTTGCTCTGAAGTCTAATTTTGAAGGGATTTTTTTTAAAAAAAGAATTATCTTTCTATTAGAAATACAGCACACTCCACCACAAAACAATATTGTTGCTGGGCACACTTAGGGCTGGGCCTTTTTATTATTAATTTCTTAAAAGCAAGACAGGCGGTTCTGTTATTTTCTAAAAGTGGAACGGGTTTGCAAATGGTGTTTGCTTCCAAGAGAGATGAAGATATGCTCAACCATTTACATTTAGAATCTAGTTTATTTATTGGGGAGCTTCTTCACACCATCCTGGCTCCCTGATTGATTGTACATGCATGGGAGATCTGCCTGCAACTGGGTGTGTGTGAATCAGTCCCCTGATTTTTGGTGAAGTACATATATGGAATTTAGGGTAATAATATTGGGTAATAGGGCTTGGTGAGCTGGGAGAATCTGTGGCAGAAAGAAGTCAAGAGGCTGGTGAGTCAGATGAGTCAGGCTGATGAAGACCCACAGGAATCTCCCCCTCCTGCTGCAACTAGCTGCCCTCCTCCCTTGTCTCCCAGAACCAGAAGAGGCATGAAAAGGGCAGAGGAAAGATTGGCTACATCTCCGATTGCTTGGGGAAAGCCCTGGAGGGGAGGAGACATAGACAGCTGTGGGGACTGACTTCATGGAGTATGAAACACAGGGAATGAGCTGCTCTGCTCATTAGGCCTGACACTCAGCCAAGTCTGCGGAGATTGCGTTTTTGCTAATAAAGAGTCAGTTCCAACTTTGAAGTATGTGATTTACTGACCAGCACGTACTGACCAGAGAAAAGGTGGGATCTAAGTGTAGCAGATAAACAAGCAAGCATAGCACTGTATCTTGTTGCTTTCTTCCCCAGCACCACCTTAAAATTAAGGCACAAGATGGCCATATCAAATTACTGGTGTCAATGTAGCAGGGTGGGTGGATGGATGACTGAGCATGCTTAGCTTTGAGAAAAGTGCACTGAGGAGGGGTAACCACTTTAATCCTGCTATGAAAAGTTGGGTTATAAATAGTTTGGTTATGGACGAAACCAGGGGTTGCCAACGTGGTGCCCGCCACAGGTTTGGGACACCCAACACCCTTGACCATTGGCCATTCTGAGTGGGACTGATGGGAGTTGTTGTCCCAAACATCTGGGAGATGCCATGTTGGCTACCCTGGACTAAACTCTATAGAGATAAACTCTGTAGAGGAGAAAGGTGATCTCTTCCCTTGCATATGTCCTCTGCAGTCCTCTGTCAGGGTTTTGAGCAGGGATGGGGAAGCTGAGGACCTCTGGCTACCATTGGACTATAATTCCCAGCATCCCTGATATAATGTTATTCCCATTAACCATACTGGCTGCGACTGATGTGGGTGGAGTCTCAACAAGGGCCTAGAATAGCACTGGTTCTGAAAGACCTACACTGGCTCCTGGGCCATTTCCAAGCAAAATTCAGAATGCTGGTACTAACCTTTAAAGCCCTAAATGGCCTCAGCCATGTATACCTGGAGGAGTGTCTCCACCTCCAGCCCAGACATTGAGGTCCAGCTCTGAGGGCCTTCTGGCAGTTCCTTCACGGCAAGAAGTGAAATTACAGGGAGACAGGCCTTTGTGGCAGTGGTGCCCTCCCTGTGGAACGCCCGCCCATCAGATGTCAAGGAGATAAAGAACGAGTGCTGCTGCCACCACTACTGCTACTAATAGACTACAGGTTTCCCATCCCTGGTTTATCCCTGGCATATCACTTCGTCTGGAATAATCCTGTTGTTTTTTTTATTAGGCCAGGCATGTACAGAAGCCATACATTCACCAAACTCTGCATTCACTTCCTTTTTGTTAGGAACACTGTGTGTCTTTGCATCTTTATGCCAAGAGTAAACTTGGAACAACATAACTTTATTTCCCTAATAATATGTTAATTCCTTAATAGCATGTTTAAGAATTCCAAACGATTGATGCTAATTTTAAGCTAAAGAGGTACAGTCTAGATGTGAATAAGGCTGGATAATTACACTACTCATGTCTGAATATTAATAGCCTTCTAAGCGTCTTATTTTGCATACATTTTGGACCACAGTCTGTAGCTGTTTTGTACCCGCAATTCCCATGATCAGGATTGGTCCCACTGTGACTGAACAGATAACTTTATGAATGCTGTAAAAATATTAAGTTGTCAGCTGTCTGAAGCAAGATTTTTAATGATCTTCTCCTGTACCTTAGGAAAACTTAATGAGTTTATTCAAACTTTAGGCATAGTATAATATGCACACCTGGGTACGTAATGGGCATTTGTACAGCATTGCAGTGTAAAGGATATAAAAGCACTACAGTTGTGATAAATTACCCATCCAAAAGACACATTAGCACACATTTGGAAAACTCTTTGCAAAAATATCCCCGCCTTTTAAAGATTGCTTTGGCAACAGGAAATGGGGTTTGTTCCAAGGTAATTTTAGCATCAGTTCTATCCCACTCAGGATGACTTTAGGAAACAACCTCTTAAGTACCTATGTGTTCAACTTTCATTATACTTGTCTAACTTTCCTAGGCAAAAGCTTGTGCTATCTGGAACTGCCTGCAGAAATGTGCACGGATAATGAATTCCAATGCATTCCCCGCCCTCCAGAAATATCTACTCATCAATCTCTAAAAGCCATCTTATGTAATGGCAGCACCCGCCATTACATCAGAAGAGGCCTCTGCCTAATACTGGTATATTGCTTTGCCGATCTCAAATGCTATATCCTGGATCGGGGGAAATAACGCAAACGTACTAAATGTTCATTGTAATGTAAATGGGTTTTTCAGCTCTTAGTGGTATAAAAATACAAAAAGCAGCCTTTTTTGTTTTTTAAATTGCACGCTCTATCATATCACAAAAACCAAATGCTGCTATTATTCTGCAAAAACTACAAGGGAAGAGAGAAGGTTGCTTCCACCAATACCTAAATTCTAGGGTGGCTGCATAAAATTCTGACCAGTCAAATCTAGCTGGTCAACATTTAAGGTCCATGCAAAAGACAGAGCAGTATACATTCCGTTTCACTGGAATTATACTTTCTTCCTGCAGGCAAAGCCGTCACCTTGCCTACCAAAGATCCCTCACATGGGATGGAGGACTTGGAGAGGCCACGTTCTGGGACAGGAAAGGAGCAGGGACTATCCACTCCACTGGGATTCCATGTGGGCAGCTGTTGCCACGTGGCACGACTGCGGTGGGTCCAGGAAGGCCACTATCTTCTGGCACGGTGGGGAGAGTTGATGGCAGGCACTTCCAGGTGCATCGGGCCCTCAGGTAAGGGCGGACAATGCCTGCTCAGCCAGTTGGAGGCAGCGGCTTGGGCCCTGCAACCAGCCCACACCTAGCCTATTTAAGGGGGTGGCCAGGTGTACCTCAGGTCGAAATTCAGTCCTGCAGGCCTCTTTATCTGCCCCTCAATACTCTTCCCTAGGCTGCACACCTTCCTGACCCAAACCCGCTCTGCACTGTCTCGGAGTATTTTTGCCTGGCTGGAAGATGTCATTGAGTTCTGATAATGTATCTTTTATGTCTGAATGGAGGTCAGGGAAGGGTCTCTCTCTCTCTCTCTCTCTCTCTCTCTCTCTCTCTCTCTCTCTCTCTCTGTGTGTGTGTGTGTGTGGTAGCCTACTGTTCAAAGGGAAGATTCACATTGCTCCACCCAACTTTCACCTCTGACTCTACCCACCTTTGGCTCCCAGAAATTTGACTAGAAAGGAATGGGGCCCCTAGGCTGAAAAGTACCCCCCACACCTGTTTTAGGGTGCACACTCAGTCTATATACTGTGTACTGCCCAGACCTGCACAGCCACACTTTCAGCCTTTGCACCTATGAAATGGGCCTACTACCAAACCCAAACCCCTAATGACTCCACAGTCTGAAGAATTGCAATGGCTGTCAATTTGCAAATAGGTTTTTGGTGTACAAAGCCCTACACAGCTTGGGAATGATCAGTCTGCATCTGTATTGGAATAGTTTGAGGTTTTAAAAATTGTTTTATCACTTCTTGTTTGTCACCCTGGGCTCCCTTGGGAGGAAGGGCAGGCTGCACATTTAATTAAACAGATAAAAAGAACTTCTGTGACATTTCTAATTGAAGTGAGTCAGAAAACAGAATGAGGGAGGGGCATAGCAGATTCTGAGGAGTCAAGCCCTGACTCAGAAAACCTCTCTGTATTTCATTAAATCAAAACTTTTCCCTCAACGTATTCAAACAGTTCCAATTGTTCAATAAGATTTACACCCAAAATAAGAAGTTTTAGGATTGTAGTAGTTATTTTTAAGGATTTGACATATTTTGGGGTTTTATCCAAATATGTGTTGTTCTTGTTTTCTCTGATGAAACAACAGTCGTGGAAACCCTCCTACAGATGTCCAGGTAGAAAGGTTTGCTGTTAGCTCCTGTACAACAGGCCGAAATGGAACAGGTGAACATATGCTCTGCAAAGAAATGCAGTGAGGGAATGCTCCATCTATTAAAAAGCTGCCCAGCTCTTAAAGGCACAGGTGCCCCATGAAGGATGGAAATAGTTGACAGGAAACTTTAGCTCACAAGTTGTATCACAGGTTCCTAGAGAAATAGCCCAGAAGAGTCAAGTAAATAAGCCAATCAACAGCTTTCGGTGTAGTGGGGCAGGTAAGAACATCTAGAAATCACAGACATGACCCATCCAAATCTAAGGGGGGAAAAGGAGTCTCCAGATGAAGAGGATTTAAGAGGTGCAGGTGGACTCCAACAGGTGGACTCATTTCATGTAAACCAGGGTAGGAACGGGGACTTTCAATCCAGCCTGTGACATCTTCTCTGAGTCTAAATGTTGGGAGGAAGAGAGTGGGTGGCTCTGTGTAGGGGAATGTTTGTGTGTGCGGTATACAAATATGGGAGTAATGTGTGAGTGTATGGGAAGTGCAGATGTAGGGGTGCATGGGGGATTTATGTGGTGTGTGTGGCCACACCCACTTTTATCTTGGACACACCCACCACAGGCATATAGAATGATAGAGTTGGAAGGGACCCCCTGTCCCAAGAGTCATCTAATCCAACCCTCTGTTGAGTGCAGGAATCTCAGCTAAAGCATCCATGACAGATGGCCAACCATCCACTCTTAAGAACCTCCAAGGAAGGAGGGTCCACAACCTCTCAAGGCAAACTGTTCCACTGTCAAACGGCTCTTACTGTCAGAAAGTTTCCCCTGATGTTTATTCAGAGTCTCCTTTCTTGCAACTCTATATCATCGGTTAATGTCCCACCCTCCAGAGCAGGAGTAAACACACTCGCAACATCTTCCATGTGACAGCCCTTCAGATCTTTGAAGATGACCCTCCGAAGGATAACCAAGAACTACTGTAGTCCCTGACCGAAACAGGTTCCCCGCCTGTGGGGTAAAACATGCACTAAAAGGGCAGAGAGAATAGTAATGCATCCGTAACTTTAATACAGTGGTACCTCGGGTTACAGACGCTACAGGTCACAGACTCCGCTAACCCAGAAATAGTACCTCAGGTTAAGAACTTTGCTTCAGGATGAGAACAGAAATTGCACAGTGGCGGTGCGGCGGCAGTGGGAGGCCCCATTAGCCAAAGTGGTACCTCAGGTTAAGAACAGTTTCAGGTTAAGTACGGACCTCCAGAACGAATTAAGTTCTTGACCTGAGGTACCACTGTACTAGCAAAGTTAGACAGACACAAGCCTCCTTGAAAATGGCCGCCCTGCCTAGTCTGCTTACTTGTTCCTCACAACCAGGAAGCCTTTCACTGTGACTCCATGGATGCCAATCATTAAAGAACACTACTCCCCACAAAGAATTGTGGGAATTGTAGATTGTTAAGGGTGCTGGCAACTGTAGCTCCATGGCAATTCCCAGGATTCTTTGGGAACTGATGTCCTTTAAATATATAGCTTGTATGCAGCCTGCTTGTGAGTCTTAATCAGGGTTAAGGCAACAAGATGTAGCTTGGATTAACCATGATTACACACTGGGTCTGCAGCAAGCCAGGGAAAGTAATATTTTGAACCAAATTGTTCCACTGCAAGAGCTCAAAGATGGAATATTCAAACCTAGGCACTCTCCTTAGATACCTAAGTATTTTATTAATGTCAACATACTGTCGGCTCAAGGCGCAATGCTTTAAAAGCTTGTCTTCAGCTACGGAATCTCTCATTTCTCTCCTGTGACTTAAGAAACAGTAAATCACAATGGGCAGGTGGGAAGGGGGTGGCAAGTCTGAAGTTGGTGGAATCTGTAAAAACGGGGAACTATGTGGCATTCCTCCCCCCCCTCCAAAAAATTTACATGCTATCTGAGGTTTATTTATATGTCTTTGGGGATTCCCTTGGAATCTCACTTTATGGAGCTGAAGGGTTTTCGTAGGCTTGCACTGCTGAACCTGAACTATCCACATTTTATCCTGACAAAGGTGCAGAAAAGGCACAGGTAGATGCGGGGAGGCCTTCAAAAGATTCCTCAAGCTAGCTTCTATACAGCACTGCCTCAGCCATTCTCCAGCCCACACTTAATTAAAAACCGCAACAACACACACGCTCGACGGGCATTATGCGACAAAATGGCCGAAGGAAAGGGAGGGAGAGTAGAAAACAGAGCAAGGTTTTAGCCTGAGAGATTAAGGAGAAGGCAGCCTGGAGGCTGGTATTTTCAATTAACACCCTATATGTTTCCACAACCCTTAGCCTGCCTAAAATTAATGGAACTTCCTCCCCCCGCCTTACACACCACACCAATTTAACCCTAAATTGGAGGAAAAGGAGAACACGCATTGTTCCTAAAGGTAAAGCTGGAAGCTTTTCTTTTCTCTTCAATCAAAACTCACTAAACATTAATGAGAAACCAACATTTCTGCTCTGCAGCTGCCCTGGATAATCTAGTCTTTATTAATTTATTGCCGTCTATGCTTGTGTGTGCCTATGTGTACGTGTGTGCATACACAACCAAAACCTCACATATTCTTTGTAATTATCATCTCTGAATCAGGGAGAACTCCATAACCACTTAGGTTTATTTTTTATGTTTCCTTCCCTAAAGTCCCAAGACTTAATTCCACTTACTGTCCTCTCCCTACCCTGAGGAGTGCAGGCTGTATTGACCAGTATTTCTGCTCAATTCCGATTATAATTGCAAAGGCACCTGCATTGAGATTAAACCTCCTGCCTCCCAACTTCTTGTGCACAGCAATCAGAGCGGGTTATTAAAATAGGCTCTGGTAATTTTCGACAGGTTCTTTAATCTTACCTTCTGTGTTTTTATTCTCCAAACCTCCCGCCTTGTAGTCTCCTCAGACACAGGGGGTGGAGGGAAACATTAACTGAACGGAGCGGGAAGTTGATTTAGTGAAGCCTGCTGGACCTGAACAGAAGTATACCTCAGATATTATATGAAGCACTTGTTTAAAATTGTAACCAAATAACTATAGGCTTCGCCCCGCTCCCTCCAATTGCTTGCCTTGAGCAGAAATTGCTCTCTTCTTCTCTGAGAGTTTCAATTATCAACTCCCTGATAAAACAACCAGGAGAGGACAAGAAGCCATCTAAAATCTTCAAGAGTAAGTTAAGTGGAAGCACATCTTGCTACATGAAAATATTAGCACTCAGATGCAAATGAACCCAAGGCTGCAATGTGTGTGCGATGGCAAGTGCAAAAGGTTTAGCCAGGGATGGAGAAACTGTGGTCCTCCAGGTGTTGAACTACAACTCCCCTCATCCCCTGACCATTGTTCCTCCTGGCTGGGGCTGAGGGGAGTTGGAGTTGGCAAGCCATAGGGCACCCATCCCTGGTTTAGACAGTTGCTATATATGGTAGCTTCTCATAAGAGGCTTTATCTTCAGCCTCTGCTGGTGGAGCCAAATTACAGGTGAAGGTGTCAAATGCTGAAATGGACCTAGATGCATATATATAAAATTTAACAGCCAGCAAACAAACTAGAACCCCTTTTCTTGAGAATTTACTTTTATTCATTGAGGTATATAATAAGTGTGCTGAAACACTTAATCCATTCCCAACATGCAGTCGGTGAAGAGCTACTCTCTGTGATTCTGCCGATTATGTTGCTGTTCGAAGACTCTGAGAATGTACAGAGTTCATCAAGTGGCCCAATACACCTGAAACAGAGGTGCATCTTCCTTCTGGAGCTTCTCAGACATTTACCACAGATCAGGGAGCTTGAGAAAGGGATAGGAACCAGGACTGGTGTGTACTCAAGCAGATTTGTGGGGAAACCCATGTAGAAAGAAACACATCAAGCAATCGTTGTTAGGCTTCATTCTTGAAATTCAGCGACAGAGCAAGCCAATTGGGCACCTGGGGTTGCTCACGTGCTCAGCACCCAGGGGTGAGGTGAGCCGAGGCAGGACACTCTACGG
Organism: Podarcis erhardii; assembly: GCF_964252035.2. Classification (NCBI taxonomy): domain Eukaryota; kingdom Metazoa; phylum Chordata; class Lepidosauria; order Squamata; family Lacertidae; genus Podarcis; species Podarcis erhardii. The sequence continues at coordinate 76,152,105 of NC_138510.1, forward strand.
GGCCTCTGAGGATTATGCCTGCCTCCTCCCACTCCTCCGCCCTACAGCTGAGGGGGAGGCTGCGGGCAGACCATTTGGGGCAGCGTAGAGCGTGGGGGCACCCAAGCCACCATGTCACTCCCAGGAAAGACGCATGGCTCTGGCGTGCTGCAGGCCCCGCAGTGAGTGCCGCCTGGCATTTTGTCACACCCCCTCAGTGGTGACACCCAGGGCAGCCTGCCCCCCACCACACACCCCTTCCTCCGCCCCTGTTGAAATTTCATCTGCAGAGGGTGTGCATCTGCTGACATTCCAACAGCCTAATGGCTGACCTCACTTAACTGATAAATAACAGCACAACACCTTGTCTGCTGAGAAGTCCCTATTGTATTCAATGGGACTTACGCCAAACTGGGGTTAGGCTTGTAGTTCTAGTCATTTTCTTGGCGATACAGAATCTCCTCCCTCTGTGCTCTGGTTTTTGCTTTCCCCAAACACCATGTGGAATAGAATAACTTCAAAATCTCCCTTCAAGCATCTATATACCACATTCACTTTCACAAAGGACATACATTGCAAACGGAAAATACGCTTTTGCAGCTACTTTGATCAGGGATGAAATTTCTGTATGGATAACATTTCCACACAGGGAATGCACCTAATGTACTCATTATCATGTGATGAACATGCAGCACATACATTTCGTAGCCAAAGTCTACTTCATCACTGCCAATCAGGACTTATTTAACAGAATTCCTATACCGCTCAGTTGTAAATAAAACCTCTAGGTGTCTTTATGAAGACTACAAACTATATATTGAAATTGCCCATTAAAGTCAAAGTTAAAAACAAGTTTTAAAAGAAACACACCCAAAATCTAAATAAAACCAAGACTTCCCCACCACCTGTACAACCTTGTATGTTGATCAGATGTGATGGCATGCATATAGGATACGGGCAGTTTCCTACATGGAAATGACTGCGTAGCTGAAATGTCAGCTTCAAAGGGATGCTACAACTATTTTGTTGTCATCATATACAAGCTGGTAGGCTGAAGAGGGTGGTGGGAGGGGGGAAAGGGGAGAAACCAACCACATTTTAATGCTCCTTGATTAGCTCAATCGTTCCAAACAGCTGCAGTCTGTAAATACTGTGGCTGGCAACCATATTAAATGATTATGAGGTTGCTGGCACCAAACAAAGTGCGTATCTCCCAATCTTGTAGTTTTCTCAGCTCTAGAAAACTACTCTGCCGCTGAAGGAAATAGAGTAGTACAGCCACGTGCTCCAAGGACATTAAACAGGCTGGTTTTCTCTTCTTGGAGAGATAATTAGGCATATAACCTGTGGTTCTCTCCAGACATTGCTGAACTACAACTCCCATAATCCCAGGTCGCTGGCTAGCCTCAATGTGTGTGGAGATGAGGGGATAGTTCCATTGTGCAAGCAAAAATCTTTGCATGGACGGACTGCATTAGGTGAATATTGCACATAACACTTGAGAGTTCCAAAGAGGATTGCCACATAATGCATGTTTTATGAAGTTTAAATATTGTGATTTTTTAATTTTTTTGCAAGATTATTTTATATAGTCACATACCGTCTTCTCAGATGAAGGGCGGTCAAGAGTTGAAACATACATTTCTCACACACCCAAAATAACCTCCAAAGTAAGCAATTGAGCACCTAATTCATGGACTTTCCCGCCAATTAAATAGGCAAATGCTTTGATGGTTTAATGGCTGCACCCTTAAGTATTTCACATATATGCCAAAACCGAATCAAAGAACCGGGGCCAGTGCTTGCATGAGGCAATGTGAAGCAGCTGTATCAGGTGGCAAATTCTGAGGGGTGGAAAGTGGCTAGAAATGTGTGCCCTTTGCCCTGCAGCCCCTAAGCTAGCTTGCTGCCCTGGGGCACAGAGGAAGACTTTGTTCCATCACCAGTGCTGAAGGAAGAGTCAATCTGGGGTCTAGTCAAATTTTGTGCACAGAGTGGGAAATACATCTCGTCCTTGGCAAAATGGCTTCGGTCATTTCTGCAAAGAATGGAACAGGACTTGGTCAATCAACCCTGAACAGCCTCAGCCCTGTCTCCACCCCCATTGTTCAGCCTAGACACTGAGCTCTAGCTCCAAGGGCCTTTCTGGCGGTTCCCTCACTTCAAGAAGAGAGGTTACAGGTAATCAGGCAGAGGGCCTTCTCGGTAGTGGCGCCCAGTCCGTGGAATGCCCTTCAAATCAAATGCTGAGTAACTACACAACCTTTAGAAGACCTCTGAAGGCAGCCCTGTATAAGGAATTTTTCAATGTTTAGTGTTTTATTATGTCTTTATATATGCTGGAAGATACCCAGAGTGGCTGGGACAACCCAGTCAGATGGGCGGGGTACAAATAATAAAATTATTATTATTTTTGTCATTATTATTTGTTGATTGAGATGGCAAGGCAGCAAAGACTTTAGAGCACACTTGAAGATTCCCATAAGCCAAGAGACACTACTTTTATTCTTGTGGTTGTTGGGGGGGGGGGGACGGACATGGGAAGCAAGGAGTCCACGTAGTGTTCTGATCCGTGTGCGCTCAGACACCCAACCCAAGGTAATCAATGGCCTATTAACTCTCTGGCAAAAGTAATCAGGAATCTGTAATTGATTAATTCTTAGATCCATTAATCAGGCGCTTGAAATAAGAACTCATTTTCTAAGTAACCATTAACAGTAACCCTGATCAAATGAGACTTTCACACTGATTTGATTTTTATTTGCAGAGGTCATTGTTTTATTAATGAAAGGAAAATGAACTACAGAAGATAGATTAAAAAGCCTGGAATAGCGTATGGCTGAAACAGCGCAGGATGACAGCAGCAGTGGGAACAAACAGAAGTGGGAATGAAGAGCGCATCAGCACCAAAGGCAGAAATACGGATATGACAAAACATGAGGACAGAGCTGGGAGGTAGGGAGCGTTGCTCCCTTCCAAATGCACAGAGATACTTCCTGCTCCAACCTAGTGGGAAAACAAACCCTTATCTATAGGGAGAAAACTCAGTTGCTAACTTTGCTGTGGGTTTGGCCTGGCTCTTAGTGCTGCACTCTTGCTGAACGTCTAGAGCAGGGTGAGGGAACCCTTCTCATCCTAAGGGCCACATTGCCTTCGGGGAAACCTCCCAGGGGCCACATGGCAGTGGCGGGCAGAGCCTGAGAAATACAACAACTACTAATTATAATAATTTATTTATACCCCACCCATCTGGCTGTGTTTCCCCAGCCATTCTGGGCAGCTCCCACCAGAACATTAAAAACACGATAAAATATCAAACATTAAAAACTTCCCTAAACAGGGCTGCTTTCAGATGTCTTCTAAAAGTCAGATAGTTGTTTATTTCCTTGACATCTGATGGGAGGGTGTTCCACAGGACGGGTGCCACTACCAAGAAGGCCCTCTGCCTGGTTCCCTGTAACCTCACTTCTCGCAGTGAGGGAACTGCCAGAAGGCCCTCGGAGCTGGACCCTAGTGTCTGGGCTGAACAATGGGGGTGGAGTTGCTCCTTCAGCTACACTGAGTGGAGCAGCCAATGTATAATTTACCTTTATAGTCGTACTTCAGAAGTCGAACAGAATCTGTTTGGGAAGTCCGATCGACTTCCAAAACGTTCAAAAACCAAAGTGCAGCCAATTGGAAGCCATGGAAGGCCCGCCGGACATTCGACTTCCAAAAGAACGTTTGAAAACCGGAACACTCAGTTCTGGTTTCTGATCGTTCGGTAGCCAGAACGTTTTACTCCCAAGGTGTTTGGGAGCTGAGGTACGACTGTATACTGTAGGCTGGTTTCTACACACAGTCACACACCCCTCCCTATCTTTCATCCAGGCAAGCAAAAAGCACGATCAGTTTAAGGACATATTCCAGTCAGGCAGAAACATCCAAGGAGGGCATAAAGTGGGGGCAGTGAAGGGTTGAAGCCTGGAGAAAGTCTTAAGGGTCAGGCAGAGATTCCTGGAGGGTTGCATTTGGTCTCTTGAGCCTGAGGCTCTCTCACCTTTGGGTCTATGCAGTATTTTGGTGGGTGGGAACTAGCTCTTTGACCTAGATCATGGGTAGGCATACTAAGGCCCTGGGGGCGGATCTGGCACAATCGCCTTCTAAATCTGGCTCGTGGAAGGTCTGAGAATCAGCGTGTTTCTACATGAGTAGAATGTGTGCTTTTATTTAAAATGCGTCTCTGGGTTATTTGTGGGGTCTGCCTGGTGTTTCTGCTCGAGTAGAATGTGTGCTTTTATTTAAAGCACATCTCTGGGTTATTTGTGGAGTATAGAAATTTGTTCACCCCCCCCCCAAAAAAAATAGTCCAGCCCCCAACAAGGTCTGAGGGACAGTGGACCGGCCCCTGCTGAAAAAGTTTGCTGACTCATGACCTAGATCTAATTGTTCTTCTCCACATTCCAAGCTGAAGTTATCTTCAACCAGTGTGGAACAGAGCTATTCTTATTCAGAATGTTCCACTACAACCACATCATTAAAAATACCTTTTGTAGATCATTGCCTGGTGAATCAGAGATGACCAATATTATGACAATTAACACCATCAACCGCATGTTTATTCAAACCCTTGCCCATTGTTCCTTTCAAGTTTCATCACTCCCATTGGAATTACATTAGCTGCTTTAAAAACAAAACAAGCAATTTCTAATGCTCAGTACACTTAACTGGCATATTGTGAACTGGTTCCATTCAAATGTTTACTGGGCGGCAACATAGTGAAGGAAACAAGCAAGTTCTCCTGAACCCTTGGCCTACCTGACAGCAAATCAGTATGTTGAGACCCCAGGCAAGGGTCATTCCAGGTGTCCAGTGTCCAAACCAAAGTACAGTCCCACATAAATCATGGAGCATCCCAGCCAAGACCCATCAATATGGGCAGCTGAGCAGACACAGCACCTCAGCTCTGCTTCCTTTTGGAATTTCCATGCTGATTGCAGCATCTGGGCTTGATGAGGCATGTGAAGCTCACCTGTTCCAAACCTTCTTCCCTCCTTCTAGAGCTAGTGAGTCTCACCTGGCCAGCTAGAGAGCTGGGCTGTGGGCCTTGCCTGCCTCTGATTCCTAGAGCGTCCCTCCTGCTGCTCCTTATGCCTCAGAGGCCACCATGTTCATGGAAACAGGGGTCCCTCTGGCTCTGGTGATGGGTCCTGCTGCTCTGGTTCCTGACCCCCATCCAACCTCTCCTTCCCCACCCCCAGCTTGCCCAGTGTGCCCCAGTCCTGGCTACACCCCTCACTAGGATCCTCTCCCTCCTCTTTCTCCTCCATCTATGGAATAGAGCCTACATTTTGCTTGCTTGGTGAAAACGCTACTTGCCTGTTCTTTGCAAATCAACAGCAAAAATCAAATCTGTGTACTGCTGCTATGAAATAAGTAGGATCTGATTTAATTTTTTAAGGCTTAAAATAGTCTTTCTTCTCTTTAACATGCCTGATGAACTTGACATTTTCTGATGTCAGCGGCAAGTACCTACTGCATCTTAAGTGTTGCTTCTGACTGTGTAAATCTGCTTGCTAAAACGGTAGTGGAGGGGTGGGGAATATACTCATATTGTGCTCCTCCAAATAGCCAGGGACAAATTGGTTGAACTTGAGGTAACTATTCTATGGCAGCATCATTTCAGAAGGATGGAAAGGGACTCATAAGATTGAAGCATACCAAAAACAGGAAGAAAGCTATACTAGAACATCTAGTTTTCTGGATTGTGTTTTGTGAAGAACCATTTGATCACATGAGCCCTTTGCCTGCAACCTGAATATGTACTGCCCAAATACAGTTTTAACTCTTTAACTGAGAACCAAGGCAGAAGATGCAACGTTTTGTGCAAATATAGTGGTACTGCCGGTTGTGGACAGGATCTGTTCCGGAGGTCCGGTCAGATCCCGAGGTTTCCACAACCTGCACACTGTTTCTGCGCATGCGCAGACTGCTTCTGCGCATGCACATGCGGCGAAACCCGGTAAAATTCTTCCGGGTTTGCCACACGCACATCCTGAAGCTTATGTAACCAGAGAGTTACGTAATAGGAGGTATGATCCAGTCTCCTGCCCACCTTTATTACACCCAAATTTGAATTTTCACGGATCTCCTTTTTGGCAAGCAAACACTGTTGGGGCAGTTTCTCCAAAGGGTGATGCAAATGTTCTATTTTTCATGAAATAGAATATATAGAGGAACAGGAAGCACGAGCCTACATGTCCTTGTTTATAGTTTTGTTGGGTTTTTTTGGAGTGGCTTCACATGTGAGGATACTGCAAATGGAACAAGTTGCTTTTTTTAAAAAAAGGGATAGATGTGTCCGGTTCAGAGCTTTCTGAGTTTTAACACTGGAACCAGCTGTCAAGATTGGGATTTAGAACAGCTTAGCACCATAGTCAGCTGTTCATGCCAGCGCTCAGGCTTCAAACATGCAAACATTCAAGAAAACAGGAGTGCACAGCTCAGTGCTAACCCACATGCTTTTCATAGAAGGCTTCCTAATCAAAATCTCAGCATCTCCAGCTAAAGGATAAAATAGAACAGAGTTGGGAAGCCCTAAGACATGAAAAGCCCAAACTAGTCGGCACCAACCACATTAGATCAGACAGACCATTGGTTGGATTCAGTATGAGTCATCGTAGACAACTAATCAGGAAAAAACCCCAAACATGGCCTGCCTTTCTTTGGGACTTCTGATGCTACAGAACACAAATGGTGGGTAAATCCCTTTTGAATGTTTTCTTGCATAAAAAAACCCAGCACTTGGAAGAGAAATCTGGGCTAGGGCCTCTCTTTATTAACAGCCCAACGTTCTAGAGCAGTGTTTCACGACCTTGAGCCCCCCATATGCTGTTAAGCAGGCTTCCTCAAACTTGGCCCTCCAGATGTTTTGAGACTACAATTCCCATCTTCCCTGACCACTGGTTCTGCTAGCCAGGGATCAAGGGAGTTGTAGGCAAGAACCATCTGGAGGGCTGAGTTTGAGGAAGCATGTTGTTAAGAGTACAACTGCCATCATTCCTAGTCAGCAGGACCAGTGGTCATATGTTGGAGTTGCAGCCTAACAACATCTGGGGACACATGGTACAGTCTACAACAGGGATGGGGAATCTGCGGCTCTTTCAGCTGTTGCTGGACTCCCCAAATCCTTAGCCACTGCATAGTGGCTGGAGTGGAAGGTAATTGAAGTCCAACATCTGGAGAGCCACATGTTCATCCTTGGTCTAGAAAGGCCTGGATCTCATGCTTTTTCTTTAAAACAGATAATCGGACCTTGAGACAGGGGGTGATTTCTAGGCAAGATTTAGCCCAATCTTCCATGTTCATATGAGTGGAGTTGGCTGTTCCAGACAGGGATACTCTCCGTGAAGGACCAGACTTGGAGCTTGAGGGTTCATCTGGGCTTTCCTCTGCCAGTGGCCAGACTGCTGATAGGCATTAGTTGGTAGAGCATGAGGCTCTTAATCTCAGGGTTGGGGGTTCAAGCATCTCGTTGGGCAAAAGATGAGCCTTGTGGTCCCTTCCAACTCTACAATTTTATGATTCTAAGTAGTGGTGACAGCAGTCACGAAATTAAAAGACGCCTGCTTCTTGGGAGAAAAGCAATGACAAACCTAGACAGCGTCTTAAAAAGTAGAGACATCACCTTGCCAACAAAGGTCCGTATAGTAAAAGCTATGGTTTTCCCAGTAGTGATGTATGGAAGTGAGAGCTGGACCATAAAGAAGGCTGATCGCAGAAGAATTGATGCTTTTGAATTATGGTGCTGGAGGAGACTCTTGAGAGTCCCATGGACTGCAAGAAGATCAAACGTATACATTCTTAAGGAAATCAGCCCTGAGTGCTCACTGGAAGGACAGATCGTGAAGCTGAGGCTCCAATACTTTGGCCACCTCATGAGAAGAGAAGACTCCCTGGAAAAGACCCTGATGTTGGGAAAGATGGAGGGCACAAGGAGAAGGGGGCGACAGAGGATGAGATGGTTGGACAGTGTTCTCGAAGCTACCAGCATGAGTTTGATCAAACTGCAGGAGGCAGTGGAGGACAGAAGTACCTGGCGTGCTCTGGTCCATGGGGTTACGAAGAGTCGGACACAACTAAACGACTAAACAACAACAGTCTGACCAGTATTAGCATAACTGCAGCAGCTGCCTATACATTTCTGGGCCCAATTCAAGTCTTTGTAAGATAAAGAGACTTATAAAGCTTTAAATGGCTCAGGATCCAGACTACCCGACTGACCATCTCGCCCAACAAGAACATAGCCAGGCCTTATGGGCACTATCTGAAACCCTATGCCCCCTCCAAGGGAGGCTCGACGACAAGGGAGAGGGTCAGTCTTGTTGTGTTTTCCCCTTGTTTGTGGAATGTGAGGTCTGTCTGGTGCCAATCTTTTTGGCCTCCGGTCAAGACTTTTCACCCTGGCATTTGATGAAATGTGAAGTTTTAAACCTCAATTGAATGTCACCTAAAGACTGCCCTGTGTCAGGCAACTAACAAATAAGATAAAATTTGCAATATGAGTCTCACCCACCCCAAACATTGCTAAAACAGTAGGTGTGGCCGTTACTGACTTCCGAGCATATTTCTCTTTTTAAGAGATTCCTGGATTATAGCTGCCTCCCTTCAGATTGCTTCCTCTTCTGCATTAATGCAATCGCCCTGGTGTTTTCTAGTCATGCTGGTTGAATCGTGTTTATAGCTACAGGGACACTAATTGTATTCTGTTCTGGCCACTGTGCCCTCTCCACAGGTTAATAAGTTCACTATTCATACGTGCTCGCTGCTTTTGAACGGTGCGATAAGTGTGTTTTCCTCCAGGAGTGTTAATTAGCTGCCTTTGAAGGTGCATTATTTCCCTCCTCTCCAGGCTACATAGTTGCTTTTAGGTGCTGCAGTTTATGAGGCGTATGCAAAAGAAGTACTGGAATGAAGCTAGGGTTTGCCAGGCCATAGCAACCTCCAGAGCACCTATCGCCTTCCACGGAAAAATGGGGGGGGGGCATGATTTGGCTCATCCCTTGTCTGATTTCCCCCTTGTCCCGAATAGTGAAAGAAAGAAAGGAAGGAAGGAAGGAAGGAAGGAAGGAAGGAAGGAAGGAAGGAAGGAAAGAAGGAAGGAAAGCAGGCAGCTTGAGTGAATAGACCTAGTGGAAGTGGCTGTATTTACTTCCAGTGCTGCTAAAAGACCACAACTTCTCTTTGGGCTGCAATTTGGTAGTCACAGTGCATCTTGAGATTATTAGTCCCTCCAAACGGCCCCTGGCAATCCCAACAAATTTTATTGGAAATCTATTAACTACAAAAAACACTGATGCTTTCAGGATATTCACATTTGTAGCTCTAATAAGAATTTTGTCTAAGTGAAAGAATAACTTGTACTGTTTTGCTATGCTATCCTGGGGCAAAAAGCATGTTTTTTGTTTCTGGTGGTGTTTTTTTAAATATAAAAAAGCTTGAAGATGATTCCCGGACTGCAGAGGGTTGGACTACATGACCCTTGGAATCCCTTCCAACTCTACAATTCTATCATTCTATGTGCTTGGATAGCACAGCCAGAGTAGCTCAGTCAATAGGGTGTGACTCTTAATCTCAGGGTCATGGGTTTGAGCCCCACACTGGACAAAAGATTCCTGCATTGCAGGGGGTTGGACTAGATGATCCTTGTCGTCCCTTCCAATTCTGTGATCCTATAGAAAGTGGAAAGGGCAGAAGAATGAGCAAAGTCCTACTAAGTTCAGTGGAACATACTTCCTGGTAAGCATATGGAGCCCTAGGTACCTGGAAGAGACTATTCTCTTGTCAGGATAAAATATATGAGCCAATTCTCCAGAGTCAAGAAATGCATGATTCACAGTATTGCAAAACAGCTTACAGTATGCACACATACACAGAGATGCTCACAATGTGAATTGAGGTGACAACACAATCTGCTCGTGACTCAGGATTTGGTACCATCAAGAAATACCCTGTAAATAACATGACACTAGGATCCAAGTTCGTTATAGGTTTACTAGATATAGTTAACACATTTTTCTAAGTAAAAAGAAGAAATCGGTATTTGATATTTTAGCAGGTGAAACATTTAGCAGTCTCCCCACCTCCACTAGGCTGCTATTAGGGTGTGCCACTGAAAAAAACTTACTTTCGAGTAGATATGAATGCACAGAATTGGATTGAATTCATTGCCGCACAATCTGAAACTCTGATCAAACCTTATAATGAAATTATTATTGCCTATTAAGCGTTATAAAGGGACGCGGGTGGTGCTGTGGGTTAAACCACAGAGCCTAGGGCTTGCTGATCAGAAGGTCGGCGGTTTGAATCCCCGCAACAGGGTGAGCTCCCATTGCTCGGTCCCTGCTCCTGCCCACCTAGCAGTTCGAAAGCACGTCAAAGTGCAAGTAGATAAATAGGTACCGCTCCGGCGGGCAGGTAAATGGCGTTTCCGTGCGCTGCTCTGGTTTGCCAGAAGCGGCTTAGTCATGCTGGCCACATGACCTGGAAGCTGTACGCCAGCTCCCTCAGCCAATAGAGCGAGATGAGTGCCGCAACCCCAGAGTCGGCCACAACTGGACCTAATGGTCAGGGGTCCCTTTACCTTTACCTATTAAGCGTTATGGATATAGAACACATGCTTGTGAAAAAGTACATAGGTCAGGAGATCTCCTCCTTTAGGGTCCCCCCCCAGAAAAGTTGTTCTTGTTGTTGTTGTTACAAAGCTTGGGGCTCCCCCACCCCTGCTAATACATCCCTCTTGTGCATTTGTGGTGCCATTTTGATTATACAAGCGGTGGAACTCAAACCAGAAAATTGGAAAATAGAAGAAATCTTTCTGCAGTTGTCTTCAGATCCAAGTTCAACATTTTAACTCCACAAAGCAGACAGTCCATTCTCGATACTGTTTTCGCTCTTAAAAACAAGAAACACCAGTGTGCAAAGTTTGCATCTTAAACACACACACACAATGTGCATGGTACAACTTAGCATAATTGTACAGACAATAGTTGGCTGCATAATACAGCACAAATGGATTCAAGACATCCAGATTAAAATCAGACAGCTGTTTAGTCTTGTTTGCTTACTATAAAAGTATCTTGGGTATCTATTCCTTGTTCCCCACTTAATGTTAAAAATCTATCCTTTTATACCAGACATTTCCCTGAGGCTGAATATCTACTACTAAGTCTCATGCCTGAAATATCTAATTTCCAGTGAGTGGAATAAAGTTGCTTACCTTATTATTTTCTCACTATATGAGAGCTGCAAGATTTCATTAAAGCAGTAAGGTGACACCCAAGTGTTTTACCTAAGGCGCAAGAGATGAACCAGATCTAGGCCACGTACTAAAACATTTCTTCATTTTGGGTGCTTATTCCTTTTGCCTATTGCTTCTAATAATTGAAAAACTTCCAATTGACTGTAAAATTTTGGGAGGATCTAGAAGATGATCTGACATTTCACTGAAAAAGCTATATACAGCAAGTAAACAGTTGCTTACCTTTAACAATTCCCCTGCCAGAGGGAGATTCTTCAATGAGCTTTTTACTGGGATGTACATCAAGTTTAGGATTTTGGTTGGGTAAGTTATGAACAATGAGTGTCTCAATCTTTCCCCTTAGAGATGGGGAATCTTCTTCAGCCCTTTGAAGCAACCTTCCAAGGACCACATGCCATTGATGTGAAGAGTGACCTTTGTGCAGTAGGCTTTCTTCCTGCTTGCCTCCAACCCTATCTTTCACCCAGGCATGCAAGAAGCATTATCAGAACTCAAGGATATAATGCAGCTGGGCAAAGTCCTGAGAGTTGGACAGAGGATCCTGGAGGACTGCATTTTGCTCTTGAACCTGGGGTGCCCTATCCTTGCCTTAAACCTTATATTTCAAAAGCGTACCAGAGGGCAGAACACACTACGAAGAACAGAGTGGAATCACCAAAAATGGCAGAACTGAGCTTCCCCTTGCATCTACTTTAAGCTCCTCTGCAATCCGATATCTTGACAATATCTATTTGTACACAAACCATGATGCAGAAACGACCACCTGCCCATCAGAGCCTTGTCCATCCTGCCTTTTTAAGCTAGCCAAGAGCGGGGTGACAAAATGGGTCACAGGTGCGGTAAACCTATCTTTGTGTGATATAGGGTTGCATGCTGCCCTTAAAGAGGAACTAGGTAAAGGGACCCCAACCATTAGGTCCAGTCGCGGACGACTCTGGGATTGCAGTGCTCATCTCGCTTTATTGGTCAAGGGAGCCGGTGTACAGCTTCTGGGTCATGTGACCAGCATGACTAAGCCGCTTTTGGCAAACCAGAGCAGCGCACAGAAACATCGTTTACCTTCCTACCGGAGCAGTACCTATTTGTCTACTTGCACTTTGACGTGCTTTCAAACTGCTAGGTGGGCAGGAGCAGGGAACGAGCAATGGGAGCTCACCCCATCGCAGGGATTCAAACCACCGACCTTCTGATCGGCAAGCCCTAGGCTCAGTGGTTTAACCCACAGCGCCACCTGTATCCCTTAAAGAGGAATTAGTCCACCCTTAAAAATCCCACACTTGACCCATTGGAGTGTAATTTGCTGTAATAACTGGACCCAGTCATAAATGCTCCTTTCTTGGCAAAGGTGGTGGAGAAGGTGGTTGTGGAGCAACTGCAGATATTCCTGGATGAGGCTGATTATTACATTCTGATGGTTGCCCTGATGGATGACCGTTATCATGTGAGACAAGAGTACTGCAACCCTGCTACTTCTGTTCAATCTCTCAGCCTTTTTGATACCATTGACCATGGTATCTTCCTGCACTAGCTCAGTGGGATGGGTATCAAAGGCACCGTATTATAATGGCTCCATTCTTATCTTCAGGCCCATGTTCAGAAACGAGAAATGGGTGAGCGCTCATCTGCTGCCTGGGATTTCTTCCAATGGGTTCCACAGGGAACTATTCTTCCAGCAATGCCATTTAACATCTATATGAAGCTGTTGGTGGTTGTCTTTAGGAGTTTTGGAGGAAGGTGTCATATATATGATGTCAGAGACATACACATCATAATGACATCAGGATAAAGGAAAAGTTAATCTAGATCTTGTAGGTAGAGGTGACTCAGCAAGGATAAATGTTCTCTGTAATGTCTGTTTTGGCACAGATACATTGGTAAGGATCCAAAGACAGATTGACATATATGGAACCCAATGTTAGCAGAGATGGAGTTTCTCCCTGACATCAATGTCAAGTGAATGATCCAAACTCTAAACACTGCCCAATGCTTAATTCAATGTGGAAGAACTCATTGTATGGATTTGTATGCATGAACCTGAATCCAGGCTTCCAATTCTATCCGAAAAGAGATCCAATAACCAATTCTAGTAAATGCCAGATATATGACTAATAATGTTCAAGTGCTTATTAGAAATTTGATAGATGTTCAGAAATATGTTGCTGTTGCACAGAAAAACACCCTCCGAATAATGTGCAACTCCAAAATGAAAAATTTGATGCAATTACTAATCAGGAAAAATGATTCTAATAAATCATTCAACGGTACATTTGCTCTTCATCAACTAAACCCATGGTATCTGAAGTTATTTACATTTTTAAAAAGCTCACCTGGCTTTGCAAATGACATTCACATCATTTGCATGTCACCTGACAAAGGCATCGTACCAATTGCTTATTAATTTTGTGAACTTTTAACAGACCCATAATGAACAAAATGAAGAGATGAGTCATTCAATGTCAACAACTAAAAACTTAAAAAAACACTATCATCTTATAACTCCTGCTTTAAAGCAAGGATTAGTAAATTATAGCCACTGAGATATTTTTCTACAAGCCATTGTGGGTTTGCAAAAATTCTCAAAATCCCAGCTTTCCTGGAAAACAAAAAATGTACTGTTCTAGCCAACCTTGTTCTTAAATATCAAGAAAGCTTAATGTTGAACTTAATGGAAAAAATTCTAACGTAAGGCATTTTGTTCCTGAAGAATCAGGAATAAAAAAGACATGTTGAAGGAAGCCAAAATCCTCTTTTCAATCCTCAAGTCCATCTCTCCAGATCTGGCAAAGTATGTTTCAAGTTTCACACTTTTGAGAGTGACTTGTATGACAAAAATATTGCAGAGTAAATGTAATGGGTTCACCAGCAAATCATATGCTGTAAAGTTAAGATACAGGTTATGTGGGTGCAAAGTTTCATGCCTGTCTAGTGCGACTTTTAGCTTTTTTCCTAAAGCAGCTATACTCATCTCTGGCATAATACTTTTCAAAAAGATTATCTAATAGTGTGTGGAAGCTGTATTGCATGGTAGTGAACATCTTTTGTACTCTGCTTCTTGCACTAATAATGTCCATTTTTGTATTGTAAGCTGCCTAGAGATTTCCAAAAGACCAGGAGGAATAAAATGTCTAAAACAACACAAGCACACAACTTAAAACACATGTATTTAGATGTGAGGATTGGGGTTACACACACACTTTTTGTTACTGCACGTGAGGGTTCTCTTCACTATTGGTAGAATACTTTGCCTACCTGTCTCCTAATCTGTGTAATCTGAGATCAAGCAGGACCAGAACCTACAACGTGTTAATGTTGTCACGCAAGTAAGCAGCAATTAAATGTAATGACAAAATAAAAAAATTCCTTCCAGTAGCACCTTAAAGACCAACTAAGTTAGTTCTTGGTATGAGCTTTCGTGTGCATGCACACTTCTTCAGATACGTATGTGTATCTGAAGAAGTGTGCATGCACACGAAAGCTCATACCAAGAACTAACTTAGTTGGTCTTTAAGGTGCTACTGGAAGGAATTTTTTTATTTTGTTTTGACTATGGCAGACCAACACGGATACCTATCTGTAACTAAATGTAATGAGTCTGTGCTGTGTTGTTTTCACTATAATGAAACATGGCCCATTAACAAAGTACATGGAATTATCAAGGTCCAAATTATCAACATATTGTGACCAATATACAGATGATGGCTGAAAATCAGCAGACTAGTCCAAGGTAGACCCTACTAAAATCAATCAGCAACCATCATTGATGTGTGTGTTTTAAACACGGGTGATGTTATCCTAAAGAACATAAAGTTCAAAGTAAACAGGAATTACTAAACTGTTCAGCTGAAGTTACCGTAAATGGAAGAAATGTGTAGTGGCATTTATAGTTTGAACATATAGGAAGTTAAGTCTGTATTTGATGCCAGTTTTTTTTTTTTCTGAAAAAGTCAGACTAATCTTTTCAGCACTGTTTAGAGCATGGTGTTGATGACGTGTCCCCGCAACCATTTCCTTCCAACCCCCTCCCACCCCTTCTTTGTATCTTGAACACAGCCATTGCTAAATTTCTGTACGAGCAAGTTGGCTATTTTGCTTTGAGCCCATGAAGGTTATCTTATGATTAGTGGAGATTTGTTTAGCAGACACAGAAAATGGAAGATGAAACTGCAGCAAAAGCATGGCAAACCTGAAAGGTCAATTAGTGCATAAATCTATTTAAAAAACAGAAAAGATAGAACTTACAAGCTACAATAAAAGTTATGTCTTTAAAGCTGTAGGTTATATAACAGGGTGGGAAATGTTTAATATCGATTTTCATATGTGCTTCAACAAAGCATTTACAATCTTAAATTGGTGAAATATATACACTTTAAGAGATGCTACATTTTCCGTAGCATTTGATTTTCATATTGTATAAATCCAGACAATTATAAAAATCAGATTATTATGCTTTTCCCACCCTGGCAGAGAATAAACATGAATTCAGAAGCACAGTGGAAGTGGAAAACAAAGAAGAAAAGAGAGAAAAGGCAGCAGAGAAAGACAGAAGAGGTGAATACAGAGCTACAGAAGTGTTTATTGAGCATGCTACAGAGGCAAGCAGCGTACACATAAGAAGAAATTAAACAACCATCAAACCTCCCAACTTTGTTAGAAAATTAATTTTTAATTGTGCCGCTTTCAAACTATACTGAAATATTACATTTCTAAAGATGTAAAAACTCAACTAATAGAAAATATACATGACCTTTTTCTACATAGATAACAGAATCTATGACTCTTGGAACTAAGTACATCAATTGCAAAAAGTATTGGTCATTTGAACAGAATCAAGACAACAGTTCGGACTGACAGAGGAACTGCTTTCAAATTAATTATTTTTTCCTGTAGATTCTGAGTCATGTTTATAGTAAAGTCAGATCCATTTCTAGATACAAAATATTTTGAAGAGATTTATTAAAACTGAATATTACAATGCAAGGTAAATTAAGACTAAAGGCACATAAACTTTGGTCCCACCTGGTTGTCAGTTTTGTTTTTGTTTTTGTTTTATAAAGAAAACTGCCACAAAAATTATTAATCTTCCTGCAAAAGTTTGCAATACACTTTCTTCATCCTTGAAATACATGCACCAACTCCTGAACTAGCTAGACTGGTCTGCACATGCTCAGAAATCCACAACCATTATTTCAAATTGTAATTACTAACTAAAAATGGCAATATATATTTAAATGCACATAAGTCATGTCAACTTCAAAAAACATCTACAAAAAATATTCAGCCACAAACAAGACATTACTTAGTGCCAACATTTATATGATACGCCCCCAGAGTGTGTGTACAAAAAAGGTTAAGACTTAACAATGCTTTCCCCAAAGAGGCTCAAAGCCCGAGGGGTAAAACAAACTAACTAACAAACCCCAAACAAAATAATCATCCTGTCTTTAAAAGAAATTATTTCTCTGCATCTTGTTAACTCTGACTTATGCCTATATCCTTGACCAAACTGAATCTGGAATACACAAGGCCATTTTACTTAATTAAAAAAGAAACAGACAAGAGAGAAGCACAAGTCAAATGTGCTGCATCTCTCTTAAAGTAACGCAACATATTTCATTAAAAAAAAAAAAAAGATTCATGAAAGCCAATAAATTCCAAGCAGGAGAAACAAAGCTTAACCCTTTTTACACACTCCTGCCTAATACACATTTGGCATAATCCTGCAAAAGTTAGGTGCAGCGATGTCCCTCTGAAATCAATGCTTTAAAAATCAATAGATTTCAATGGGATGTAGGCAAACCTAATGTTTACTGGATTGCACCCATTAATTCCCATGTAACAATGTGCCCCAGACAACCAATTTTTTAAACTAGTAAATGCAATTCTAGCAACTCTAGGTTTTCCTTTTTTAAGGCACGTATGTTAACTAAGTTGAAAAACTATGGGATTTCCTCAGAATCCCTTTTTAAACAAAATCCTTTCATAAACATATGCAAAACCAGCAGATAATACCACTGCTTCTTCCTTGTAAATCCTTTTTTGTTTTCATTTATACATAAACAATCAAGGAATGGTAACAGCATGAAAAACAGATGTCCATCTCTGGTCCCCGCTTTCCCGAACAGTCATAGATGACAACACTAAACAACGTGATACAACCTTATTATTTTGATCTCGCACTTCAAATGGTTGATTTGGAAAAAGAAACTCTCAGATGATGATTTTCTCCAAGATTGTAATTATGCAGATCAATCAAAGCCTGGATAGCTTCTTCTACTGTTGACATCTGAAGGAGAGCCATCTTGTGATCTCTTCTGGAACAAAGCAATAAAATTAGATACCAAAACAGCACTAGAAAATTGTAACATAAACCTTGTTCTTACCAAAGGCAGCTGTTCTCTCGTTTTAAATGAAGTTTCAAAGAAAACATGCTTACTGAAAAAATTTAAATGCTTTCACAGTTCCCCCAGTATTAGCAAACAGCATGCGTAGGTCATCTTCAGATACTGATGGTCTAAACAAAAAGGGGGACAAAGGGGAGAAGAGAGAGACGATTAGAAGCTAACGTTTGGATCTTGTATGAATCTTTCAGCCGTGTTCCCCACACTTACGGGATATTAGATAAATGAAGAGTTGCAGATGGAGGGAAAATATTCTGAAAGTTTTTTGACCCAGGCTTCTTGAAGCGATGAAGAGGTGAATTGCCAAAGTCTTTAGTCAGTCCTTGGTCATCAAGCCCTTCTCGAGGTAGCTGAACTGTCTGGTGTTTGGAAAGAGTCACGCGAATAATCTTTCCATACATTTTCTGTCCGTTCAGATGGCTCATGGCTGGAAAACAAAACCAATTATTCATTTCAGCGTTTCTTCTATTGAATTCAGTATTGTAATTTCTAATCTGTTCAGTGTTTGGGGTGGAGCATTTGACGGCAATTTTCTTTCGATAAATTGACAAATTTAGCTATTATTGCTATCTGGAAATCTTTCAGTCTAAATCTAACTGACAGCTAATCTAAAAGCTGTGCTTATATTGCAAATGTGCCCAGCAAAGCAATAAACAAATTACTTTTTCATACATTGCCAGACTCTAGTAAGTCATTATTATGGTCACTGAATTAATACAAATTATGATTTCAATAGGGCTTTATTTTCTTCAGACGTATGTTAAGTTTATGCGCAAGTATCCAAAAGGCCATACACATTGAGCTCCACATGCACCAGGTTTTTCAAGACCCTCACACCCGCCCCCCCTTCCCAAAAGCTATGCCTTAAGATGCAGTTATATTTGATGTGACTAGGGAGATATACAAGGATATACAAGGAAGGGAGAAAGCTTCAACCTTCCACATGTGCAAGCAAGCAAGCATTTTATGTGTACACAGGGCTCTTTGGATCCCAATCATGGTATTCACAAAAGAATACCATGTGTTAATAACAAGGAACTCTCTGGCCTAACAAGCCACTCAAAAGCAAGGGGAACTTCAGGATCAGATTTCCTAAGCAGTGTAAAAGGTTGTGATCTGAGGAAAAAAAAACATTCTTCCTACACAATCTCAGATTTTAGAAAGATTAGAAGCAAACGCTGAAATTTAAACATGGCTTGAAGGACACTGAAAACTAACGTTTAAGTGGCAAATAAGAGAGAGAAAAACCCACTAATCTCACCGAGCTGTGATTGGTTTCCATCAGCCATCTGTATAAGAGCACTGTCTTTCTTATTGTATAAAATCTTCACACGCTGCACATCCCCATAAACACCTTTTTAGAATCAGAGAAGTAAATCCAAAAGAAACAACGTTTTTAAGGATAGCTGAATAGCACATTTTGACATATCAATGAAACATTCGGAACATGTCTCTCACTTCTCCCAACATTCACGCAAATGAATAAAGAAGAACAAGATTTTGAATAGGTGAATTTTGAAAAAGAAGACATTTTTTTGATAAACCCTCAAAGCTATGTGAATGATATTAAATTAAAGATCATGCAAAATAAAAAAGCATGCATTAAAAGAAAAAATTGCATCTATGGAGAGCTTTAAAAACAGCAAAAGAAAAATAGCAAAAGATTTACTATTCAACTTTAAAGCCAAAGTGCTAGCTACAAATAAGAATTAAGGTGAAACAAATAATTAAATCAATAATAAAAGTATAGTGCTAACGATAACATACCGAAGAGGGTAAACAGACTTTGGGGCGTAACCATCTTTAGAAGGAGAGAAGAGCAAGCAGCATAAGACAAGAAGAGAGAAGAGTCGAGGAAGAGCGGAGATGAACAGATCATCCATAACGAAGGGTGGTTCCCGCAGAATGGTGAGGTGGTCATGGATCATGGTTCAAGGCGGTTAATTGGGGCAAGTTGGTCCGAGGAACATTTTGTTCAAGCACAGAAGCATGAACATAAGGGAATGGAGACAGGGGGTATAGACAAGGTAGGCAGAGGAGAAGACAGGGAAGGGTGTGGGAATTTGGGAAGAGACAGGGAAAGGGTAGGTGAGAACAAAGGGAGAAGGATGAAATGGGGAAGGGAAACAGCAATGCAGAAGAAAAATAAGGAAGTGGGGAACAAAAAAAAAATAAAATATAGGTCAGTACATAGGAAATGCAGGAATTTGGTCAGAAAATGGTTGGTTTATGTATTGTACAAGAAAACTGAGTAAAATGTAGTCACCCAAGACAAAATATGGGTAAAGTACATCCATATCAAACAGTAAATTACGTCTCATCTGAATGTGAAAAGAAAAGAAATATCCATGCAATAGAAACTTAAAACAAAAACAAAAACAAGCCCAACTCTAAACTTTAACTGCATAAGCATGGCTGGTTATGAAATGCAGGCAAGAGTTTTTCAAAATGGCACTCTGATCCAAGCATTTTAATGTGCAAGAGTGTAAATGACAAAAATGAGAAAAGCATGGCTCATATTTAAAAAGAGGCCAATAAAAAAAATGAAACACATATTCAAAGGAGACAAACAGATACAAACTACCCCACATTTCATACCAGCTTTCACAGCAAGTCAAAGTAAAGGTACAAGATGATAAAATGCAAAACTAAAGAAAACCTCTTCAATTTCAGAGTTAAAGAAGTATTGAAGTAAAGTGTTGTTGTTGTTTTTAGGAGAAAAGATGAATAAAAACTGTGAAGGAAAGATAAAATTACTAAGAGAGATTGAAGAGTGCCGCAGCAAGATCTTTGGGAGAACCTTCAAAGAAAAATGTGTTAGAGCTGTTCACAAATTAATACTACAAAAATGTAATGACATGTAAGCATGAAATGAACAAGCAAATAATTAGCTCAGGCAAAACAGAACAGCAGTTTTCTTAAGAACCAATTTACAAAATGGAGCACATAGGTACTTGGAAAAATAAACTAAAAGGCATCCAGAACATGCAATATTTACCATATTTTTCTTAGGAAAAATAGGTAGCCGAATAGCAAAGGGTATTTTAAAAGATGCTGGCTACCTAGGAAAACAGAAGTATTTAACTATAACAGAAACAATTTATTGGAATCTAGTTGTAAAACAACCTTGAGTAGCATGGGGGGGGGGGGAGAGCCACAGACCTTAATAAATAAAAAAAGTAAAAGCAAGCTCAAGATAAAGAAGCACTTAAGCAGTTTACAAAATGAAGCATGGTAAAGGGGAAAAAAAGAAGGGTGAACAAGTAGGTTCACTGACCTCTTCATTTAAATTGCTAACCAGGAGGACTGTGTTGCCACCAGCTGAAACTCCAGGCATACCCACACGGCCGGCAGCTGCCGCGGCAGCAGCAGCAGCAGCATTTGGAATCCCCAATGGACTCAGCGCTCCTGGAACAGCTGCAACAGGAAGCCCTAATTTTAAAATAAAGCATATTTTACGAAACACACACAAGTCGTTCCAATAGAATCTAATTTAGAAGTGTTGTGTTGGTTTTGCACCTTTGTCCAGATCTATCCATTTGTAGGTTGACCTATGTGGAATTCCGCTTCTTGATGACAAACCAATGTTCCAAAGAATCCTGAGAGCGAAAACCTCGTTACTACTTCACTAGCACGCGACACAGAACCTTACATTTCCTCCCTATCAGTCCTTAGCTTACCATTTCAGTTAACACAAACACTATCCTGTAAGAAATAGCTCACTGAAGGTGTTTGTGCTTAATTTACCCATCAGAAATCTATGGCAGCTTCAATGGCACATGAAAACAAGTCACACTAAACAAATGGGTCAAGCACTTTCAAGTTCAGCTACTCAATAAGGCGTGCCTCCAACATGTCTTTAACTATAAGAAAACAAAGACAAGAGAAATACATCTGACCTGCTCCTTTGATATTTTGCAAATATCTACAGATGGTGAGGGAGGCTTATAGCCCCAAACCATCAAATAATAGTAATAATAATAAATTTATTATTGATACCCTGTGCACCCGGCTGGGTTTCCCCAGCCACTCTGGACAGCTTCCAGCACATAGAAAAACAAAATAAAACATCAAACATTAAAAACTACCCAATATAGGGCTGCCTTCAGCAAATGTCTTCTAAAAGCTGTGTAGTTCTTTATCTCCTTGACTTCTGATGGGTCTAAATCTTGAGTCTAAATCCTGTGAGGAACATCATTCCTCCTACCACTGAAATCATCACAACTTCTTGCAACGATATACAGTTAGAGAAAAGGCCCAGAGCCACAAAGCACCAAATCTCAAGTCTAGACAGTCACTCCTCTTACACAGAAACCACAACTTCTTAAATCAAATGCTTTCTAAAAGAAAATGCTGTAGATAGGAGCAACAAGTAACACCTTGACACACCTTTCCCAGAACCCTTTATTCACAAGCCACCTGTGCCGGATGTAGAAGTCACGTGTACCTAAGGTCTTATAAGAGCTGGTTGTTCAATACAGTCTAAATAAATAATTATTCAATGCTGCAGAGATTAATTGAAAAATGTGCACGTACTATCAGCTGAAACCTTTGGGGATTAATGGGAGAACACCCTGTAGCAGCGCTGTAGCTGCTAAAGAGCTACTAGGTGTACAATGCCATCTACAGCACTCACCTCGCCTAAGGATGTTTTAAAAATTAACAAAACAAGCTTTTTACCAAAAATACAAAACAAAACCTGGAACATTAAAGCTTCCATATAAAGAATGTGTGCTTGTTCTGAGAACAGACCATTTCTAGCTTAAAAAAACCCAGTTGCAGCTGTTGTCATTCCTCTGCTCCATCAACTCACAAGAAAGCGGAGTACAGTCAGCTTCACCCAATGATTCACCCAGTTCTCCCTTACCAAGAGCTCTCCTAGCTCAAGGTGTAGTTTGGAAGAATATTACCACCTTCATTGTGGCTGGGAGATCCTGGAAGCTACTGTGACTTGTGAGGATGTTTAAAAGGGGTAATTTAAAGGGTGGTGCTTTTTTGGAAGACTGCTTTAAATTACTCTTAATCTTCCTCTTTAAGCACTCTGCCGTTCTGTAGTGAGTGAATACAAAGCATTTCCCCCCAAAAAAACTCACTCAAAGGTGATAATGATCTCAGCATTTAGCACTATTACCCTTTTCATTTTAAAGTCATTTTTTAAAAAAAACCCTTTTCAGCCACTATGATTGTATGAAAGGGTGCTAAAAAAAGTCTTATAGTTTTATTGAAAATTATCTACCCTCTAAAAGTTACTCTTTTTCAACTCTCTGCCATACTCCTAATTTTATTGCTTAAAATGTTTTTGTTTTTCCTCCCATTTCTACTAAATTTTTGCCGGAGAAGAGCAAACACATATAAACATTACACAAGATATAGGCACAGCCTCCACTCCTTTTACACATAGTATTTCCTTAAGGAAGCTATACGTAGGCAAAACTTTCTGAACCACATTTCTCACGTTATGAATTCATTCTTTAAAATTCAAACATAAAAACTTAAGAAGAACCCTACTGCTCCCAGTGGCTAACTAGATCCTTATGTGAAGTTCACAAGCAGAATGGAAGTGCAACAACACACTGTCTACTGGTGTTCCTAACAACTGGTATTCAGAGGCATGCTACCTCCACAGCATCAGAGGAAGCACACACATTTTGCAACTACTATCATGACAGCATCTTTCCAGCCACACTGGTCTAGCGCCAACACTTTCCTTTTCTCACAGGCACCAGGTTATGGCTTCCCTTTTCTTCCATGCATCTAATGAAATATGATCCACCTGTACCAAGGCTTTATGTTAGTAAGCAATTTATTATTATTTATTAAATTGTGCCGCTTTGGTTTGCTGATAAAGTTGGGTTTTTTGTGGATGCTGTTGTTGTTTTATGTATTGATTTGCTACATGCTGATATCCATTGTTTTTAACCATGTTGAATAAATTTACTAAGGCCAATTCAACGCTAATTCTTTCTTACAACTAGGTATTACTTGTAGCATAAGGACTCACAGAGAAGATTGACAGAGATTGGCTTATTCACAGAAAATACAGGAGTGAATTCTGGTGAAAGTATCCAAATGCAGACAGAAATGACTCAAATGAATGTTCAGTTTTAAATTTGCGAACTTTTAATTCCCAACCCATCCCCTGGGTTAAATTAAGTCACCACCATCATGTTATTGCTCTTAAGATACACAAATAGACATAGTGAACTTCTGGCTTTTCTCCTCATCCAATTTTCTTTAATAGAGTACAAATTTTATATCATCAATAGAAATCAAGCACTTCTCCTAATAGATTGAAAGTGAGTTTTTCTATTTGTAAATTCGCCATCCTTTTTAATGAGCATTTATCCTTTTGTAGAAGAAAAAATTGTATGAGGAAACACATCATACGTATACATCTGGGCCAATGATATTCATTAAACTTTAACCTTTTAATCCTGGACACTCAGAAAGACCCAGAAATAGGACCAGATTGTATATACCTCAGATGCATTAAAGAATGAAAGTTAAGAGGAAGTATGAATAGCACTGCACTAGTTCTGAATATTATGTTATATCAGGAGATAGCAGACATGGACACCAGAGTCCCAAAGTTGTTGGGGGTTTTTTAAACTGAGGGATTGTATCTAAACTTCACACAGTCAGGAAAATCACTAGCTCATGTGCACCTAAGTATTTCTCAAGAGAACATTCTCGCTTCTATATTTAATGGGGCCTGGCTGATAAATAAAATAAATAGAATCAAATTGCATGCATAATCACCTATAGCCATACTCACAGTTCAGTGCATTTCCCCTTGAAGCAATATTCATCAGCACAAAGCAAAAAGTAAATTTAATTGTCTTTCGACAATACAATGTGTTGCCCCAATGAAGGGAAAGAGTAATATGATTTCAGCAACAAGGTTGCCCCCACCCCACTGCTTACACCACAGAGAGGTAAGCAAAAGGAAAATGAGAAATAATTCTCAACTCTGCAGCAAGAACATATAGAAAGAAGTAAACATAAGAATTACATTTTCAAACTTATTAAAAATGCCTTGATATGCCACTGAGCTTCACTGTAATACATATATAGAGACTGTAAACCTGGCAGTAGATGACATGAGAGTGGCTATAACTTAACGGTAGAGGAAATGCTATACACAGAGAAGGTTTAAAGTCTGAAGCAGTAAGGTTTCATCAGTTCTGTGATGGGAAGACCACATTGCTTCAGTTTTCATAAAAGAGGAACCGTAGCGATATAGGAGTTAATGCATCTGAGATTGAGGAAAAGCCAGGTGCTCTTACTCTCAACTATGTGTGGCCAAGCAATCCCTATCCAATAATACTAGAAAAGGCCTTACATGAAATAGCACATGTATTAAGATTCATTTTATAGGTTCTGGGGGGTACCCAATGAATATAAAACATACGTAGTAAAGAAATGGAATAAAAGAAGCCCTGTTAGCTTCAGTAGCAGGTACTCAAATTAAAAGACTGGGAGGGATACAGGTTAAAAAGGAGTGAGGAATCAGCTAATGTGAACAGAATTTGTTGAAAGGGAAGAAAAGTTTATTGAAAGTAATAATCAACAGACCTATTCTTCAGAGCTCAGGGTCTACTTTATTCAGTATTCTCATTAATGACTGCATGGATAAAATGTTAATACAATCTGCAGATACTATCTTAGAAGACATTGTAAATAAAGAGAATGGAGAGAGAAAGAAACAAAATCATACCTAGAAGAGAGGTCTCCTTTGCAAAGGCAGCAGCAATAGCAGGATCCAAAGCTGGTTGGCCATCACCAGAGGGAAGGTCAGGGCGAGTATAATCCCTACTTTTATCATTATTATACTTTACATTCAAGTTGACCAATTTGGAAAAATCAATCCGTAAGGTACAACAGGCATTATAAATATTCTGACCATCTAACGCCTAGAAAAATAGGAAAATATTAATGAAGATCACATGACAGATGTTACAGTTGAGGTTTAAGCATATATACCCATACATCCACTGAAATTAATATGAAAATGTTTAAAATGCATCACCGCATATATGGAACTGGAAACTATCAAATATTATATTCAATAGTAGTTGGACATTATCAGCTAGATAATGCTGATATAGTTGGTTTAACTTTGTATTATTTTTTATTTTACAAAAAGCGGGGATGTAAGGTAAAAAGAGAGCCAGGAAATTACAGACTGGTTAGCCTAGCTATTCTAGAAATTTTACTAAAACCACTGGAACTAGAATTACCGTATTTTTCTGTGTATAAGACAATGGTTTTTGCTAAAAATAATTAGTAAAAAATTGGGGGTTGTCTTATACATGGACGGTGAATTCACAGGGACTCAGGTGGCCCAGGCTCAGGTTCAGTCTCTGGCGTGGGAAGCCTGGGCTTAGGTTTGGGTTCTGATGCGGGCGGTTTGGGCTTGTGTTCTGGCAAGGGTGGCCTGGGTTTGGACTTGGGTGCGGGCAGCCTGGATGCAGCTGGCCTGGGCTTGGGTTTGGGCTCTGGCACAGGCAGCCTAGGCCTGGGTTCTGGCCTGGCTGCCCCGGGCTTGGGTTTGGGCAGCCTGGGCTTGGGTTTGGGCTCTGATGTGCATGGCCCGGGCTCAGGTTTGGGCTCACAGCGGCCAACCTGATGCCTATGGAAAACATGTAAGCAGGCCCCGAGCACAAGAACACTCTCCCCTCCTGCAGTTTCCAGCAACTGGTGTCAGTTACAAAGTTCAAAACAGGTATTTCCTTCCTCAAATCTAAACTTCAGTGATCATACTTTCCACTGAAACAGAGGTGAACATAGCTACTACAGATAGACCTATTCCTTCCCTCAGATGAAATGAAATGGGGTATCAATGCAAGCCTTCCAGGTGAGTGAAACACCCAATGGCACAGCTGGATGACAGTAGTTTTAAGGACAGAAACTGATCATCTTTTCATATCTAACTCCTGCAAGGCTTCAATATAATGTATATTATAAGTATGAAAAAACATGCCCCCAAAATAAGCTTGAACAGATACCATACAGGCACAAAAGCATAAAATATATGTTATGTTGTCATGTTCCCTATTAAATTGTAAAAATAAATATAGAAGTTCCTTTCCAACTTCAAAAATGAGGAAACAAGAAAAACTTGAGCTCACAAGTGGCTCTAAATGAGCATCCATAAAAGCATCTCACAGCATGCATGCACATAATTAGCATCTCTTAGATGATGCAAACATTTGCCATCTGTTTTGAGACCTCAAGGAAACCAATCCAACCTATGGAACACAAGCTCTGACACTATGAATAGCTGTGGTGATAACGCTTTTCCCTGTCTCACACCTCTTCTCAAATTTCTCTCTCATCTCTCTCCTGTCTTCAACAGTATCTTATCACCACCTCAGTCAAGAAACACCAAGCAATGTCAAAGTATATGGACAGCAGGTGTACTAAAAAAATGAAATGGCACTGTCCTCCAGGCACATTGAAACCGAGGACAGAGTGACTGGATCGAGGAAAGTGTTTATCTGAAAACAAAGTAACACACAACAATGTTGCAACACTTGTCAGTTTGACAATATTCCTGTGAAGAGAACTAATCAAGGCCTTTCTTTCAGAATTAATTGGCAATAAGCTGTGCTGCAACATATAGCTGATTAATCAAACTGATCACTTTAAAACTTTTTGATTAAGGAAGAGTTTCCAATTAATTGAGCAGATTAAAAGTAGGAGTAAACTAACACGTTTCTGTTAAATCCAGATTTGAATGTATTGCTGGTTATTTTTGATGGAGACATCTGATCTTATATGTATATACAAATTACTTGCACGCTTGATCTTAAAAGCCAATGTTTATCCACCATGATGGTATGCATAGAAGAGCTTATTTATAACTCGGTGTGTTTTGCAAAAGCAGAAATTTTAAGGCAATGGCAACTTCAGATGCTTCAGCTACAATAACAACAGTCTGATAGGGAAATAACCCAACGTGAGCCAATGTGAAATAAAGAGAATCATTTTATGCCAGAATTCACTTTTTCAACCTGAATAGCAAGTCTGAACATCATAGGCACTTCATAGCCAACAGTGATGTTGACAAGGCTATTTTCATCAGACTCCTTAGGAAATGCTACTTCATCTAGGTGCTTGATTTTCTTAAATTGCTCTTTCAACTTCCTTATTGAGCCTTCAATTTCTTTGAAGGCCACATTCCGATTCCCTATAAAGAGCACTATCTGCAAAGTAATTTTACCATTAACCTTTATGGTAAAAAACTGAAAATTTCATTTAGCTTCTCTTCTGCAATAGTAGGTTTTTAAACTGACCCTTCAGAATGTTGGATATTTTATCACCCAGAGGCACATCATGAACCGCTTTAAAAAGCATCTTAACAGTATATTTAGATGTCTAAGGTCTGTAATCCTATACATATTTTCTTGGGAGCAAATCCAATAGAATTCAGTGGGACCTGCTTTAGAATAGACACACAAATGATTGCATTGTAAATTATCTCTTCACATTTCTGCTTCGTAGCTTTACTTATCAATTCAACGAATGTTTAGATTGTTTAATGTTTATAAATGCTGGCTAAGATTAGAAAGCAGGCTGTAGGATCTCCAGCCCAATTTAGATTATTTTCTAAATGTAGCACATAAACAAAATTCAGGTGCTCAACCTAAATCAATATACCAACTCCAGGCAGTTAAGCATTAGGTAGAAATATTAGATATGAAGTTCCCTGCCACAGCATTTTCTTAAAAAGGACCTCTGTCAATACTTTCCATTAGTTTATTTCTCAAAGCCTTAAGAGAAACTTAATAATTTGAAAAGCATAACATATCCATTTTGGTCCCAGGTTATTTTTGGGTGAAACAGTGATGTACTGATGATTTAGGAACAGAATGTTTACTTACAGGCAGTAAGATCCTGATGTTCATTTATAATCTCAAAAGTTACTTATTTTGTCCACACAAATACATTTTGACAAAACAAGTACTGCCAACTATACGTAATTAATAAAGGCTAAACAGAATTAAGTATACTTACTAGCTTTGCTTGTTGGGCATTTACTGGATCACCATACTGTAACAGTGCTTGAAATTGATTATTTTTTGTGAATGTAATTATTTTCAAAACTGCACCAAATTTAGAGAATATCTGTGAAAAACAATCAAAAGTACACAGGTACTCAACTTTACAAGTCACAAAACAAAACACACCCACACAAACCACTAAGATGTTCATATCAATGTATCTGGTTAGTTTCAGAGGGGCAGCTGCAATGGTCTGTTGCAGCAAAGAGTCTTGGGGCACATTAAAAAAATGAATACTTTTTGGACTAGAGGATACTTCATCAGATGCAGGAAGCATTATGCTCACTTGGCAGGTATATACACACATGAATTTAGAGCAGGGTAAGATTTATTTATTTATTTTCCTACTGAGGGTTGCATTCCCGTGGGTAATTAGTTAGGTACATTTACTCATTCATTCAATTTGTGATAAATGAATGAAACAATCTAGGCATCATACACTTTTATTCTCTTTTTTGGGTGGGTAACGTTAGAACCACAATAACCTTAAGCAACAGCCAGCGTAAAGACCCAAATGCAAAACTTGAACAATAAAATACAGCACTGTGATGACACAGCTTGAAGTTGATATCGTGGGAGGCAAGCAAACCAGTCAAACCAACCCGTCATTCTTGTTAACTTTGCCGGTGCCACCAAGCAAATTGTACATTAAAGCTTTTAATGCAGTAGTTTCAGAACTGGGGTTTGTTTGTTTGTTGGCATTTTATTTCCATCCAGCCACAGCTTTCCCAATCCCTCCACCTGTACCTATGTGTATACACCTGCCAAAAGAATGACATATCCAAGTATAGCAACAAAAATAAACACTGCCAGGAGAGACATGAAGAGCTCATGTCAGAGCTCTTCAATGGGCAGTCAGCCAGCACCCAAAAGTCCATTTTTTTCCACTGTGCTCATTCTAGCAAATAGGTGAATGTCAGGCATTTACAAGTGGAGCTGAACGGAATTTTCACCTTTAAACATTTTTGAGGTCTCTCATTTTCCACTTACAAAAAAAGTTTAACAGGACTTCTCTCTCCTTTATGACATAATACCAACCAATCAGGGATCACATAATGAACACATTCTATTTGTAGCCTGCTCTTACATGATGCTCCAACTTGTTTCCCACCTAATGAACTGATCAGCTCCACCCCTGCCTAACTGTAGTAA
Source organism: Podarcis erhardii (assembly GCF_964252035.2). Taxonomy (NCBI): domain Eukaryota; kingdom Metazoa; phylum Chordata; class Lepidosauria; order Squamata; family Lacertidae; genus Podarcis; species Podarcis erhardii. Next base: position 76,181,999 of record NC_138510.1, read on the forward strand.
AGCTTCAGGATCAAGTACCATCAGACTGAGCCCTTCGTGCAGTTACCATGATAAATGTCAAAGACATTCGGCCCATTGTTTTCTGGTTACATGACGATGTCACAAGGCCAGTCTGCAGCCCTGATTCAGCTCTAATTGCACCAGAAGGCACAATTCACTAAGAGCAGTCAATTGTCAACATACAACATACAACATACAACATACAACATACAACATACAACATACAATATCTGCACTCAGAAATACACCCAACCCAACACATTGTATTTTGCAATGCTGTTCTGTAGCAGTTTCATTGCAACGGTGTAGCAAATTCAGGAAGTCTCAGGAATATGAAACTCATGGAAATGTGCATTTCTGAAAACATTCATGAATCTTGGACCATACGGTTCTGCTGAATTCTTACAAAAAATTTACACCCCCTTCCACATCTGGGGGGCAAAACAAACATTCTACAGTGTATCCTGACAGTGTATTTCCTGGCCAGTTTCTGTGGGTTGAATTGTGCAGTAGAACCTCCCCTTCCCTCTCCCCCTCTTTCAAATATGCTGCAGAAGGTTGGGAGAATTCCCCAGAGCAGGTTTGGAGGGAAATGGAGGGACACAGAAGGAGGAGAGGGAAGGTAAGTTCCATTACACAAACTGAAGTTGTTTTGTTTACTCAATGACCATGTTTACTGACACATTTGCTTGGTTCTCTGCTCAAAAAATCCCCGTAAAAAGAAAGACTTACTTGGTGGAGAACATCAAGAGTTACAGGATAATACATGTTATCAATAATTATTCTAAGGACAGGACTCTGAGCTGGCGTTACTGCACTCTCGCTAACTGTGGTTCCACTTATGGGAGTATTTGTTGTCTGTACTGCAGTCACTGCTTGTAGAACAGCTTGAGCTCGCTACAATAAAAGAGAAGGGAAAGCATTCAAAATGAGAATATGTGAATTAGATTTAAAGATTAGTATATTCCGTAGTTGCTTCAATGTACCTTTTAAAGAAGTCAATGACAGAATGGAATTTCTAAAAATATTTTAGCTTTTATTTTTGCTCTCCATATGATAGTATGAATACTTTCATGCACCACATCTTGACACTCTTTATCTACATTAAACTGGATGTTGATAGTGTATCAGAGTGTAATAACTTAGACTAAATTTGTTAATGCATAGCAGATGTATATTTTTCTGAAATGAAATCAAGATGGAAGGGGAGAAATCTGTGCTATTGCAGGACTTACCTATCACTTCTAAGCATCAGAAACAACAGTACTCTCATCAGCTGAAGAGAAGCCAGAGATGGAATAGGTATTTCAGCAACAAAATACTGTACATTTTGTTGAAATAAGGTGCAGAAGTTGGCCACAAGCAAGCTCTAGAAGATTGGGGTATATTCTAGATGCACAGGAATGTAAGCTTAGCCATGTTTTTACTTTCTTTTTCATTGATGGGCCCGAGACCCATTATTCCCCACCTTTCCTCTTCAGTCCAACCAGTTCCAAAGATTGGAAGGAAACCTCCAGCAAAGAAAGTACTACTGCTTGCTGTTGAACAGGAAGAAGTAAATAAGAAGACTGCCTGAGAACATAAGAGTGCAAAGGAATCCAAGCTTCTGTATTCTGAATAATCTATTTTCTCACAGGAGAACACTTCTGGATAATATATCTCTCGGTTTTAACAAAAAGGATCCCTCCCCCCTTTTGCAGTTAGCGTTTTAGGTTAACTTGACAATTCTTTGTACTATAAAACTTAACTGGAGTCAGTCAAAAATAAAGGTCAGCTTAACCAAGTGTTCTTCAGCTTTGAGTTCAAAAATGTTGATGGGTGACAAATTCTATCACCCTGGTTAGTGAAATCCAGTCAAGAGGGGCTGACCGAATGGGAGCAGGGCATGGTGAATTGCATTTTTATGTGATGGAGTGGCACCTGCCGCCCATAAACAGGCAGTGGCACACCCACTCCTGAAGAATCCCACCTTGGATCCTATGGTTTACAACTATTACCTGGTTGCAAATATCCCTTTCTCAGGTAAGGCAGTGGAGAGGCTGGAGGCCAAGCACTTACAGGAATTCCTGAGGGACATGAATAGTTGGATTTGTTTCCATCTGGGATCCGGTGCAGTTGTGGGACTAAATCAGCCTTGTTTGCCGTAATGGATGAAATAGTAATATTTAATATTATTATTACCAATAATAATATTATTGGTAATAATAATATTACCAAGAGTGAATGGGGGAGTTCAACTCTGCTTCTCAGTCTCTCAGGGCTTTTGATCCCACAGACCATGGTTTCCTCCTGGTCCACCTCTGTGGTGCCTACTGAAGTCTATTATATTATTATTTCAGAAGGCATTTTAACCGATTTTATAATTTTAATGGATTTTTTCCTTTTTGTATTGGATCCTCAGAAACCACTTAAGAGACTATTGTAGTTAATCAGTGTGCAATTAGTTTGTATGTATGTATGTATGTATGTATGTATGTAAAAGGTAAAGGTACCCCTGCCCGTACAGGCCAGTCGTGTCCGACTCTGGGGTTGCGCGCCCATCTCGCTTAAGAGGCCGGGGGTCAGCACTGTCCGAAGACACTTCCGGGTCACGTGGCCAGCGCGACAAGCTGCATCTGGCAAGCCAGCGCAGCACACGGAAATGACGTTTACCTTCCCGCTAGTAAGCGGTCTCTATTTATCTACTTGCACCAGGGGGTGCTTTCGAACTGCTAGGTTGGCAGGCGCTGGGACCGAGCAGCGGGAGCGCACCCTGCCGCGGGGATTCGAACTGCCAACCTGATGATCGGCAAGTCCTAGGCGCTGAGGTTTTACCCACAATAAATAAATATTAGGTACTATTGTTTTCTTCTTTTATGAATCACCTCCCATGAGGGATCCCAAAGTATTTTGACAACACTTATTAAAGGTGATTAAAAGTTCTATTCCCAGTTCAGCTCTAGTCATGCAAACCTAGTTCTATGCAACAATGACCCTGGATGGCAATGAAAATCTACATATGCATCAAATATGTGTCCAGTCAGTCTAAGGATGACTGGATGGACAGCATAATCCATGTACTGAGTTATGCAGGTGTAATCCACTGTGATGCCTTGTTACTTTTTATATATTATCTCTAAGTGTACGATCCTGCCTTTATCTGCACAAGGTAAAGATCTTGTACAGGATCCTTGCCACTTGCAGCTTATATATTAAAGGTATACGTTTTTATTTCTTTAAACTCCCCTTTAGTTTTAAAGATTCACCTGTTAGCCCAGAATAACTAGGTTTAGGCTATGTGATGAACAGACCAGAAGTTTTAACACTGAAAGTCAATATTTATAACAATCTGTTTATATTATCAGATTATATGATTTTTGCAAGTTAGGTGTGAAACATTTTGTTTAAAGTAAAATGTTACCGTTATTTCAAAGTAGTATGTACCAATGGGAAGCTGCGCACGCCTCCTCCGTGCCAGAAGGAGTGCCAGAAATAGCGTTTGTGCATGCGTGCATGCACACTCCAGCCCACCGCGGTGTCTGCGGGACCGTGAACCAGCCCAAGCCACAAAAACTTTGCCAACCCCTGAACTAAGAGCTCAATTGTCACCTCCTGTGGTGATCGGACTGAGAAACAGTCAAGAACAGGTGATTTTTAAAAATCTCCTGAAATTGAATATAAGGGGCAAAGCAGATGGTAATGCACAGCATGCTCAACCTGACTGCATCCATAAATGCACCTGTGTTCCATGTGGAGTTCCAGGTATCTCTCCTCTAAATACATTGACGGCATCTGTTGGAATCTTAGTCCTATGCAGCTGTGGGAAAGTCAGTGTCTCAAGGTAATGGGGCCTTGAGTGGTTGATCTTGATTTGGGGGTCACTTTTAAAGTCACTCAGATGTTGACTTTAGGGGTTTTTTTTATAGTCTTTTGAAGCAAGGTCTGACAAATGTTTATCCAAGAGTTGTATCCAATGTAGCACTAAGTTAGTCACTTAGCAGTGTACTTGTTCCTGTAGCAAAATGTTTTGCGTCATTGGAACGTAGTTGTTTAAGAGAATGCATAAGCATACTGCTGGTAAATTTTGGGGAAATAGACTGCTCAAGTTTCTGCTAGTGCAACTGTTGCATTGGATTCTATTGTAGTGCAGCCCTAAAACTTCAAAGAGCCCTAGAGCTAATGAATAGAGAATCTTGAATACAGCCCAGAAAATCCAGAGAACTATCCATTCTGCATCTGGTAACTATGCTGGTTCTAAGTACTTACTCACTCAAACAGGGAGCATGCGCACACACAAAATCAGAAAGGTGTGTAAAGTACTTTCTTAAATAATGAATCTAAAAGTAGTTAATGGCAAAATTAGTAAGTTAAGATCTGAATGAAACTTCTGTCCATGCATACAGCCCTTCACAGCAGGAGCAGACAAACCAGGATATCTCACATTAACTAAAGTTTCCCTTTTCAGACAAATCAGGAAACTATGGTTAACATCAGCAAAACCAGGATTGAAGTCCAACTTCAAACCATTTATTCTAAAATTTATTATTATGATTATATCCCACTTTTCCAATAAGAAACCCAATGTGGCACATGCGCTTCTCTTCTCTCTCCATTTTATAACCCTGTGAAGTAGGTTAGGTTGAGAGAGAGTGTGTGTGTCAGTTGTCTAAGGTCACCCAGTGGATTTCATATGACTGAGTGGGGATTTGACTCCTGGTTTACCAGGACCTATCCCAACACTCCATCCACTCTTACCTTCATTGTCTAGTTGTTCTGCTACTGTTAACCAAAGTTTAATGGTTTGGCCAAAAAGGGAAACTACACTTAATGAAAGATTTCCTGGTTTGCTCACTTGCATGAAGGGGCTGCATGAAAATGCCAAAAGGCTTGTTCGTATCTCAGTTTTTTTCTTCTTAAGCTGAAATATGATAAATCAGAATGCGGTCACCATTTTAAAAATTGTCCATACTTTTGTCAATACTGGTTTTTTTTTCTTAAATAAAGCATAGATCCATTTTACCTGAATGTATCATTATAGAGATGCTACAAAAATGTATATAAATATTCTCATTATTATTATTTGTCACAGCTAAAACAACACACGTGCATATTTACACACACCAGCATAAATAATTTTAAATAAAATATGCCAGAAAGGAATGCCACTCTTATTTCATATTTTACTTCCCATAAAACACCCCAAAGTGGTTTAACAATAAGAACACCAACAATAAAATATAAATGTTTTATGATCTAGTGGGCAGAATGTAAATAAAATGGTGTCTTGTTACCACTGAAATCAATGGGACATAACCTTTTCGTTTATGTCTTAAAAACTTTATTTTATGAATATTGTTTTCCTAATACTTACACAAAACCTTTGTGATAGCAAAATGGATTTATGTTTAAGAATTCAATAGGAGATCCCTGCCCCCCTCCGGCAATATTATAAAATTGTACTGAAAAAGCTGTGCTTGGCATTATGCCACATTTCATTAAAAGCAAGATAGCTGGATATCAATAGGTAAGTCTTACTTCCCAGTAAATGTGCTTTGGACTGAACGGAATCTTCCGGAACTCTCACTTAGCATTGCCATTCACTCTTTCTCAATCTTTAAAAACCCATTACAATCTACACGGACACTCTTTACATCTTATATGATTGAGAGTCAAGTTGGATACAGTAACAATAATAGGAGTTCCTTCTTCTGTCTACTAATATGCAAACATTTATTTAGTTCAATATGATTGGGTTATATCAGCTACTACAATGGTGACTACAGGGCTATGAATGGGAATCCGATGTGAGGAGGGAACCAAAATATACCAAAAAGTGCAGTTTGTTAAAGTACAGTGGACCCTCTAGTTATGTACCACTCTGGATACATAACTTCCGGGTTTCTTCGTGCGAGCACAGAAGCGCTCAATCGTGCCGCGCGCGTATGAAGAAGCGGCTCCTCTGCCTAAAGATTTTTCGGGTTGCGGATGGACCCCCAGAACGAATTTACTTCGAATCTGGAGGGTCCACTGTACAAGGAAAGGAGAGCTGTTGACACAGTAACACTTTAGGATAAACAATGACATCTGTACTAGTTCACAGTGCTAGCCCATAAAGGCAACGTCCAACGATGCAGCACTTCTAAAAATTGTGTTGGCCTCCTATTATGGAATAAGTAAGCTCTTCAAATTGCAGCACATTCTCTAGCTGCCACACTTAAAAGTGTCATTCAACCGGATGTTATCAGAACAGAATTCAGCAACCATCAAGAAGACAGTTTGCCCTGCCCCTGTTACGTAAAATTATTTTGTAACTCTAACAGCTCATGAAGGCTTATTGCCAACAGGTCTTACCAGAAAATACACACTTTCTAAGGATTACCACCACAGGTAACAAGCAAGTTTTAACACCTATGGAAAACTGGCTAAAAAGTTGATTGGAGAAGTGTATTTCAAATGAGACATGCCCAGTCTTCTAGGCAAGGCTTAACGAAGAGAAGACTAGAACAGAAAGAGTCCTAAAAAGTGTTGCTTGTTATAGCACTGTTAGTATGATCAAGGGAAAAACCACAAGAAACGAACATGAAGATATTACCATTTGACATAGCATGGGTCAGTGCAGCTTTAACATCTTTCATAGGAAATGGGAACATCAAATGCTTAAAAAGATCTTTAAAGTTAGCACCTGTAGGAGCAGTAGTTTCCCTGCTCCAGTAAGAATACAGTCTTGATCTGAAAGAATAGGTTTTAACGTCTTTAAGATCAAATGACTATATTCTCAGTTATTTCCTGGAGTGAATATGAATATATTTTGCAGTGACTGCATTATGGGAAGAGTAGATCAAATAAGGTGAGGTTACCAGTGCTATGAAATTTAAATGGATTATTTAAACATACTGGAAATAAGACTGCACATTATCCACATAAGAAGGAAACAAGTTCCTTTTATAGGTGAACTCGAGCTCTTGAGCCAAAATTAATGTCTAAGAGTCTAAGATGACTTGAGGAAAAATATTTAGGGAATTTAACTGTTTAACACTATTAGGCATTTGCACTATTTGCCTTTACCATAAAATAATACCAAATGCAAATCTCCTACGTTAATCAGAATGGGGGGGGGGGGACTGATGATGGGGTGTTCACACACAGGGAATCAATACAACATTAACAACTATAATCTTGAGAATGGACAAGTTACCTGATTCAGTGTATTGTCGGTCTTTAACTCTTTATGGTTTGAATACTGGATATAAATGGGCTGATTACGAAGGTGAGGTGTCACAGCAGAGTAATAATTGACCATAGTGATCGCAGCTTCTTCTGTTGCCAATTCCAAAAAAGCCTATAAAAATATTAAAAATTGTCTTGTAGTATTTGCAGCATACATAACTATATTCTGTTTCTGAATTTGCCAGGCTCTTTCATGATGAGACATTTAAAACACTTACCAAAATCATTCAGAATCCATTACACATTACAGATCTATAGATCTTACTAAGCAAGGACTAGGTCAGAATGTGCCTCAACTGTCCACAAAATGCTACAGGTTCCCTCGAGGGCAAAAGCAGCCACCGCTCTGGTGTCTGTTTATGGAAATGAGCATGTACAATTTTTTCAGACATACCCACTTGAAGCAAACTTGGAGGTATTTACAATCTGACAGTTAAGGTTGTCGACTTGCTCTTATCCATGGGTTGTTGACAACCAAAACATGGCAAACAGTTAAAAAAAAAAATGGCAGAGGGGAATCCCAAGAGCAATTTTCAGAAATAAAAGCACGTTTATGTGGGTTCTCCTCTCCAAAACACAGATGACAGGAGGACCAGTACCAGCCTGGCTGAAGCGGTCTGATCAAGCAGCAGCGCTCCAAGCTCCATAACCTTAAAAAGCAAGTGACTTGTCACACCCATCAGCAGATCACTGTGGCTATTTGAAGTTTGCCGAACCTGATCCTAAATGAAAGGGAACACTGCTCCACTATTCCAGTTTCTGCGAGAAATATGCAGGATCCAGCAATATGTTGAAAGACATGGCGGCCAATTACCTTCCCCCGACCCAATAGAAAGTATTCATTTTTCCACAGGTTTCAAATTGGTAGATGACTATTTAAAATCCTTCATATAAAAACCTCCAGTAAACTGTGTCTGTTTACTGGAGGGAATTGGGCAAAGGATATTTTCAACAGACAGCATCTAATACTGTAGGAGAATGGATCTGGATTAATATCCCTTTACCACAGGTTATTAAAGGCCTGCATGATCTCCTGACTTGGCTGTTGGAACTCCTGACCAAGAAGTCAAGAGTTTATAATGTGCCTGTCAGAAATGGCTTATAGCAGGGAGGGGCTGACTCCTGGTCTGGGGACCTGATCCAGGCCCACCAAAACAGGTTTTGGGCATCCCAAGACCATGCTGATTTTGGCTGCAAAAAAAGAAAAGAAGATACAGTGCTGGGCTGGATGGAGAGGTTTAAATCTGGCCATCAGTTCAAACATTTGGTGAGTCAGGAAGGGAAAAGAATCGCCTTCCTTAGCTAATCTGCACAAATTTTGAGAGAGAGATTTTAGTGGCCTTTGCAGAAGCTATTATGGTGATTCCTTTGGATCATGTACTAATATTGGCTATAATTTGGGGAAAGAATATGAAGGACTATTCTATTTGCCTAAATATGAGTCTTCAGGCTGGTTAAAGAGTTAAGTGTGCTTTCATTGCATCCTCTAACTATGTAAAAACACTATCCAGCAGAAAGCATTCCTCAGGCTTCTTGCTCAAGAACATCCTCAATAATCTTGCTCAACAAGATACATCACATCTCGTAGTTCCAGAGTCTATTGTTTCCTGCAAATTCACATATGTAATTTTCGATTAAGTAGCAAAACAAGATGGATAGTTGTCTCATCCTCATTCTCCAAGTTTAGCCCTTTGAACAAATAGCAGTCCCTTCTAGAAGGAGTAAACTCTATGAGTGTAACATGACAATCCAAAGCCCAGTTGCAAGGCATGACAGCCACCGCCACATCCACAGCCCCTTGGTCACGCTGGCCAGGGTGGAAGGTGGGAGTGGATAGGAAAGCCACCACACCAGCACTCAAGGCTAGATCAAGGTTGATGGTGTCAAGGGATGGCAGTGGGGCCAGCTTGGGTATAGCAGTCTTGAGCTGGTTCAGTCCCTCCCACTTCCTGCACTTCCACCCACATGTTTGGCAGGCAGAACAGGGAGCTCCACACTGGCATTGCGACACTGGTGCCACTCCATAGGCAGAATCTTGCAGGGTTGGATTACAGCCTAAGTGAGACTTATTTCTGAATGTTTAGAATTAGGCTGTGTTAAGGAGGCAGGAGAAGCTCCTCAAAGGTTTTCATCTTCTTAAGTCTTTATTATCATAGCAGAACTATAATCTTTTTATATCAGATTTGGTAAAGTGCTATCAGAATTTATAGTCTGAAAAAATTAGGTTTCTTCAAATGAAATATTTTTAGATAAGATTAGTTTTCAGACACCAAAACATATTTTTTTCACAAAACACATTGAAAGACACACTTTTCTAAAAAAACAAAAAACAGAAGTATAGGATGATAACTGAAGAGACACTGCATTAACCAGTATTAGGAAGAAAAACAACCATCAAGCCATATTTAAGAACCTGATATGCTAAGCAAAAGGGCAGCTTGGCTCTGATTGCTGAGAATTTGAAGTGCTGCTCTCCCTCCTACTATTTAGGTACAAGAAAATGGAGGCAGGGCAAGAAAGAACTGGTATTTACTTATCTGGCCCTTAATGATTGCCTTCCTTTAAAGTTGGCAGGAGCAGAGAAAATGAATGAGTTACAGGGATATGAAACAGAAAAAAAGACTTCTTAAGAGTATTAGCTTATATCTCCATCAGAACTCTCAGCAAACAGGCAGCTCTCACATCGGGGAGTGTAGCATCAGTTAGGCTCTTCATGATGAGTTTCATTGAGCTCAATATGGATTGGGCTCAATCAAATAGGGATATGATTGAGCCACAGCACAGGCCACTGCTGTTGTCCCTTTCTGAATTGATGCTCATAAGGTGGTGACAGTAGCAGAGAACTTAAACTTAAGGCCTGTTCATTACTATAACTGCAGAAACATCTATTGATGCTACAAAACATGGGAAAAGTAGCTCCCAGTGCCAGAAGACCACTGTATTGGTAGTCCCCCACTCTAAAAAGAGAAGGCTTGGGAAAGGTAAAACTGGTAGTGAGGGGCATGGTCATACAAAAACAAGCCCTTTCTTGGTAGGCCAGAATGGGCCTGTGCACAGCTTGAAAAATGAAACTTGGGGGCAGGGGGAGGAGACACACTTGAGTCCACCAATTTGAAATCTACCACCATAATCAATTTCAAGGGGAGATTAGAATGTGTATAATTCTCTTCCACTGAAATCAGCATGAGCTAGATGTAGTTACCTTTAACTGAATTGTGCTTAGGACCCAAACCTATGTACTGCAACACAACAGCAGAAGATAGGATCAAGTGAATAAAAGCAAATGTCCAACCAATGGGTACTGATGCTTAAAATCTGACCTTTTATCTCACTCTTGTAGATGGTGTGTGTGTGTGTGTGTGTGTCCATGAACACTGAATTCTGCACTTATTAACTTGAAATATTTCTCCAAGCCTGGCTAGTAGAGTAGGCTCCGTTGCTGGGATATGGCCTCAACTTAAGGCAGACAGAGTATTTAGACTGATTGGTGGGTAGATGTTTTCTATACTAAAATAGTAAGACAAAATTAGAAAGTACCTGGTTCTTTCCTTTCAGCATGAGAATGTTGGTTACCTTACCAAAAGGTAAGCCTAAAGCAATAACTTCTGTTTCTGTCACTTCCCCTGGTAATTTCCTGATATGAAGAACACGAGAAGGAGCCCCATCCATTTTATCTTCACCTTTGAATTTCTTGTTGTCGTTACCATTGGCTGAAAGACATTTTTTTATAATTCATTTCATATCTGAAAGCTACCCTATTTATTATAAACTCATCAAGAAAAATACAATTTGTGCATGCATACAGTTTCCAAATCAGTATGTGAAATGAGTATTTTTTTTCTTTCAACCAACATTTTAAAAAGATTAACTGAAGTAAAATGCAGCTGCTAATGTGCTTCCTCACAAAGCCCTGCAATATTTGGCAAATCAACTTACCATGAATTTTTCCTGCAACCATTACATAATGAATTGCCTGAAGCACTGGGAAGCAATGATAACTGTACAATAACTGATAACCATTTCAGGTTATCCTAAACTATGTGCTAGAAAATGCTAATGTGACATGGGATAACTGGTAGTACACCTTAAAAAATAAATAAAAGCACTGGTGAGCCCAAAAGGCAATAATTCAGCAAGAAAGGAGCCTCCTCACTGTATTTCTGCATGGCTGACTGCTCTAGACTTGGTTTTCTTTGAATTAACCTTCACTGCTCCGTGGGGTAAGCAGCCCTGCTCCATCACAGTTATAGTGGGATCTACATCATCCCAGTGCAATCACAGATAATTACCTATCCTTGAAAGTAGCTCATGGGGTCTTTATATGTTACTGGTGTGGCTTGGCCTTTTTCCAGTCAGAAACCACACAAAAAGGAGTTATGAGGGCAGACAATTCTCATTAAACTAAGAAACTTGCCTGGGCTTTGAGTGTGATATCTACGTTCAATTTTAATTGAGGTTTGAAAACAAAGTGCTTTAGCTCTCAGATGTTTCAGAAAAAAATGTGTTAATTCATCCTAAGTAGTCAAGCCACATGGACAACCACTGTGAAGACCCAATTTCTTTCCAAACAGACATAATGCATAATTCCATCTTTTGTTTTCTGTTAGATAGAACAGTATGCCAAAAATTTAAGAATCCTTAAATGATACTAAAAATACTATTCAAAATTCAGGCTGCTATCGTAATGTGCTACTCAACATGAGATGGTTGATTTATGTTGTGAGCAAGGGATGTGATCACAATTAGCACAGAGAAAAAAGCAGTTATTAATAGCTACTAGAAGGTGAAATCAATTACTTGTGGAGGGGGGTAGAACTGGCAACTGAGAAAAAGGCAATTAGATTAGAAACAACGAAGAATGCACCGGTGAAACAGAGAATGGTTATCATAATGTAGAGAATAGTTAACAATGTAAATGTTCTCTTATTTCCTACATTTATAGAAATAATGTATTAAAATCAAAGCGAAGAATGCAATAATACTGTCCTACAAAATCTAGCAGCATGGCTATTATCAGGTTTTAAATTTGATCACTCATTACAATTAATTACCTGAAGCACTCAAAGGGGGATTAGATAAATTCCTGGAAGATAAGGCTGTTAGTAGCTACTAGCCATGATAGCTATGTGCTACCTTCTGGATCTCAGGCAGTATATCTCCAACTCTACCTACCAGTGACTGTATTAGATAAGCATTTGATCGCATTTCCAACACATACATAGAAATGATGAATTGCAAAAAATACTTCCTTTGAAGGAATGTACTTGTGACAATAGTTACAGCACAATCATATAATTTTTTTACTCATAAGGCAAGTGTGCATAGGACTGCAGTCCTAGTGATCTACACTAAACTGCAGTTTCTCTCTCACCTCTTCCTACCCCAAGTTAGCCCAACACAAATGCAAGGAGGGGCATATTCATATTGTGAATGCCACTCAAAAAGGTTGCTGCTTATACAATTAGCCTTTTCTTTCTCCTAAGAGCAAGGGTGGGGAACCACTTTTTAACAGGCAGGCCAGATCAAAAAGTGGCCACTTGTCTTCTAACAGGTGGGTGGCTCTGTCAATCGCCTTACGTCATAAGGTGTCGGGGGATTCTGAGTCCGCTTGAAAGCAGCAGGCTTTGTATACCATGTTGAATTTAAACAGGGCCAGATGCAAGCCCTGTTGCAAAGAAACAATTGGAAGAACACTTGGGAGCGCCTAAGCAGAGCCAATCTAAGCAGGATTTGCATTGGGCACTGAATTTGCTTCCATGTAACTAGTTTAACTGTAAACATAGAATGATTGCCAGTTAATAAAATAGAAAAAGAGAGAGTTGTAAACAGAACCAATCACAGTAACTTCCACTGCAGCCTTTTTTGTTGTTGTTTAGTCGTGTCCGACTCTTCGTGACCCCACGGACCAGAGCACGCCAGGCACTTCTGTCCTCCCCTGCCTCCTGCAGTTTGATCAAACTCATGCTGGTAGCTTCGAGAACACTGTCCAACCATCTCATCCTCTGTCGTCCCCTTCTCCTTGTGCCCTCCATCTTTCCCAACATCAGGGTCTTTTCCAGGGAGTCTTCTCTTCTCATGAGGTGGCCAAAGTATTGGAGCCTCAGCTTCACGATCTGTCCTTCCAGTGAGCACTCAGGGCTGATTTCCTTCAGAATGCATACGTTTGATCTTCTTGCAGTCCATGGGACTCTCAAGAGTCTCCTCCAGCACCATAATTCAAAAGCATCAATTCGTCGGCGATCAGCCTTCTTTATGGTCCAGCTCTCACTTCCATACATCACTACTGGGAAAACCATAGCTTTAACTATACAGACCTTTGTTGGCAAGGTGATGTCTCTACTTTTTAAGATGCTGTCTAGGTTTGTCATTGCTTTTCTCCTAAGAAGCAGGCGTCTTTTAATTTCGTGACTGCTGTCACCATCTGCAGTGATCAGGGAGCCCAAGAAAGTAAAATTTCTCACTGCCTCCATTTTTTCCCCTTCTATTTGCCAGGAGGTGATGGGACCAGTGGCCATGATCTTCGTTTTTTTGATGTTGAGCTTCAGACCATATTTTGTGTTCTCCTCTTTCCCCCTCATTAAAAGGTTCTTTAATTCCGCCTCACTTTCTGCCATCAAGGTTGTGTCATCTGTATATCTGAGGTTGTTGATATTTCTTCCGGCAATCTTAATTCCGGCTTCGGATTCATCCAGCCCAGCCTTTCACATGATTAATTCTGCATATAAGTTAAATAAGCAGGGAGACAATATACAGCCTTGCCGTACTCCTTTCCCAATTTTGAACCGATCAGTTGTTCCATATCCAGTTCTAACTGTAGCTTCTTGTCCCACATAGAGATTTCTCAGGAGACAGATGAGGTGATCAGGCACTCCCATTTCTTTAAGAACTTGCCATAGTTTGCTGTGGGCAACACAGTCAAAGGCTTTTGCATAGTCAATGAAGCAGAAGTAGATGTCTTTCTGGAACTCTCTAGCTTTCTCCATAATCCAGCGCATGTTTGCAATTTGGTCTCTGGTTCCCCTGCCTCTTCTAAATCCAGCTTGCACTTCTGGGAGTTCTCGGTCCACATATTGCTTGAGCCTTCCTTGTAGAATTTTAAGCATAACCTTGCTAGCGTGTAAAATGAGTGCAATTGTGCGGTAGTTGGAGCATTCTTTGGCACTGCCCTTCTTTGGGATTGGGATGGAGACTGATCTTCTCCAATCCTCTGGCCACTGCTGAGTTTTCCAAACTTGCTGGCATATTAAGTGTAGCACCTTAACAGCATCATCTTTTAAAATTTTAAATATTTCAGCTGGAATACCATCACTTCCACTGGCCTTGCTATTTGCAGTGCTTTCTAAGGCCCATTTGACTTCACTCTCCAAGATGTCTGGCTCAAGGTCAGCAACCACACTACCTGGGGTGTACGAGTTATCCATATCTTTCTGGTATAATTCCTCTGTGTATTATTGCCACCTCTTCTTGATGTCTTCTGCTTCTGTTAGGTCCTTACCACTTTTGTCCTTTATTATGGTAATCTTTGTACGAAATGTTCCTTTCATATTTCTGATTTTCTTGAACAGATCTCTGGTTCTTCCAATTCTATTGTTTTCCTCTTTTTCTTTGCATTGCTCGTTTAAGAAGGCCTTCTTGTCTCTCCTTGCTATTCTTTGGAAATCTGCATTCAATTTCCTGTATCTTTCACTATCTCCCTCGCATTTTGCTTGCCTTCTCTCCCCCGCTATTTGTAAGGCCTCGTTGGACAGCCACTTTGCTTTCTTGCATTTCTTTTTCATTGGGATGGTTTTAGTTGCTGCCTCCTGTATGTTGCGAGCCTCCACCCATAGTTCTTCAGGCACTCTGTCGAGCGAATCTAAATCCTTAAACCTGTTCCTCACTTCCACTGTGACTGCAGCCTTTTAGGGCACTATAAAAAAAAAAGAGAGGCTAAAGCTACATGTGGTGGTTTCAGGTTTTTCTACTGACAAGGGGGCAGCAAAGCTGGTAACTTAAGCAAGCAGCATTAGTGGATGGGTGGTTAACACTCCCCCTTCATGCTGGTTTTGTGATTCCACCAGTCTACACACTCACAACTCTACCATGTATTCCCCATGGATGGAAAACTATCAATCACCCACTTCGTGCCTCCCCCTTCTCCAGCACAGGTGCTATAATAAACATTACAGACCCTACGTCAACTGCATTTTCTTAGAAAATGATAATTGCACGTGGATAACACTGGACTACACACCAGGGGTGTAAATAATAATAATAATAATAATAATAATAATAATAATAATAATAATAATATTTATACCCCGCCCATATGGCTGGGTTTCCCCAGCCACTCTGGGCAGATTCCAACAGAATATTAAAATACAATAGTCCTTCAAACATTAAAAGCTTCCCTAAACAGGGCTGTCTTCTAAAAGTCTGGTAGTTGTTTTTCTCTTTGACATCTAGTGGGAGGGCATTCCACAGGGCGGGTGCCACTACCGAGAAGACCCTCTGCCTAGTTCCCTGTAACCTCACTTTTCGCAGTGAGGGAACCGCCAGAAGGCCCTCAGCACTGGACCTCAGTGTCCGGGCAGAACAATGGAGGTGGAGATGCTCCTTCAGGTATACTGGACCGAGGGCGTTTAGGGCTTTAAAGGTCAGCACCAATACTTTTAATTGTGCTCGGAAACGTAAGACACTATCCTCTTTCAGTATCCTCTCATACTTACCTCCTAGCAATATGGGTATAACGTTTGACACAAAACAAATGGGTTAGAATAGCACCTGCACATTTTGCCTCCTATCTTGGTTTTTGTGAAACACCTTGAGATCTACGGATGAAGGGCAGTATACATATTAAATAAATAAATAGATAGATAGATAGATAGATAGATAGATAGATTAGATAGATAGATAGGCCAGAGGCTTTCATTCTGTTAAATGAAAGCTGCTAAAAACACCCTACTGATGTATTTTTAGTTTATTGCTGGATCTATTTTTTTGAAACTTTTAATTCTTTTACTATTTTATTGTTTTACTCTTTTTGTAAACTGCTTTGAGGGGTTTTTTTGTCAAGCAGTAAATAAATTTTATAAAATAAAAAAACACTCAGGAGGTACATACAAACTGTAAGGACGAATGAGCATTTATCAGCTTTCTTTTCCACCTCTGCCCATGAGCTTGCTAGAATTTTATGCTTGCTGTTTTGGTATAAGCATGCACTCAGTCAACCTATATTTTAAGAAGAAAAGTTCAACCAGTTTTATTGTTTTATCTTTGCTATTTGGGCATACCTAATTACTACACACTGCTTTAAAAACCAAAGCAGACGTCAAAAACTTTATTGAGCCGTATTTGTTTTAGTTCCAAAAGTCCATAGTTGGGATGAAGGGAGTGGTCTCTCAGGAGAGTTACCCAAGGCAGGGAAAACTCAATAATCACATATAAGGAGGTTAATTGCGCTGGAGTGCTTAACTGGAAATTCCTCCATTGCTACCCTGATGGTCACAGCAAGATTACTAAATTCTCATCAACAGTGAGTAAACAGGACATCCTACTTGTTGAAATCTACCAAAGATTAGGAAGAATGCAGGCACAACAACTAAAAATGAGCAAACCTGAACTAACTGAGAAATATAGGCTTCAACTTGGCAAAGCTAAATACTGAGAAACTGCAACTCAGATAAGAGCTGAAACCCAAGGAGAAAGACAGACACACAAGACCAAGTTGCTGATCCATAAACTGCTACAGCTTGTACAAGAGCACATGCAGGAGGAACAGAAGCCCAACTTAAAAAGAGATACTGTGCCTGCAAAAGGTCCTGTTCACTCAATTTTTTTTTTGAGTTTTTTTTTTTTTTTTTTTGTTTGTTTGTTTTGCCTGCCAATGCAACATTTGAAATGCATATAGTCATAAATAACCAAAGTTGTTGCACATTGATGGAAGCAGATATGGGCATGATTTAATTCTTCCACAGTCCTGCTTCCTTTTCACTCATAAAGTAATCTGTTTGAAAACTTTGCTGTCATGGGTGGCTTCCGTATATTGCAAGAGGCTGACCTTACTGGACAGTATACTATGTACAACTCAGTTTACTTGATTTTCCTCTACCAATTCAAATACCAGGGAGATACGGAAAGCCAAACTCTGTACTTCAGGGTTACAGTGATTTGTAAAAGAAATAAAAATTTATTTATCGTAAAGCTACTACTCAAAGCCTATGATGGAATATTCTAGCTAAGGGGAAGCCAATTATTTATACTCATTTTAAATAAATGATTCCCAAAATTTTATTTATGAAATGCTAATTTAGTATGTTAAAAACAGCCATGTATCAGCATTGGTAAACTTTTACTTCAGTTGAACCCTATACTCATCAATGTAGTAAGTGGTAAGGTCATTCAGTAACCGGACTATAAAGATAAAGAAACCACCTTGCAAATTGGAGTGATAATTGAAGAGTATTCACTTGCTAAAGAAGAATTGAAGAATGTAACTTGAAATCTATACAGTTTTCTGACCTATTTAGTTAGAATTGGCTTTTGCAATGACACACATTTTAAGCTATGTTTAGCTTCTTCTTAAAAGATTAGAAAGCTGAATTCTTGATGGAAAAACAGTAATGATTGTCCTATATCACATTTTAATTCCTTGTACATTTTTATTCGATTTTATAAATAATATATACAATCATACTTTTTATCTAATTAACAACTGTGTCATCCACAAATATTGAAAGAATTATTTCTACCCCTTCATCTAAGTCATTGACTGATGAAAAATGTTGAAAGTGGGTAGGGCAAAGCCCTACAGAAGAACCCCCCTGAAAACCTCCCTCCATTTGATGAGGAGCCACTGATGAGCACTAAGTATGGTTTTCCAACCAGCTGTGAATCCTTCTGACAATACTATTACCTAGCCCACATTTAAGCCACATTTAACAAAATTATCAAGGGGTACTCTGTCAGACACTTTGCTGAAATCAAGATAGATTACCCACAGCATTCCCACCATCCATTAACCTGATTTTAAAGAGTGATAAGATTAGTCTAACAAGATTTATTCTTGACAAATGCTGGGTTCTACTAACCACTTTCAAACTGATTCCCTTCTTCTCTGTTCTAGTATCTTCCATGGTATCAGTCAGAAGATATCAGTTGAAATATACTACTAAATCTTCCATCAAACACCTGTAAATTGTTTCAGGAAAGGATAATTTACATCACCACATTTGTTTGACTGTCCATGGAAAACTCCAACCACAATTTTATTTTTTCCCCTCCATTTATTTTGATCCAGATGGTATATCCACAAGGCTACCATGTTCTCTCTCATGAATTCTGTGCAGATATGAGCATCTTTGACATATAATGCTAGTCTCTTTCTGTTGCACCTATTCTTTTTTGAATAATTTGTAACCTTCAATTATTACATTCAAATCACATGAGTTTCCCCACCAAGTCTGTTATACCCAGCAAATTATATTTATCTTCCTGTATTTGGAGTTCAAACTCATTTATTTTCAATATGCTGCATATTAGTGTATAGTCACTGAAAGCCTTGAAAATTCTGCTCCAATCTCTCTCCTGAGATTTTAGAGTTTGCTAGTCAGCCACACAATTCCCCCTGTTCTCCTACAGCACACAGATCCCTATCTTCAGTGCTTACCTTTTGAACTTACCTATTTCCAACTGCTACAGAATTTAGTTCAAAGCTCTTGATCAGGTTCATATTTTTTTCTTTTGGCAGACACTTTTTACCAGTCCTAGTAATTTGCAGCCCATCTCCTTCCATAAGTCCTTCTTAAGGAAGCCTGCACCAGTCCCAGAAACAGAACTTCTCCCATCAACTCTAATAACTTGAAGTATTATTCTCTCTCTTCATAGCCCTCCACATTTTATAAGTAGAAATGGCATGACCACTACTTAAGCTCCAAAATCCTTCACTTTCACCTGCAGAGCTTCATACATACATATGATAGTCATAGTTGTTCTAGGCAGTACTGTTTGATCTCACTTGGTGTGCAAGAAGGAATAATCAGCAGTTTTGGTAAGTCTGGCAAACCTGTCCATCACTTCCTGAATTCACACAATGGGAAGGCAGCTTATGTCACAAGTTAACAGGTCTGGTACATTCACAAGCCACTCTGTACCTCTCAGTAGGGAATCTTCACCCACCACCACAACACTTCTTTTCCCTTTTCTGCAGGCTATGACTGTCACCTTTGTTCTTGAAGCACTGAAGTCTTCCTTCTAACCAAGAATATCTTTCTGTAGCTATCCAACAAGATGTTCAGAGCTGTTCTTGTTGAATTAACACTGAAAGTTATTTCTTAGCTCTATTGTTCAAGCTGTCTTCTGATTCTCCTGCTCCTAATAGGTGGTCTTTCTTCGCAACTCCGGTTGTCATCTTCTACTCTGATACTCTTTCTACTTTTGTCTTTGCTACAATGCTTCCTATTTCCTGCTCAAGATCTCCTTCTATTCTCCAATGAGGTATGGAAGTATGGAAATTTGCTCCTGTTATCCTCTTTTCATCCCTTCCAACAGAGCAACAGGGCTATACGTGCAGCTGGTGTGGTCTATGGTGCTTTCAGGCAAGAAACTCACTTTGCAGGCCACCGCCATTAGAGTCATTGCTGTTCATTTTCTTGGCTCTGGTGCATGTTCTAACACCCGCCTCCACTGATGAAGCAACCTTCCTTCATCAATCGTTTATTGCTTGAAAGTTACCAGAGTTCCTGTGGTGAGCTGCTTAGGAGAGAATTTTAGCTTGCTAATAAAATGAGTGGCTCCATTTAGCATGTAGTGATCCCTGGCATCATCAGCAAAGGGCACTGGGAAAACCTGCAGAGCAACTGTTACCTTATCAGACACCAGACCTCTCATGGCAAAGGGTGAATCCAGTGTTGCTTCAGGGGTTACAAGACTGCAGTAGGCCTCACGGTGCACAGCAGAAAGACTTCTGTATTAGTGTGGAATTTCTTGATAACATTTTCACTCTCACTTTTACAAAAGGTTAAACAAATCTCTGCCTCATTAGAAAATCAAAAGTAGGACCATATATAGAGTCTGTTCTAAGTAAGTCTAGGATCTTAACTTATTCATGATGCTGAGGATCTTTAGAGAAATGCAGGAAACTTTTCTTTCAATTTAAGGAATCTGAATGTGCAAATATTTAAACTCATATCACATGTAACAAAGTCCAAATGCAGAAACTAAATGCTTACCTAGTGGTAAAATCTTTAAATCACTGTAAACAAAGCCTGGTATAATTTTTAAGATGGCTATGTGCCAACAGGAGGTTTAAGAGTTAGTATTTATTTTTATTTTTGTTACAAGAAACTTCCTAAAATCAAGCCCCAAGTACAAGAAAATAGTAGCCTGGCATATGTGACCAAAATATCAAGCATGAATGCAAAGGGGTGGGGGTTCTTTTTAGGCCCCTTTTGGGGGAAGGTCTCCTCCAGAGTAACATCTGACATGTAAGGAAATGATTGATATATATATATATATATATATATATATATATATATATATAGTGAGTGAGCGAGCTACTCTTTTGGGCATTAACACAGGACTCTTCTTTCCAATTAGTGCTGCACTAAATACTAACAGATTTTAATGTCAATAACCTTTGAAAGATGCAAAATCTTCTCCAGACCTTCTGCCTTTTATTATTATTATGTTGTAGAGATATTACACTGCTGCTACATAATTTGGGAAAAAAATAACTCTTCTTCACCAAAAAATAGGAATCAAGTGCTGAATGTGATAAAGCCAAAGGTGATAGGATATGTTACTGAGAGCAAATGAAGCAGTATTTTGACTTCAGTTTGGATGTCCATGAAGAGGGGCAAAGAACTTCCCAGCTCCCAAGGCAATCTACGTTTTCAGCAAAATGTTTGCTTCCTATCTTGATAGACTGAAGAAATACTTCCCTCTCACAACAAACATGTTTTTATACCCTTTTACCCCTCACTTCATCCCAAAAAAGTCACCCAAGGAACAGCTCGTCGAGGGGTTCATGAAAATATTACCAAAATTATTTCCCTTGCCCTTCCATTTCAACTTGGAACTAATTTCAATACTTAAGGTACAGGTAATTTTAAATATATTGCTACATCATTAATTTTGATCCCTGCTTAGAATCTTATAAACAAGAAATGTGTTTACAGTGCTCCATAATTAACATTTACATAACTCAAGTTTATAATTAGCAACTTACCTAGCAATTAAAAATTGCCTCCAGGCTACTGCACAAGTCTCCACTGATGCAGGGATATAGCTACATGGCTCTCCCACTCTAATTCTATTTTAATATATTTATATACGATTTCAAAACATATATTACCCACTCTTCAGCCATACCTCCCAGAGTGGCTAGCTAAATAAATAAATAAATTACAATAAAATCTGACAAACCCAAATCTGATGGACAGTTAAAACTCCAGCATAAAAAGAACACATTAATTACCGTAGATTCCTGCATATAAGACAACTTTTTAACCCCAGAAAAGAGGTTAAAAAGTCAAGGGTCATCATACACCAAGTATGGCTTCGTCTGAGCCCACCGCTGCTTTGGAACCTGCCAAAGCTGCCGCAGCAGCAGCAGTGGGCGGCGCGCTCCGGCTTAGCATCACTGGGAAGCTTCTTCCCGGCACAGAGCCCACCACCCACTGTTACTGCCCAGCGAAGCGTATAAGACTGCCAATTTGGAGGGGGGTCGTCTTATACACTCAGTTGCCTAATACGCCGGAATCTACAGTATCTACTGGCTAGTTAAGGTGACAGAAGAGAAATAATTCAACACTCAATTTCTATGACATTGTACAACTGTATCATGAAGGCTTGAGCATGGGAATTTCTCTTTCCCTCATAGTATTGGGAGACAAAGGCTCATGAAGAAATAATAATAATAATAATAATAATTTATTTATACGTACATATATACTTACTTACATACATACATACATATATACATACATACCCATCCCAGCCACTCTGGCAGGTACCCCCTTCAGACCTATCTGCAAAGCTGACCCCAGTATTCAAGGGTAACTATTCACAATAAGTTCTATTATGCACTTAATATAGGGGTCAGCAACCTTTTTCAGCCGTGGGCCAGTCCACTGTCCCTCAGACCACATGGTGGGCCGGACTATATTTTGGGGGGGAAATGAATGAATTCCTATGCCCCACAAATAACCCGGAGATGCATTTTAAATAAAAGCACACATTTAACTCATGTAAAAACACCCAGTGGGCCCCACAAATAACCGAGACATGCATTTTAAATAAAAGGACACATTCTACTCATGTAAAAACACGCTGATTCCTGGACCATCCACGGGCCGCATTTAGAAGGTGATTGGGCCACATCTGGCCCACAGCTTGCCTACCCCTGATTTAATACATTCTTAATCATTGTACAATGATTAGGACAGATGTTACAAGATGAGACTTGTGGCCCTCCAACTGTTGCTGGACTACAACTTTCATTACTCCTGACTACTACCCATGCTGCCTGCAACTGATGTGAGCGGGAGTCCCTTCCCTGCACTAAAGGAAGGCAGGATGAGGAGTGTTAGTGAAAATATGCAGATTCAAGTGTCAGTTACTAATAGCTATATAATGACTACAAAACAGAGTCCTTGGAGGGAAAGAGACATATGACAGTTGATCCTGGCCTGATTACTGGAGGGGGATTGTATTTTCCCCCTCCTCTCCTGCTACATCCAGGTATAATAGTTATGGACATTAGTAGTACTATCAGTAGTTCAAAAAGCCACCCAAACTAATAGGATATAGCCATTCTTTTACCAGAGCAAACTTTATAACACTTCGTTATTTGAAATGGTGTTTCACCTAGGGATGGAGAGGTAACCTCAAAGAGGAATAGGAGACCTGGTACAAACGACATGTGTTGCTCTGACTTCCTAAAGCAAACAAACCTGTCTGAAAAAAATACGGGTGGCTGAGAGGTTTCAACATAAATCAGGCATGTCCAAAATCCGTTTCGGGGGCCTAATCCGGCCTGCCGGGCGATTTAATCCAGCTCCTGGGGTAAAATCCTTTTAAAAAGCTCAACAACTTTGGTCGGCCCTCACGCGTGTTCACTTCATCAAATCTGGCCATCTTTGAAAAATGGGCACTCCTGACATAAATGAAACACAGGATATAAAAACAGATCCTGGCTGGATGACACAGTGCAGACAGGCAGAAAGTGCAAATGCCTGCATGAGTCTTTCCTTGCCTGACGGAGGGTCCCTCTCCAAAAATAAACTGTGAGAATCCCTTTTTTTAAAGTTATGCAGGCTTGGACTCAAACCTGAATAAGAGCTCCTATCATTTAAAGAAGGGACCAAGATCCAATGGAGGCTTCTTGGTGGAAGATGGGGGAGGTAATGTCCAGTGATTCTCCCTTTCCCCTGCAGTCCTTTATGCCTCCTCCCCACAGTATTACAAAGGGTTCCCCAACCCTCCAGAACAAATTTTTAGGGGGAAAGGTATAGGGAGCCACAGAAGGAATTGGTGAAGATTGCCTCACCACCCCCATCCCATTCTGCCCACATGAAAGTCCAGCTGGTGTAGTTCTGCTCTGGGCAACTCCGAATCCCATGAATTAGAATTTTATTTTTTTACAAGTATTGTATTAGGCATTTGATATTTAAAAACTTCAGTGCTCAGATCCTAAGAAGGCATAATAAACATTGTTTGTCCAGATGTCCATACTTCTTCTGCAACATGGATACATTTTGATGCTACAATGAAAAAAGTCTCCTTTCAAAAAGCATCACTTACCAGTAACTACTATGCTGCTCATGTTAGAGTTCGGACTATTGAGTACACTGCCTGAAAGAAGCTCGTCAGATCCTCTCTAAAAAGAAAGAAACAGTAAGCACTTTGCCATTTAAAAATGCAAACACTAATATTAAGCATGTAAGTTTGAAATATTTTTTTTTTTAAAAAAAAGAGTATCTAGGAAACCTAGAGGCCTGATTCACATCAAACAAAAGTTTAAAACAAACTATTGCTTAATGTGAACGAGAAGCACACTAGTGCAAACAACTCAAATATTCCTGAGTACTCCTCCCCTCCTCTTGCCATGACATGGACAAAAACAAACCAGAGTCTGGCTTGTCATCCAAATTAAGACTCCTAGTTTGTTTCCCCCTAAACAAACCAGAAGCAGTAACCAACTTCTCACTGCTTGTGGTTTTTTTGGTGAGGGAAACAAAGAACAAATTCAGGTTCAGGCATGGGAAATGAGAACCTCAGGAACTTTTGAGCATCATGCAACAGCATAGAGCTTGTTCACATTAAATCAGAGTTTGTTTTAAACTATGGTTTAAGGTGATGTGTGAACGAAGACTTATCAGATATCCTCCACCACTCTTTCCAGGTGGCCAGTCAAAAGAAACTAAAATTATTAACATACAATTGTTCATCCAATCCAGACAATTTCTTCACTGAAAACTGCACATAACTTGTAAAGATAGCAAGAGTTACTCAACAGCCTATGGAAAGATTAAAATGTTTTAAAAAACTAAGAGTGCATCAGCTTCAGTTAGCATCCTTAGCTTGCAACAGTCATGAAAAATAATAATATCTATATACAATCAAAATGATATTTGTAAAGGAACCTGATTATTATTATTTTTTTGCTATGATTTCTAATATAGCTATTTAGGTCCCATCTGCTTTTGGTCTTTTCCAGTTTCAAAATGAACTTTTCAGACACACTGGAAAGATAACAAGAAATATCCCAAAGATATATTTCATAAAGGATCAAGTTACCCTTAAATTTGTAAACTAAGATCAATTTCTTGCAATGCATATGAAATGTGGCAAAGTATATACTTTTGCTGCTTCCTCATGTTGCAATCACAGTAGACTTTTTATTGATATTTTATTTAAATCCGATTTTTGCTTTAAATTTCAATTATGTGATTTTTTAATAAGCAGGATGAAAATGAAATATGAACTTAATACAAAAATGTAAATTATATACTTATCTTAAAACTGCATATATAACCCTTTTCAAATATAACGGCTGTGTTCAGCCACAACATTAAACTATGATTTGGTGCTACATAAACAAGTCTTAGACTCCTACAGTTCTACTTCCCCATCTCTGGCATAGCTGCAAATGGTGACTAGAAGCATTTACTTCCATTTTCTACCAACCAGGATTTGCCAATATATCAAAACCATTGCAAACTATTGTTAACTTTAACTATAGTTTGTCCAAACAAGTAAATTTCAAAAGGTGGTTTACAAACCGATCTTGGACCAATGAACCATAATTAAAACTAAGGCTAAAGTCGGAATGTAGCTCTAAACCATTATTTAGCACTGCTTTCAAACAAGAACATCGAATTAAAGTCTGTTTCTATGTTAAAAGAAAACTAATTCACTTCAAAGGGCAATTAATATAAATATGTTACAAGCAGTCACAGATTATGTTCTCATTGCAGGAAATTATGAATCAACAAAATTGCCTGGATATTTATTTTCTTGGAGCCCTGTTTAGGAAATATATGAAGAAGATATCAATGAAAATCTTAATTCAAATCAATGATTTAAGTCAACTTTTCTTCTTGCTCATTTCAATAATAATTTAAATTAACGTATTCACAAAGCCTCCCAAGTGGATACTATCACTTAGAAATGCGCCCCAAAGTAAAGTGATAGCTAGTGGTGTTTTTGTGACTGGCGTATGTTCTCAGTAGTCAGCCCCACTTTCACATTTCACATCAGCTGAATTTCCAAATTGTTTTCAAAAGGAAGCCTAAGTACACCAAATGCGACTGAAGTTGGTTGAAGGCACTGCACATTATGGATGTCACCTATGCATCCAGCAGCAACGCTGAATGTAAAATAACATCAAAGTGTGAAGCTGATCCTTCAAGAAGCCAACCCAATTCAGAACAGGTTCAATATTGCTCCCATGGAAAGATATGCCATTATCAGCTAATGACACTTCTCTCTTGTCTTGTCAGTTTACTAATGAGCATGCTATGCACCTATTCAGGACACCTATGCCTGCATCTGGATTTAATGAAAAGAAATGAGAGAGAGCTTGTAATCAATCAAAATGAGTTCTACCAGTAGTTTCATGAATGTGTTGAACAGTGCAAAGCACAAAACAAAACCATGAAGGACACCATAGAGTAAATGCCATGATACTGAGCTACAGTATCCCACCATCACTTTCAGTTCCTTCTTGGTGGACAGATTCTGGTATAACTCAGAACTGAGCTGGAAAACTCCTCCAGGACAAGCAATCCAAAAGTATGTAATTGGTAATGGTATCTAATGTGACTCTGAGGTTATGGGAAATCAACAAGGATGCTTTCCCCTGGCATTAATCATCCACCAAACTGTCTCAAAAATGAAGCAGAGGTCAGAATAAAGTACATCTAGAAGATCAGGATCACTCAGGAATGCCCTAGAGCTCAGCAGCCACTACCTGCTTGATCTCTTGAAAGGGAGATTAATCACCACACAATAATGGGGGGGCCCCCCACAGGCCAAATATGAAAGCCAAGATTGATCCTCAGATCACAGGTTCACTACCCATTTCCATGAAGCCCTAGCCAGCATGGTTCATAGTTAGGAATGACAGGAGTTTTAGTCCAAACCATCTGGAGGGCACCACCTGGGGGAGCACAATCCCAAATGAGATTGAACACTGCATTAGCGGTCATACCAGCCACCTACCAACAGCACCTCGATCTTGTCTGAACGGAGTTTAGGTTGTTAAATTTCATGCAAACCACTACTCTCTTCAGTATGCCCGTGTCATCTCACATGCATTGATAAAATGAAGAAAGAGCCTGGTGATAATCCCTTACCCAAAGTTATATAGAGCATAAGGCACAAAAGGAAGTGCTAATGGACTCCAGAATACTGATGCAGTGGGTCAGAGCAATACCCCCCAGCACCACCTTCTGGAACTGTCTCTCTAAGCAGGAAGCAAACTATTGAATCATGGCCCCTCCATTTCCAAAACTAGGTAGCCCTTCCAGCGATATACTATGCTTGATGGTATCAAGAACTGCTGAGAGATCCAGACATATTAGCAGGATCACACTTCACTTTTCCTTCTCCTAATAAAGTTCATATAAAATAACAACCAATGCAGTTTTAGTTCTGATGACAAGCCAGAAGCTATACCGAAGTCAATCTATTTCATCATCATTAAAACTATGCCTGAATTTTACAGTCACCACCCTCTAGCCATAGACAACCTTTCCAGTACAGGGAATGTTTTATTTGAACAACAATCATGACTATATTTGGTGTCTAGAAAGTGTTCCTTCGGAAATGGCCTCAAACCCACCTCCTTCAAAATGACTGCAACTATTTCTTCTCACAAAGAGATATTAATCACTCCCTGAATCCAGCTGGTCAACCCTCTCTTTGATCAGCATAAATGAGTCAGGAGAGGCATGGAACTGAACAGACAGGATGAATTTAGGCTGTATGCCTCTAAACACCTCCATATATTGAAATTTATCCCCAAAAGAGAGGAAATTTAAATTGTATTCCCTTCCTTAAGCACCATAATATATTAATAAAGTTGGTTAGGTAGTTAACTAGTGCTAACAATACGCTGGGTACAGTCAAAGATGTGATTCTACAAATATTAATCTTATCCTTGCACCCACAAATATGTAGTATTTTAGCAGGACATTCTTGTCTCCTAGGCCTACAGAGAAAATATCTGTTCTAGATTTGCCACAGTAGAGAGATTTTTTTTTTATGCCATCTGTCCACATAGCTGAAACAGGGCCATAAATTCTCTCCAATTCTCTGAGCCTATCATAGTAGGTCAAGTGATGACTCATCCTTTAATCTCTTTAATTACTAGGAAAGCATAACACAGGCATTTAGGTTTTTGAATAGCAAGAAGAAGAAAAACTTTGAATTCCCAAGTATTCAAAACCTTATCACCTCATTAAGCCATTAACTTTGGAATAAGAATAAGAATAGTAACATGTTAGCTAAGGTATTTCTACAGGATTAAAGAACATTGCAGAAATACCAAATCTGTGGTGCAATCATGCTGGGAATACTGTGTCCAGTTTTGTTTGCCACACTTCAAAAAAGAAAAGAGGAAAAGGTCAGAAAAAGGTAACACAAATTATTAAAAAAAACCAAAAGAGTATCATTGGACTTTAAAGACTAACAAGTTTATTATGGCTTAAGGTCCCACAAGAGTCTTTGTTCTTACTCTTTTTACAGCAACAGACTATCATGGCTCCAGGGATGGAGCAACTACTCTATGAGAAAAAGTTACAGCAATTTTTTTTAGTTTTAGAAAAAAAGGAAGCAAACAGAGGACATAGTGTGGAAAAGTGCATGGTGTGGAAAAAGTGGATAAAGAGACGTTTTTGTCCCTCTCACATAAATACTAGAACTCAGGGTCATCCAATTATGCTAAATGTTGGAAGATTCAGGACACACAAAAGGAAGTAATTTTTCACACAGCACATAATTAAACTATGGAATTCACTACCATAAGACATTATGATGGCCATCAATTTGGACAGCTTTAAAAGATTAGGCAAATTAATTTATGGAGGAGGGGACGTAAGTGGGCAGAGTGTTCTCCTGTTTATATTCTGCTTCCCATTGGTCTCTGATTGGCAGCTTTGAGAACAGAAGGTTGGACTTGATGGGCCCTTGGTCAGATCCAGCAAGGTTCTTAAGTTCTTATGAAAGGCATGAGAGTAGTCAAATAACTTTGAAGGTTAAAGTAATTTTTGTATATTACTTTGCCTCCGGAGCCATTAACTAGGAAGGAAAAGTGATGGTTTTTGTTAACCTGCTCTATAATGCTCACAGGCAGTGATCATATAGATATGAAAAAAATCATTTATAAAATAGGTTGTATCTCGTTACAGACAATTGTAAGTAAATCAATTCTTATTCATTTAAGCTGCCCTCCTAATGCTTTCTGTAGACTACATACAACATTTCATTGCCTAACAAAAAAGATACTATGATTATAGAGTTCCAAGAATTTAGATAAGTTGTTTTTTTGAATGGAAACCTGGACCTGAAACATATTTTCATACACTTCCACAGTACAGATTTTGATCTTCCTTGGAATAAAGTTCTTGTCATTATCTCCCATGCCTCAAAAATATTTTTTTTAAAAAATCAAGCGGGTTGTGTGTTCCAAATATTTCCAAACAAATCTGCGTAGGTGGTTTCAAACAAAAAGTGATCCAGTCTACAAGTCAAATATGGATTTACAAAACTAATAGGCTAGTTTCACTAACAGAAATAACTGCAATAGAATATATGGTGAAGCACTGTATATTTGTACAAATATACTTGTCCCATTATAGCAAGGACCACATAAATCAGCAAAACCTATAATCAGCTACTATTCAAACAGCAATTCCCATACTGATAACTGGAATAGGCAATATACATTTTGTAAAGCAGAACTGTAAACCAGCAATTTCTTGTGCTTTTTGCAGGCAAAAAATGGAATCATCACCATAGCCAATAAGTTGCCAGATGGAAACCCTAAACCAAAATCAGTCTAACAAAGGCCAGCTTTCCCCCCAGCCCATACAGTCCCTCCTCTAAGACTTCGTTGCCCAGACTCATATCCAGCTCTAGCCGTTTTAAACATGTTCCAAGGAGGAACAGCAAGATTAGGTTGTTAGGTGAACAAAAAGTACATCCTAGACTCATGCTTTTGGAAATGTTCTAGAATATTCGCACAACTCATTTAGGGCCTATAAAATTTTGTCTATAGCTCTAGTTAGAAGAATTCATACAAATTAAACTGTATGACTTGCCTTGAGGAAGAAAACTGTGATCATTTCAGAAAGATGTGTGCGCCCAATGAATCCATAAAGCCAGACAGATTTTTAACCTGCACTGCCCAATTTTCACTTTATGAAAAGCCATTTAACAACAGAGCTCCATTCAATTAATTGTTTTTTTTTATGTCAGTCAGCTGGTCAACTACAAAGCATGCCAGGAAATGTTTTGCTTCCCACTACCATTGTATTCTTATAAGTTATTAGTTAATATGTATTACTTTACTTTAAGTCATTTCCAGTTAAGAGGCGTGGTTAATGACATGCTTATTCTGCTGAAGAAGGAAGGCAGCAAGCCAGACAGTCCTTTGACCAGAACTGTGCTGATATCACCAATGATGCTTTTGACAAATTAAACTATCTCCTCAAAACTGTCAGTTCAACTCTGCAAAAGGCAAAATGCCATCTGGAAGAATGACAGTTTATATTCTTCTTAGAGGCAGTTGTGTTGAAGAATATAAGATGGGTGCTCCCAGAATTCAATTCCATTTTCAAAGTATATATGCTTAGCTATGAGAGATTCTACTCCAGTTACTGGTCCAAATATGTTCACATGCTCCCAAAAGAAAGGCATATTCATTTTATAAGCACAGCACTGTACCATAGCAAGCTTTATCTAAGTCAGGTATGGGGTAGCAGACGTCTCAGGATCCACTGGTAGATGAATAATTTACAGTGGATCTAAAGGGTGTCTGGCTATCAAATATTTAAGAACAAAGGAAGCTAGGGAAAATAAGAGTGATTTGTATGTGAAAGAATTTCAAAAGCAATTCTGATACTGAAAACAAATTCCTAGACTGAATGTATGCTCAGAGGTACATTGTTGCTTAATTCTTTCTCTTACCACCACCGTTTTTCAAGCACTGATGTAGCACGGTATATGAGTATAAAGTACAAAGCACCTAGCCTTTACCCCATGTTAATCTGAATTTACAATTTTACAGGTTCCGTGTTTCAGAGCAGTAGTGTTTTTAATCAAGACTACCCAAAATAAACCAGGATCTCAAATACCCCAAAATTCAAGGTTATTACTACCTGTTCTCCTAGTATAATCTGTTCTCAGATTAGACAGTTTTGAAGATTCTTACTGCAGGTCCAGTGCAAGCATTTTTTTATCCCTGTGAGAATTCTTTGAGATTACATGTTCCCATCTTCCATGTTAACTCCCCTTTCCATTTCATGGCCTGCTTTTGCTATGATGTAACATTACAGTTACATTGGTGCAAATACATAATTAACATTAACCAGAATCCTTCATAACCAGGGTTTGCAAACCCACTTCAAAGCTTGCATACAAGAGCCACCCGGTTTAACACTAATGCTACATAATTACTATTTCATACATTAGGTTAGCTCACATCATTTAATACTCCATGTAGAAGAAGGCACACAATACCAATTACCATGGTTTGGTCCTTGGTTGCTCAAACCATAGCTTGGGTTTGGATTAAATGGTAAACTGCAGTTTGTGGAGAATCCAGAACCCAGGATTAAGTAAAGAAATCATGACACATGAAGGGAAGCAGGAGGGTGACTTGGAGGTGTCTGCTCATGCATGTAATGTCAAACCACAATTTGGCAATATCAGAATCACACATGTAATGTAATACCACAGTAAAAGCAAGCCACAAAAGAAAGGAAACATGAGTGCACAATCTACAACATATAGTGGTACCTCTGGTTGCGAACGGTATCCGTTCCAGAGGCCCGTTCGCAACATGAAAAGAGTGCAACCTGCAGCGGCGCATCTGCGCACATGCGGGTTGCAATTCACCACTTCTGCGCATGCGGGTGACGTCATTTTGCGCTTTTGCACATGCGTGAGCCACGAAACCCAGAAGTAACCCTTTCTGGTACTTCCGGGTCGCAACATGAAAGAACGTAACATGAAGCAGACATAACGTGAGGTATAACTGTACTTCCAGTCTGCAGTCTAGAAACTGAGAATATTATGGCTACCTTTGGGTCAGTGATTAGAATCCTAGACCTTTGCAATGTTCATAATATAGCTAGAATCTAGATCCTTTCAGTCCTATTTTATGAACTCTGCATTAAATATATTAAAAACTCTCCAATTCTAGTTCCACTTAAGTCACACAGTCCCTACAACAATTACCCTGCAAAGGGTATATCATCACCAGTATATACACACACATATATACTGAAGGAGAGGGCAGTGGACTGTTATTGTGAGAGCATGGGTTATACCAATCCTGCAATGCAGCCCACGAAAGGGCCCAGGGAGTCATCAGGTTTTTCACTATGAGGGCAGAGAGGTCCGCCCTTGGAGAGGGAGATGTGATTTCCTAGGCCTCCAGTATAAGGTAAGGGAAAGGTACGTAGCCAGTTCTGTTCTGACAGAGCATGAACACTGGAAAGTGCAGAAAGAAAGCATTCCAGAAGAGGCTGTGGATCCACATCTCCTCCATTCCCCAGACACACACCTGGAACATGGGACAAATTACACAACTAGCAGAAAAAGGAAAAGGAAAAAAAAGACCACAGGTGTGGCTGGGCATGGAAAGAGGCAGTTCATCCACTTTCAGTTATGTCCCCCACCGACTCTTACAGACTGCTCTGCACATATTGAATTATCCAAGCACAGGAAATTGAACCTATGTTGCTGTAAATCTTAAATCTCTTTTGATACCCACATTTGAAATATCCTGCCTGGCCTTGGACAGAATGCTGCCAGACTGAGATAAATTGAACAAAAGACCTGCAAAAATATAGCCAGTTTCGGACTCATGAAACGTGTATTTTTTGGATACTTTAGGATTGTTATTGGAGGAGAGCAGTGTTCTTGTGCTCTTAAAAGCTGCATGGCAGGCAGAAATCCAACTGGTTAAGCCCTTTCTGGGATGGAATACAATTATGGGAAAAGCTCCATCTGTTGACATTCTATCAGTCAGTCATTGTATTTGTGTATGGCTCCCAAAATGATTTTTTTGGGTGGGTCAATGACCCTTTATAGAAAGAAGAAGTTTCCCATCACGGCCTTATACTTACCAAACAATCAAATTCACATAGGGTTACAAGGTCACCTGACATGGTTAAAGTTTTCCCCACTATGGCAAAATATATTCAATTTCTATTTAAGTTACAGTAATTATTTCTAAATTTGTATCTATAAATATAAATTGGTCCTTCTTTTGTGGGTGGGGCTGAGGATTCAATCCACATACAGTGTACTAGAAGCAGAAAAAGCTTCTGGCACCTCTGACCGAAAGTGACCGGGACAAATAGTCAACATTACAAATTAATATTTCATACCAAATTTGGGATTATTTATTAAATTCATAACCTACCTTCACACCAACTGCAACATCAGTGACAATGCTGAAAAAGAAAAGGAATTTTTTAAAGGGGGAATTCACTTTTATTTCTCTTTTCTAATAAGAAAGGAATTCTCTTTGAAACCAAACATTCAATATATTTTAAATATATTGGCATTAAAATGCTTACTTGTAATAATTTAGACTTACTCATGACATACTGAAGTAACAAGGTGGCAAGAACTACCTTGGTGCCACACATACAACCAAACTTGGATTGGTGATAATGGGAGCCAAAGAAGATAAAGAATAACTTTTGTTATACAAGTAAGCATGTTTTCTTTACAACTGTAAAACCACATACAAGAGAGCAAATCCGACCTAGGCAGATCTAATCAAGCCCAACAGACCAGGCTTATAAAACTAGATGTAGAGGAAGTTATTTTCCATGTCTCAAAACTAGAGTCTGGAGTCACTGAAGCTGAATGGTGGGGAAATCAGGATAAACAAAAGGAAGTACAGTGGTACCTTGGTTCTCGAACTTAATTCGTTCCAAGAGTCCATTCGACTCCCGAAACCGTTCGAAAACCAAAGTGTGGCTTCTGATTGGCTGCAGGAGCTTCCTGCACTCAATTGGAAGCCACACCAGACATTCAGCTTCCGAAAAATGTCCGCAAACCAGGTTACTTACTTCCGGGTTTGCGGTGTTCGGCAGCCGATTTATTCGACAACTAAGTCGTTCGAGAACCAAGGTACCACTGTACTTCTTTACACAGTACATAGTTAACACTATGCTACTATGAAATGTGATGATTACTTCAGAAAGGTATTAGAAAAGTTAATTGGGGGGGGAAGGCTATCATGGCTACATAATGACTACAGTGCTACCTCTGGATGCGAACGGGATCTGTTCTGGAGCCGCGTTCGCATCCTAAAGCGAACGCAACCCGCGCCTGCGGGTCGCGATTCGCTGCTTTCACGCATGCGCGTGTTCATTTTGAGCGCCTGCGCAAGTGGCGAAACCCGTAAATACTTCCGGGTCGCCGCAGAGCGCAACCCGAAAATATTCATCCCAAAGCTACTTCAACCCAAGGTATGACTGTATATGCTACCGCCAGAATTTGAGGCAGCACACCTCTGAATAATAGTTGCTGGGGAACAAGAGTGAAATAGGAGTACTGCCCTCATGTTGCAGGCATCTGGTTGGCCAATGTGAGAAAAGGATGCTGGACTAGATAGGCCTTTGGCCTAATCCAACAGGACTCTTCTTATGTCCTTAATGTCAACAAAGAGTTGCACAAGCAATTCAGCAAATGGATTTTAGCAAGGCAGGGCAAGAAACTTCATAAAGCCTAGAACTAGAACCCGGCACTGAATGTGGATGTAGGAAATAGCTGCTCAAGAGAATACAACTTGTGCGTATAATAATCTCCCCCGCTGCCCATCCACTGGCTTGGTTTTGAGTTACATGCAAGCCTGGGCCACGGAAGTTGACTAACTTTCCCAAGTCTTAGCAGGGCTCGTCATGCTCCTGTTACAATCGCCAACCATCATGTCGTTATCTTATTTCTTTTATATATATAACAAAAGCCAGTGCAACCATTTTATCATGTACACAAGAGCTGGCCAGCTTCATTTCAAAAGCAGATTCAAGTCTGGCGAAGGCAGTAAAAAAAAAAAAAATCAGCCCTCTATTTACGCTGTCACTGAGCAGGGCCCTGAAAGCGGGACTTCCCAGCTTCCAATAAAAAGAGGGCCTTGCCTGTGATACGTCCACAAGCTGCCCACCCAAGCTCCTCACCACCAATGGAGGGAGGCCCTTTGCCTTGTTTCCATATGGCTGACGCCTGCAATCCCTGCCTTCCTTTCCTTCGGCTTGGTCTGCCTTGTCTCCAGCAAACACAAAGGCATCTTTTTCCCCCACCTTGGGAGGTTGGGAGAAAAGAGGAGGCATGTACACACACAAGGCCCCAATGGAAACAAAAGAGCCTCCTTCCTCCTGCTTCCTTTGCCCCAAATGGGGGGCATCGCTGCTGCTGCTCCTCTGTCACCCTAACCCAAATGAAACAATGGGGAGGGGTGAGCTCGGGAGGGACGGGACAAGGGAGGAGACATGGGAAGGGAAGAAAAGGGCGTTCCCCACGGGGAAAGGGCTCAGTAACGTGTGAACGCGGGGATGCCACGGGTCGCGGGGATGTAATAGGGGAAAGAAGGGGGGCCTCTCCCCTCAGGGGCCTTGTCTAGCCCAGCATCCCAGCGGGGCTGCCTCCTTCCAGAGGCCCAGGCCTCTGTCAAAAGGCAAGACCGGCCCCCCAACCACCGCCCCTCACCCGGGGCAGTGACAGCCGCCTGGCCAGGCGCCTCCCCCCGGGGAGAGGAAAACACCCACACACGCCCCTCTTCTCCCCTCCTCCCGGGACCCCCAGGCTTTCCTCACGCCCCGAGCCCGGCAGGCGGGAAGGAAGGAGCTCGGGAAGCGCCCCTGACACATAAGGGATGCGCTGCCTGCCCCCCTCGGAAAAGGGGGAGAAGGAAGGCGGGAGAGGCGGCAACTCTCTCCTCCCTCTCTTCCTCCCGGTGGCGGCGGCAGTGGCGGCGTCCGTCCCTCACTCCTTCCCTCACTCACCCGTCCATCGCCGAACAGGACAAAGCGCTGGCGACCAGGGCAGGGAGCCGCGCAGGTAGCGAGCAGCGAGAGAGCGAGGGGAGCGAGAAAATGGCGGCCGGGCCCCAACGGAAACCGCCGAAGGTTGCCGAGCGCTCTATCTAGCAGGCTCCGCTCTCCCCATCAGACCCGCGGAACTCCTTTGTTCTCAGTGGGCATGCGCGAGAGGCCTCGGGCATGCGCAGTCCGCGCGGCTGAGGGCTTTTGTAGATGTATATTTCTTGCCCTCAGAAGGCAAACGGAGCGGGGTGGGGGGAGATGGCGAGAGAAATGGGACGCGCGCACACACACAAAAAGAAAAAGAGCGGGATTTGTCTTTTCCTATGTTGGGCTTTGAAGCACGAGTTAAAAGGGGGGAGGGAAACCTGAGGGGGTTTTTTGAGGCACAATTTCCGAAGGAAATTATTTAAGATCCCTGCACCCTGGAGTTTCATCTCTGTGCATATTGATATGCATTTCTTTGTTAAAAATGATTATTTGCACGGGGAGAGACTCCATAAATGACATTGACCTGAGGGAAATACACTGGGCCTCCCCCCCCCCTTTTGCCTACTTCAAGAACTAATTTTTCCCTAACTTTTCTGTTGATTTTGCCTCAGTGTGTGAATAGATACAGCATTGACATTAGTGGGGTTTACTTCCAGAAAGACAAGTTAGGAATGGGAAATAATAATAATAATTAAAAAGGAATGGGTGGCAAGATTACCACCGAAGTTACAGGTTGAGACTGTGCACACGACGTCCCCATTTTCACTTAAATTTTGTTTTTGCATATATAGCAGTAAAACAAAAGCCAGGAACATCATCAGCTGACATGAACAATAAAAAAATACTCCTTTGGTCCTGATTTAAACGTATAAATTAATATAGGCAGCCCATATTTCTGAACAGGTATCCAGATGAGATTGGTGTAGAAAGGGCAAGGAGAAATTCAGAGCACTGAGTAGATGATGTTGGGTATTTTTCCTTTCAGCCTTGCTGCATAAATATCTTTGCAACCATAAGGGCTCACAGGGTCCATTTACGTTGCACATCTGTTAGTCCCCGTAACACAGGAATGCAACTCCAAGGATGCATGTGCCAGATATCAAAGACTTCCTACTTGAGTGATAAAACATGGAAAGCAGTAGTGATGCTGCAAGCCTCAAATTTCCCAGGGACAAGAACGTCCCTCAAACAGGCTGGCTCCGTGGCAGCGCCTTGCTTTGACAAATAAGAACAGGGGTCGTTCTTCCTTAGCTTCAGCCTTTTTATTATAAATATATATTCCTTTGTATATTAATAAAACAGGGTGGACCAGAAAGGCAAAAAAAGTAAATCCACAGCCCATACAAATATAATTAATTAACTAATTACCTTTCTCTTACTCCCAATAATAATATTCAAGCAGGCAGCCTTCAGTGTACTTGACACATATGTGTGTGTCTCATCCTCTGGTTACATATTTTTAAACCCTTCTTGCTACCCCCACGGCCTGCACAAATATCTTGGGGGGGTCACATGGTTACTATGCCTGTGTTCAGAGTGCACTATATTCAGCTTTCTGACATTTCCTTATCTCTTTGTTTCCACATTTTATTTGATCTCCCGCACAACATAAAATCCACAGCTAGAACCTGAGTGGAAGTTTAGTGCTACCGGTAATTCCCATATTGTTTACAGGGGACGGGCGGGGGGAGTCCATTTGCAGCCCTGGAAACCCATAACATTACATGAGTTTTGCTCCCGCAACAAAGAAATTGGGCATACTGCATAGTGAATCTCAAGGGAACAGAAATATGCATGCCCAGAATGGGTTGGGGAACAGCAACACATCCAAGGCTGTTTGTTTTTTGTGTCACACCATGTCTACTGGTGTGAATGAAATCTAGGGCAGCATGGAAATATATTGATCAAAAATCCACAGTTCCATAACACAGCAGGTAATACAGTGTAAAAGAAACATTAGAAATTGGGACAGAAACACTTGCATTATAACAAGTAAAACTAACACAATAAACTCAAAATCCAAATGCAGCCTTAATCTCGTCAGAAACTCAAGCATGTCAACAAGGCCAACAAAGTCTGGTAGCATTCCAACAGAGGCTCCAAAATAAGGACAGCCCCTCAAAACATATCCTTGGAAATAGAACACAGTTCAAAAAACTTGTTTCACTGTTCACTCATTTCAAAACAGCTTTCCTCTAGCCTTTGGAGTCTTCAGTTCTGTTAGATGACTAAATAAGAAATGAGCAAAGAAATATTCAGAATCTCTGGGCTCTGCGAAATGTGAACACCTGCAAATTTCCAAGGATACAAGAATATATGCACAATGTCTCTGTTGGATGTTTGTTCCCAATAACCTGCTGGGTGACTGCGCAGTCAGGAGTTCAGCAAAGCGATTAAACTTCCCCCAGCAGACAAAGTGTAGCAGAGTTTTACTCAGTAAACATGAAATACACCATACACACACTATATACAATTGCTTCAAGAATGCTTCTCTCTCTGAGCCCAGAGAGGGTTTTCAGCTATCAGAGTCCTTGCTCAAAGTTCCCAGCAAGTCCATAGTTGCCAAAGTCCTACAACTTCAGTCTTCCCAGTTCTCCAACAATCCTCCTCCACATGTTCCCACTACTCTCCACAACCAGAATGCTGTAATTAGAGCTTCTGATACAGGCCAGTTGGCACAACAACAAGGATTAGACAGTCAGGAGTGCTCTGCAGCTGTATCCTGGGGGATACAGCTAACTTGCACTAACTTATGGAAAATTAACTCATTCCTTAACAGCTTCCTCTCCCACTTGAATCAGCTTTGAGTCTGTACAGTCACACATTGTTCCTATCAGCAAATCACAACCATAGTTCCTTGATGTGGAAGGGATAAGAACATCTCCTTCAGAAGTGGTAAGCCCTAAGTTTCAAGGTTATTGTATTCATTTACAAGGCCTTAACAAATCAGGTCCAGCATACCTCAAGGACCACCTGACCGTGAGGAAATTTTGTGCCCAGGGTAACCGCCCAAAGTACCTTTTGCTCTAAAAAGAAAGCACTGTCCATAACCAAGTGTAAATCGTAAAGTGAGACGGTCTTTGGAGAAGAAAGCTTCAGAAGATATAATCACCCCATAATACAGGAGTTGCCTGTGAGGTGCTCTACAGAAGTCATTGGATTGCAGTTCCCACCAGTCTCAACCAGCATGGACAATAGAGATGACGAGTGTCCACTATGTGAAGGGCACCACCCTCCATAATGCGAGGACAGCAGTTTGCCTCCATGCAACAGGTTGTGTGGTGATAAAGATGGAATAAAATTTGTTTTTATGTCATAGGTGTATATGATCATATGATGTCCTCCTGATGACAGTGAAAGTAGTTGTGCCATTATGCACAATATAATTGCAACTTGTCATGTTTAGCCCAGTCTACACATATAATGTGCCTTACAAAATACTGTGGTTTAACTGGATTGTGGATCATATAGTCCATTTATGCATTAAAAGCTATCCTAAGCACAAGCAGAAACTCTATAGTATTTCATAACATATTATCTGAAACAATAACAGATTTTACACAATGTAGTCTGTATCTCAGCCAACATCAAGGTACGTAAGAAACAGAGTAAATATCTAGAACATTGTAAAGAAGTGGGATAACTAAAAGTATGAGTATCTGTAGGGTCCACAAAGATTTTGAAAGTTTTGCTTGCTTTTTCACAGTATACCATAATAGTGTGATCCTGCACACACATTTGTTAGTAAGCTCCATTGAGCATAATAAAATTAATCTAAACATGCATGCATAAGATCAGCCTGCCACAGTTTGGAATTTCATATCACTTACTCTGGAGTAGCCCCACTGACCACAATAAAGATGATTAGGCTACAATCACTTGCAAACTTACCCAGGAGTAAACACAGTGGGACTTTTGTATAAATGTGGTTAGAACTGGGCTTTTAGAAAGTTAGTGATTTGTGGATCATAGCCCTAATTCTTAAGTGGGCATATTTGCATTTTAAATGTATCACGTAATTTGTTCAGGTTCAGGGAAACACATTAAAGACAGAGTCATTAGCAAAGTTGAGTTAAATGTGCTGGTTTAAACATGTTCAAATTAGATGAGGTCTAATGGGATCTTTCATGTTAACAGCTACAAAATGGATGTCACCTACTAGAAATATTTGATTTTCTGAAACACTCACACTTTCCTTTTTCTTCATCCAAGAGGAAAGGACTCTTCAGCCCTCTATAGACAACCACATGTCGTAAGTGATATAAAACAACTACATATCTTCAGACTTCGCCAGTTCTCTGGTACAATTTTCTGCTTCTGTCATTCTGGATGTGGAATGGAAAGAGGAGACAGTCCAATTCAAAGGTGCAGATAAAAAGTAAACTCAGTCTGTTCTCTTTGCTCAATACCAGAGACAGGGATGAAATACTGATGGGATGCTGCGTGTTCCGTGTGTGAAACCTACCGAATTTCTTTGCCTCTAGCTTATCTCCCCACAAGCTCCCAGAGCTTGCATACCAGGAGAGGGGGACCTTTTCAGCTCCGCTATATACCTAAAGATCTTGTACGCAAAGCCGACATGTTGTGAGTACAGGAAAGGGTTGCGCACAGATAAGTCTGCTGAAAGATACTGAGCTTACCAGAGAATAAATTCATGTCATATCCGCAGTGGAAAATGGAATGGGTAGAAGCTAAGTATTGGACATGGTAAAGAAAAGGGAACGCTTAAGGAAACCATGACCCACCTCCTCCAGGGATATCCACAACCACATGCAAGTATTTTCTCTCATGCCATTTGTAAAGTATGCACATATGTCCTACTTTAGTAAATAATTTATAGAAATTAATTTGTGCCTTTCAAACTATGGTAAATTCTACATTCCTTCACTTGATGGTTCGAGACCCGTATGAAACATGCAGTCTCTGAATAAAGGAGTTGGATATGAAGATCAGTGATGATTATTGGCCTGCATTTAAGGAGTTAATGCACATCACATTGCTAACTCTGAACAACCATTAAGCTACAACCGAGAAAACATATGGAGTAAGAATTTCTGGAAGTGTGTGTTCATCAATCTCTCCTTTAAACCTCATTGCTCAGTACTCATCATCTCAACCCAAGTAGGGGTTTTATCAGTTTTGTCCCAGTAGTCAATTTGCACAATTGACAAGCTAGATGGTTTGCTCCATTAAACAGGCCTTTTTTATTTATTTGATTTGGTGGCCCGGTAAATCAGGGGTCAGCAAACTTTTTCAGCAGAGGGCCTGTCCACTGTCCCTCAGACCTTGTGGGGGCCAGACTATATTTTGAAAAATAAAATAATGAATTCCTATGCCCCACAAATAACCCAGAGATGCAGTTTAAATAAAAGCACGCATTCTACTCATGTAAAAACACCAGGCAGGCCCCGCAAATAACCCAGAGATGCATTTTAAATAAAAGGACACATTCTACTCATGTAAAAACACGCTGATTCCCAGACCATCCACGGGCCGGATTTAGAAGGTGATTGGGCCGGATCCAACCCCTGGGCCTTAGTTTGCCTACCCATGCTGTAAATTAACCATTTCCAAAAGTCAGCTTTGGTTTTGACTTGCCTTACTGGACCCAGCTGTGCTGCTGCTTAAAGGAGACGTTACAGGTGAAAGCCTCCATAAAGGTCTTCTTCTTTCAACGTTCAGATCAGAAGCTCTCTTGTTAGTGCAAGGGATCTGAAATGTCAAAACAAGTCCTATAGGCTATCCTCTGGCATTTTCTTTCTTAGCAGGTTATGGTTTATTTCCCTGAAATAAAAACAAGCCATTCTCTGGGACAATAGGCCGCTTGCCCTTGTCTATCTACAGGTCAAAGCATGTAACATTTAACTGTTCATCTTCCACCTTCTCAGGCTTCTGGAGGGTGGGTGAAGACATCCATTCCTTTGCCATCAAGGGCTATTTCCTTCCCACTGGTTTCAAATATTATTCTTTTAAAAAAAATAGAACTGGGAAACAATCCAATCCTCTGCAGTGTGAAAGGAGCCCCAGGACATTGTTTTCTGCCTTCCCTTCCCAGTACAGATGCTTAAATTCAAATTCTCATTTCTCAGTCCCCTAGATTGGTTTTTCTTTGTCTCACACATAAAAAGCTCTCGGTGACAGCCTAGATGTCTGTGTTACTTTTGTTCACGACCAAAATTCTCAGAGGTGTTCTCAGAGAAGCAGATGGCTGGACAGAATGCCACTGAGCACAACCCCCCCCCCCACTCTCTTAAGGAAGGAGCCAGTGGTGGGATGCTTTTTGACTGTTCCGAAGCCAAACAATTGAGGAATCCATTTCATCTGGAGATCTCAAAGCCCATGTACAAATGCTGGCTCCGTTTGCGGTGCCCCTGGGGAAATGGCAGAAGCTTTCAGAGAAAAACAACTATTTTGGAGAATTCCCAGTCTCCAGCCTTCCTACCATCTGAAGTGGCTAGCAAGCCAGCAGAGTTCCTAAAATGCCCAATTGTTCCCTGTGGTCAGCCTTCTGTGTTCCATCGCCAGCATAGAAAACTGCCATGGCATACAGTATGAGTTGACTGGACCATGTAGGCTGAATGGAGGATCACCTCCAATCCAAATTACAAGGACTATCCCCATGCATACTATGAAGCTGCCTGATTGTACTTCCCCTACTGAACTTCAGTAGAGGGGATACCACAAATATAAACCCTTTCATCTTTGTAGAGATGCATCTTCCATTTTAGTGACCGAGGAAAGGAAGTTCTGTCTACGAACCTGTGATTTCCCTATATAAAATGTTTGCAAGCTATAACAGCTACAGGAATGGCTAACACACACACCCCCCTCTCTCTCTCACACACACACACACCTGGCTGGC
The DNA here is from genome assembly GCF_964252035.2 of Podarcis erhardii. Taxonomy (NCBI): domain Eukaryota; kingdom Metazoa; phylum Chordata; class Lepidosauria; order Squamata; family Lacertidae; genus Podarcis; species Podarcis erhardii. Next base: position 76,224,824 of record NC_138510.1, read on the forward strand.
CATGCCCCCCACCCCTAGCTTTACACCATATCAGCAATGTATCTAATAATACAATGCCATCCACAAAGAGAGTCACCCTTGTTGGAATGGGAGATGCCCTTCTCTCGGTCCCACGCTCTTCACAGGCACACTTGGTAGGGATGCGGGAGAGGGCCTTCTTGGTGGCTGCTCCCAGACAACTTTGGAACTCCCTCCCTAGATGAGTTAGACTGGCTCTCTCCTTATTGTCCTTCCGCTGGTAGGTGAAGCCTTTCTTATAGCAACAGGATTTTGGAAACTGGTTGTTTTTAATGAAAGGGCTGGTGTCATGCTGTTTTTATTGGAATTATCTGTATGTTTTTAATAGTTCTCTCTCTCTCTCTCTCTCTCTCTCTCTCTCACACACACACACACACACACACACACTTTTATTTCAATTAATGTCTATTTTATTTTTTTAATGTTTGTTCTGTAGCTGTTCTTTAGCTGTCTTGCCTTTAGCTGTTCTTATTTTATCTGTAAGTTGCCTTGGATCCCTGTCAGAGAAAAAGGTGGAGTATTGATGGTGGTGGTGATGAGCACACACATGTTTTGGCTCCTGGAAAGGACATTTGTCCCTGCTCCTTTTAGTTTAGGGCAATGCAGTAACTAAGCCATGGTTTGGCTTCAAATGTTATCTGAACATGGAACTGTGGTTAAGCTCTCACCTCTTCAACCTAGATCTGTAACCATAGTTTCTTCTACCAATCATCGTTAAAGAGGAGAGAATTTAACCACAATCCAACATTTGGATGACATGCAAAGCCAAACTCCAACTTAGCTGGTGCACAGCACCAAACTAAAAGGACCAGAGAGGATCAAAGCAGGTACAGTCTCCGCCCTGGGAGCTGGTACAATGTTCAAAGCCATGTTTTGGCTTAGTGCTACATGCAAATGAGGATGACTCTCCGCATGTAGAATAAAGTGATGTTTAAAAGTGTTTTTGGAAAATAATTCATATAAGCTGCAGGCATTCCACATCAGATCAACGTGTGTTCACCCATCATTAGAGCCAGTGTTGTGTCATGGAAAGAAGAAACATCTTGGTTCAAATGCCTTAACCTTGGGAAAGTCACAGCGGATGCATCTGCATGCAACAATAAGCCAGATTTTTGGGGCTTATCGTGACTTACTGTGAACAAGCAGCTCATACTTCCCTGGTGCAACTGTGATAACAAACCCAGAAGTTTTGGCTCCCTATTCCATCTGAATCTGAGATTGTGGCTTCTTTCTCAGCAAGCCACAAACACTAGCTGGCCTTAAACACAATTCATTGTTGACTTACAGATTCTGACCACAATAACCCAGAAACCCTGGTTTGCTGAGATCTGTGAACACAGCCTCTGTTTTGGAACATTCTGCCTCTGCCTGCTGCAAAGTTAAAATGGGATGATGACTTGTATGACACCTAATTGTAATTTCTGGAGATGGTGTCCCATATGTGAAAAGGACGTGCCATGCTAATGAGCTATAACCAAATTCAGACAAAGAGGACTATATTTTAAAGTGTCACTATTCTCCTTCTCAGTATGAATAGTGGCTAAGCCCACAGCACTCCCATTTAACCACAGTGCAATTATTATCACAATGCTGATTTTGTGGATTCTCTTCCACATTCTGCAAATCATCAAAGACAATCAATGTCAGTGAAGGAACGATCACCTCTCAGCAATGTGAACGTATTCAAAGGGGAAATCCTTTAAGGTGTAAAAAGAGAGAGAGAGAAAGAGAAGAAACTCAACTTCAAAGAGGATACCCAAGCAATGTGACTGTGTCTGAAGAAGGAAATAATCAAAGGCAATGAGACTGTTTCCTCTGCAGAGTGAAAATCCTCAAAAGGGGATTCCCTCTGGAATGAGGATCTTTGAAGGTGAAATCCCTTCAGTGATGTACAAACTTTCAAAGCTGGGGGTGGGGGTGGGGAATCTCAAAAGTTCTTACTATTCAATATTCCTCATGGAGGAAATGACAGCATTGTCAGCCTAGAAAAGACGGCCTTTCCTTCTGTTTTCCCCTTGCAGGAGAAGATTGAGATTTAAAAAGGTTTGTAATCAACAGAGCCAAACGATTGCCTAGTAGATAAGCAACATGTTTAGGCTGGGAAACATTGGCTGCCATCCCAAATGCATTTGTACCAGCCAAGCTCCACTAGATTGAACAATATATTCCAGCTAATAGAATGAATTCCACAATAGCATTGGAATTGGGCAGAGGAATGAATGCACTGCTCTAACATTCCAAGGACTTTTAATAAAATATTTCAATGGTCCCGTCTTCTTTAATTATTTCCAAGGCACACTTTCCTCACGTGCCCAAAATACCTCACATACATCATTTTAAGGAGGTTAGGACGGGGACTCTGAAATGGCCAGCATAATTCTGTTTTTCCGCTGCTGCACTTCTAAACTGTTCGGATACCTAAACTGCACCTGCAAAACTTATGCCTTGAATTACCAGGTGCTAGGGACAAATATGGTTGAGTTGTTGGACTTTATGATCTGAAGCACCTGGATGGCAACAAGGTGCCAGCCTAGGTCAGGGTTGGGGAACCTCTGGCCCTCCAGATACCATTGGACTCCCACTTCCCATAAGCACCATCAGTATAGCCAATGGTCAGGAGTGATGGAATTTGCAGTCCAGGAATATCTGGAGGATCACAGGGTCTTCACCCCTAGTCTTAATGGATATTTGGTCTGATCCAGCAGACCAGTCATGCTTGATTGGGGTCATGCAGCCTCTCAGGGGGTGACTTACAAATCTTCCAAGGGAAGGGGCATGTTCAGAACTTAGGAGGAGAGCCAATGAGAGCCTACCAGGATTTTAGAGAGTCCCTACACTCTTGCAATGGTTCCTGGCAGCTAGCAGAGGAGAGTTTGGTATATATGCTTGGTCCACGATGAGGATAAAATCCCAGATCCTAGGTTGCTCTCCATGACTGTCAGGATGTTGTCAACGGCTCCTGGCTGGTTGCCCAGGAAAGTATAAAGACAAGGGAAAGTTTCCTACAGTCCTTTTTTATTTCAATCTTTACAGAGACAGGCTCTAGAACCCAGCCTCTTTGATAATGGTGTTGTCCCAAGTGAATCTCCACCCCACCCCCCGTCTCTCCCACTTCGTTGTCATCATCTCTTCTATGGGTGCTGCGAAGTGCCCTTTGTCTTTGAGCTCTTTGCTCTCCTACTTTTAAGGCTCACCGGGTTCTGGGAGATGGAGGGTCCGGAATACTTTCTAATGACAACGCATCAGCTGGGTGTTGTTCTGGCTGTCCCATGATTTCCCAGCTTTCTCTCTCATCTGCCTCTGAGCTGTGACCTCCCTCAAACCCCTGTTGTAAATCTATACTGTCTTCCTCTTCCTCCTCCCTGGGAGGGTCAGGATGTGGAGCCGGTCTCCACCATTCCTCCCCTGCCCAGTCCCTGACAATGACCCCTGTAAAAAGGGGGTCACAAAACCAAGAGGAATCAAACATGAATGCCCCCTTTCTGCTTAGGGTAGAAGAAGAAGAAGAAGAAGACACCACGTATTTGCAATGAAACAAGGGTTCATCCAGACTTGCGGTTGTCTTGTGCCTAGAAAGCAAAGGTCCAAGCAGTTTTGTGCCTGATACCCTCTCCAGTCTAATAACCTCCAGTTATTTCCTCAGCCATCTCAATCAGTTTAGTCTTCTGTTAGCCATCTCATCCTCAACATTAAGAGCAGCAAAGCAACTCTGTGTCTGTATCGCTTCACGGACCTTACATTCACCTCAGCATCAATTTAGATATGCCCCCTTCACTTTGTCCTTTGACTGAAGGTGTTCCCCTTCTGGTCTTCCTCTGGCATCAGCATTGCACTCACAGTGTCCAATGAGTTTTCCCTGTAGGGACAGTTAATTCATTCCTCTTCATAAAAACCTTTTAAGTAGACAGATGGAGCAATAGTGCACCAATGAATCGGCAATAAGCCGAATACATCTGGAGACGTTCATATATTTTGGTATAGCAGATCTGCTCTCGGGAAGCATAGCTTGTATGATAAACTGTTGGAGTAAGTTCATTGGTCCCCTTAAAGGAACATAAATACCTGTGGAATGCCCCACTGAGACAAGTGGTTCTAGGAAAGCACACTTTGATCTGTTAGACTGTGTCATAGTTAGCAAAACATCAAAGCCAAGAAAGCCACTGTTTTTCTAGAAGTATTAGTTTTAGAACCTGGGGCTGCAACACAACAAATGCAAATTATAATCGTGAGAACAACTGACAACATTCCTAGACCTCTTGTTGCATATAATCCTTGGAATGGGTTTCCTGAGCCCCCTGTCCTGGCAAAATCTAGAATCCCACTGAAGGGCGAGTGGGGCAAGCAGGGGTGCAATGGTGGGAAGGGGCCCTGCTTTGCTTTCCCCTTCCCACATTTAGCAGTGAGGCTGTGTATACACTTACAGACCTTTAGAGCACATTTACAGAACATTCTTTTCCTCAAAGAATTCTGGGCTCTGTGAGGGGTAAACTGCAGTGCCCAGAATTCTTTGAGGGAAAGAATCCGCTTTAAAAATATAGTGTGATAGAGTCCTGAGGTGGTAAGATCAGTGCTTTTTTCTGGGAGGATGCAGGGGTACGCATACCCCATAACATTTTGTGAATCTAAGTTAGGCCTCATTGAGGGGCAGTATTTCAATAGGAGCAGGAAAATGAGAGTATGCCTAAACTTTTTCTTTTCTTTTCTTTTCTTTTCTTTTCTTTTCTTTTCTTTTCTTTTCTTTTCTTTTCTTTTCTTTTTTGGGTTGCCCAATCTCTCCATTGCTTTTTATATCGGTCCTGGAGGTTTTGCTTAATATGATTAGAAAGGACCAATTGGTTAAAGGTATACAAGTCGGAGCTAAACAGTATAAATTGAAAGCTTTTGCCGATGATTTAGTCTTGACATTACAGGAGCCAGAATCCAGTACTAAAAGAGTATTGCAATTAATTCAAGAATCTGGTCAGGTTGCGGGATTTAAGTTGAATAAGCTGAAAACTAAGCTGTTAGAGAAGAACTTAACAGTGATTGAGAAAGAGAGGTTTCAGGAGGAGACAGGATTAACATTGGTTAAGAAAGTGAAATACCTGGGGGTTAATATGACTGCTAAGAATGTGAATTTATTCAAAGATAACTATGAAAAATGTTGGATGGAAGTGAAAAAGGATCTAGAAATATGGTCAAATTTGAAGTTATCATTGCTAGGCCGAATTGCTGTGATAAAGATGAATGTACTGCCAAGGATGTTGTATTTGTTTCAAACATTGCAAATTTTGGATAAGGTGGACTGTTTCAAGAAGTGGCAGAGAGATATTTCTAGATTTGTCTGGCAGGGCAAGAAACCTCGAATAAAATTTAAGATTTTAACTGATGCTAAAGAAAGAGGGGGATTTGCCCTGCCAGACCTTAAACTTTATTATGAATCAGCCGCATTTTGCTGGCTGAAAGAATGGCTGCTTCTGGAAAACACAGATATTTTAGACTTGGAAGGTTTCAACAACGTATTTGGGTGGCATGCATACCTGTGGTACGATAAGGTCAAAGCGCACAAAGCGTTTAAAAACCATATTGTCAGGAAAGCACTAGTTAATGTTTGGATAAGATATAAGGACTTTCTTGAAAGTAAAACTCCAAGGTGGTTGTCACCAATGGAAGCTAAGGCTCTGAAAAAACTCAATATGGAGGCAAATTGGCCGAAATATTGGGAAATTTCGGAACAAGAAGGAGATAGATTAAAACTGCAGAGTTTTGACAAACTAAAAAATAAAGTACGAGATTGGCTTCATTATTATCAAATAAGGGAGGTTTATAACCTGGACAAGAAAATTGGCTTTCAGGTGGAAAAGTCAAAATTGGAAACAGAATTGTTAGATCCTAAAACTAAGAATCTGTCACGAATGTATAACTTGCTGTTGAAATAGAATACACAGGATGAAATGGTTAAATCTGTTATGATCAAATGGGCACAAGATGTTGGACATAACATTATGTTGGCTGACTGGGAAAAGTTATGGACCACAGGTATGAAGTTTATGGCATGTAATGCCTTAAGAGAGAATATAATGAAAATGATTTACAGGTGGTACTTGACACCAGTCAAGCTTGCAAAAATTTATCATTTGCCCGATAATAAATGTTGGAAATGTAAAGAGATTGAAGGTACATTCTTTCACCTTTGGTGGACATGCCCAAAGATTAAGACCTTCTGGGAGATGATCTATAACGAAATGAAAAAGGTATTTAAATATACCTTCCAGAAGAAACCAGAGGCCTTTCTCTTGGGCATGGTCGGCCAATTGGTGCGAAAGGAGGATAGAACTTTTTTTATGTACGCCACAACAGCAGCAAGAATACTCATCGCAAAGTATTGGAAAACACAAGATCTACCCACCCGGGAAGAATGGCAGATGAAGGTGATGGAATACATGGAACTGGCTGAGATGACTGGCAGAATCCGAGACCAAGGAGAAGAGTTGGTGGAAGAAGAGTGGAAGAAATTTAAAGTTTATCTTCAGAAATATTGTAAAATTAAGGAATGTTAGAAAGATGTTGGGAAAAGAAAATTATGTGGTTTTAGCAGAAAAGATATAAAGGATTAAGTAAAAATGAATTGGTGAAAGAGAGAATGTAAAATCATAGTATATTAAGACAAATTATTAAGATAAAAATAAGGTTGGAAGGATTTGCTGAAATAACAAATTGAATTAGAATACAAAAAATGGGAGGTGTGAGGAGGTCAAAGAAACAAGTGAATGTAAGCAAGTGATGTAAAGGTTTGACTTGCTTTTTATCCTTTTTTCTTTTTTCTGTTTTTTGATGGTGTATTGTTTTTTCTTTTTTATCTTTATTTTGACTGTTATTTAATCTTTAAAACTTTAATAAAAATTTAATAAAAAAAACTTTTTTTTTTAAAGCACTGGGTAAAATGAACCATATTACTTCTGGCTGCATGAGGGCATCACTTTGTTTGCTACAGTTTTAAACGCTTCCCTATTTAATTAAAAGGAAAACAAAACAAAAACAAAAGCCCACACTTCCACCCAAGTAGAAGCAAGAGTCCTGTCTGAGCCAGCGCCTTTCTCCTGTGTTGGGTTTGTGTGTTTCAAACTTGCAGGGAGCTTTTGTAGAATTATAGAATTGGAAGGGACCCTGAGGATCATCTAGTCCAACCCCGGCGATGCAGGAATATGCGACTGTCCCTTATGGGGATCAAATCTGCAACCTTGGCATTATCGGCACCACGCTCTAACCAACTGAGCTACATTTCGCTGCAAAAATGAGAGACGGCATTCCAAAGGTGATGTATATCCCTTCAAACTAATGTGGCACAGTCTACTAACTCATTCTGGCAAATGGGTAAATCAGGCCCAAGAAATAAGCATGCAGATGGCAAAATTTTCATTGAAGAAATGTGCGTAGTATCGGGTCCGTGGGTGTGGGTGAAATAGGCCCTATTGATAACCAATTAATATGAGACATCTATGATCCAGTTTGCAAAACACTGTTGCTCTCGCTAGCCCGCTTATGGTTTGGAAAGCAAGGGATGAAGGGATATCAATTAGGACATGCATAGGCAAACTTGGCCCTCCAGATGTTTTGAGACTACAATTCCCATCATCCCTGACCACTAGTCCTGTTAGCTAGGGGTGATGGGAGTTGTAGTCTCAAAACATCTGGAGGGCCAAGTTTGCCTATGCCTGAATTAGGAGAAAGCCAGGTTCATATTTTGGATTTGTTCTTTTATCGCTGCAGATATGCACCATGCCTGCAGATCAATTTCACATATGGATTTTGGCGCGATTCACAACGCTCAGATCCTTCAAACCCACATTTGGAGGCCATGGTAATGTATCAATGAATTACAAAACTACAAACACTGCAACAATTTCAGGAGCAATTCTCCCCCCCACACACACACATCTGCACTCCTTGCTTTCCTTCATTATGTTTGCTGATTCTATAATAATTCTTCATCTAATGACACATTTATAACAAGGTTAGGATTTGTCGGAGTTAACAAGATAATGGCATTAATGTATTGGAAACAGTTTACTGGGATGGCAAACCAATGCAAGTATTTAGTTAGAGATTATGTCACAGAGATAAGGATAGTGTGGGCCGACTCTCCAATGCGCTTCCCTAAACGATGAGCTGAATTGCAATAGTGAAACAATGTAATGCTCCTATAAGTCATGAACTCATTTCACCGGAGATTATAAATTCAAAATTTGATCTTAAGCATGCTCGCTGGGAGCATAATTCCACTGAAATCAATAGAACTTGGTTCCAAGTACGTATGCGGAAGACCGGGGTGTTAGCTTTGCAGCTCACCTTGTAAGTATGGCTGCCAGCTGATTAAAGATTTTTAATCAATTATCCCTCTTGCTTTTAACCAATTAATTAACTGATTAATTTACAGATGTAAATTATTACTTCCCAGAGCCACTAGGCTGATGAACATTTTGTATTAATTATCCATGTCGAGCCTTATGCTTAATTACTTAATCTAGAATTATAGGACTGGGAAGAATGAGAAGGTCATCCGTTCCGATCCCTTGACTGGAGGCAAGGCAGGATCTTTTGCACTTCGGTCCACTACAGATTGATACTCGAGACCACAAGCTGTCACAAGCAGAGAGCAGAAGGGGACGAGGTACGCCTCACCAAAGCTATCTGTAGAGCAGGGATGGTCAGTTTATACTAGCCTTGTTCAACCTGGTACCCCTCCCAGATGCCTTGGACTACACCTCCCATCAGCCCCAGGTGGCAAGAATGACAGGAACCATAGAATCATAGAATGGTAGAGCTGGAAGGGACCCCAAGGGTCATCTAGTGCAGCCTTCTGCAATGCAGGAATTTCAACTAAAGCATCCATGACAAATGGCCATCCAACCTCTGTTTAAAAACCTCCAAGGAAGGAAAGTCCACCACCTTCTGACGGAGACCGTTCCACTGTCAAGCAGCTCTTACTGTCAGAAAGTTATTCTGCTGGAATAACATCTAGAGGGCACCACTTTGGGTAAGACTGGGTTATACAATCAACAGAGACAGGTGGCGAAGCTTTGATCTAGCTTCCCAAACATCTGATAACTAAGGCACAGGATTCTTCTTACAATCTAAAAATGGACAAATCCTTTACTTCTGAAAGGGTTCCCCCTTTAGGGTGCATATGCAGAAAAATCACCCGTTCTTAGAGTAGCTACTCACACTTATTTTTTGGGCATAAGTTCCTGGGTGTGGCTCTTGATTAGAAGGAAGCAAATATGAGAGTAGTTTGTCAGAAGCTGCTGGATCTGTAGGCATCTGCCCCATGAACTCCGCAGTCTTCTTAGACCCTCGCCACTGGATACTTCTGAGCAGGAAGTAGCATAAAGGACTTCCGGCTCTAATTGAGCTTTGTTTGAACTACATGGTCTGCCTGAGCTCTGGTGTGGCCCAATATCCTTTGTGACTTCTAGTTTGCTCCTTGCTCCTGCCTCCTAGTTTGTCCTTCATTCCTGTCTCCTGGCTTTTCCGTGGTCCCTGGATTCTGAATCACTTCAGATTGCTGGCCCTGGCCCAGTCACAAGTGTACTTTGAAGGCAGTTAATTCTGTTGCACCGGGAGCGATGGGAAATTAATGATTTTTACACCCATCATGCCCATTGCAAAGATTGAACAATATGATTACATACAGAGGGGAACAGCCTCCAGTTAGAGGGAGTTGAATCCAGAACAGAGTACTCTGACACACACAGCCTTCTCTCTGGACGTTTGCTTTGGAGTTACAGGAGACTTAATGTAGTTCTCTTGGTGCTGTTTGGGAATTTAAGGTGCCAGTAGGCTCACATCAGATGATCTGGCAACAGAGACCAAAGAATGGTGACCTTCTGCACCACCAGAGCAGCTCCAGAGCAGATGGAACTATTATTTACTCTTCTAAATGCTGCCCAGATAATGTCCAGATATGAGATGGGTACCACAGCTTGTGGACTAGGTGACCTGGGGGGCCAATCAGGGCCTGGGGGGCCGACCTAGTAGCACCATTGCTTGGTTCTTCAGTCCAAGCAACTTTAAAACACATGGAAAGCTCTGCTGGTCCAAGCCAGAGGTCCCTCTAGCCCATCATCTTGTTCTCACAGTGGCCAACCAGGGGAAAGCCCACGAGCAGGACCTCAGCTTATAAGAGGGAGTAGCTGCTTTCGAGGCTCTTGTGCCTTGCCTTACTTTTTCTTCTCATGGACTCTCAGCTTCAGGATCCAGACCACCTGCCAGACTTGGCCGTATAACTTACCTATGCCTCTCGATTGACCATTCTGCACCCTTGATGTCTGCCTGACCTAGACTGTCTACTTGCCTGTGGCTCTTCCAGCTGATTACTTTCAGGAGAGATCCCCGCAAAGCCCTGACAAGGAATTACTGAGAGAGAGGATCTTCCTTTAAAAGCAGTTTCACACTCCTATCTTTTAAAGAGACCTAGTTTCCGCCCAATGAGTAGCAGTAACTTTTTTTCCTGCCTCAAGCAGTTCTTTTGGATGGTGTACATCAAATCACAGCTTTTCTTCATTCTTCTTAATGGGTAGCGAAGAGTTCAGAATATTTTAGGTTCAGAGACTGATGTAGTCTTGCTCTGACCTTTCTCGGCATGCGAAATGCCCTCCAGTGCTTTGCGCTCGAGTGTGGCGGCAGACACATCAGAAATTTCCATCGATCTCACGGAGACTGGTAACACGTCTGATTTACCCCATAGGATACAAATAACGATACACATAAGGCGCGAAATGAAGTCTAAGGCTACCTGTCACAATGGTGAGCGTATCCGTATCAGCAGCTAAACAAAATACATTTGAACTTATTAGATCTCTGTCTGTTTGCACAAATGTACACTGGCAATATAGCGGATGCTTTGTACTTCGGGGTGAACAAACAGAGGCATTAGCTTTCCCCACATATTTCCAACTTGGGGCTGTACCACTGCTGACTCCAACCTCACCGCAAACTCCCCACATTGACCACCTAGAGTGTCCCCCCAAGCCTGCTTTTCACCTTCACAACCCCATTTCTGAAGCCACCTCTCTCTTCTATTCTGCAGCCAGGCTTTGTACCCATTTTCATGCCTCCTCTCTCGCATTTTGTGCACCATCTCCATGATGACTTCCTGCATCTTCTTCCACCTGCACATCATGTAACCTTTTGCTCCCGTTTCCCACCCTGACTTCATGCAAATCCAGGATCGTGGTGATTCACACTACAAATCCTCCAATGGGGGCTGTGTGATGACATAAATTTTTACAAGGGGGAGGGGATCCTTTCCATTGTCTATCACATCCCAGTCTCCAGACACCTTTGATCAGGGGTGGCTAGCCTGATGTTCCTGGACTACAACTCCCATCATCCCTGACCATTGACCATGCAGGTGGCGAGAGTTATCATCCAACGACATCTGGAGGATCGCAGGTTAGCCACCCTGGCCTTACAACAGCTTTTCCCTAACCTGGTGCCTTTCATATATTTTGGACTACAACAGCCATCAGCCACAGATGGCATGGTCGATGGTTAGGGATGATGGGTATTGTAGTCCAAAACAACCAGAGAATATCAGATTGGGAAAAGCTGATATTCTAAGCCAGAGAGTAATCGTATAACTGTGTAAGGTAAACTTAAGGGACCCCTGACCATTAGGTCCAGTCGTGACCGACTCTGGGGTTGCAGCGCTTATTTCGCTTTATTGGCTGAGGGAGCCAGCGTACAGGTCATGTGGCCAGCATGACTAAGCCACTTCTGGCGAACCAGAGCAGCACACGGAAACGCTATTTACCTTCCTGCCAGAGCGGTACCTATTTATCTACTTGCACTTTGACGTGCTTTCGAACTGCTAGCTGGCAGGAGCAACGGGAGCTCACCCCGTCGTGGGGATTTGAACCGCTGATCTTCTGATTGGCAAGTCCTAGGCTCTGCGGTTTAACCCACAGTGCCACCCGTGTCCCAGTATAACTGTGAGTCATCAACAATTTAGTTTGGGGATCCTGCAGGCTCCAAACTTGCCCAAGGACCAGCCGAAAAAGAGAACACTTTGAAGCCCAATCAAGAAGACTTGAAACAGGATTTTATCATTGAGGGCATGGGTTCAAGCACCTTAAGCAAAGAACCAGAACCCACAGCTTCCCTACCTGCCCAATCTTTTTCACCTCCTGTAATTTCTGAGCAGACAAGCACACCAGGTTGTGGAGGGGAGGCATGTAAGGTTCAAACCAGGGCCTGCTTTAAAAAACATTGAATCTTGAAACCAGTCTGAGCACCCACCAGATTTGTTTTGCTATTTAAATACCCAGTTTTGCTCAGGCTGCTGTCCAAATGATTCAGGAGCTCTCCCAGGTCCTGAATAGATTGACCACTTCCTGTTCTCTTGGTTTGGCTCCCTGAGATTGGATATCTGTTGCCTAAATGCATTGCTGAATGAAACCAGGCAATCAAGTCCCAACTGAACCCTATTCAAGCCTTCTGTAGAGACCGATGGGCTGTCATGGTCCAATGCGACATGGCATGGGAGTTCCATGATGCAGTCTCTGGATGTCTTTTCCTATTATTCAGAGGGGGAAATGCATACTCTGCCATAGTAACTGCTTCACCTGGAAGGTAGGTGAGCTGTGCCATTGTCAAGTATCAGCATGTCACAGGAAGCTAGATCTGAATAGATTTGTAGCTGGAATCCTGACTGTGCGAGAAGTCTGTACTCCCTTTCTTCTTGTCTGCAAAGCAGCTTCCAAGTGCCATGACTGTTCTGAAATCACAGTACAAGTGTCCGCTGGGGTGTGAAAATGCTGCCTATGAATACTAAGCACATGGAAAACTTAGCTGCTTTCAGGCCAGAGGATGCTGAACAATGAAGGTCGCATTGCATTGGCTTCAAGCTTTCCAAACATCCATACAGCTTTTAACCCTGTCAAGTCTGAGCAAAGGAGCAACAATATAAGTTATTCCCCTGCTCCCTCTATTATAGGAATGGTACCCGCAAGCATTGCCACAGAATCTAGCAACTGGGTCATTCTGAAAATCCCATTTATGGATGTTGTTTTCTTGATCAAGGTCTGTCAGCGCTGCCTGCCTGCTGGTAGGAGGAATTCGTCACATTTTAAAGTCTCAAATAATAGCAGCTCCAATAAAAACAGGGAACAAAACTTAATAATCCAAGCATTAAAACTGCATCTTGCTCATTCAAAAATGCTCTTTCCAAACAAATACCATTTTTGCCAGTCTCCAGAAGAACATTAGAGAGGAAGTCTGGCTTCTCTAGCAGGGAATACCATGGCGGTGTGAAACTTATGGAAAGTCTCTGTGCCTTGAAGCCACTTTATAAGCATCAGTGGTTTGGGGTATTTGAAGGCCATATTGCTTTGAAGAGATCCAAGTGGGAGTAGGCATTAACTTTAGTACACTGGACCAAGACTCTGCAGAGCTTTTTATATGTCTCCATCACACAAGGAAGTTGTATTCTAGAAGTGTGTGCATAGCTGAGAATTAACAGCCCCTCCCCACCAAAAAGCACACATATTTAAATCTGGTTCATGTTACTTATTATTCAATTGATTAATCCTGAACTATGCAATGTTTATAGCCCAGAAATACATAAAACATGGTCTAGTTCACATTGATATAAAGCAAATAGAGAACTAGGAAGTGACCATTGATTACAATACTTATTTTTTTTAATATCCTTGTTGTTTAGTCGTCTAGTCGTGTCCGACTCTTCGTGACCCCATGGACCAGAGCACGCCAGGCACTCCTATCTCCCACTGCCTCCCCCAGTTTGGTCAAACTCATGCTGGTAGCTTTGAGAACACTATCCAACCATCTCGTCCTCTGTCGTCCCCTTCTCCTTGTGCCCTCCATCTTTCCCAACTAACTTTCTTTTACTTATTTGTCTTTCAAAAGAAGGTGGCTACAATAAAAATGTTAAGAAAATGTTTCTTCCCCCACCCTCCACCCCTAGATATTGGAATGGTATTTCTGTCCCCAGGCCTAAATGAAGGACATTATAAAGACCTTAGGCTTCTAATTTACATTGTGGTTTAGTTTATTCTATCTAATGTATTTTTGTGTGAAGGAGTGGGTGTGCTTACAGAATGCCGTGTGTCTTATCTTTAAAAAATATGATTATGATTTAGCAATATATTAATTAATATTAAATCAAACTTCTCCCCTTTCACTAGGCAAGGCACACTGCAGAGATGAGGTCATACCATTGGTGTAGAGCTACTACACAAAAAGCCCACACACATTGACCCTAATGCCTCACCAAAGGTTGTCCCCTGCTTACAGCTTCATCTTACTTAGGACTCAGCCTCTGTGTATCCAAACTTTCTCTTGGTCTTTCAGCCACATTCCTCTGCCTCTGCAAAATGCTGCCTTTCATTTGCATGCTTCAAGGTACTGAGAGAGAGAGAGAGAGAGAGAGAGAGAGAGAGAGAGAGAGAGAGAATGGGATGGAGGGGGCAGAAGGAGCTGTGATCATTTCTCCACTCCCATTGCCAGATACATTTATACAGGTAGCTAACAGTCACTCACTGTAAATATTAGGCAGAGAGAGAGAGAGAGAGAGAGAGAAAGAGAGAGAGAGAGAGAGAGCTCAAGCATGATTTGCACCTGTATAAAGTGCTCTGAGCCAAAACAAGATTGAAATGCCTTTTTTTCCCCATTCACTACAGCTGCATCATCTGAAGAAAATAACAAGTTTCCCGAGCCAAATGGGGAACTTTCCTAAAGTATCTACTATACTATCAAACAGATTGACGTGCTCCTGGTTCATACTGTGACATGCCAATAATCTAATTATATTGCTTGCCAGACATCCCTAGCAGAATGTTATTCATTGCTAATGTACTTTAGACTGGAAAAAAAACCAAGAGATCTGAAAAGGCGCTACAGTGACTCTGTTATTTTATCTGAGATATGCCTTTAATATGCTTTTACACGGATGACCGAGAGCTGGAATTTGGCTCTGTTCAACTTTTAACCAGTGACAGAAAATAACACAGAAGAGAGTTAGAGCCGAAGTTGGGAACGTGTGTTCTGACTGTGCCTCCTTTACATAAACTATGGCTCTTTTGGAAAGCTACAGCAATGTGACTAATGACCATTTGAAAACTTAGAAGTCCCTGGTTCAGATCATATCTTTGCCCTTTTGCAAATCATGCGACAGTGGCCACACTCTGGGAACAACTTTGACTGGCCAACTAAACTAGGTGAAGGTGGCCGATGCGTCTCAAACCCTCAGTGAGTTAGGGATTTCCCCTGAATGAGAAAACAGGTTTTGATGGATTGAGTGGGCGAGACCAACCGTGGGTCCAACAGTCAAGAAGGAAGCTTCTGCTTCTACACTATCGCTGTAGAAGGAAACGAGGGCTCATCAACTCAGGAAGGTAGTCCATTTAGGAGAAGGAAAACTCAGATCCCAAAACTCTAGTGCCTTGTGGAATATCTTCAGGAGAAGAAAGGGCTAAGGAAAAAACCCTACACAACCCTGGAGTGGAGTCCCTAAGGTGGTTGGATGGTGCCTTGTAACTCCTGCAGCCAAGCTGGTGCCAAACATATTGCTCGCTTTCCTTTGGACCACATCAGTGAGGCTAAGGGTTGAGATGGGGTCTTGTCATCTGGGCAGCCCGGGACCTCCATACACACTGCCCAGGCTTGCGCTCTAGGGAGGTCACTTTGGTGTTGCTAATGCAGCAGTCTGACTTCATCCCCGGAGGCACACTCCATTGTCTCTCGAGACACACAGATGCCAACAACAACAATAACTTATTAAAATGCTACATATTGTAATTTGGAAAGTCTCCCTCTTCTATATGACATTATTGTTTCCAACTTGGCATTTGAACATGAAATTATGTTTGCATTTTATTTGTAATTCTGCCAAATGTGCCCTTTGATCTGTGCAGTTAACAAGGAAGGCTGCAATCATCTAACCCTGCAGTGGGTAAACCACAAGCCTACGGCCCAAGTACTACATCTCAGCCACTGTGCAGACACAAGAACCCATGGTTCTGCCCACTCCTACTTTTTTGCCACTGGCATGCGGCTATTGGAAGATTTCTCATGAGGGAATGTGGCCCTTGGACAGAAAAAGCTTTGTGACCACCAGGAACTTACCAGGGAGTAAGTCCCGCTGACCCCTTCATGGATCACTGCCTTGCCGTGGCGAAGGGGCTTGAATAACTCAGAGAAGCTATGAACTATGCCGAGCAGGGCACCCAAGATGGACAGGTCATAGTGGAGAATTTTGACCAAACGTGATCCACCTGGAGTAGGAACTGGCAAGCCACTCCAGTATCCCTGCCAAGAAAACTCCATGGACAAAGACAACAGGCATATAAAAGTTATGACGCTGGAAGATGAGCCCCTCAGGTCGGAAGGCGTCCAGCATGCTACTGAGGAAGAGCGGAGGACAAGTACAAGTAGATTCAGAGCTGATGAAGCGGCTGGGCTAAAGCCGAAAGGTCGCTCAGTTGCAGATATGCCTGGAAGCGAAAGGAAACTCCAATGCTGTAAAGAAAAATATTGCATAGGAGGCAGTGGAAGACACTGGCGTGCTCTGGTCCTTGGGGTCACGAAGAGTCGGACACGACTAAACAACTAAACAACAACAAAGTCCCACTGAATTCAGCAAGACTTGTTTCGGAGTGGACATATACAGGGCTGAACCACTAATCTCCCCCACCCACAATCACTAAAAGATAAATCCTTGCTTCTCATTATCAAATCTACGAGCAAAGCCTTTCATGTGACGGAAAGCAAGTCATCATCAACTGGCTGTTAAAAATACACACAAAAGGGCCTTTCCTTCAAAACAGCGTGCTCAATGAATTCCTGCAAAGAGAAAGAAAAAACGGATACAAAACACGCCAAGTGCTCCTGCCCTATTATAACTCATGGTATAATGTTCCAATCAAAGGAACGACATAAAAAAGGCTTGAAATGTGCAATTAGTAACGTTTCAGTTTTATCATGTCTCAAATAAGTAGAAGGGACTCCTGTCTTCATTTTCCTATTAGGCCTTTTCTATAGAGTCAAAGGAATATAACTAGCAAATTATTTAGCTGTACAAATTATAGACATTAAACTACCACTGTTAGATCCCTCATATCAGGTGTGGGTAACCTTTGCCCACCCCAATACCCCAAGATGTTGCTGAAACCCAACTCCCATCATCCCTGGTCATTGACCATGCTTGCGGGAGCTGATGGGCTATGTATTTTAGTAACATTTGGCGAGCCAAAGATTCCCCACACCTGCCTCACACATTGCACAGGAACTTCTGGTGACAGCCCACAGATGAAGTGTGATGCCTAGTAGCACAAGGCCTGGCAAAACCTTTATGGGAGAAGAGAACAAGAACTTATGCATGCTCCTCATCTGGGCCCAGCTGATGCACCAGTGGGTGAATAAGGTGTGAAGGAGGTTCACACATTATTCACACAGCATCTCCAAAGCTTCCCATGGACTCACCTGAACTTCCACTCTAATTTATTGTGGATATAAAATTTTAAAAATTCCTTCCAGTAGCACCTTAGAGACCAACTAAGTTTGTTATTGGTATGAGCTTTTGTGTCTATGCACACTTCTTCAGATACCAAATTATTGTGGATATGACTTTCTGCTGCCAAACTCTACCACATTCAGCCACCAAACTCTCTTAAAAGACAGCACCTATTATCCTTTCCCACTCCTTTATGCCTAGAATGCTCTATCAGGACATCTGCCCAATGTCATATCTCTCTGTCCTCAAAACAGACTTTTTCCTATGAAAGCTGTGGCTTATCCTCTTAGACCCTATCCCCAGCTGTAACTGTATCTGTTGAAGGAATCGTTTCTTGTTCTTGACTCTCCAACTTACTCCTTTATCTACAGCCTTCTTGTTGAAATTCAGCTGGCAACATCCTTGGGATAATGCAAATATCACTTTGGCCTTTTTTTATATGTATAAAAAAGGTAAAGGACCCCTGACAGTTAAGTCCAGTCGCGAACGACTCTGGGGTTGTGGCGCTCATCTCGCTTTACTGACTGAGGGAACTGACGTTTGTCCACAGACAGTTTTTTGGGGTCATGTGGCCAGCATGACTAAGCCACTTCTGGCAAAAACAGAGCAGCGCATGGAAACACCGTTAACCTTCCCGCCAGAGCTGTACCTATTTATCTACTTGCACTTTTTGGTGTGCTTTCAAACTGCTAGGTTGGCAGGAGCTGGGACTGAGCAACGGGATCTCACCCCATGATGGGGATTCGAAACGCAGACAGAGAAATCTCTAAGCGGTTTGGAAGTATAATAAAAAGTTTTAAAAAACAACATAAAAACAATGGATACATTATTTAAACACAAAAAAGGAACCTTCCTCAGTTAAAAAGAACAGAATCAGCAGCCAACCAGGATAAACATCAGATAAGGCCCGAGTAAACAGTTTTTTAGCAGATTTTTAAAACATCTAACCAACTTGACAAAACACCATGGCCTTCTATGTCACCTCCAGACTGTCAGCATTTTACAGATCAGAAGGAATGATCAGTAAAGACATGATATTGTCTAAGCTCTGCATTAGTTGTCTGAAAATAAATCAGGAGCTCCTAGCCCACCACAGACAGTATCTGTGGGCTTGGAGAACCCCAACATGCACAGTGGAACCCTGTTTGCCATGTGGCAAATTGTGCAAGACCATTATAGAAAACCTGCAGTCTGCATGCACCTCCCATATCCCTGTTAAACTCTCCCTCTCCACTTGGTAGAGGAAGACAATAAGCATTATTATCTTCAACTCTGTAGACAAACCATACTAGTATTACTGTAAAG
Organism: Podarcis erhardii; assembly: GCF_964252035.2. Classification (NCBI taxonomy): domain Eukaryota; kingdom Metazoa; phylum Chordata; class Lepidosauria; order Squamata; family Lacertidae; genus Podarcis; species Podarcis erhardii. The sequence continues at coordinate 76,243,659 of NC_138510.1, forward strand.
TTTATCTAGGAACGAAAGAACTCAGCCTTTTACTAGCTACACAAACACATTCTCATATATGGGCAAAGTAGATCAAGACTGCAATCTGATGCACACTTACCTGGAAGTAAGTCTCATTGAGCACAGCAAAATTTGCTTCAGAGTAAACCTGCATAGGTGTGTTCCCCTTTAAAGATGAGTTCAGGTCTCTCTACTTTGTCCTCATTTCTGATTTCCCCACCATCTTTGATTTTTTGTGTGTCTCTGAGATTAATATCACTACTATTTGTGGAAAGTCCTTTCTTCTAGGAAGAGATTTCTAGGACATTTGAAGTAATATTGTTAACAGCCGATAAATTACTTAGAATTCCAGCTTGTCCTGAATTCTCCCGAGTCTCCACAAGGTCATGTCTTGTCTGTCTTGAGGAACAACTTGTCTGACTGAATCTGTCGCAATAAGAAAGAGGTGGGGCACTAGGTCAGATATGATCACCAGGTTGATCCTTTTTTTATTATAGCAGAGGGCATCTTTAACCTGAGGGAAATGTGGGTTTTGTCAATGCATCCAGATTTTCTTTGCATGCATGATAAGCTGTTAAGCAGACGTGCCCTGGAGAGACGAGGAGAAGTGAAAGGAAATCAGGATTTTCTTTAGAAACACAAAAATAAGGGTAAAGAAATATTGAAATCACACAGGGGAGGGGTAAAGCATAAACCTCACAGAACAATAAAATGGGAACCCTGTCTACAAGGCAGCTGCAAGCTCTGTGAAATCAGCAAAAGTGGGGGTGGGAAGGACACACAACAGCATCCAACGTTTTTATTGTTGCTAATTGGTGATTTGTCCCTCCGCTTCAAATTCCATGCCCATATTACTGGGTGGAAAGTCATTCCAATTATGCTCATTTATGGATATTTCAAAATTATCCTTTTCTAGAGGTTTCAATTCCAGTTTGGGTGGACGTGGGTGTATATACTGTGAATAAAAACTAGTGAGGCCTAGATGAGGGACTTAGAGATTGGCTTGTTTCCAAGGGAGAGGAAAAAAATGTCAGAGTATGTACAGGAAATGGCCGATTTCAAATCCCATTGGCTCCTAAATGTGTTTCGCTTTGACTGCGCCCTCCTCAAGTGCTTTTGCCTGACTGCAATGTGTCCTTGAACTGTTTGAATGCCTCCCTGGATAGAGGATGAAGAGAGAGGGGGGTGTTTGTGTGTGTAGAAATCTCTGAATTTTGTATCTTGCCCCACTGATCACTGGAATGTGGTGCTTGGGAGTTTGCTTACCAGGGAATACGGCGGCTGGGCTTAGAAAAAGCTCCCCACCTATGATATAACAAGACATTGGGTGAATTCAGACATTATTGTGTTAGTTTTCCTGGTTAGAATTCTAGCGCTTCTGTTCTGGTTTCTAACATTCCTTTCACACTGCCTTCCCTGTTCTGTTACTGCGTCTTTTTGATGGATACAGAGCCATGTTGCGCTAAATTGCATTCATACCAGGGTGACGCAACAGTGGATGTCCTTGGACATATCTTCACCCTTTATGTGCATGTGTGCCTCTGTTCACCCATGGAAATGGCAGGAAAGAACAGTTCGCCAGAACGGTACCCCAAATTTTGTCATGTGACAATGGCGGGGAAATTACAGTGCAAAACTCCAATGTTTTTCAGGTTAACGAGATTGCAAAAGGATTTTTTTTCCCTGAAAGCAGTTTACACAGAAATGAGTGCAAAGCTTCTACTAGATTCCACCAGAACTGCATTTTACATTGTGTGATCAGGTGAAACAGGCATTATCAGGTTAAGGCAGCATTAGGAAAAAGGAACCAAGTCTTGTCTGAAAGCCATCCAGTAGACCATTTTACATATAACACTCAAGCCTTGGCCTGTGGCGATTCCTTTCCCCACAAACAGGTCACAATGAAAGGATACAGCCACTTCCGCCTTAGGGAGGATGTGAGGTTGCGGGCTTCACGGCCCCTCCACGTGCCCAGGGGGTGGGAGGCCAGCCCCTGCGCGATTGGGAGATTCCTGGCTGCACCACCCCCTGGCCAGCCAATCGGGTTGCCCCGGGGGTGTGGCCTGCCCCTTAAAGGCAGGACGCAGCCAGGGATCTCCCTCTTTGTGCGCCCACCAGCTGCTCCTGTTTTCCCACCCTTCCGCCCTCTAAGGTTTGCTTTCTCTGACCTTGCTATGGACCTTGGTCGGTCGCCACTGAGGGGCCTGGTAGGAATTTTTCCACTTGGCAAACTGGCACCAGCCACTTGGTTTTCGCCTACCTCGTAGCAAATCGTCACAACTTTCTGGGTATTGGCAGTTAGGCATTGGAATAGTTCTGTACAGTGGTACCTCGGGTTACATACGCTTCAGGTTACAGACTCCACTAACCCAGAAATAGTGCTTCAGGTTAAGAATTTTGCTTCAGGATGAGAACAGAAATCGTGCTCCGGAAGCGTGGCAGCAGCAGGAGGCCCCATTAGCTAAAGTGGTGCCTCAGGTTAAGAACAGTTTCAGGTTAAGAACGGACCTCTGGAACGAATTAAGTACTTAACCCGAGGTATCACCATAGCTGTCAACTTACAGATTTGAAAATAAGGGACCAGAAGCCTTGAAAATAAGGGACCAGCAGCCAAAATAAGGGACCTGCAACCTCACCTGTTCCAGGCACTCCAGTCTTCTTGTCCTCCTGTAGTCTGGTCAAACTCATGCTGGTAGCTTCGAGAACACTGTCCAACCAACTTTGTAACCAGAGGTTCAACTGAATAGAATCTGAATCACATGCACCACAAGGCCTATGCAGCCTCAACTTAAGATTGCTCCCTGGTCTGGCTTTGCACTGCAAAGTTTGCAGCAGCACGTGCAACAAAATGGCGTCCAGCATTCAAAAACCCCCTCAGCTTGCATTAACTAGCCACACACACACACACAGCCTCCCTCCCTCCCATGAGACCTCCTTTCCTTTTCCCCCACCATGTTCCCCCGCTCCAGACAGACCTTTTTGCCGGCAAGCGTGAGTGGGCCGTCGATGACGTATCCATCCGAATCCGATCCGAGCACTCAGCACAGGTATGTTCAACTTCTGAGCCCCTCTGAGCCAAAGGCAGAAAGCCCAGGCAGCAGCCAAACGAAACCTCAAGGAAAACCACCGTAACTTCTCTGCTGGGAAGCGCTGAGCAAAGGCAGGGAACGCAGCAGGGAACGCAGCCATTTGATCAGCACAAGGCATGCAAGCTCCACCCCCTAGTCGTTCTTAGACTTCTTATTGGGTGAGCAACACAGCCAAGCAGCACAGTTGGAGCCTCCCTCCTCCCTGGCCGGCAGGGAGGGAGGGAGAGGAGCTGCTTCCTTTGAAATTTAAGGGACATCATTTAAGGGACATCCATCAATAAGGGACAGCAGTGGGACATGGCGCTGGAATAAGGGACTGTCCCTTCAAATAAGGGACACTTGACAGTTATGGGTATCACTGTAGATGGAAAAGGGGAGGTAGCGTCATCACCTGCCCCACATTTTGAAGGGTAGTCCGTTAAAGGATTCCAGGGGACGTGGCCCTTTTCTGAAGCCTAGGGAGGTTAGGGCCTAAAGCACGCCCTCTATTGATGACCCCAGGGGAGCTCCTATTTGTGATGTGCATCAGCAGGACTCCCCCTACTGGTGGTTTACCCTTCCTGGACTTCAAGCGGACAGGCTGGAGTCAGATATAGTCGGTTAGGGCCAATGCCTAAGCCAATACCGTTCATCACCTGTAACCAATAAGGTTGTGGCCTTTTTTTAGCCCGTTAACCTTAATAATTGTGTCATGTTTCATTATTTCTACCTGGGGGGGGGGGGATCGGGAACTCACCACGCAACTGTCATGTGATGTAATTGACCATGATTTCGTGTGGCTGCCACCAGTTCTAAATCAATGCTTTTGACCCAATCCAGATATTTAGAGAAAGCTTGTGTGTGTGTCTGTGTCTGTGTGTGTGCACGCATGCGCGCCCAAGGAGGCAAACCTATCAAGAATACACCTGAGATAGCAGGAGGAACTTCAGCATGTCATTCTCCCTTTGGACAACTTTGGAGATTACTTGCATGTGTAAATCAGGCTTCCCTCAGCTGAGGGATCATTTGCATTCACAGTACGCAGGGGAAACATTAGCAAAACAAAAAGAAATCTGGGAAGAAAAATTATAACCACTTACTGCAGTCTTACGACATAAACTATAGACGAGAGATTGCCGGTAGCAAACTATAATAGGACGTATCCTTAGAATTCCCATGTCAAGCAGGCAAATTCGGGGGGGGGGGAATCCCCTATGAGAGCTTGATTATTAAGCACACAAGTGTGCACTGAACTTGGTACACACAATTGCATTCTTAATTTGTGCACTCAATTACTGTGATTGTGTGTGGAAATTGAATAATTGAATAATTACCCATAAAACAGTTAATTGCGATTATTTGCATGCATAATTACTTGATCTGCACATACAATCATGTTAATTATGCACAGAAATTAGGTATCACATAATTGCATGTCTTACCTTATTAAAAAATAAAGCCCAATTCATTTATTTCAAATTGCACTTGTTCAGTACAGCATATGCACATATGTGTCTGTATATCTATATGCACACACACACGTTGTGGAGTTCCTACACAACACAAACAGCAGACCCTGTAATTTTCTCCACCAAAGACCCCTCGCTAAAATGAGCAACGTCATAAAGAAATCTAATTGGGATTTTCACATGGTTTTCAGAGAAACCCTCAGCATCCCATGAGGTGTTCACCACTGAGAATAGAGTAATGAAAGGTTAGTCAGTCCACTCAGTGCTGATTTTTTTCCTCAGTGTGTACCAGCAAGAAGTTTGGGGTACACTCTCCCACCAAGAATGTATAGCATGCTCTAAGGCAGAGGTGCCCCCAGATGTTGCTGAACTCCCACCAGCCCCAGACAGCATGGCCAGAGATTATGGGAGTTATAGTTTGGCAAACACATTTAGTATATTTATGAAATATAAATTTGCCAAATTGGGTAACATACCTCCGTTACAAACCTAGAAGTGTATTCAGATGTGGGGATTATTGTGTTAGTTTTCCTGGTTATAAGGCTAGTGTTTCTGTCTTGTTTTTTAATGTACACTGTCTGTTGTGATATGGAACTGGTGCTTTTTGACTGATACATTGGCATGCCTTTCTACTTCCTTCTGCTAAAGCTGTACACTATTTTGTTCATTTTGTTCAGTAAACATTTACCAATAATTTCTCTCCAGACTCAACTACATTATTTAAGTGCTTCTGCCAACACTATGAGGGTGGAGAAAAGCTGCCCCAGAGGCAAAATATGAGAGTCGAGGCCAAAAGTCACCTCTATCTTCAGCAAAACAACAACAACAACAACAAAACCACTCCGATTTCGAAGGTACTTGTTCCTGGCCCCACATGAACAAGTTGCAGAGGCAAAACTGGAGAATGGGGGCTGAGAGCTACCTGACCATGGGTAATCTTTGGGGCGGTGTTAGGGCTTAGCTTCCACCCTCCAATTCTGACCCCAAAGAAGATCCTTCCACACCAGTCAACCCAAACAGAATACCAATCCCTTTAAGCAGTGGGTCAAACAGGAAAACCCACTCCACTCAAATGGTTTCAGTGTTTGAAGTGGCTCCTCAAAGGAGCACCTCGTATTTTTTCAAACTGAGGAGGCTGCTGGTTTCTAATTTGCAGATGGTTCTGCAGAAGGAATTGCTTTTTCTTCCCCTCATAGTCCTCTGGATGCTGTCTGACATCCACTGCTGTTGTTCCATTGACTTCACTGACATTGCTTCAGAGGAAAATGGCGATTGGACTGCCTACAAAGGTAAGTGGAGTATGTGAGCTTTCGCTGTGTGTATGTTTGTATAAAGGAGGCATTCCAATTTCAATGGCAAACAGGAGGACTGAACCAACATTATAACCATAACATAATTGATGCAAATCATCTGAAGAGCCAGGTGTCAAAATATGTCAAAAAGCGTCACTTTAGTACTTTATAGGAAGAGGGGTGGGTGCGGGGAGAACCATATGAGTCCTCCAGAAGATGTTTTTCTATATTCTGATCAATGGTAATTCAGTAACTCTAACATGGAGTTTCACACCTGTTAACTTGTTTCTGGAAGTGCTTTAAAAAAAAAGTGAAATAAAGTTGTCTTGTTTTCTTAGAAATGAATTGATATTAACAAAAAATAAAGTGTCCTGGACTAGACGGTGTATATTTTGAATATAATATTTTATGGTTGACTCAAACCCTAGTAGGAAAGTAAGTAATACAGACACAGACATATATACAACTATACACACCGCTGTCTATAGTTAGAACTACGGCCACGTTCATGCCATATTTTTAAAGTAGTATGATACCCTTTTAAGCAGTCATGGCTTCTCCCAAAGAATTCTGGGAGCTGTAGTTTGCCAAGGGTGATGAGAGTCATCAGGAGACCACTATTCCCCTCAGAAAGATGGATTGATTGGGAATTGTAGCCCTCTGAGGGGACTAGCAGTTTCCAAACAACTCTCAACCCCCTTAACAGATTATACTTCCCAGAATTCTCTAGGCAAAGGCAGGTCTGTTTAAATTCATATGTTACTGCTTTAACTGTAGCCTAGGCTACATTTCTTTTCTTTTTGAAATCATTTTACAGTACAAAAATATTTTTAAAATTCAAATTCATATCCATATACAGAGATTCTTCCAAATCTTGGGGCTTCCCCCCACCCCTCCCTGGAATTCCGTTTTAAACAATTAAAACTGTGTTTTCTTTCAAACTCTAACTATTATATCAATCCATATTTCCCATGGTAATTGTTACACTACAAGTGAAATCCAAATCCTGCCAATGTTTCCATCTGCTTACAGTGGTTTCTTAAATAACTTATAATTTCCCCCCATTCTTTTGTAAAGTTTTTGTCCTCTTGATTCCTGAGTTTTCCAGTCAGCTTTGCCGTTTCGGCATAGTCCATCAGCTTAGTTTGCCATTCTTCTCTGGTAGGGACTTTGTCTTCTTTCCATCTCTGGGCTAGTAGCATCTGTTGTTCCATACATAAAAAGTCTTTTCTGGTCCTTTGGTATGTCGGTACCTGCAATTCCTAATTAAAAAGCTTCTGGTTGTTGTTTTCTAACAAAAGTTATTTTAAACATTTTGCCCCTCATTTCATTGTATATCATCTCCCTGAAAGCTTTTACCACCTTACAGGTCTACCACATATGATAAACCGAGTCCTCCTCACAGAGGGCACGTGTTGTGGTGAGATCATCAGGGCTGACCTCACTGTTTGTGTGGGTGGGAGCGATTGGATAGCCACAACAACCCAATTGGTGGTCGCTCGGTTGCTGGGCACATCTGGCCAATGAGGAATTTTGTGTATTAACCGAGGGACCATTATATACCGCTGCACGTTGTGTAGACCTTTCTCTTTCGCTTCGTGCACCGGATCACCTGCCCACCCTCCCTATATTTAGGGTCTTGCTATGACCTTGCTATGTTGTTGTGGGTCACCTGCTGTTGGGGTAGGAATTTTCCCATTTGGCTCATTGACTGGTGCCACTTGCATTTCGCCTGCCCCATAGCAAATCGTCACAACTTTGTAAGGCTTGGCGGTTAGACATTGGTTCAAGGTGATCTGGAGGGGGGGTTGGAGCACCTGTCCCTTCCAATTCGCAAAGGTATTCTGTTAAAGGAATCCAGACTTAGCGGATCAGCTGATAAGCGGCTTAGCGGCTTAGAAAAAGGGGGGAAGGAAAAAAACCCCGCAGGAACTTGCAAGACATTTTCGTCTTGCAAAGCAAGCCCATAGGAAATTCATTTTGCGAAACACCTACAAAACGGAAAACCCTTTCGTCTAGCGGGTTTTCCGTCTTGCGAGGCATTCATCTTGCGTTGCACCACTGTACATTTTTGCCAACTTTGTAGGAGTCAAATACCACGGGTACATCATTTTCATATAATTCTTTTTCTAGCCTAGGCTACATTTCAACCACACAGAAGGCTGGCGGTTCTATACACAAAACGCAAACATGGTTTCATCCTTCAACTGGGCAAGAAATAGGCATAATCATTGCTCAGTGACACATTCCAACCAGGCAAAGGCACTTACAGAGGGTGTGGGTGAGGGATATGGCCTAGGAAAAGGGGTGGGTCTTGAGAAGGCTCCCAGGGGCCATATAGAAAGGCCTGGAGGTCCACATCCAGATCTGAGGTGACCCACCTCTGGTGCCAGGACAATGTTTAAAACAGCGTGTTGGTGTTTCAGGAGCATTGCACCATTTCCATGGCAGATATCGCTATGTTTAGGATCAGGCTGTGGGCATGCTAAATACTTGCCGTGCAGATCAAAGTAATATTATTATTTTTTACAAGTTGATTTTTTTTTTATGCTGCCAATTTAGCTCAGCTATAAGAGATGTGTCCTGGTATTTTTGTATAATGATTTCTGATTACTAAAATGCAGAGCACAAATGGTAATCAGTCCCCCTTTCAAGGCGAGGGCTGATGCTGAGTCCCTCCTATCAGCTTGATCACAGTGTGCGACTCACTCAAAAATGTGTCCTAATTGCCCCCCTTGAAGTTGGCTGGAGGGTCCAACTGCCTTATAACGCAACTGGACTTCGTCAGCAGCCAAAAAAACGCAATGTGCATTCCCTGGACTCAGAATCCTTCACTGAGACTTCCACAGGCATGATTAGTCTCTCGAATACGGTTGCCGCCAGACCCAAAAGGGACTCCCATATTTCCTTTAAAAAAATTTTTTTTTTTTGTCTGCAGGAGAATAAAAGTAAAAATTAATAGCAGTGGGTTGTTTTTGTTTTCGTTCAAATATTTTTTTTTTAAAAAAGCACATTGCCAGACGCTTTTCTTTTGCACTAAGATCAGAAATGATTGCCATCTCGTTAGATAATTAAATCTATTCTTTCGGCAAGGGCAGATTACTAAAAGCTGCACCGGGAAGCTTTTCTTCATTTCTACTGTTTTCACCCAACGGGGGGTTTGTTCTCATTTTGATACATGGAGAGCTGCATGTATAAATCACTGTACGCATATCTAGACTATAAGTCTTCTTAACAAATAGCAACAGCAAGAAATAGAGAGAGAGAGAGAGAGAGAGAGAACACCAGTACTCAGGAATATACAAAAACAGAAGCAACTGGAATGTACCTTATTTCAATACACGGCAGCCTATGAGGCTATTTAACAGCCACTTGGTGCACAAAATTTGCTTGCCATTATGATAGATAAAGTCTTCAGACTCTAATATCATTTCACCAAAGATAATTTTAGAGTTAGCCGCAGCTACATGAATTGTGAAAACCTGCCCCTCCTGTTCAGAAACAGAAGCCTTCACATCCCTATTCAAGTCATTTTCTGGACCCCCCCCCAAAAAAAAACATGTGAAGGGGGAGAGTGGGGCTATGTTTGCTGGCACCACCACCTTGGGGGAAGGGGAAGGCCTTGTGTGGGGTCTGTTTGTTGATGGGGCTACAGTGGGTAGTTGAGAAGGGCTCAGAGTTGCACCTCTATCTCTGCCTCCAATCACCGCAACTTATGCATCCCATTTTTCACAGTGTCGCACATACACCTGGAAAAATGAGGGGTGTGGATCACATACACAGGAGCCCATAAATGTCTGGGTATATGCAGAAAAGCTCTGTACTAAAAACAGGATATTTGACTGCATAGAGGCAGGGGACAAGGCCACTGGGCCTCATCCTAATTCCTTCACAAGACCGGAAAATGGAAATGAAAATGGAAAAGCTCAGCCAAAAATCCTCTGCCCCAACAGTGGCACAATTTACAATTTGCAGTGTAACCAAAAACATCAGATGGAGCCTAAGAGAATTCTCAGCTTGCGTATTCTGAGGCTCAACACACAAACATATTCATTTCATAGTCATATGTGAACACCCAAAAACAAGATTTCCGTGAAAGCTGTCCTGAACTTTCCAAGGAATAACCCAAGACAGTATGCCAACGTTGGAGATTTCAAGTCAATCACTATTTAAAATGGAAACTTGGTAACAGGTGTTTTTTTCTACAGCGCTTGGAACCATTGTCACGAGGCATTTGTGTTTCCCAGAATAATTAATGCTGAAGTTCTTGAGTATATCTCGCCAAGGTCATCTGAAGATTATTCCCCGAGCAGCAATTGTTTGAGAGGAAGAGGGGGGACGAAAACCTGTTGTGTGAATAGTAATTTCTCAAAACACGGCAGAATAAAAGCTACACTAAATTCGTTCACAGTTGAACTGAAATGTTTAACACATGAAAACTCTAATTGACAATTCCATACCAAAGTGTAAATTTGTCAAGGAAGGATACACAACAAGTTTTTTTTTTAACTTCTTTGTTCGAGCTGTTGTGATTTGGATCCATTACTTTTGAATAGTGCATGAAGCTGACAAGCGCTTGTCATTTAAAGACCACATGGAGACATTTAGTTTTGCATTTAGACGTAATAACACATTATGCAAATCAGCTTGCCAAGGAAAGTAGGAGGCTTGCATTAAAGAAATGGTCAAAGACCAGTTACTAATAAATGAGCAAGTTTTTGTCTTGTATAGATTGCCTGAACTTGGGAGGAGAGACAAGCTTGCGAGTGAATGGCAGTATTGCATAGAAAATAAGTCTCATTAAGTTCAGTGGGACTTACTCCCAGGTAAAGGGGCACAGGATTGCAGTTTCAGTTCTAGGGCACTTGTACCAAAGAGGAAATGCATTGTCAAAACTTGGACAGAAATGTTTTCATAAAATATTCATATGTTAATTCATATGTGTTGGTGCAAATAGGGATGTATGGGGTGTTAGGAGAAATACCTCTGACACATAATCAGGAGAAGAAAATACTAAGGAGCAAACTCTCCAGAAATCCAGAGTAGAGTCCCAAAGATGGTTGGATGGTGACTTGTCAGCCTCCTTCTAGCAACTCCTGCAGCCAAGCTGGTGCCAAACATATTACTCATTTTCCTTTGGACTACATCAGTGAGGCTGAGAAGGGAAACTTGTTGTCTGGGCAGCCCAGGACCTCCATGTACACCACCCGGGCTTGTGCCCCAGGGAGGTCACTCGGTGCCACTAACACAGTGATTTGTCTTCACCCCCAGAGGCACACTCCATTGTCTCTCGAGACAGATGGATGCCAACAACAGGCTCAAATAATTACTATAGTTTGTACAGAAATACCATACATCTTACCGTAGAAGGGAAGACTGTGACCAGGTGGGCTCTGTACCTGCCCAGACTGCTGGTCCAGGTGGTGTTGATGGGCAACTTCAGCAGTTAGCACCTAAACAAGTTTTCTGTGTGGGTACACAGCTCACCTGACCAAGGCCCCTCCCCTCCCCTCCCTCTGGTTCTTTATCTTTGAACCCAACTTGGGCCAGACAGCCTTTTGAATAGAGGATGCCTTCAGAAAGAGGGCACTTAATTTCAGAGTAGGACATACGATTTTCATAACTCTCCTATTTGGATGGGCAAAGCAGCCTTCTGCTGATATTTTAACAGAAAATCATCACTTTTTGCTTTTACATAATTATCCCCTTTGCTAAAAAAAAAAAGAGTGTCACTTTAAATATAGAGCTGTAATGACTCTTGGCTGGAGAGGAAGCAGATAAAAGAAGGGAGGGGCAGTTTTTATCCCATGGTATTGGGAGAGAATATCGGAAAGTCATTAGGTTAAGAAGCATGGGGCTGTTTTCTTGGAGCAGAGAGAAATGGATGGTGAGAGGGAAGCTTGCTTTTCAAAAGGTAAACACCATCCCACCTTTCTCTGAAGCAGGCCTGAGATCACAATAGCATATCTAAAAGCCTCTATTTTTAAATGAGGTTTTGTTCTTGTTGTTTTAAATAAATTTCTAGAATGCAGTGGTACCTCTGGTTGCGAATGGGATCCATTCGGGAGGCCTGTTTGCAACATGAAAAGAGCACAACCTGCAGTGGTGCATCTGCACACATGGGGGTTGCGATTCGCCGCTTCTGCGCATGCGCGTGAGATCATTTTGCGCTTCTGCGCATGCGGGAGCAGCAAAACCCAGAAGTAACCCTTTCTGGTACTTCCGGGTCACCGCGGGATGTAACCTGAAAGAACATAACATGAAGCAGACGTAACATGAGGTATGACTTTACATCACTTGTAACCTGCAACAGCTCTGAAGTTTTAAACACAAGATGTGGTCCATTCTTGCAGCCATCCATGTCCAGAGCAGTGCTCAGTAATCAAGACTTTTCTCTCTGGACTCCCAGCTCTTTAAGTGACTTTGCTACCCCATACACAGTGGCCGAATCGCCACTGCATGATCTTGGCATGCAGGATGGGGCAAGGCTACGTAAATTCAGCCCTCCTCCCCAACAGCAGATAACCCGGAAGTCTGGCTGCAAGTCGGTTCCCCTTCTCTGTCACCAGCAAGTTCAAGAGCTGCCACTCTCTGCACTATTCCATTCTGAGGGAAGAGAGGTACCCTTAAGCAGTGACGCAGAGTGGGATGCCAATGCCTGGGACCGCATGGAGGTGGTGGTGGGTGGGAGGGAAATGTACACAAGCACATTCAACTGCCTAAGGCCTCCGTGTCACCCAGGAGATCACAGCAGCAGAGTTAAGAAAAGAAGAGTCATTCCGTTGTCTGGAGAGGTCACTTCCTGGTTCGCATGGAGAAACTATTTTCAACAGAGCCTAGTGACAGATGCGCAAATAATTATTATTATTATTATTATTATTATTATTATTATTATTTATTTATACCCCGCCCATCTGGCCGGGCCTCCCCAGCCACTCTGGGCGGCTTCCATAAAAACCAAAAATACAGTAAAATATCACACGTTAAAAACTTCCCTAAACAGGGCTGCCTTAAGATGTCTTCTGAATGTCAGGTAGTTGTTTATTGCTTTGACATCTGCTGGAAGGGCGTTCCACAGGGCGGGCGCCACTACCGAGAAGGCCCTCTGCCTGGTTCCCTGTAGCTTTGCTTCTCGCAATGAGGGAACCGCCAGAAGGCCCTCGGCGCTGGACCTCAGCGTCCGGGCAGAATGATGGGGGTGGAGACGCTCCTTCAGGTATACTGGACCGAGGCCGTTTAGGGCTTTAAAGGTCAGCACCAACACTTTGAATTGTGCTCGGAAACGTACTGGGAGCCAATGTAGGTTTTTCAAGACCGGTGTTAGGTGGTCTCGGCGGCCGCCCCCAGTCATCAGTCTAGCTACCGCGTTCTGGATTAGTTGTAGTTTCCGAGTCACCTTCAAAGGTAGCCCCACGTAGAGCGCATTGCAGTAGTCCAAGCAGGAGATAACCAGAGCATGCACCACTCTGGCGAGACAGTCCGCAGGCAGATAGGGTCTCAGCCTACATACCAGATGGAGCTGGTAAACAGCTGCCCTGGACACAGATTTGACCTGTGCCTCCATGGACAGCTGTGAGTCCAAAATGACTCCCAGGCTGCGCACCTGGTCCTTCAGGGGCACAGTTACCCCATTCAGGACCAGGGAATCCTCCACACCTGCCCGCCTCCTGTCCCCCAAAAACAGTACTTCTGTCTTGTCAGGATTCAACCTCAATCTGTTAGCCGCCATCCATCCCCCAACCGCCTCCAGACACTCACACAGGACCTTCACCGCCTTCACTGGTTCTGATTTAAAAGAGAGGTAGAGCTGGGTATCATCCGCATACTGATGAACACCCAGCCCAAACCTCCTGATGATCTCTCCCAGCGGCTGCATGCAAATGTTGAAAAGCATGGAGGAGAGGACAGAACCCTGAGGCACCCCACAAGTGAGAGCCCAGGGGTCTGAACACTCATCCCCCACCACCACTTTCTGAACACGGCCTAGGAGGAAGGAGCGGAACCACTGTATGACAGTGCCCCCAGCTCCCAGCCCCTCAAGATGGTCCAGAAGGATGTTATGGTCGATGGTATCAAACGCCGCTGAGAGATCCAGCAGAACTAGGAAACAACTCTCACCTTTGTCCCTAGCCCGCCGGAGATCATCAACCAGTGCGACCAAGGCAGTTTCAGTCCCACGATGAGGCCTGAATCCCGACTGGAAGGGATCCAAATGGTCCGCTTCTTCCAGGCGTGCCTGGAGTTGTTCGGCAACCACTCGCTCAATCACCTTGCCCAAGAATGGAAGATTTGAGACTGGGCGATAGTTGGCCATCGTGGCCGCATCTAAAGATGGTTTTTTAAGAAGCGGTTTAATAACCGCCTCTTTCAGCGGGTCTGGGAAGGCTCCCTCACGGAGGGAAGCATTCACCACCCCACGAAGCCCATCACCCAGTCCTTCCCGGCTAGCTTTTATAAGCCAGGATGGGCAAGGATCCAGGAGACAGGTGGTTGGTTTCACTCGTCCAAGCAGCCTGTCCACATCCTCAGAGGTAACAGATTGGAATTGTTGCCACTCAACTTGACTAGACAGGACTCTAGCACTCTCCCGCCCCGGCCCTGCTCCCACGGTGGAGTCTACTTCTTCCCGAATCTGAGCGATTTTATCTGCAAAAAACTTTGCAAAATCATTGCAGGAGAACATGTGGCCCGTACTGGGCCCTGATGTTGCAGGTGGTTCCGCTAAATTGTGAACCACCTGAAAAAGTCTCCTGCTGCTGTTTTCTGCAGATGCAATAGAGGCGGTGAAGAAATTCTTCTTCGCCGTCGCTATCGCCACTTGGTAGGCTCGACGTTGCGCTCTAACCTGTGTCCGGTCAGATTCGGAATGAGTTATCCGCCACCGGCGCTCTAGCCGTCTCAACGATTGTTTCATTGCCCTCAGATCCGTGGAAAACCACGGGTCTGTCCGGGCTCCATGCAATCGGAGAGGGCGCCTATAGATTGTGCTGGATTTTGTTTTATTATTTCTTCTCTTTTGGAAGCTGTGTCCCAAAGAACCAGTGTTCTAAGTTCTCCCTTCTTCCTTGCTGAGCTAATGTTTTTTTTTTAATTTTGTGGAAAGCAATAAAAAAATTGAAGGAAAAAAAAGAGAAGGGGGTCTTTTGTTTGGGCAGCCTAGGACCTCCATACACACCACCCAGGCTTGTGCCCCAGGGAGGTCACTCGGTGCCACTAACACAACGGTTTGGCTTCACCCCCAGAGGCACGCTCCATTGTCTCTCTAGACAGACGCCAACAACAGGCGCAAATAATTACTATAGTTTGTACAGAAATACAATACATCTTACCATGGTGTAGTGGTTAAGAGCAGTAGACTCATAATCTGGTGAACCAGGTTTGCTTCCCTGCTCCTCCACATGCAGTTTCAGAAGGAGACAGGATTAACGTTGGTTAAGAAAGTGAAATACCTGGGGGTTAATATGACTGCTAAGAATGTGAATTTATTTAAAGATAATTATGAAAAATGTTGGATGGAAGTGAAAAAGGATCTAGAAATATGGTCAAATTTGAAGTTATCATTGCTGGGCCGAATTGCTGCGATAAAGATGAATGTATTGCCTAGGATGCTGTTTTTGTTTCAAACATTGCAAATTCTGGACAAGATGGACTGTTTCAAGAAATGGCAGAGAGATATTTCTAGATTTGTCTGGCAGGGCAAGAAACCTCGAATAAAATTTAAGATTTTAACTGATGCTAAAGAAAGAGGTAGATTTGCCCTGCCAGACCTGAAGCTTTATTATGAATCAGCCGCTTTTTGCTGGCTGAGAGAATGGCTGCTTCTTGAAAACACGGATATTTTGTATTTAGAAGGTTTCAATAATGTTTTTGGGTGGCATGCATATTTGTGGTACGATAAGGTCAAAGCACACAAAGCTTTTAAAAACCATATTGTCAGGAAAGCACTGTTTAATGTTTGGATAAGATATAAGGACTTGCTTGAAAGTAAAACGTCAATGTGGTTGTCACCAATGGAGGCTAAGGCTCTGAAAAAACTCAATATGGAGGCAAATTGGCCGAAATATTGGGAAATTTTGGAGCAAGAAGGAGACAGATTAAAACTGCAGAGTTTTGACAAACTAAAAAACAAAGTACGAGATTGGCTTCATTATTATCAAATAATGGAGGTTTATAATTTGGACAAGAAAATTGGCTTTCAGGTGGAAAAATCAAAATTGGAAACAGAATTGTTAGATCCTAAAACTAAGAATTTGTCAAGTATGTATAACTTGCTGTTGAAATGGAATACTCAGGATGAAACGGTAAAATCTGCTATGATTAAATGGGCACAAGATCTTGGACATAACATTATGATAACATTATATTGGGAAAAGAGAATGTTAGCCGCTTTGACACTCCTTTGGGTAGTGATAAAGTGGGATATCAAATCCAAACTCCTCCTCCTCCTCCTAATGTTGCATGGGGTTTTGTGAATTAATATGTGAAGTCTCTACCTTGTTGTAGTATATGCAGGTGAGACTCTGCTTTCCTACAGATTCATGGAGTAAACTGTGATGGAGTTCTTGTCACATAATAAATACGTCATAGCGGAAGGAAGGAAGGAAGGAAGGAAGGAAGGAAGGAAGGAAGGCAGAATTGTAGAGTTGGAAGGGACCCTGTGGATCATCTAGTCTAATCACCTGCAATGCAGGAATATATAGCTGTCCCATATGGGAAATGAACGTGCGACCTTAGCTTTATCAGCACCATGCTAAGAAAGAAAGAAAAATATCTGCTACTCTGGGTTTTTCTTCTTGAGCCTAAGAGAGTCAGTTTATTTATGATCTACCTCTCCAGCAAGGGTATTGCTCATCACTACCACCACCACAACATTAAAATAATAATAATAATAATAGTAATAGTGATACAAACGTTTTATTAGAAAATAATATAACTGTCACATTCTTCTTTCTCCCCTACATTTAAAACAAAATTACAAGCTGTCTGGCAAGTTCTACAGGAGTGGATCCAGCTGAACTCTTAAGGGAGCCAACTCCAGCGAAATCAGTGGTGGTTACTTTTTTAGATTTACATCCATAAATTTTTTTAAGCTGAAATCCCCAGAAGTAAGTGTTCCTGCCCTGTCTAATTCCTTAACTGCTCTCAGCTTTTTGGTCCATTAGGACTACATCTAATGAGCCTACATTACAGGAAGGTGGAGTTTGGTTGAACATTAGACGGAAGTATTAATGGTAAGATTAATTTTTAAATAAAATAAATAAATCCCTCTGCATTGGATTGCTAGCAGCTTCCTTGTCCTCTGAGTAATGAAGGAAAGCAGGCTGCCAGATTTCCAGGTATAGATTCCCCTGTATAGCTTCAATTCCCCCATGTGCACTTACTGGGGAATAAGCCCCATTGAACTCAGTGGTATTTACCTCTGAGTAAACATATGTAACTCTGGGGCATTGGCTCATCGGTAAATACATCAACAGAGCATAAAGGAAATAATACTGAGCTTCAGAAATGGTGAGGATTTAGACATATCTCAAACTAACTGGAATGAAATATAGATGTCTAGAGCTATCATATGTTCAGAGCAACGTTGGCTCTGATCCACATTCCTTGAAGCGGAAAATCTATTTGATTAGACAAATTAATATTGAGTATTTGACACAATTTTAAGCTGCAGTTTCCTACAGCATAAAGAAGACAGAAGCTTGGAAACTGCTCCATTATATCCTCATTACTAAATTTAGACACAAGGAGAGAAACAGTTTTGGATTTAGCATCAAAACCACACTACAGACAAGCTGTCTTTATTCCTTAGAGGCCAGGACAGCTTTAGAAGACTGTGGTAGACTAATTCCTTTTTAGGCTGTGTACAGATGTGCATATCCTGAGAAGTGTGCCTGGCATAAATTCACATTTATCTCTTTTTAAATGAATCGAAGTCAAGAGCAGCCGAATCGAAGTCCAATAGATGCTGGCTGTGCAGAGCGTTGATTGGCTGTCCCTGGTGACAATGACACAGCCATCACTCCTCTCCCTTCCCAGCTGTGCTCAGGTTCAATTGGCTGGCATATCAATCATGGAGGCAGAGGCGGAGCTACCTGCACCAGCACCCAGAGCGGCATGGGGGCAGGACTAGCCGCCCGCTCGGCAAGCATCCCTAACCGCGCAGCGAGCGTGGGGGGGGGATGGCGCAGCAATGTCATCCCCCCTCAGGGATGACACCTGGGGTGGACTACACACCCCGCACCCCCTTCCTCTGCCAGTGCATGGAAGCTTTTTAATGGAGCCTGTCAAAGATTTATCATGATAAGCATGTTGGATGTTTGAAACAAAGAGATCCTCTTCCCACCCCCCCTGCCCCCGCAAATCCCAAAGCTTGCTCAAGTGTGGAGAAGCAGCAAAAAACAATATCTGAGCCAGAGACATAGAATTGTAGGGGTCGCGGGGGTCATCTAGTCCAACCCTCCCTTGCAATCCAGGAATTTTTTTGCCCAACATGGGGCTTGAACCCACAATCCTGAGATTAAGAGTCTCATGTTCTACCAACTGAGCTATCCCAGCTTGGCTTATAATTAGCAACCAAAGCCCCTGCTGCTGCCCTAGTGATGACAATCGCCTGTCCCTTTAGGTGGCTCGCTCCAGAGAAACAGTAAATCTCCATCGGTGCACACTGTGTACAGTTTCTGCCTCCTGGCGTCTTTGTTGCTTTGTCTCACCTGTTCCTGGAGCTCCATTCCTGAAAGGAGAGAAGGTATTGCATTCACTCATCTAAAATATCTCTTTTTAGAACGGAAAGGCCTCCAGCCTTCCCAGCCGGAAAAAGTTCCTTTGACTATCTGGCCAGAAAGAGCCACCTAAGAAAGCAGAGTCATTTTCCAACCTTACAAAGGTGTCAGGGATCAGATTCAAGAGGACGAGATCACCTCCCCACCCTTCTCCTGATGCTGCAGCAGAAGAGGGAGACAGCCTTGATTTACAGCAGGGAGTTGAGGAAAGTCACAGCTCAGAGAGAGAAGAACAGTGTGAGAAGAAGGGGGGGGGCGGGACTGCGGCAGGGCAGCCAGATGACACGTTGTCACTGGAAAGTATTTCTGATCCCCCTTCTCCCAGAACGCGGAGTACAGGAACAAACGGCTCAAAGACATTTGACCATGAGTGGCCACCATAAGGGAAGATGCTGCTGTTATGGAGGAGGGAGGAGGAGCCCACTTTGGAACAACGCCATTGTTGAGGCTGGTTGCGTTCTTTTGCCTCTCGTTACTGGGATTGAATAAACCTCATTTGAAAAGGGCTCTACAGTGGTACCTCGGGTTAAGAACTTAATGCGTTCTGGAGGTCCGTTCTTAACCTGAAACTGTTCTTAACCTGAGGTACCACTTTAGCTAACAGGGCCTCCCGCTGCCACCACGCAATTTCTGTTCTCATCCTGAAGTAAAGTTCTTAACCCGAGGTACTATTTCTGGGTTAGTGGAGTCTGTAACCTGAAGCGTATGTAACCCGAGGTACTACTGTATCTTGTTTTCTCTGCTCTTGCAACTGGGGGGAGGAATAGCTTTCGCAAAGCCTTGACAGAGCCTTGACAAAAGGTGAGCTGGAGTGAACCTCACGGCAGGAAGACCTACACTCAGGTGCATCTGTGCACAACATGTACACTCCTAGATGCTGAATGAATCTGCCTACCAATTGCTTGGAATCACAAATGGGGACAGTGCTGTTGCACTCATTTCCTCCTTCTGGGCTCCCCATAGACACCTGGTTGGCCACTATAAGAAAAGAATGCTGGAGTTGGTGGGACATTAGCGCGATCCAGCAAAATTCTTCTTACTTTCTTAAATGAGAGAATAGCAAAAGGTTCCCTGGTGGTCTCTAAAACATTTTAGATTATTATTTTTCATAATAGCACTTTTATCCCTAATGTTTAAATGAGAACCTGTTAGTTTTCATTTCCTACAAAATTGGCTATATTCTCCAAATAACCCAGTAAATGCTTTCTTATCTGTTCGCCTCTAATCTACCTCCGTGGATTTGCTTGATATCTCCTACTAAGTCACTATTTTACAAAACTTTGTTTTAAAATAAAATCTTTGCATTTTATTACAAAGTCGAAGCTCGGAGAGAAATGCAATAATAATCTAATTTAACTCTTCTGCCTTAAGGAGAATTGCATTGACCCTGGTCTCCTGTATCAAGGCTGCAAGATGAGAGGGAGAGAGAGCCTCATTGAGCACAGTGGGGTTTTACATCTATGTAAGCACACATAGAATTGATCTGTCAGAGACCCAGATATGACAAAAATGTTCCAGGCAACCACTATATTCGCCTTCATTCTGCTGGCTCAACCCAAGACATCTGCCTGCCTCTAAGCTGGTCAAAGCGTATATAGTCCTCAATGCCAACCATTTATTTTGTCACTTGGGACAAAACACCTCACAAGACCCTCTCACCAGGAATAAAAATACAATAATACATTGAAAAGTAAAAATTTGGGGTTCTTTCATTACAACAACAACAATAAATCAACTACTCAAGGCACCTGCCTCACTCTACCAAATGGTAGGGCTGGCCATGCCATTCTGTACAGCCAACCATTATGGATCTGTTGCATGTACCCATTCACTCATATCTGGAGATGTGGCATGACGGAGATGTGGCGTGACAGAAGCAGGGAACCTCAGGCCTGAGGTCCAAATATATTCCTCCCTTTCTGACCATTGGGACTCTCCCCAGGTGGCACATCTCTCCATACCCTCTCTCCCTCAGCACCACAGCCTCACCACCCCCGTTTTCCACCCTCCTTGAGTATTTTTGCCTGACAGGAATAAGTCCTTGATCTCTAATAATGCTTCTTGCTTGTCTCAATGGAGGATGGAAGTGTGTCCCACTGGCTTATGGGAATGTAAGTGTGACCGTACCCACTTACCTGGGAGTGAGCCCCACTAAACTCAGTAGGATTAACTACCAAGAAAGCATCTCTGGGATTGCCCTGTTAGTGTATTAAACTATAGACTACATTTTCACAAGCCTTCTTCAAGGAATATTTACATCACTGGGCAAGTTTCTCCAATAGAGTGTGTGGTATAAAGGCAGACCTCAGTGCTCCATAATTTTTGAACATCTCTTTCCTTGGGGCTACTTAGATGGCTACCAGCTAAAAAGGTCATTAATCCTACCATCCAATTCTGAAAGAGACTACTCTCAGATTGACTCAGTAGAATGGCACCCATTTTTAAAATATCTACTCCACTTTTAGTTCAAAGCAAAGATCATCTCTTTGGGTTTCCATTCAGCTGCTTTAGTGGTTTCTCATTTAGTTTGTACTAACCATCCACTCCAAAGTAATTAATCTTTTGATCACTAAAAGCAGTTTTCCTTTTTTTTCCCCCCTTTCCCGTGATCAGTTTCCTCTTTGAAGCTATCCCTTTAGGTCACTTTCAAAGTAAACAAGGGTCTTCCTGGTCAGATTTGATTACCAAATGAATGAAGCAATCGGCTCTTACTCTTCGTACATGGTATGCTTTTATCTGACCCAAGGAGAGCACGCACACACATGAATTGCATAAACGTGACCTGTGGCTGATCATTATTACCTTAGTTTTCCTTGATTCAGTTTCATCAGGAGGCTTGATGATGAGATAAACTAAATAAGCACCATAGCACCTGGTGGAATGGAAAACAGAGTTGGTTGCCATCAGTGTTAGGGCAAAGGCAATACCAAAGGCTATGTGGTAGTTCATAGTCTCCCTTATAAATATGACTGAAACTACTGGGGGGGGGGGGAGGTATTGTCAATACTTCATTGTCAATGGCATCAGAAAGCCTAACAAGATTAGTATGGCACAGTTTTCTCCCTCAAACACTTTGTGGGCACTGCAGCTATATGGAAAGATTTTGTGCTGTTGCTAAGCTGAGTGCCAAATTAATAAGGGAGCTGGGATATGTGTGCACTGCTGGGTAAACACTTAACCTCCCTTAAGAAGAGAATTTTATAATCTGGGTGGCAATTGACTGGGGGAGATGCCTCTAGGTTTTATTTATTTTAATATATCCCACAGATTGGAGGTCATTTATTACTTTGCTCCACGATAAAGAAATTAGGAAAAGCATGGCACACTCAGAAGATTCTTATTTGGCAAGATGCTGCCCTATTATTCTGCAGAAAGTAAAAGGGCTGTTAAATGGTAGAGCACTTGCAATGAAAATGAAACACATTCATTTCTAAATCTCAAATATGACAAGAACTGATAGGATGAATAACATCCTAGTAAGCTTTGCTTATAGAATGACTAATACTACAATTCCTGCTGCTATATTGCTAATGCTTAACATCACCAGCGGGATATCAAAGGCAGAGGGACAGGCATAGCAACTAGGTTCTGGTGCCGTTTATATCACTTGACAAACGTATAATATTATGATTCGATGGGAGGAACCTCAGTAAAAGGAATGTTTTCCAGATCAGAATGCTCAACACTTTTGATGGGAAGAGCCTAGACTCTCTAACCCACCCCTGATGCATCCATCTTTATGTTTTTCAGTCCTCCAGATGGTTGGATATCAGAAAGGGTAGCATTCTGTTTTGCACCATGCCCCCCCCCATCAAAAGTTGCCCTCGCCATCATTACAAGCCTATTATCCTGATTCCCTATAGGTGATGAAGGTGTTAAAAATCTTGTTTGACTTGCACTTAAGGCAAATCTGCAAGAAAGAGAGAGAAAGAGAGAGGACAGAATTTGGATTTGATGTCAAGTTGCATCATTCTTCATTATTTTTTACTGCTACCTTTTTCATATATGTATATGGATCTCTTCTCTGTGCACCCTAACAACTTGGTCCTTAAATGTGCAGCATTTCCAATCCAGAAATTTAGAGTGGCACACTGACTCAGAGGATTTTTTAAAAAACGATATCCCACCTTTTATCATAAGGTAGATTTCACAGGCTAAATTCGGAATTTTGGCACACCTAATTTGGGCCACAAGTCAGAAGTTCCTTCTCACTGGTGCATGTAGTGATGTCAGATTAAAGTGATTTAAAATATAACAACAACAACAACAACAACAACAACAACAATTACAGAACACACACCCCTAAACTGGGCATTTCATTGTTCAGTTTTCATAGAGATAGCCATGGTTGTTTATGGCAGCAAAATTAACAAAGAGCCGCCGTAAAGAGGAACAGAATAAATATGACATAAGCTTTTGTGAGATAGAATCCACATCGTACATCCAGTGAAGTGGGGCACTAATCCACAGAAGCTTACACCACAATAAATAGGAATATATCAACATGGGAAGCTACCTCATATTGAGTGAGACCATTGGTCCATCTATCTCAATGGTGTCTACACTGACTATCAGCAACTCGCCAAGATTCCAGACTGGAAAACATTCCCAGCCCTAACTAGAAATGCCAGAGTTTGAAACTGGGACATTATGTGTGCAGCACTAATGCATTAGACTTCAAGATTTCAAGACTTCAAGACACAAGACTCTTTGTTCTTTTCATTATTCAGGGGGTTTGGGCTGGGTGTTCATCAGTATGCAGATGACACCCAGCTCTCCCTCTCCTTTAAATCAGAACCAGTGAAGGCGGTGAAGGTCCTGTGTGAGTGCCTGGAGGCGGTTGGAGGATGGATGGCGGCTAACAGACTGAGGTTGAATCCTGACAAGACAGAAGTACTGTTTTTGGGGGACAGGGAGCGGGTGAGTGTGGGGGATTCCCTGGTCCTGAATGGGGTAACTGTGCCCCTGAAGAACCAGGTGCGCAGCCTGGGAGTCATTTTGGACTCACAGCTGTCCATGGAGGTGCAGGTTAATTCTGTGTCCAGGGCTGCTGTCTACCAGCTCCATCTGGTACGCAGGCTGAGACCCTACCTGCCCGCGGACTGTCTCGCCAGAGTGGTGCATGCTCTAGCTTTGAAGTTGACCCGGAAACAGCAATTAATCCAGAATGCAGCAGCTAGACTGGTGACTGGGAGCGGCCACCGGGACCACATAACACCAGTTCTGAGAGATCTGCATTGGCTCCCAGTACGTTTCCGAGCACAATTCAAAGTGTTGGTGCTGACCTTTAAAGCCCTAAACGGCTTCAGTCCTGTATACCTGAAGGAGCGCCTCCACCCCCATCGTTCAGCTCGGACACTGAGATCCAGCGCCAAGGGCCTTCTGGCGGTTCCCTCATTGCGAGAAGTGAGGCTACAGGGAACCAGACAGAGGGCCTTCTCGGTAGTGGCGCCCGCCCTGTGGAACGCCCTCCCAGCAGATGTCAAAGCGATAAATAACTACCTGACATTCAGAAGACATCTTAAGTCAGCCCTGTTCAGGGAAGTTTTTAATATTTAACGCTGTACTGTTTTTAACACTTGATTGGGAGCCGCCCAGAGTGGCTGGGGAAACTCAGCCAGATGGGCGGGGTATAAATAATAAATTATTATTATTGTTGTTGTTGTTGTTGTTGTTGTTGTTTTTATTCAGGTAAGTTGTAATGAGAAGTGAGTTTGGGGGGGGAGGGTTAAGATTTTGCATGCAGGGAGTCGCATCATCTCTTCCTTCATGAGGTGGGGTTTCTGTGGACCAGAACAGAACCGGCACACCCTCCCCCCCCAAAATATTTAGCCGAACATTTCCCCATTAATACGAGCCACCTACATTTTGCTGATATGTATGCAGGAGAACCCTTTGCACATTTTGCTCATGTGATGTCTGATTTTCTGAGACAGCTACCAGCAGTTTCCCCGTACCCTAATCCTCCTCATTGTGTAAATACTGCAGAATTGCTACAGGGTTATAAAAAAAGCATGCTGACATTAGCAAGTCTCTAATCAATGAGCGAGACACTGTTCTAACGGCAGGGCTAAAGCCTGCTTTTAGGTTTCCTTGATGCAGCAAAAAATAAAATAACATGTTGGGATGAGTTGGTAAGAAATGAAGATACCCAGTCTTCTCGATATAGCAAGGCATTTTGGGTAGTTACTTATTGATTATATTTTTCCTGGCTCTTCATGACATAGAAACCCTCAAGGCAAGGGTTGTATGAATAAATAGTTATCTCTGGCACAGAGAGAAAGATGTATGAAGAAAGGGTTGACCACCACTCCTTTGTATCCATCTGCAATTTAATAAACATTTAGGGAAGTTTTTAATGTGTGACGTTTTAATGTATTTTTAATCTTCGTTGGAAGCCACCAGGAATTGCTGGGGAAACCCAGCCAGATGGGTGGGGTACAAATATATTATTATTATTATTATTATTATTATTATTATTATTATCATCATCATCATCATCATCATCATCATCATTGATGGGGGTGTTAATACTTGTTTTTAATGTTTCTTTTCATTGCTTTGTGGGAAGAGTGACATAATAATAATAAAACTGAATGTTCTGTTAATCTTCCTAATGTCACCTAGAATACCGCTGAAATAATCCCCTGAAACTCAGTTGAATAGCACAACCATCAGCTTACAAACAGGTCCTTCTGCTTTCTATACTGTACCCTCATTATTTTGATAATGTGTAAAATGTGAAGCACGGTGCACTGTTGATTTCAGCAAACAGCACTCAGACCACAGTCACATCATATTTTAAAAGCACTACGATACCACTTTATGATACCACTGGCTGCCAATTAGTTTCCGGGCCCAATTCAAAGTGCTGGTTTTGACTCACAAAGCTTTAAATGGCGGAGGACCCCAATATCTCAAGGACCACCTCTCTCCCTATGAACCTCCCTAGACTCTGAGATCTTCTGAGTCCCTTCTTTGTGTGCATCCTCTTCAAGAGGTCTGGAGGGTGGCAGCACAAAAACGGGCCTTTTCTGCAGGGGGTTCCCATTTGTGGAACTCTCTCCCCAGGGAGGTTCAGCTGGCACCTTCATTATACACCTTCAAGTGCTACGCAAAAATGTTCCCCTTCAAGCAGACCTTTGTTCTGATTGACACCCAATGCCATGTGCTATGGGAGGAGGGTTATTGGTTTGTTGTTGTTCTTATTTTTATTGTATGTTTTGTGTTTTTTTATATTGTGATTTTATATTGCGAACCACCCTGAGATCTGTGGATGAAGGGTCGTATACAAAATCAATTAACAACAACAGCAGATTTAAACAGTTATGGCTCTCCACCCTCCCAGAAGCCTTGCAACTGTCGTTTGTTAATAATAATAATAATAATAATAAATTTTATTTATATCCCGCCCTCCCCAGCCGAAGCCGGGCTCAGGGCGGCTAACAACACTAAAACAGTACAACATTATAAAACATTATAAAAATGGATTAAAATGAATTTAAATCAAAATTGATGGCAACCATAAACTAAAGTTTTGTAAAGATTGCCAGAGGAGGGAGTCAGGCTGCGCCCTGACCAAAGGCCAGGTGGAACAGCTCTGTCTTGCAGGCCCTGCGGAAAGATGTCAAGTCCTGCAGGGCCCTTGTCTCTTGTGAGAGAGCGTTCCACCAGGTTGGAGCCGCAGCCGAAAAAGCCCTGGCTCTAGTTGAGGCCAGCCTAACCTCTCTGTGGCTTGGGACCTTCAAGATGTTTTTATTTGAAGATCGTAAGTTCCTCTGTGGGGCATACCAGGAGAGGCGGTCCCGTAGGTACGAGGGCCCTAGGCCGTATAGGGCTTTGAAGGTTAAAACCAGCACCTTAAACCTGATCCTGTACTCCACCGGGAGCCAGTGCAGCTGGTATAGCACCGGATAAATGTGATCTCTAAGCGAAGACCCCGTAAGGAGTCTCGCTGCAGCATTTTGCACCCGCTGGAGTTTCTGGGTCAGTCTCAAGGGCAGCCCCACGTAGAGCGAGTTACAATAATCCAGTCTGGAGGTGACCGTCGCGTGGATCACAGTGGCTAGGTCGGGGCGTGAGAGGTAAGGAGCCAACTGCTTAGCTTGGCGGAGATGAAAGAATGCCGCCTTTGTTATAGCTGCAATCTGCGCCTCCATAGAGAGGGAGGTATCGAAGATTACACCCAAACTCTTAACGGACGGTGCTGGCACTAATTGCACCCCCGCAAGAGATGGGAGTTGCCCCCTCAGCCCCCTGTCGTCCCGTCCCAGCCAGAGGACCTCTGTCTTCGAAGGATTTAACTTCAGCCGGCTCCCACGTAACCATCCAGCTACAGCCTCCAAGCATCTGATCAGTGTGTCTGGGGCAGAGTCCGGGTGGCCGTCCATCAACAGATAGAGTTGGGTGTCATCAGCATACTGATGGCAGCCCAGCCCAAAACTCCGGACAAGCTGGGCGAGGGGGCGCATAAAGATGTTAAAAAGCATTGGGGAGAGTATTGCACCCTGGGGCACGCCACACACCAAGGAGTGGCGGGATGACAATTCCCCCCCAAGCGCCACCCTCTGTCCCCGACCGGAGAGAAACGAGCGCAGCCATTGAAGGACTGTGCCCTGGATCCCCACGTCGGCAAGGCGGTGGTCCAGGAGTTCGTGATCGACCATGTCGAAGGCTGCTGACAGGTCTAGAAGAATCAGCAGCCCCGACCCGCCTCGATCCAGCTGCCTGCGGAGATCATCTGTTAGGGCGACCAGAGCCGTCTCAGTCCCATGACCAGCGCGGAAGCCGGACTGGAATGGATCCAGAGCCGATGTTTCATCCAGAAACCTACCAAGCTGTTCAGCAACCGCTCTCTCAATCACCTTACCCAGGAATGGAAGATTCGAAACCGGGCGGTAATTGGATAGATCTAAGGGATCTAATGATGTTTTCTTTAAGAGCGGGCGCACCACTGCCTCCTTCAGTTCCCATGGGAATGTCCCGGTGCCAAGGGACAGATTGATGATATCCCCCAGGGGGGCCCGCACCTCGTCTGGACACGCTCTAATCAGCCAGGACAGGCACGGGTCGAGAGGACATGTGGTGGGCTTTCCAGCTCGGAGGAGTCTGTCCACATCGGCTGGGGATATCCGGTCAAAGTGGTCCAATACTGGACCCGAGGACAGTCGAGGGGCCTCCAGTTCCTTTATTGTATCCAAATT
This sequence comes from Podarcis erhardii, assembly GCF_964252035.2. Lineage (NCBI taxonomy): Eukaryota > Metazoa > Chordata > Lepidosauria > Squamata > Lacertidae > Podarcis > Podarcis erhardii. Next base: position 76,271,470 of record NC_138510.1, read on the forward strand.
GGCAGGGAGGTCATGGCGGAGCAACAAGACCTTCTCCGCAAAAAAGCTCGCAAATGCCTCACAGCTGTGTGTCAAATTGTTATTTAAATTTGGCTGTCCTTCGAGGGACGTTAAAGACCGAATTATACTAAATAATTGCGCCGGGCGAGAGCTAGCGGATGCAATGGAGGCCGAGAAGTAAGACTTCTTAGCGGCCTTCACTGCCATCTCATAGGTTTTCATAAAAACCCTATAAGATGTTCTTGAGGCTCCGTCACGGGCACCCCGCCATACTGTTAAGGGTGATGAGAGTTCTTAAGGGGCCTTTGTTCCCCTCCCAGAGCTACAATTCCCAGAGTGGTTTAACAATCAATCCCTCTTCTTCACAGGGAACTCTGGGAATTGTAGCTCTGTGAAGGGAGTAGGGGTGGGGAACTGGTTCTGGATTGGATCCTTACCCCCCCACCACTTCAAGGGCCAACTTTGACAAGTGGATGAGGTCGCTAGATGTCATCATGATGTCATATGGTAGCACCAAAGAGGCTACCCCTCAGCACCTACCACAACAAACACTCTATGAGGTGAGTGGGGCTGAGAGACTTCAGAGAAGTGTGACTAGCCTAAGGTCACCCAGTAGCTGCATGTGGAGGAGCGGGGACACGAACCCGGTTCACCAGATTACAAGTCCACCCCTCTTAACCACTACACCATGCTGGCTCCTCTTAGTGCTGATCAGCTGATGGGTGCTCTAAGTGCCTTCGAAACTGGACTTCAAAGGGGTCCCCTCTCAGCTGAAGTTTCTTTACCATTCCTGATCTAATGGAGAAACCTCTGAGGAGCTTCTAAGGAATCCAGGGCTTCCCAAAACCTAGATGAAAACCACTGCATGACTGAAAGCAAATCTAACAATCAGATCTGACTGCCCTTGTTTAAGTTATACCCAACCCGCATCTGGACTTTGTAAGTCAAATGATCTCTCCACCTAGACTTTGCTTCAAGAGAGATGATCAGGTGAAGGTGCGACGATAAGCTAGCCAGTATTTGCTCAGTCAGCCAGAGCCATCTTCCAAAGAATAATCATTTTCTTAAATGCGCAACACATCCGTCTTCTTAAAGGAAAAAAAAATATCAAAAGGCTAATAATACATTTGTTTCCTATTTTTGTTCTCCAAAAGGACCATCTGTTTAAATGCCTCTTTTAAGAAGAAAGCCAAGTGCTTCTTCTGCACCATCCTGATGGATTACTCCAGAGGAGTAAAGAAGGCTTTCACTTTTGTGTAACGATGTCTCTGGCAATGTGATAATGCCTGTCATCTTTCACCCCAGTGAAAATGATGCAGTTTGCTTGCGATTATAGAGTCCTATTGATTTCCAATTTTCACCAGACATGTTCAAGTCCCCTGGGCTCTGGGCGCTTGTAGATTCTTATCAGTCTTGTAGCAAAGAAACAATGTGGTAATATAATTGGCACAGTGTAGCAATAAGACTCTCCTATTCTACTTTCAATTTAGTCCTTTATTGCAATATCTTGACAGTAGATTTCTTCTTAGCGTTAATGGCCTCATATATGGTTCATGATGACCCGGCTAAATTTTGCAAAGGAGTGTGCATGTAGGGTCTTTTTAAGGCTGAAATCTAAAATGAACCTCATGTCCACCACTGATCATACCACAAAATTTAACATTTTTACGGCGTAAAATGGTCACGATTCCTGTGTTTCCTTTTCCCTACCTTGGTCACATCAACGCCATAAACTCTCATCAAAGCACAGACTACCCATATGCCTTCAGCCATAAGATAATGTCACAGGGACAAAGCTATGACAAAACAGGCGTGCATAAAAACAATGCAAAGAAATGATCACTTCTTAGGCTCAGCAGCAGTGCTGAATTAAGACTTCAGTGGAGTGAGAAGGAAGTTACCGAAAGGACTACCTGTACCCATATGACCCTGCTTGTAATTTAAGATCTATACCAGAAGTTCTGCTTGTGAGTCTGCCAGTGAAATAAACCACGTTGGTGCACACACATAGCAGGGCCTCCTTGCTGGTGGCTCCGCAGTTGTGGAACCCTTTCCCAGTTAATAGTTGCTTGGCCCCTTCTGCATTCCCAGAGAAGAGGGATTGGCTGTTAAACCACTCAGAACTGTAGCTCTGTGAGGGGAATTGGAGTCTCCTAACATCTCTCGGCACCTTTAACAAACTTGAGTTTCCAAGATTCTTTGTGGAAGCCATGGCTGTTCCAAGTGGTATGATACTGCTTTAAATGTATAGTGCAGATGGACCACAGTTTGCTGTCTTCAACATAATCTTATTCCAAGCCTAATTTTGGGCTGAGGAAGGGGAAATGGGTGCATGGGTGCCCATTGGTAACCCCAGACTTGGATTCAAAGAGGTCCTTTTAAGAATGGAAGGGTGTTTTGCTTGTTTCTTTTGATATAGTGGAGACTTCCACAAATGGAGAGGGAGATTATTTTCACCAGCCTTGCGCACACGTGCACACACACACACACAAACACACTTTTCTAGATCCCCTGGCCCCAGCACCTCCCTCACTGCTTCAGAGGGCCTTTATGGATCAAATGGTGAGAAGGAGAAGGAGAGACAAAGGAGGGATAACCATGGCAAACAGAATTGCCACATAAAGACTGTAGCGATTTTAATTCTGTGACTGACCATTATTATAACCTCTGGTAGAGACCATTTATAGATAAAATTTGCACTGTGTGCATGCTGCTAAGTACCTGTTGCTAGGGAAAATCATCAGGTGCTCCTATGTGTGTGTGTGTTTTTGAGTACTGCGAAAGGGTAAACAGGTGTTTCCTAAGCACATCTCACAAGCCATTAATGATTTTATATACCTCTACCATGTCTTCCACTCAGCCATCTCTTGTCTCAAGTGAAGAGCCCTAATCTCTTTCATGGACGCCTTGGTATTCAGAGCAGCTGTTCCGGCACAAAACAAAACCCTTGTCTCTTCTCATTTTGGTCTATAATACCTCTTCCCCAACCCCTAAATTTTAAACTGACAACACAGGCCATGAAACTCAGCTGAAGAGTAATTCACGATAAAGATCAAAGCAATTATGTAACGTTCTGGAGAAATCAAAGCCAATATGTTCCTATTTACAGCTAGAGAGTGCAGAGCATTTACTGTTGATTTAGAGACTTTGTAAGAAGACGAGGCATCATAATTATATAATGCCTATTTTACATAACAGAAGCAAAGCTGGTGCTTTTTGTATCCCTGCCGAACAATACTATTTGGCATTGTGATCAAGCCTCTCTGACAATAGGAACATGATTTGGCATCAATAAATATTCCGTTTGTTTAAGGACAGATTACTTGTGGGGTTTCTACCTCCCCCCCTTACCATCACTTTATCTACTGACTCACTTTGGCAACACCTTAGAGGCAAAACGCTGATTTTATTTTACTGAGAAAAGTTTGGGATTTAAGTATAGCATAAACATATCAGTTTGAATAGTTTACCTAGATGCGTGGTTTCTTTTCTATCCCACCAATAGCTGTTTTCTTTTGCTAAGGCTTATCAAATGCAACCTGTCTCAGATTGAGGAGAGGCAATATATACTACTTTAATATAGTATTATAGTAAAATATAAATAAAATAAGTTAATACCGTTATAAACAAACCTTTAATTCCATTGCCTTCACTTTCTTGAGATGTTTTGTCTTAGGACAAATCTTCAAATTTGCAGGATGACTGCATTTTTAAATCATAGAATCATAGAATCATAGAGTTGGAAGAGACCACAAGGGCCATCGAGTCCAACCCCCTGCCAAGCAGGAAACACCATCAGAGCCCTCCTGACATATGGTTGTCAAGCCTCTGCTTAAAGACCTCCAAAGAAGGAGACTCCACCACACTCCTTGGCAGCAAATTCCACTGTCGAACAGCTCTTACTGTCAGGAAGTTCTTCCTAATGTTTAGGTGGAATCTTCTTTCTTGTAGTTTGGATCCATTGCTCCGTGTCCGCTTCTCTGGAGCAGCAGAAAACAACCTTTCTCCCTCCTCTATGTGACATCCTTTTATATATTTGAACATGGCTATCATATCACCCCTTAACCTCCTCTTCTCCAGGCTAAACATGCCCAGCTCCCTTAGCCGTTCTTCATAAGGCATCGTTTCCAGGCCTCTGACCATTTTGGTTGCCCTCCTCTGGACACGTTCCAGTTTGTCAGTGACCTTCTTGAACTGTGGTGCCCAGAACTGGACACAGTACTCCAGGTGAGGTCTGACCAGAGCAGAATACAGTGGCACTATTACTTCCCTTGATCTAGATGCTATACTCCTATTGATGCAGCCCAGAATTGCATTGGCTTTTTTAGCTGCCGCGTCGCACTGTTGGCTCATGTCCAGTTTGTGGTCAACCAAGACTCCTAGATCCTTTTCACATGTACTGCTCTCAAGCCAGGTGTCACCCATCTTGTATTTGTGCCTCTCATTTACTGCCTCTCACTGTTTCTTTGTTCTTCCTTTTGCTACAAACATACCCATAAAAGCCTTTTTTGCTGCTTTTAACCTCTCTAGCAAGCCTGAGTTCATTCTGTGCTTTAGCTTTTCTGACTTTGTGTCTACACGTGCTGGCTATTTGTTTGAATTCCTCTTTGGTGGTTTCCCCCCTTTTCCATTTTTTGTACACATCCTTTTTAAATCTAAACTCAGTTAAAAGTTCTTTAGATAGCCACCCTGGCTTCTTTAGGCACCTTCCATGTTTCCGTCTCATTGGTATTGCCTGAAGTTGTGCTTTTACTATCTCCCTCTTAACAAACTCCCAGCCATCATGAACTCCCTTTCCTTTTAGTATTACTGTCCATGGGATCTCACTCAGCACTTCCCTATGTTCCCTAAGTTTTATGAAGTCGGCTTTCTTAAAGTCAATAAATTGAGTCCTAGTATGCTTGGCTGCTCCTTTCCGCTGTATAGTAAACTTCAGAAGAGCATGATCACTCTCGCCTAATGATCCTTCCACTTCTACCCCACTAGCCAGGTCATCAACATTGGTTAGGACCAGATCTAAAATGGCTGTTCCTCTTGTTGCTTCTCCCACTTTCTGGACAATGAAGTTGTCTGCAAGGCCAGTGAGGAATCTGTTTGACCTTATGCTCTTGGCTGAGTTTGACATCCAACAAATATCTGGGTAATTGAAGTCCCCCATTACTACTATCTCCCTTCCTTTTGCATGCTTGGCCATCTGTTCCAGGAAGGCATCATCTATGTCCTCCATTTGGCTTGGGGATCTATAGTAAACTCCCACAATGAGGTCACTGTTATTCTTCTCTCCCTTAATTTTGACCCAAATGCTCTCACTTTGGCTTTGAGGTTCTAAATCTTGGATCTCTTCACAGGTATACACATCCCTGACATATAACACCACTCCTCCTCCTTTCTTGCCTGGTCTGTTTCTCTGAAATAGATTGTATCCCTCCATTATTACATTCCAATTGTGGGACTTATCGCCTTCACATTCCCTGAGGACTGACTTTGCTGCTCGTCTTCATATACCTGATCGACTGTAAAGAGGGAGATCCTCAAATGGAGTCTGCTCTTCGTCTTCCATGCTAGGGGAGAGGACCTCAAAGCGATTGTGTATTTCTAAACAATCAGAGCGAACCCTGGGCCTCCTACTTCTTTGAGTCACGTTTTTCCATATATCTGGCTCCTGTGTTGGTGAACTAGCCTCCTTCTCAGGGGAGTCCCCTGTCTCCTCCTTGGTGGAGACGGTGTGCTCTGTTGCTTCCAAGAAGAGCTCCAGCTCTCTAATTCTTTGGAGTGTAGCTACACGTTCCTCCAGTTGCTGGACTTTGTCTTCTAAGAGGGCAATCAACATGCAATTGCTGCAGGTAAAGCTGCCTGCAACCTTTGGCAAGATGGCAAACATTGCACAGGAACCGCAGGTGACTGCAGCTGTTCCCTCACCCTCCATCTTGAGAATGTGTCATTGGGGGTGGCTACAGCGGTCCTCCATCATAAAAAGCATGAAGACAGGACAAATAACTCCCCCCCAAAAAAACCTAGGTCTCCCCCAACAAACGTTTGAGACTAGCTCCCCTAAATCTAAAAGATGGATCAAACTGTGCGCGCCGCTAGGCATGCGCCGCTGCCCTGCAAGCTCTGATAAGCTCCTCCCACAGCTAATCACCTGCCTCAACAGAAACCCTGCCCCCTCTGACCTTTGCACAGGGAGAGCAGCTAATCAGCCACAAAGAAACACACACACAAGAAAACCCTTTTTGCTCCTTCCAAAACCCTTTTTGCTCCTTCTAAGGAGATTGAGATGAGATATGATAGCCATCTTCAAATATCTGAAGGGTTGTCACATGGAAGATAGAGCAAGCTTGTTTTCTCCTTCTCCAGAGGGTACGCCCCGAACCAATGGATTCAAGTTACAAGAAAGAAAGAAGATTCCAACCAAACATCAGGAACTAACTCCCTCAGAAGGGGATGGACTCTCCTTCACTGGAGATTTGTAAGTGAAGGTTGGATGGCTATCTGCCATGGATGCTTTAGTTGAAATTCCTGCATTGATTGGGGTTGGACTAGATGACTCTGTAGGTCCCTTCCAACTTTACAGTTCTATGATTCTGTGTGGGGGAGATGGAGGCCTAACATCACAATCTCACTTCCCCCACCAGATGCACTAAATAGGCAATGACTGATTGTGGGAACACAGCTTTTCAGAGTCAGTGAAAGAGAGTATGAGAAATATTGATGGGCTCTCAGTAAGGTTATGAAGACTGCCATTTCCTTCTCAGTCTAAATGTGCCAGCTGTTGAGAGAGAATCGTTTTCACTTGGGCTGGAGAATGGCATGTGCCCAATGGGGAACTCAAGGCCATCTCTTTATACTGTGTTTTCTACTAACAAGTTTCGCGCGGCGTGTTTCCATCTGCCTGCATATGCTAGGAACCCTTGTTGTTGTTGTTGTTGTTTTTAGTTTCTTCATACCTTTCAAGCTTTGCAGTTTCCCCTTCAGCCTAAAATTTCCCATATGGCTGATCATCACTGTTTTACAAACTCGAGCTGACAATTGGTATATCTACAGTATTTAGCAAGCACTAGCATGGTTTATTGCTGCAGATTGGAATGCTTACAAATAAGTGACCTTTGGCAGGGCTGTTAAACGTTGCCTTCTATCGCCCATAACTCAGTGGTAATGCACATGCCTGGCATGCAAAAAGTCCCAGCTTCAAGCCCTGGCATCTCCAGGCAGTGTCAAGAAAGATTCTGATGTAAAATCCTGGAGAGACAATGCCAGTCAATACAAACTAATCCTCAGCTAGGAGGGCTGGTGTTCTCACTTTGTGTAAGGAAGCTTCCCTCAAAGAACCCTGGGAAGTGTAGCTTGTTAAGGGGGCTGAGAATTGTTAGGAGACGCGATTCCCCTCACAGAGCTATGATTTTCAGAGTGGTTTAACAATCAATCCCTGCAACTCTGTGAGGGGAATAGAGATCTCCCCTCAGCACCCTTAAAAATAACACCGTTCCCAGAATTCTAGGTGGGGAAGCACTTTAAACTCATGGGGTGAATGTGGTCTAAGGCTGCAATTTTAAGCGTGCTAGCCTAAAAGTCAGTCTCTTCTACTATGTGGAAGCCAGCACCAGAATTGAGAGCAAACAACAAAATGGCATCTCATGGACTCATGCATTCAAACACATGCACTGTGATCTAAACCACTGAGCCTCTTGGGCTTGCTGGTCAGAAGGTCAGCGGTTTGAATCCCCACGATGGAATGAGCTCCCATTGCTCTGCCCCAGCTTCTGCCAATCTAGCAGTTCAAAAGCACACTAGTGTAAGTAGATAAATAGGTACCACTGTGGCAGGAAGGTAAAAGGCATTTCCGTGCACTCTGGTTTCCGGCACAGTGTCCCATTGCTCCAGAAGCAGTTTAGTCATGCTGGCCACATGACCCAGAAAGCTGTCTGTGGACAAAAGCCGGCTCCCTCGGCCTGAAAGTGAGATGAGCACCGCAACCCCATAGTTGCCTTTGACTGGACTTAGCCATCCAGGGATCCTTTACTTTTTTTTTTTACTTTTGCAGGCATCAGTGCCACCACTATCTTAAAACCTGCAAGTGTCCCTATTTTCTGGGGACAGTGCCGGATTTGCAGAAGCGGTCCTGGATTCTGATCTGATCCAGGAATGTCCCACTTCTCCTTAGGACGTCCCTATTTTCTTCAGTTAAATGTCGGAGGGTATGGAGTTATGTGACCCCCTGAGCAAGGAGACAAATAATTATACAAACACAGGGTTGTTTTTTTAAAAAAAATAATGTTTTATTATGTTTTTATATATGTTGGAAGCCAAACAGAGTGGCTGGGGCAACCCAATCAGATGGGAGTAGTAGTAGTAGTAGTAATAATAATAATAATAATAATAATAATAATAATAATAATAATGGAATAGGGTGTCCCTAATTTCATTGGAGAAATGTTGGAAGGTATGCACCTGTATGCTGTCTGCCATTAACACCCCCACAATACCCTGGCACAGTGTCACTCCAGGGCACTGGGCAAAGGTTGAAACAATGACTTTCTACCTGTCCACAGCTGCTACTTGGCAGTAGGAGTGTGGATAAGGAGGGCCCTGTTCAAGTGATGCTATGCCCTCCCAGCACATTGAGCGATTCGCAGTCACAAAACCACACTGGGCATCGCCACTGGTTTTGGCCGCATTGAAAGAGGCAGTTTTTGCCCCCACTGTCAAATTGTCCTCACATTTAACACTCCCACCCCCACCCCCCGGAGTGGATGGATGACTGCTATTCATTTTTATATAAGAGACAGTAGAGACTTTAGTTTGAGACTTAGTGTCTGAGGTAACTGTAGCTGTGGATTTATCTCACTACATGGGGAATCGCTCTATTTATGAGGTGGTAAAGCAACTGTTTGGAACAGCTTCTCTTTTTTCATTGTTCACCGGTCAAAACAGTTGAATCAGGAAATTGAACGTGTCTCAGCAAAGAGAAATCAGCTAATACATGGAAATGCGGGCCTCCACATGCATTTTCCTGCAATGCGCACATGTCAAAAAGAAGCACGTGTGGGGTTGTTTTTAATGATGGAAGTTTGTTCAGATGAAAGAACTTTTTTAATTTTGTTTTTTCTCAACCGATAAACTGAGAGTGCAATCTTTTACATGCCCACCCAGAAGCAAGTGCCACTGATGTGAATAGGACCTACTCCCAAGTAAGTGGGCATGAGATTGCAACCTCACTTACTGCACAAATCAGAGGTTGCCAATGTGGCACCCACTTGTGCCAGTGTGCCTACCATTATGATGCCCATGAAAAGTATCAGGAAATCTCCCCTCAAAAATCCACAATGCATGTTTGCTCTTCCTGCTCATTCCAGCCTCTTCTACCTTGAAGCAATTATGCCATGCCTCTACGGCAGCCATTTTGTGTGTTAAGCCACACCCCTGGAACTGGCACCCACAGGCACCTTTCTCAAAGTTCCTCATGTTCCCACTGGCCCAAGAAGTTTGGCAATCCCAACTTAGGAGACCTCACTGGAGTGCAGCTTAACTTGCCTTCTACCCCTTTGTTCAATTTTGGGGGGAAATGTTTTCCATCTCTCCCAACAAAGGAGCTGGTTACAGCTTATACACCAAAACTGTCTCTACCTCTCTCTCTAAACAACACCCAAAATTTGTCTTGCCAAAATGATAGGCTGTAGCACTTTGTACATTTGGAATTGATTGCGGTTCATTGAGGGACAGCCAGGAATCTTGACTTTCGCCTCATCTTGTAAAGGAGTCAAATGGTTTTTGATTGCCTGGCCATATCTCCTAAACCCCTTTTTAGTTCTTGCTGCCAATGAAGCTGGAAAGATCTCTAACAAACAAACAAAAAAGCACCAAACAAAGGGTTCTGTGCTCAGAGCTTGAGTGCCATTGCACATGTCTTGATTTTGCTGCCTAGACATATATTTAGCCTGTGAAGGGAGCAGTAAATCAGTGGGGTGGTGCATGGTCACCTGACTTCCCAATGCAGAGTGTTGCTGCTGGTTGCGAAGTGGGTGAGGCGCAAGTGGAGATGCAGTGGCAAAGCCAATATCCCCCAGAATTCCCCCTCCCCCCCCGCACATTTCCTTTCCTCTTTTCAGTAACCAGGAGCAAGACTCAGTGTTGGGAAGCCAGGTGAGCAATGCCACCACACCTATGCCTCCCTGCTATTGGTAGGGTGAAAATGCCATCATTTAACAGTTTCAAATTTACAGTGGTACCTCGGTTTTCGAACGTAATCTGTTCTGGAAGACTATTCGAGTTCCAAAATGTTTGAAAACCAAAGCAGTTGCTTCCAGAAGCATTTACTTATGGAAAACTCAATACCGAAGCCACATAGCATATTCGACTTCTGAAAAGCATTCAAAAACCGAAGCACTTACTTCTGGGTTTTTGGCGTTTGAAAACCAAAACATTCGACTTCTGAGATGTTCGAAAACTGAGGTACCACTGTATTTTTATTAAAATAAGCTCGGATTTCATTGTACTAGGTCATATAACAAAAAAAAAAAAGCAAAACCCCAGGTTCAGTAGATTTTATTACAATTTTTCATAGTGGAGATTTTTTTCTGGCCCTTATCAAGGCCAATGGCTAGTACAGTCAAGTTGTTGCTTGGTTGTCTTGCTTTATCCCAGGGTGAGGAGCCTGGTGATTGCCAATTTGCAAGTCCAAACAAATTCAAGTATATGCTAAGCTGAAATGGACTGTGAATCATTTGAGGATGAGTTTGAGTAGCAAGTAAACAGGCCCCTGGAAGAGACAGAAGTCAACCTGAACAGGGCA